>NC_081149.1:4204693-4922193 GCF_958295425.1 Solea solea | reverse complement strand
TTTCCTCAAAGTACCATCGAAGAAAGCTTGTGTACCTATGGTGGTACACGTGCCACCGTTTGATAACCATAGGTCTACACGGTATGTCGTACTATGTGTACGACATACCGTGTAGACCTATGGTTATCCAGACTCGGACTAAATCTCAGATGAGGCAGAGATGCCGTCTTACAAAGATGCTGAAATCATAAAACATAATCAATAGTGTAATTTCAGACAGTGTCTGTCTGAAATTACAGCTTTGTCTGACTCTCTGTTGCACAGAAAACAAATCAATCACGTTGGACGTCAAATGCCAAAGACATCTGATATCTGAAGACGTCATATATGCATTTAAAAGCACACACACGCAGATTCTTGTGCAGGCTTCTTAGTAAGGACACTGTAACCTTAACATCACAACCATACGCCTAACCCCAACTGTACTTTTAAAGTGTCACACAACCTGAGGACCAGCTTTCATGTCTTCACTTCCTGTGGTATGATGCACACACACACACACACACATGCCATCCTGGGCCATCTGGACAGATAACCTTCATGTGCTCTCAGCTCACTCCTCCATCATCTGTCATCCTCACACGACCTCCAGCACCCGACCCACGGCCAGCGACAGGAACCTCCAGCCTGAACCTCTGCCCCCGCCCCGGCCCCCGTCCCGGCTCAGGCCCTGGACTCTGTCTGAGGCCGTCACAGATCTGTCAGCAGGTACTAACAGGTGAGAACTTCCCTCCTCATGTTTGACTTCAACTGTTTATCGGGACGGCTGTTACGCGACGTCTCAGTCCCTTCATCCTACTTTCGAACACTTAAAAGGTAAATGGTCTACAGCACTTTCCTCGTCTTGATGACCGCACAAAGCTGCTTTACACTACAGTTTTGTCATTCACTTACACTTTCATGGGTGTGGTGTCTTGCCCAAGGACACATCAGCATGTGGACTAGACGTATTTCCAAATTTCAGAAATTCCATCCTTTTTGCTCATTTGTGTTAGTATCTTTTTTGCCTATAGGTTGTGCTGAAAAAAAAAGGACCGCATTCACTCTATATTGCACATACTTATAGCCTCTACATATAACAAAAAAGCAGCCTCAATGCTCTGTGTTCTAAGGGGTAAAGTAAAAAATAAAAGTAGAAATCCACTTTACAGGCATTATTATTTTCATTAGCATTAGCGTTAGCATATCAGCAGGCAGTTGTGGTTTGGCAGTGTCCTCCTCCCCTCTCCTCCCCCCTCCCTCCCTCCCTCCCTCACCTCAGAGATGATGCAGTGTGTTTGCGCTGCGTTCTGACACAAAGCAAATACGCCGTAATGGATTGCAAATGAACTGCGTCGCAGACACCACCAATTAATCAGGCGGCAGATTGCCGTAACTTTCTTCTCTCTGTGCTACTGCAAAGAAAAAAAAAAGAGAGAGAAAAACAAAGAGAGGAGAAGATCGCACCTCCTTAAAATAAATGGATTGTATCTGCAGTTAATTATCATTTACTCCAGGGTCTCTCTGGGACGTTTGCACAGCTTAAGGACGCGGTCGGTGAGGTGGAACGGAGAGGAGCGGTGCAGCGATGGAATCAGAGATGGTGGCCTGCGGGTAATTACACTTTCTTCTGTAAGAGGATCAATTCTGAGTAATCAGAGAACAATCTCAGCCAAAGTCTGGTGGGTGTTCCTGACACTTTAACGTGGAAACTTTCAACGTTCACGAGCGAGAGAAACTTTTGTTTTTGTTTGTTTGAGAGCAACTGAGAGCAGACACGAGGCTGGACACCTTTGACCTCTGAACACTGCAGTCTGCTTCTATCTATCTATCTATCTATCTATCTATCTGTCTGTCCGTCTGTCTGTCTGTCTGTCTGTCTGTCTGTCTATCTGTCTGTCTATCTGTCTATCTATCTATCTGTCTTTCTGTCTGTCTGTCTGTCTGCAGCACAAAAATAAACTAGCTTACATAAATATATTCTGGTCTTCTTTGCTAGCTAGCGACACACATTTAAACTTGCTAACATAAATATATCACAGTTTTCTGTTTATCCATCCATTCTTTCTTTCTTTCTTTCTTTCTTTCTCTTTCTTTCTTTCTTTCTCTTTCTTTCTTTTTCTTTCTTTCTTTCTTTCTTTCTTTCTCTTTCTTTCTTTCTCTTTCTTTCTTTCTTTCTTTCTTTCTTTCTTTCTCTTTCTTTCTTTCTTTCTTTCTTTAAAGTTAATCAGGAAAGTAATTCGTAGTGGTGGGAATATTACCTCATGATTTGATTATGATTGTGAAGGCAATGATTGCGACTTATTTAATTGCATTAATTGTAGTATTTAAAGATCTCAAATGTATTTACTTCTGTTGACATTTCACTGGAAACCAAGGAGAGAAACACAAATCTGAATTCTTTTGCGATGAAATTAGCAACAGAGTTTGTGAACAGTATTAGTATTACTCAGTATTATGAGAACCCCCCCCCCCCCCCCCCACTTCACAGATGCCAAAAATGTTTTCACACTTCACCTTTTAATCCAGATTATGCCGGCCGGGTTTTACACTTTAGCGGTAGCTCTCAATCAACCATCTTTGGTAAAGCGTGCAAGGTGATGCCCGCATTTAAGCTGTGTGATTTGATTGGTGAAAGTGGATTGATGTTGGGCTTTCAACAATCAGTTGATTCAATCCTACACAGAGTTAAAAAAGCAAAGTTTTTCTTAATTTATTTTTCCCATTATGGCATTTTCATTCAACAAAAGAATCGCGATGCATCGGAAAACGGATGATTTCACCTCTAATATCTCGTAACTCACTGTTTGAAGTGTGCACCAGTTTGCTCTTACACTTGATCTTCTATGTGACTTAACATGAGTCAGGACACGCTGTGCCTAAACAGGAACGCACAAAATGTAGAGGTATGTACGTGGGATGAAATAAATTTCTTTGAGTAATTAGTTAAAAGTCTGACAGGCTTAAAAACTCAATGTTCACTTGGTTTAATGTGTTTTTACCGTTACAACACTAGCATCAAAGCTTCATACCAGACCTGAGGCTGCACTGACACAATCAATACTGATACCCAGCCTCCACAACATGTTCGCTGTAACAGAGAAGAAACATAACAAATGGCGACCTCCACTGTAACACAACCTAAGGCCACAGTCCTGCGCCGCTAAACTGTCGCCGGCCTCGGCCTAATCCAGTAATGTCTGCCCTGTAATTTGGCCTTTGCAGGCGATAGAGAGGGCAAAGTGGAGAGCAATAAAGCAGCTGCGTTGGACATTGACTGTCTGCAGTCTCAGCGGAGGCCTAAATGAATCCCATCCATCGCCTGCTGCAGGGCAGAGTGACAGTGCACTGCAATAGAGCTCAGTCACTTTACACTGGATGTTATCAGATAAAGGGGCGAGGTCCACGGCGTTTCTGTTTGTGACAACAAGTGGCTCACGGATACGCTTTCCCATCTGTGATCCGCTCATCTTGTGTCGAACTCTACGGTAATCCAGTCCAGTGTTTCCCACATCTATGTTTACAGGTAATCGGAATAGAAATATTTCACGTACACATGTCAATCTGAAAACCTGATCCACGTGAAACATTACGTATTTCCGTTTTGTTACTGCTGTATTTTTTCATTCCAAGAGAGAATAATGGACAGTTCTAGTTCTACTCGTTTTTCCCATGACTTCATAGCTCCTCCTCAATGTGGGCGGAGTCATCATAGCACGACTGTGTGTCACTGCCGTGACGTGGTTTTCTACGTGACACAAACTAGTGACTTGTGAAGCAGTTGTTTTGGGTGTAACTGAATCTGGATTTGTTCACAGAATGGTTCAGTATTTCAGACTCCGTCTGACACAGTCACTGAACTGAAATACCACTGAACGGGGTCGTGATTGGGCTCACGATCGCCAGCTTTCAGCAGTGCTGTCGCTAAATGCACCAGACTCCTCTATTAAATATTGACATTTTAGACATTTGCTTTGCTAAATGTTGGAGGTCAATGCATGTTTTCATGGATTTTTAAGTCTTTTTAACTTTGAGCTACAGTTGGACATTGTTGGCTTTGATTCTTGTGTCGGACGTCGCGCTCGACACTCTCGGACCAATCAGTGACCGGCAGTCTGTCGACGTCACATTTTAGTATCGACTCAACTCGCTTGGAATCTTGTCAAAGCAGGAACTAAAAAAAAACACCAGGTACCAGGTGCTATCACTGAGTCGTGCTAGAACTGTATAATGGAAAAAGCACCATTAGAGGACAGTGAGGGGACGAGCAGACACATGCAGCTTCCGATCAGAATGAATCTTTTCAGAAATGAAGAAATGTTCCACATGTAAAAATAGCTATGATTGAAACCTGTAACTTTCATAATAATAAAAACTAATAATAAGTTACCGACGCTGCACACACACACACCATACACACATGCCACACATGACAGGTAATAAAATACAAAGCATCGCGTCGGCCTCCCTGCATCTCTTTTCTCTTACACTCCTCCTCCTCCTCCTTCGCTCCGAGTCTCTCTTCCTGTAAGTACAGCAGAGCCTGAGGGCGGCGCTGTAATGAAGATGGATGCCTCGGGTTAGCAGCAAACAAAGCGCGGTTCACCTAGCTAAGAGAGCCCGGCAGAGCGGCGGCCTCCGGGGGCCAATTCATCAGCAGCATGTGTGTGTGTGTGTGTGTGTGTGTTTACTGTGTGCTGTTGTTGGAGTACTGGCACTCTCCGGATATCTTATCAGACCATTCTTTGAAAACCTTAGAGATGGTTGTGAGTGAAAATCCCAGAAAATCAAGAAAAGAACAACACAATATTTTCCTGAATTAACAAAAAAATTGTGAAACATTCTGTGTGGCCCAAAACAATGTCCTCAGATGTCTCGCTTTGTCCAACCAACACCACAAAAACTAATGACATCAGTAACACAAGTGTTAAACGCGAACATTTAGCAATAAAGCTTACATATTTTTTCTACTGCTTAACATTCTCTGTGCAGCTTCTCTGCAAAACACAGAGGAACCAGCCGCTATGTGTGAGGCAGACAATTAGCAAAGCTACTGTTTCTACTGTTTCTGTCAACTGTAGCGTTGTAGCATAGGAGTCTCACCTTAAAACCCAAAATACATCAGTCAGTATGTGTGAGGCAGTATGTTTTACTGCTAACATTTAGCAAAGCTAATATTTCTACTTCTTAGCGTTCTCTGTGCAGCTTCTGAAGAAACCACAAATACAGTCGGAATGAGGCAGCACATCGTACCGCTTAGCACAGCTAACATTTAGCAAAGCTAAAATTTCTACTGTTTCTGTCAACTGTCTCATCTTAAAAAAGAAAATATATCAGTCAGTAGACATTAGGCAGCATGTTGTACTGCTTAACTGCTAACATTTAGCAAAGCTAATGTTTCTACTGCTTCTGTCAACTCCTGTACTCTCTGTGCAGCTTCTCCTCAAAACACAAATACAAAGCTAATGTTTAGTAAAGCTAACATTCACACTGCTTCACATACACAGTGCGTTTGACTGCTTTAGCAAAGCTAACATTTAGTAAAGCTAACATTCACACTGCTTCACATACACAGTGCGTTTGACTGCTTTAGCAAAGCTAACATTTAGTAAAGCTAACATTCATGCTGCTTCACATACACAGTACGTTTGACTGCTTTAGCAAAGCTAACGTTTATGACAGTTTTCCGCAGTGTGTCGTTACTCGACATGTATCAGAAACCTGATTTTTTCCACGCATTTGCGAAAGTGCGGCTACTGTTTTACGACAAGTGTGGTTGCCATCTGCCACAAACAAAACCTGAACCCCGGCCACACCGAGTTCTGTTTGGTACCAAACAGCTTTAACATTAGGAACAGAACCAAAATAACCAGCACCGACCAGTCAAATCTTTGGTACCCTTCCCTTGGGGTACCAGAGTAAAGGAATAGTATGGGTGGAGCTAGACCAATGACAGTCAGCTGATTGGGCAACAGAAAAAAGCGTCACTCCCTTACAATCGATGTTTCTTCAATACCCCCACTTGCACACGCCCCGCCTACCAAGCAAAGGTACTGTCCTCAGGCAAAATGGAAGCTTAATCGAGGGCTTTATCGTTCCAAACTGGAACTGGACTGTACCATGAAGGAAACACTGTACTAAATAATTGTGGTGTGTGTTGGTCACAGCATCACAGAGTCTAAACAAGGAAACATGACTGTTTTTTTTATGTTATATAACCATCAGCTTCATTGATGCTGAGTACACTGTATTTTTAATATTTTAGATTTGGACAACCCTTTCCTTTTCCGGGAGTGGGATGACTGCACTTCTCTGACGAGCAGAGGTGGAGGTGTTGGAGCAGCCACTGTGGCTGCTTTCACAAACACAAACCCACCTGTGTCCTCACTGAGAGCGTGACGTGTGGGCCTCGGCTGCCAAACACTCACTCTGTGCTCTTCTCTGCTGCAGAGTTTGCAGCCTGATCAACGGGAAGACTTCATTTAGGCAGTGCTGCAGGGAAAGATGAATACTAGTCATCCTGGCACTTTGAATTAATTGAGCTGAGCTGCAAATTGAGACCTAATTAACATTTGAAATGTTAAACTTGATATCACTCCTCCTGACGCTCTGTGCTGAAACAAGGCTGCTTATCGCTTGCCGTTCCCCAGCTGCAACTTCTCTGTATTTTCCTATTTCTCAATTTCCCCCTGATTTTTTTAAAATGTGCAAACTGCCTATAATTAAAAGTACATGCTTTTTAAAAAACAATTTCCTGCACAGGAAGTCGCTTGAATTAGAATTTAAATGGAACTGACCCCGGCAGCGAAAGGTAGAGGCCCTGTTTTCGCTCATGAATCTCAAATGAAAAAATCTGGGTTTTTAGTTCCTGCCACTCTGACGACATGTTCAAAGGAAGAGGCTCATTGTGCCGATTACAAAGATGACGCACGCCGAGCCGAGAGTCGACTGTTTTGATCTCATCTCATCTGCCAGTTAAATGACAGCGTGGCAGGAGTGAAGGCCGCTGACTGCCACAATCACTCCAACTGTGATTAATCCTATGTTTGTTAATGGAATCATCGCAGTGTCAGCATTCAGGGAACGTCCACTGACTGGAAACTTGTTGTCTCAACCTTTGATTCCAAGCATTAGTAAAGTCATGTTTCCAACCATTGGAACGGTTCAGTTTGTGTGTTTTATTTTTTGAGTTTCTGTCAAAATAATCAGCCCCAACCATTCCATTCTTTGGCACCCTTCCCTTGGGGTACAATGGTACGGTGCGATCAGGGTGGAGCTAGACCTGACCATCATCGTACGACGGCAGCAGTACGTACAACGTCACGCTACGTGGCCATTGGGCACAGCCCACACCAAGTCAAGGTACTGTTCTCAGTCGAAGCACAGCCTGATCCAGGACTTTACCATTCCAAACTGTACTGTACCATGATGGGCACACAGCATAAGAAACAACAGAAGCTTGTTTGGTCTGTCCTTCATGGCGGTGCAAAATGTAAGAGTCTGTCATGCACTGTAGGAAACAAAGGGCCATTCTAGCTAACAATCAATCTTGTAGAAAGAGAATGGGGCTTGTAACTGGAGGGTTGCCAGTTCGAATCCCGACAGGTCAAGGACTGGGGAACCCTGAGTAAGATTACCCAACCGCCATTGCTCCCCATCGATTGGCTTAATTGGACACGCTCAGGCTCTGTCCAAAAGGTTTTCTGTAAACACGGCATCTTCATCCACACAAAGAAACAACTCTAAACACTGTAGTACATACAGGCAAGGCCTGTATGTGGCACTGCTACAGACTTACACAAAAACCAGAGAAGAAGATACTGAGCATGTGTATATGGCATGTGGGACCCATTTTTAAAAAAAACAAAAAAAACAATAGCATATCAGTAAAATTCCATTTTACTTGTGGATACAATGCTGATAAAATACATTTTCGTGTGGAAAGTCCCTGAAACTCACTAAATCTTCATAAGGACAAGGTTAGCAGCAGCAGATTCAGGAGGTTCATCGCTACACATGAAGTCAATTCAATCATTTTACTGTACAAGTGATTGACGCCTGCCCTTGCCACCTGCTCTTAACTTTAACTTGTAAACCTGAAACCGGTTCTAAATCTTGGAGCAGACGGTGCAGTGACTGAGCACGGCAGCTCATCACAGGAGGATGAAGTCAGACAGACGGACACTGTGGCCATTCAGGCTGAGATGAACAGATTTGTAACGCTCTGTGCCCTCGCAAGGTTACAGAGCCTCAATCTCAGCAACATCGCTGCTTCCGCCGGGGCGTGACAGGAAACACTCCGCATCCCTTCCTCTGCATCACGGCCATTTGACATCTCAGAGTGCACTGAGCCCAGACAGGTCAAAGGTTACATGACAAGCAGCCCGGCCATCATTAGGCAGGTCACGCAGGTATGACTGCGTCGCTGCTGCTGCTGCCATGACTTTTCATGATGAAAATCCAACCTCCTGGCCCAAAGACACAGCCTCTTTAAAAGAAGCAGATCCTCCACGGTTGCCTTTAATTAGGGTTAGACCAGAGTATTGATTTGTCAGTATATCAGGCTGATATAAGATCCAGGTCCCACCCTAACTGCAGCTTGTGATTATGTTATTATTTCATTATTTAGAGTCTAACTAAATATGTACAACTGGAGGAAACTGTCCAGAACAGAAGAAGTGTGGGAGGAGCAACAGAAACAGAAATCTGCTTCACGCTCAGTGTTAGAACCGACGTTCACACGAGAAACATTAAACGCTCAAAGCTGATAGGGATGCACAATCTTTGATTGTTTTTTTGCCGATATCGGATAAGCCAATATACCAAGATTGCTTGGGCCTGATACAAATACTGATGTATACAGTATGAGTTACCCTGTTCCCAACTGCAGTGGTAATTTTGTTTCCTCTGTGAGTGGATTGAGCATAATATTTGACATATTGTCTTCATATTAGGGCAAATTGGACACGCTTTGAGAGTAAATGATTGTTTGTCTCAATGTGTCCCTGTGATGGACTGGTGACCTGTCCAAGGTGTGACCCCGCATTTGCCGTATGTCAGCTGGGATTGGCACCGGTGACCCTCATGTGGAGGATAAAGTGGTAGAAGATGGATGAATAGATTCTTCATTGTGCAAAAGAAAAATAAAGAGATCGCAATCTTTTCTGACAAGTGTTTTAGTCATTAGTCATATCGGGGGAATCTTGGAGATATCCGATAAGCCAAAGCCAAAATTGACCAATATCGAACCGATAATATTGTGCACCGCTTTATGCAAATAATAAATAGGTGCCAGTCAATAAAACCAAGTTTGTACATTTAGCTCACTCCCCCAAACTGAGGTCTCGGACAAGGTTGTTTTGCTCGACTGTTAATACACCCAACAATCACATCATGATTACTTTAGCAACATTAGTAACTCTTGCTATGTAGTCTGCCATGACAAACACTGCTATGCTAACCTCCCATAGCCTCCTCTAGCACCAAGCATCAGGTCCACAACAACATCGAGCGTTAACGCGATGTGTTTAGACTGCCGTTACAAAGGTCTGGATCTCTTATTGTTGCGTCAAAAGTGTCAAAGGTTGTAGCTACTTCATTCACTCCAATGCAAGTTATTAGCAGGTGCCAGCGGTAAGCGGCAGAAGATGATGAATCGCACTCTGGCGATGATTTGGTTTATGTGTGTGGAGAAAAATTCGAAAAAGAGGCAAAAGGTCCCGGAGTCACATTGTATCTCACATAACATCAATTCATTGACTCAACTTTATTTCACTGTGTCAAATTGATCAATCATTGGTCATTTCCATAGAATGTCTATAAAAAGTGGACATAATCTTCTGGCGATCCAGATGAGGCCAACCTGGAAGTAACACTATATTGAATAGCCGCCAGGGGGCAGTTTAATTGTCTCATACATGAGTTTCAACTGTTCTTCATTCAAACGTTTAGAGTTGTTGAAAAGAGTGGCACCAGTGTGATTGAGAGCTGGTATCGTCCAACAAGAGCCTGATTGGAGGTGAGGCCTCTTAATTTCTGTTTGAAAAAACCTAAACAAGGCACTGACCAAATCTTGGAGTTCAGATTATGGGTAACATCCTGACCGTTCATTTTATGTAACATTTTCATTGGCTAGTCGAATGTGAATATTGTAGCAGCACACAAATACATTTCTGACATTGTCATAAAAGTTTCTTAAAGCTTTCTTTGGTCTCAAGACCTTGACAATCTCTGTTGTTGAACCTCCATCACGGCACTGCATAGAATCACAATTTGGGAGCCACCGTCAAGGAAATTACCCTTTAAATTGTCAAACATTGGGCATCTTTAATGTGGGACAGCACAAAATTGTACAATACAGTTCAGATTTAGAGTATGTTTGGGGCTTTAGGGACAAGAACCAAAACAGAAACCATGTATTTCTGGAAGTTGCTCAACTCCAGTCAGACCTGGAGACATTTAGGCCTTAGACACCGATGTTCTGTCGTTCTCAGGCTACGATTTCATGAAGACACATGAAAGAAACATCTTCAAACTTCTGGGGAATAAGGGACAATCGTGGACAAAAGTCCACTAATGACACCAGAGAAGCAGATAAAGAGATTTGGCGCTTACCTTCCAAGCAGCACGTCCTCCACAGGCCCGAGTGGGTCATCACCTCCTCGTTCTTCTTGCTGGTCTCGTTCTCACTCATGGATTTGGACTTGCAGACGCCGCGCGAGTACAGCCAGTAGTCCGTGCCGACCGCGATGGTCATGAGGCTGAAGGCCGCAAAGGCTCCCACCGTGGTCAGCAGCATCTGCATTCCACGGTCGAACAGACCCATGTTTCCGCATTCCATGAAAGGGGGACCCCCTTTCCTCTTGATGTACAGGAAGTAAATATTTGAAAATTTGCGGAACCACACCAGACTGAAAAATCGGGACAGACTCGAGTGGAAGGAGAGGGAAGAAGGAGGAGGAGAAGGAGGATGCGGTAGGAACCTTATGGTTGCGTTTGGGTGAGGACCACAACAGGAGAAATAAAAACCCAAGGAGTGTTTTTTTAGAGGGAGGGAGAGAGTTAGAGGCTGAGGTCTCTCTGTCTCCTCTCTGTTTCTTCTTACTGTTATAAATAAAGATAGAAAAGTCAGGGTTTGGCAGCACCTCAGCTGCAGACGTGGCCCAAACTACAGCCACAATCTGAGCTGCGGAGGATCAACGTGAGGTCCTGCAGACTGTGGTGGTGAAAGTGGAATAAATAATCATAAAAAAACAACAACAACCTGTTTCTTGACTTGTGAAGGTTACAGGCAGAGATGTAATGGAGCTAAGAGGTTCTGAGAGGAGGCGCCAGGCTCACAGTATGTCTGTTACAGTGACTTTAGTCAAGAGGCGATAATACGATAGAAACTGGAGTTACTGTATAGAGCAAAGCATAGTTAATACTATTATTATTATTATTATTGTTAGTATTATTATATAATGGGTTTATTAGCATAAAAAGATGGTAGAGTGGGCAGGGGAAGAAAGGACAGCAGGGGAAGCTCTCATTTTAGTGTTGACATAAACAAATGGACACATCCATTTAGGAAATTAAAGCTGTTTTATAATAAGTCCACTAATAAAGGAGGGGAAATTTAGCATCAACGAGAGGGAAGAAAATATCAAGGCTGCAGCTAAAGATTATCAACCAGCTGACACACACACACATACACACATACACACAGAGAGATAAAGAAATAGTATTAAAAAAATAATTAAATAATAATAATAATAAAAAAAATGTAATCAACTGCTCAGATTTTCCTTTTTCCTAAAATTCTGGTCCCCAGATTCCATATGTGGCTCTATCGCTCTGCGTGGGTTTCCGCCGAAAATGTGGTTCTGCGGTCGTCGACGATCCGGAGAGAGCGGTGAGAGTCCAGCGAGGCGAGCCGACCATCACACGACATGGAGCCGGCAGCAGGAGGACGACGAGTCGGTGTGGGTGCAGCCGCAGCTGAGGAGGATGCTGCTGCTGCTGCTGCTGCTGATGATGATGATGATGGAGGAGGAGGATAATGATGCTTGAATATCCAAAATCACCGTGGCACTTTCACACCCAGGACGGTCCCGGTGGTTTAGCCCTTGCGCCATGAAAGAGGAAGGAGGAAAAATAAAATGTGATGAACGCTGCAATCCTGCGTGTCCTCCCGTTTTCCCCTCCTCCTCTTCTCCTCTTCCTCTTCTTCCTCCTCCTCCTCCTTCTTCTTCTTCGTCTTCTTCTTCTTCTTCTTCTCCTCCTCCTTCTTCTTCTTCTTCTTCCTCTCTTCTGCTCCTTTCTTCTTTCTCTCCGTGCGCTCTCGGCTGCGCAGGTTTCCGCCGCTTTGCGGAGAAGAAGACGCGAGGGGAAAAAAAAGAGAGATTACACAACCAGGACACACACACACACGCACGCACGCACACACACACGCGCACACACACAGACACTCGCAGTGATCAATTGATTGTATCACTAACCTTAACCATAACCAGTTAATGACTGAACCTAACCAATATCATGTAGTCCTAAACTTAACCAGCTCCTCAGAAATGAGGTTCTGTCTTGACAAGGTCAGTGTTTATGACAGAAAAAAGGGTCCCAAAGAGGTGACAAATACAAGAACAAGCACACACACATATATACACACACATATATATACACACACATATTCTTACATAGCATACTAAGTGAGGACACTAAGAGACATCATGCATTACCTAACCCCTTACCTTAACCGTCACAACTAAAACCAACCCTTAACCCTAAAAAAGCCCTTTGAAGTTGTGAGAACCGGACAGAACGTCCTCACGAGTCAAAATGTCCTCACAAGTCAAAAGGTCCTCATAAAGATAGATTTGAATCAAAGTTTTCCTCACAGCCTACTATTGACATGTACACATACACACATTCTTACCGAGGACACTCATGGACATCATGCGTTCCCTAACCCCTTACCTTAACCTCAGCTGTCACAAATAAATGCTTAAAACTAACACTTAAGCTCAACCTGACCTAATCCTAAAAACAACCCTTAACCCTAAAAAAGCCCTTTGAAGTAAACCAGTCAACATGTCCCCATAAGGTAAAAGTCCTCACAAAGACAGCATTGAATCAAAGTGTGTCCTCACATTCTACTACAGACACACACACACACACACACACACACACACACACACACACACACACACACACACACACACTCATTCTTGTGCAGTAGTCTTACTGAGTCCCAAGGTCCTGACCCTGACCCAGAGGTCTCAAACTCGTGGCCTCCACTCAGTTTAATGCTGTGTGTGTGTGTGTGTGCGTAGTGCTGAAAGGTCAGCTCTACTTTGCCCCGGTGGAGTTTGTCGCCCTCTGCAGTTCAAACGTAGTTATAACAGCAAGGTTTCAAAAATAAATTGAGCCCCTCAAGAATCTTTTTTTAATAAAAGACAATATATAATGCTGATCTTTTTCGGAATATACGTATGTATATATGTGTGTATATATGTATATATATACATATATACATATGTATATATACAGAGAATATTAATAAATATTTTTAAATGCAATCCTCTTCAAACCTGCCTTTATTTCTACCTGACCTCAATTCAGTTTATTTATTTTCCCTATGTTTAAAGGTATAGACATACTGTATGTGTATATCTATATATATATATATATACGTATTTACTCTGGCTCTTCTTTTACATTCTACATGTTAGCTATATAACTTTTGTTATATTTCTATTGTATAGAATTCCGACTTTCTGACTTTAATCTCAGAATTCCGACTTTCTGACTTTAATCTCAGAATTCCGACTTTCTGACTATAATCTCAGATTTCTGAGAATTTTTTTTATTTTAAATTCAAGAGATTTCTTAAATCTCAGAATTTTTACCTTTTTCTCAGAATTCATGCTGTTTTTTTAATAACTTAACTTATTAAGTTATTAACTGGTTAGTTAGATAATTAGTGCTTTTATATTATATGTTCTGTTCTCCTTGTGTGTTATTTTGTTGTTTGTTTGTTGTTGTCACATGTTGAATTTTTAAGGTGAGCGTTGCAGGGACACCTTGTAAAAAAATAATATTATATTCGTTTGTTTGTTTACATGAACAACTGCATCAGGAAGTGTTAATGGGCGTGGTTCAACTTGATGATGTGGTAGGAAAAACGAAACTAAACCTCTCTGACTATTTATTGTTTTGTTTTTGCCCCAGTTTTATTCTTTTCACTCTCAACAGTGACTTCTGCTGCTGCTGCTGCTGTTGTTGTTGTTTCAACATGAAGTCGGCAGAAAACAAGCCCTCAGAGAAAAGAGCCCACAGTGAAGAGCAAGAGGAGGCAGATTCTGCTCAGAGGTAAAAGTCTGAGACTCTTCTTCACACAAGAAACACTTTCTTTAAGCAACACAATGTGTGTCTTGTTCTGTGGAACAAGACGACAGAGACTCCGACCGACTGCAGTGAGACGCAAAATTATTAAAGAGATGTAAATGACAAAAAACAACTTGATTTCCAAAACACAAAATTTGCTAAAATGTTTACATGGTGACATAAAGTGACTTCACAAAGACTTAATGACATAAAACGTCAAAGGGACAAGAGCGCGATTCAGAATGAAACAGAAAGCAACCACAAAGGCGCATGTAGAACCTGATAATGTAATAAATCCCTGATAATGTAATAACCCCGATAATGTAATAAAAATTTGCACTTGAGTCCATTGAAAATGTAATGAAACCTGATAATGTAATTACTTCCCGATAATGTAATAAAGTGCATTTCCCAATAATGTAATACACTTTTTACCAATAATGTAATAAAGTATTACAATCATTTAACAGCAGACCACCCGTTACTTGGGTTCAAGTGGTGATACTGAGTAAGCAACGCAAGCTTGAGAGCTCTAGCACCACAAACAGGACAAAGTTGGACATGCATGTATTTACATTAACTTTTGACTTGTTCATCCATTTTTCACAAACGATGTATCACTGGAACAGTTGGGCCAAGCCGAGTTCAACGCAAACTTAATGTTTTTTTCGGCCATATTGGATTTTCTGCCATCTTTGATTTGATCCATAACCTTTCAAAGGCTTCTCTTGTCACACATTTTGTGTAATCTTAATCAAAGGCACTTGGCCGTGGCAGCCAATCAAACATGACGTTGAGGTCACCAAACAGGAAGTAAGCCAATTTCTCTGCAACCCTTTAACATATTTTAACCAAACTTGGTACATAGATCGCCAAGCATTGTCATTGGATGAGAGCATGGCTTGTGCTCAAGTATCTGAGTTATGGGAGATACCAAGTCAGAGATATATACTGGAAGTAGAAGAGACAAGTGAGTTCATATCTATATACAGAATTTTGTAAATATGTTGATATCTCAAACTTTTCCAAACATTCATATTGTATTACTTCTTTTTCAAGGAGACCACAAGAAGTGGTGGAGGCCTGGATGCCGAAAGAAAGTTCAAATCCATGTTAAAAATAGTCATGATGAAGACATCAACCATAGAGTTCTAAGTTCTAAAATGATGACTTTAAAATGAGGTTGCTTTATAAGTTACTTGTGTGTTGTGTGTGTATTGTTGTGTGTTGAAATTAAGTTTAAACAGTTTAAACACAGCGCCCCCAGAGATCAAAGGTCACCATTTTTTGTGGTATCCCCAGGATGATGTCATGAATCTTTGTACCAAGTTTGGTTAAAATATGTTAAAGGTTTGCAGAGAAATTGGCTTACTTCCTGTTTGGTGACCTCAACGTCATGTTTGATTGGCTGCCACGGCCAAGTGCCTTTGAATTTCAAGATGTTGAATGCATTCGTGTGGCATGGTCTGAAGATCATCTGAACGATGTTTTGAGAAGATTACACAAAATGTGTGACAAGAGAAGCCTTTGAAAGGTTATGGATCAAATCAAAGATGGCAGAAAATCCAATATGGCCGAAAAAAACATTAAGGGTGCTTTGAACTCGGCTTGGCCCAAGGGTTCCAGTGATACATCGTTTGTGAAAAACGGATGAACAAGTCGAAAGTTAATGTACATACATGCATGTCCAACTTTGTCCTGTTGGTGGTGCTAGAGCTCTCAAGCTTGCGTTGCTTACACAGTATCACCACTTGAACCCAAGTAACGGGTGGTCTGCTGTTAAATGATTACAATATTGGGGAATTATTACATTATCAGGACCTGCGAAAAGAAGGCTAACCTGATAATGTAATAACCTCCTGTTAATGTAATACCTCATTACATTATTGGTAAAAAGTGTATTACATTATTGGGAAATGCACTTTATTACATTATCGGGAAGTTATTACATTATCAGGTTTTATTACTTTTTCAATGGACTCAAGTGCAAATTTTTATTACATTATCAAGGATTTATTACATTATCAGGTTCTACAGGCGCACAACACTGAAAGTAGCTGAAAAAATAGCATAAGATTTCCACAAAAAGAATTAAAATTATATCAAAATAATAGAAAGACTTCAAAGAAACAAAGTGACAACAAAAACACAAAGCTGATTTCAAGGGGACTCATAAAATGAAAGTATGAATGATATCCCATTGCCCGGTATCAGTAAGGGCAATGGGCATTGTTGATGCTGCCTCTTCTGTCAAGTTGCTGAAAAACACAAAGGTGATTACGGGTGTTGGTAAAGTAGTGGCTGAGGAAGGTAAGACTTTGCGTAATCTGCCCAGGTTGGCCTCAGACATCCCAGATATTGGTCAGGCAGCAGCCAAAGGGTCTCTCGCTCTTTCAAGTACAGACATACAATCACTTTCAAAGAGACAAAAAAGACAACAGAGAGAATAAGAACAACCACAAAAGAGACACAAAATGAGGACAAAGAGACAAAACATTAGTACATCTAAACAGGAAGCAACCACAAAGGCACATAATACCTGTAAAAGACACAAAATGAGTATACAGAGAACAAAATGACGCCACAGAGATGGAAAATTACTAAAATAAAAAAGACACAAAATGGCTTTAAACGGACATGAAATCACTACAAAGAGAATCAAACTGACGAGAGGGACACAAATTACTATAGAGAATCAAAATAGCTGGAAAAATTCCACAAAAAGTCTTAAAATGACATAAAAATAAGACAAAACGTGAGTACAAAGACTTCAGAGAAAAAGAAAAAATCAAAGCTGACTTCAAGGAGACAAAGAGACAAAAAAGTACAACAAAGAGACAATGACAAATTACTTTAACAAGAGAAAAAATGACAGCAAAAAATGATTGTAAAAAGACATAAAATGTCTGCAAACCAACAAAATCAAAATCTGGATGGTTGGTGTTTTGTGTCTCAAACAGGAAGGAGCTCCAGGAGACTTTGTTTCGTTATATCACAGACACCCTCCCCTACACGGACATGGTGAGAGGTTTCTGTGGGATGTCCTCCAAGTGGTTGCTCAGGAGGGAAACTGAATTAAACAAGATGACGGACATCAAGACGAGGGAGGAGCTTGCTGCCGTGATGAAGGACACTCGAGAAGGCCTGGCCAAGCTGGATCCCTTTCTGGATGCTCTGGAGAAGCTGGCGGTCACATCGCCTCACGTCTTCACACAGAACCGGGTGTTAGTCTTTCCTGAAGGCACCAGCTTTGAATGTGTCGAGGTCATCATCAATGCCGCACGGCAACTCTGCCCTGTCCTCCTGGAGTTCAAAAGAGACGCACAAGTCTTCTTCGTGCCCAAACTTCAAAATGTGGAAGTGCTTGCATATCAGTTGGACAAATACATTCAGACCACCCAGAAAATCTGCGAGACATTAGAGAAAAGGTGAGCAGAGAAATCCTTAACTGTCAACTCACAATGTTCATCCGTACATAAGACAATGAATGTGTTACCCTTAAAAGGAACTGTACTGGAACCATATATGCTGTGTTTCCATCATGGTTCGGTTTGGTCCAGTACAGTACAGTTTGGAATGGTAAAGCCCTGGGTCAGGCTTAGGTTTTGACTGAGAACAGTACTTGGTAGGCGGGGTGTGGGATGTGCCCCATGGCTGTGTAGACGTTGTACTGGTGCAACAACAAAGAACAACAACATCACCATACCATACCGTACCATTTTACTCTGGCACACGAAGGGAAGTGTGCCAAGAATGGAACGGCTGGGACAAGTTTTTATGGTACTACTATATGGTACTAAACACGGCTATAAAGAACACAAACAAATACAACAGAGCTCTGGCAGATGAGATCATGCAACCAAGGTGACGCCATTTTGGCAGACAACAACGCTGTTCATATTCACATGACATGTATAACCAGCATCATATATGTCAGACAACTGTTCCTTCAGCAGCTGTTTTTGTAAAAGGTAGGATGGTGGATAGATGTTGTGAGTCAGTATGATGAAACAGTTGGGAGAACATTTGACCAGATCACCAAAGATCCTGAGGATGGCAGAGGTTGGTCACTACTATAAAACACACTCAAAGTGAGTAGAGAAGACACAGTGATGGGGACCACAGACATGACTTTATATCAGGTACTGTCATTAATAATGAGGCTGTAGTTAGCATCCAGATATGCAGCTTCACAGTCAGCACTGGAAGGTAAACTTGAGGGAAATGTAGATTATGAGGACGAGTCTCAGCAGCAATATCTACTGCAGGCAGTAAGTGTAAGTCTCTTCCACAGATTCTTGAGTGACTTCAAATTGAAGACGATGAATGAGACTGTGGTGAATCTCCCTGTGGACGTGTCCGAGGAAGATGTACGCAGGATGCTTGATCATGTGAATCAGCTTGATGAGATCAGGTGAGTTTTACCACATACTCATGGTACCATTCATTTTAAAATGAGTGAATAGCTGTTTGTCTCGATATGTTAGTCCTGCGATGGACCTGTCCAGGGTAAAACCCAACTTTTGCCCAATGTCAACTGGGATAAGCTCCAGTGGCCCCACGACCCTTGTGTTATTCCATAAGACTTATCCCTTCACATCATTGTGGACATGGGTGGATGATGAAAGTGTGGTAGCCTGCCAAACTTTTATTACTTACTTTACTCTTTTGTCTTTGTCAGGATGAACGAGCACTTCCGGATGGTGTTCTTGTTTCAAGGAGAATCATGTGACACCTTCATCAGTGAGTTCAGCAAGCGACAGCCCACGATGGTCCAGTCACTTCAGGACCTGGAGGAGGTGGCTGTTCAGCTTAACAGGATGAATAAAGTGGCAAAGATCTCCAGTGTGACAGGCAGCTCAGTGGGGGCAATCGGAGGAGTGCTCTCCATTGTCGGCCTGGCGTTAATTCCTTTTACAGCAGGGTTGTCTCTTGGTCTGACAGCGACAGGGTTAGGGCTGGGAATCACCAGCGGAGTCAACAGTGCTGTCACCACCGCCACAGAGCTTGGAGTAAACGCCACACAAAAAAAGAAAGCCAGAGAAGTCCTCCAGAGCTTCATGGAGGATTTTCAGAGTCTCCAGAATTGCCTCCATGATGTGACCAATAAAACACTCTCCAAAATGGAAGACAATTTGTTTGATATGGCTGTAGGAGTGGCGTCGGTATCAGTAAGGGCAATGGGCATTGTTGATGCTGCCTCTTCTGTCAAGTTGCTGAAAAACACAAAGGTGATTACGGGTGTTGGTAAAGTAGTGGCTGAGGAAGGTAAGACTTTGCGTAATCTGCCCAGGTTGGCCTCAGACATCCCAGATGTTGGTCAGGCAGCAGCCAAAGGGTCTCTCGCTCTTTCAAAGTCAGCCAGGGCAGGTTTAATCGGACTCAACGCTCTTTTCATTGGCATGGACGTTTACTTCATCTATAAGGACAGCATCAGTCTTGCCGAAGGCACCGAGACCGAAGTCTCACAGTTCATCCGGGCCAGAGCTGCACTCTGGAGCTCAGAGATGGAAGCATTTCAGAGGATGCACGACTCCCTGTGTAAAGGCCAGCCAACATCGGAGAAGAATGAAGCTCTTCTGGAGACGCCTTACTATCCGGATTCCTGCACCAACAACAAAGAAATATAAAATATAAAAAAATATCACCATGCAGGGTCAGACCCGTCGCCAGACCTCAGTCTTAAGGGGGCATATGAAATGCATGGGGGGGTGGGGGCATTTTTTATTATCCTATATTCTATTCACGCAGCATGTAATCATCACGTTAAACATAACCAACAGCAATATGATCAGGTATAGCCTACAACCAGTGCGTAACTTGTAAATCATAAAGTATACGTATGACAGCGCAGGGATGATGAGAGGACACAGGTCCCGGAACGCATACAGAAAACAACAACACGCAAATGCCCACTTACAATGCTGTGGGACTTACAAGCCTCATGTCATGGGGACATGTCACATGACATGTCCCCTATTTATGAGCAACAATTTTGACCCCACCACTAAAAATTTTAATCAATTTATCATTAACACTCGAACTAGCGGAAGTAATGTACCTACTAGAAATATCATAGTTGTCATTTTGACCGTTTGTAATTCTTTGCATATAGTTTCAATAATCAAAGTACAAAGTGAAAATAAATAGATGTGTAATAAGAATACAGGTGGTGAGGAAGCAAAATGTGAATTCTAACAAGTGAGAAAATGTGTTTATTGATGAACAGAAATTGAATCCGCTCTTGAAATTACAGATAAAAGCCTGTTTTATTGTTTTCATTTATAACTCAATAGAAATTAATTATTTCTTTAAACTTAAAACTGTTGAATTAAATAATGAATTAACTTATGTATATGAAATCATTTCTCTTCTCTCTTGCTGCTCCTGTCGGGGCTCGTGCACCACGACGTGTCGGGCTTTTGTGCTCATGTGGACAGAACGCAGTTCAGTTGCGACGCACACGATCAAGTTTCTCTGTGTCATCAACACATTTGTTTATAAAGAACTGAGGCATTTATTGCAGCAAGGTCGAGGATATTACAAAACACTGCCACTGGTCATCTGCATGTGTTTTGCCCCAGTAGACAATGAGTGATGCGTGGTCACTTGCATTGTGCACTTTTCCAGGTTTGTCGTTGACTTAACGGCGATTATAATGTTAGGAATTTTCTACAGTGTGGACTTTTCCTCAGCAAGAAACCTTTCCAGGCAGAAATCTATACTTAATGATATGTAATTATGTAATTAATACTTTTTCTGATAATAAATGTGAGAGGAAACAACCCGACCATCTCCAGAGTTGTATTTAAGGTCAAAATGTTGCATCATGTCCTCATAAGGTTAAAAGTCCCCACAAAGATAGGTTTGAATCAAAGTTTGTCCACACAAACACATACACACACACACACACACATTCTCAGACAGCATTCTTACTGAGGACACTCATGCGTTCCATAACCCCTTACCTTAACCTCAACAGTCACAACTAAATGCTTAAACCTAATCCTAAAAACAACCCTTAGCCCTGAAAAAGCCCTTTGAAGTTGTATGAACCACTCAAAATGTCCCTATAAGGTAAAAAGTCCTCACAAAGATCAGAATCAGAATCAAAATCAGAATCAGAATCAGAATCAGAATCAGCTTTATTGGCCAAGTAGGTGAACGCATACAAGGAATTTGACTCCGGTTTCATCAAACACACGCTGTACATTAAACGTAAACATCGACATAACTTAACATACATTCAACAAAAGTGAATAAATAAGGTGTCCAGAGGTCCGGTCTATTTTTAAATATATATATTTAAGTATATAAACGATAAGGTGCAAAATAGTGAATAAATAAATAAACTGGTCAAGTGTTCAGTAGTGTGACGGCCTGGGGGAAAAAACTGTTCTTGTGTCTAGCAGTTTTGGTGTACAGTGTTCTGTAACGCCTGCCAGAGGGAAGAAGATCAAACAGCTTATTTCCGGGATGTGATTGATCTGCAGAGACACTACCTGCCCGTTTCTTGACTCTGGATGTGTTAATATGTGTTAATAAAGATAGGTTGGAATCAAAGTTTGTGCAGCAGTCTTACCGAGTCCTGAGCTCCTGACCCTGACCCAGAGGTCTCAAACTCGTGGCCCGCCAACTGTGTGTGGTGCTGGTACAGTTTAGAATAGTTCCCTGGTGTCCTAATGAACATGTCTGTGACATGCTTTGGTCAAAATACCATAAGGATGAAGCACCATAGCAGTTCAATAACCCTGCTAAACCCGCCCCTTTCAGAACGCTCGGTTTTGTGCATGGTCCCTTTATATGCAAATGAGACACAGGCAAACACACACCCAATTCTTCAGGGGGTTTCGGATTTGTCCTCTTTACAGCACTCACTCCCTCCACTTGTTCTCTGACAATATCAACATGGCAGCGTGCGCGGAAAACAGCGAGAGTGGCGTCACAGGAACAGACGTCCGACACAAGGATCAAGCCGAACACTGACCAACTGTAAATCAGTTAAAAACACTTAGGGACAGCACTGCTGATTGCTGCATAAACTGCAGCTGTATGTGACTGTATCAGACTGAGTCTGTGCTCCGGTCATGGAGGACGTACTGAACACATATTTTTAATTAGGACGTGTCAGAATGGTCAGTTATGACCTCTATTTGACCTTTTCTTAAACATGTGTGTGTTTGTATGTCCGTGAAATACGGTCGCTGACTAAATACGGCGACTGCTGGCCGCAGTCTGATGTGAAGTGGTGCGAACACACGAACACACGTTTGCTGACTTTATCCGGCACATTAGCTTCATATATAAAATCCTCTGAGGCTGGAAGTTTGTTTGGGGCACATATCCAGTTAATAAGGATTTATTAATTTGAGTTAATATAGAGCTGTTAATTAAAGGAAACACATCTTTAAACAGTTTGGTGGGGATAGGATCTAACTGACAGGTTGATGGCTTGGATGATGAAACTAATGATGTTACCTTATTTCTGACTTTAATCTCAGGATTCCGACTTTCTGACTATAATCTCAGAATTCTGAGAAAAAATTATTTATTTTAAATTCAAGAAAAGTCATAATTCTTAAATCTCAGAATTTTTACCTTTTTCTCAGAATTCATGCTGTTTTTTTAATAACTTAACTTATTAAGTTATAAACTGGTTAGTTTGATAATTAGTGCTTTTATATTATATGTTCTGTTCTCCTTGTGTGTTATTTTGTTGTTTGTCTGTTGTTGTCACATGTTGAATTTTTAAGGTGAGCGTTGCAGGGACACCTTGTAAAAAAAGAATATTATATTTGTTTGTTTGTTTACATGAACAACTGCATCAGTTCCTGATGCAGTTGTCATTGGGGAATGGGTTAAGTGATAATGGGCGTGGTTCAACTTGATGACGTGGTAGGGAAAACGAAACTAAACCTCTCTGACTATTTATTGTTTTGTTTTTGCCCCAGTTTTATTCTTTTCACTCTCAACAGTGACTTCTGCTGCTGCTGCTGCTGCTGCTGCTGTTGTTGTTGTTTCAACATGAAGTCGGCAGAAAACAAGCCCTCAGAGGAAAGAGCCAACAGTGAAGAGCAAGAGGAGGCAGATTCTGCTCAGAGGTAAAAGTCTTAGATTCTTCTCCACACAAGAAACACTTTCTTTAAGCACAATGTGTGTCTTACCCTTTATTGACATTGTATTGTTTATCATTAACAAACAGCAATCAGATCCAACAAAGGTGAGGGCATTGTGAGCTGAACAAATAAGACACAAAATGACGACAGAGACTCCGACCGACTGCAGTGAGAATTATTAAAGAGATGTAAATGACAAAAAATAACTTGATTTCCATAACACAACATTTCCTAAAATGTTTACATGATGACATAGAGTGACTTCACAAAGACTTAATGAAGTAAAACGTCAAAGGGACAAGAGAGCGATTCAGAATGAAACTGTAAGCAACCACAACACCATAAAGAGATGTAAAATTACAAAAAAAAGACTGACTAGAGGGATAAAAAATTACTACAGAGACTCAAAGTAGCTGAAAAAATGGCATAAGATTTCCACAAAAAGAATTAAAATGATATCAAAATAATAGAAAGACTCCAAAGAAACAAAGTGACAACAAAAACACAAAGCTGACTTCAAGGGGACTCATAAAATGAAAGTATGAATGAAAGTAAAATTACAGACATACAATCACTGACAAAGAGACAAAAAAAGACAGCAGAGAGAATTAGAACAACCACAAAAGAGACACAAAATGAGGACAAAGAGACAAAACATTAGTACATCTAAACAGGAAGCAACCACAAAGGCACATAATACCTGTAAAAGACACAAAATGAGTATACAGAAAACAAAATGACGCCACAGAGATGGAAAATTACTAAAATAAAAAAGACACAAAATGGCTTTAAACGGACATGAAATCACTACAAAGAGAATCAAACTGACGAGAGGGACACAAATTACTACAGAGAATCAAAATAGCTGGAAAAATTCCACAAAAAGTCTTAAAATGACATAAAAATAAGACAAAACGTGAGTACAAAGACTTCAGAGAAAAAGAAAAATCAAAGCTGACTTCAAGGAGACAAAGAGACAAAAAAGTACAACAAAGAGACAATGACAAATTACTTTAACAAGAGAAAAAAATGACAGCAAAAGACTGAGAAAATTATTATAAAAAGACATAATGTCTGCAAACCAACAAAATCAAAATCTGGACGGTTGGTGTTTTGTTTTCTCCACACAAGAAACACTTTCTTTAAGCAACACAATGTGCGTTTTCTGTTGCATATAACAACTGTAGAACGTCACATATGGGAATTAGGGCTTGACTCTTTACTGCTAAAGTTCCTGTGTTTTATTTAGACAGACACAACGATAAACACAATGTAGCTAAAAGCTCTTTTCTCGGGAATAAAACAGAGCTTTTATGGCATCTCGAGCCACGTCACACTTAAGTCTTATGATTCTTATGTTTATCATTAACAAACAGCAATCAGATCAAACAAAGGTGAGGGCATTGTGAGCTGAACAAATAAGACACAAACTAACGACAGAGACTCCGACCGACTGCAGTGAGACGCAAAATTATTAAAGAGATGTAAATGACAAAAAACAACTTGATTTCCATAACACAAAATTTGCTAAAATGTTTACATGGTGACATAAAGTGACTTCACAAAGACTTAATGAAGTAAAACGTCAAAGGGACAAGAGAGCGATTCAGAATGAAACAGAAAGCAACCACAAAGGCGCATGTAGAACCTGATAATGGTAATAAATCCCTGATAATGTAATAACCCTGATAATGTAATAAAAATTTGCACTTGAGTCCATTGAAAATGTAATAAAACCTGATAATGTAATTACTTCCCGATAATGTAATAAAGTGCATTTCCCAATAATGTAATACACTTTTTACCAATAATGTAATAAAGTTTTACATTAACAGGAGGTTATTACATTATCAGGTTAGCCTTCATTTCGCAGGTCCTGATAATGTAATAATTCCCCAATATTGTAATCATTTAACAGCAGACCACCCGTTACTTGGGTTCAAGTGGTGATACTGAGTAAGCAACGCAAGCTCGAGAGCTCTAGCACCACCAACAGGACAAAGTTGGACATGCATGTATGTACATTAACTTTTGACTTGTTCATCCGTTTTTCACAAACGATGTATCACTGGAACAGTTGGGCCAAGCCGAGTTCAACGCACCCTTAATGTTTTTTTCGGCCATATTGGATTTTCTGCCATCTTTGATTTGATCCATAACCTTTCAAAGGCTTCTCTTGTCACACATTTTGTGTAATCTTCTCAAAACATCGTGCAGATGATCTTCAGACCATGCCACACGAATGCATTCAACATCTTGAAATTCAAAGGCACTTGGCCAGGCAGCCAATCAAACATGACGTTGAAGTCACCAAACAGGAAGTAAGCCAATTTCTCTGCAACCCTTTAACATATTTTAACCAAACTTGGTACATAGATTTGCCAAGCATTGTCATTGGATGAGAGCATGGCTTGTGCTCAAGTATCTGAGTTATGGGAGATACCAAGTCAGAGATATATACTGGAAGTAGAAGAGACAAGTGAGTTCATATCTATACACAGAATTTTGTAAATATGTTGATAACTCAAACTTTTTCAAAACATTCATATTGTATTACTTCTTTTTTAAGGAGACCACAAGAAGTGGTGGAGGCCTGGATGCCGAAAGAAAGTTCAAATCCATGTTAAAAATAATCATGATGAAGACATCAACCATAGAGTTCTAAGTTCTAAAATGAGGACTTTAAAATGAGGTTGCTTTTCTGGATATAAGTTACTTGTGTGTTGTGTGTGTATTGTTGTGTGTTGAAATTAAGTTTAAACAGTTTAAACACAGCGCCCACAGAGATCAAAGGTCACCATTTTTTGTGGTATCCCCAGGATGATGTCATGAATCTTTGTACCAAGTTTGGTTAAAATATGTTAAAGGGTTGCAGAGAAATTGGCTTACTTCCTGTTTGGTGACCTCAACATCATGTTTGATTGGCTGCCACGGCCAAGTGCCTTTGAATTTCAAGATGTTGAATGACTTCGTGTGGCATGGTCTGAAGATCATCTGAATGATGTTTTGAGAAGATTACACAAAATGTGTGACAAGAGAAGCCTTTGAAAGGTTATGGATCAAATCAAAGATGGCAGAAAATCCAATATGGCCGAAAAAAACATTAAGGGTGCGTTGAACTCGGCTTGGCCCAACTGTTCCAGTGATACATCGTTTGTGAAAAACGGATGAACAAGTCAAAAGTTAATGTACATACATGCATGTCCAACTTTGTCCTGTTGGTGGTGCTAGAGCTCTCGAGCTTGCGTTACTTACACAGTATCACCACTTGAACCCAAGTAACGGGTGGTCTGCTGTTAAATTATTGTAATACTTTATTACATTATTGGTAAAAAGTGTATTACATTATTGGGAAATGCACTTTATTACATTATCGGGAAGTTATTACATTATCAGGTTTTCTTACATTTTTAGTGGACTCAAGTTGAAATTTTTATTACATTATCGGGGTTATTACATTATCAAGGATTTATTACATTATCAGGTTCTACAGGCGCACAACACTGAAAGTAGCTGAAAAATAGCATAAGATTTCCACAAAAAGAATTAAAATGATATCAAAATAATAGAAAGACTTCAAAGAAACAAAGTGACAACAAAAACACAAAGCTTACTTCAAGGGGACTCATAAAATGAAAGTATGAATGGAATTAAAATGACAGACATACATCACTTACAAAGAGACAAAAAAGACAACAGAGAGAATTAGAACAACCACAAAAGAGACACAAAATGAGGACAAAGAGACAAAACATTAGTACATCTAAACAGGAAGCAACCACAAAGGCACATAATACCTGTAAAAGACACAAAATGAGTATACAGAAAACAAAATGACGCCACAGAGATGGAAAATTACTAAAATAAAAAAGACACAAAATGGCTTTAAACGGACATGAAATCACTACAAAGAGAATCAAACTGACGAGAGGGACACACATTACTACAGAGAATCAAAATAGCTGGAAAAATTCCACAAAAAGTAAAAAAATCTGGATGGTTGGTGTTTTGTGTCTCAAACAGGAAGGAGCTCCAGGAGACTTTGTTTCGTTATATCACAGACACCCTCACCTACACGGACATGGTGAGAGGTTTCTGTGGGATGTCCTCCAAGTGGTTGCTCAGGAGGGAAACTGAATTAAAAACGATGAAGGACATCAAGACGAGGGAGGAGAAAGGTAAAGCCTTTTGGGAGAACATCAAGAGGAAGGTGACAGCAGACAGCTGGCGTGAAGAGCTGCAGCAAGAACTCGCTGCCGTGATGGAGGACACTCGAGAAGGCCTGGCCAAGCTGGATCCCTTTCTGGATGCTCTGGAGAAGCTGGCGGTCACATCGCCTCACGTCTTCACACAGAACCGGGCATTAGTCTTTCCTGAAGGCACCAGCTTTGAATGTGTCGAGGTCATCATCAATGACGCACGGCAACTCTGCCCTGTCCTCCTGGAGTTCAAAAGAGACGCACAAGTCTTCTTCATGCCCAAACTTCAAAATGTGGAAGTGCTTGCATATCAGTTGGACAAATACATTCAGACCACCCAGCAAATCTGCGCGACGTTAGAGAAAAGGTGAGCAGAGAAATCCTTATCTGTCAATTTTCACATTGTTCATCCGTACATAAGACAATGAATGTGTTACCCTTAAAAGGAACTGTACTGGAACCATATATGCTGTGTTTCCATCATGGTTCGGTTTGGTTCAGTACAGTTTGGAATGGTAAAGCCCTGGGTCAGGCTTAGGTTTTGACTGAGAACAGTACTTGGTAGGCGGGGTGTGGGATGTGCCCCATGGCTGTGTAGACGTTGTACTGGTGCAAAAACAAAGAACAACAACATCACCATACCATACCGTACCATTTTACTCTGGCACACAAAGGGAAGGGTGCCAAGAATGGAACGGCTGGGACAAGTTTTTATGGTACTACTATATGGTACTAAACACGGCTATAAAGAACACTAACAAATACAACAGAGCTCTGGCAGATGAGATCATGCAACCAAGGTGACGCCATTTTGGCAGACAACAACGCTGTTCATATTCACATGACATGTATAACCAGCATCATATATGTCAGACAACTGTGCCTTCAGCAGCTGTTTTTGTAAAAGGTAGGATGGTGGATAGATGTTGTGAGTCAGTATGATGAAACAGTTGAGAGAACATTTGACCAGATCACCAAAGATCCTGAGGATGGCAGAGGTTGGTCACTACTATAAAACACACTCAAAGTGAGTAGAGAAGACACAGTGATGGGGACCACAGACATGACTTTATATCAGGTACTGTCATTAATAATGAGGCTGTAGTTAGCATCCAGATATGCAGCTTCACGGTCAGCACTGGAAGGTAAACTTGAGGGAAATGTAGATTATGAGGACGAGTCTCAGCAGCAATATCTACTGCAGGCAGTAAGTGTAAGTCTCTTCCACAGATTCTTGAGTGACTTCAAATTGAAGACGATGAATGAGACTGTGGTGAATCTCCCTGTGGACGTGTCCGAGGAAGATGTACGCAGGATGCTTGATCATGTGAATCAGCTTGATGAGATCAGGTGAGTTTTACCACATACTCATGGTACCATTCATTTTAAAATGAGTAAATAGCGTTTGTCTCGATATGTTAGTCCTGCGATGGACCTGTCCAGGGTAAAACCCAACTTTTGCCCAATGTCAACTGGGATAAGCTCCAGTGGCCCCACGTACCCTTGTGTTATTCCATAAGACTTATCCCTTCACATCATTGTGGACATGGGTGGATGATGAAAGTGTGGTAGCCTACCAAACTTTTATTACTTACTTTTCTCTTTTGTCTTTGTCAGGATGAACAAGCACTTCCGGATGGTGTTCTTGTTTCAAGGAGAATCATGTGACACCTTCATCAGTGAGTTCAGCAAGCGACAGCCCACGATGGTCCAGTCACTTCAGGACCTGGAGGAGGTGGCTGTTCAGCTTGACAGGATGAATAAAGGGGCAAAGATCTCCAGTGTGACAGGCAGCTCAGTGGGGGCGATCGGAGGAGTGCTCTCCATTGTCGGCCTGGCGTTAATTCCTTTTACAGCAGGGTTGTCTCTTGGTCTGACAATGACAGGGGTAGGGCTGGGAGTCACCAGCGGAGTCAACAGTGTTGTCACCACCGCCACAGAGATAGGAGTAAACGCCACACAACAAAAGAAAGCCAGAGAAGTCTTCCAGAGCTTCATGGAGGATGTTCAGAGTCTCCAGAATTGCCTCGATGATGTGATCAATAAAACACTCTTCAAAATGGAAGACAATTTGATTAATTTGGCTGTAGGAGTGGGCAAGGTTGTGAGTAAGACCAGTCGTATCGTTAAGGGCATTGATGGCATTGTTGATGCTGCCTCTTCTGTCAAGTTGCTGAAAAACGCAGAGGCGATTGCGGGTGTTGGTAAAGAAGTGGCTAAGGAAGGTAAGACTTTGCGTAGTGTGTCCAGGTTGGCCTCTGACATCCCAGATATTGGTCAGGCAGCAGCCAAAGGGCCTCTCGCTCTTTCAAAGTCAGCCAGGGCAGTTGGAATCGGACTCAACGCTCTTTTCATTGGCATGGACGTTTTCTTCATCTGTAAGGACAGCATCAGTCTGGCCAAAGGCACCGAGACCGAAGTCTCACAGTTCATCCGGGCCAGAGCTGCACTCTGGAGCTCAGAGATGGAAGCATTTAAGAGGATGCACGACTCCCTGTGTAAAGGCCAGCCAACATCGGAGAAGAATGAAGCTCTTCTGGAGACGCCTTACTATCCGGATTCCTGCATCAACAACAAAGAAATATAAAATATAAAAAATATCATCATGCAGGGTCAGACCCGTCGCCAGACCTCAGTCTTAAGGGGGGCATATGAAATGGATGGGGGCATTTTTTATTATCCTATATTCTATTCACGCAGCATGTAATCATCACGTTAAACATAACCAACAGCAATATGATCAGGTATAGCCTACAACCAGTGCGTAACTTGTAAATCATAAAGTATACGTATGACAGCGCAGGGATGATGAGAGGACACAGGTCCCCGGAACGCATAAAGAAAACAACAACACGCAAATGCCCACTTACAATGCTGTGGGACTTACAAGCCTCAATTTAAAATAATATCCATGGTATAAACGTTATGACAATAATTTACAATTATTAAATGCCCACATCACCACAGGTGGGACCATAGGCGTCAGAGGACATGTCCCCTATTTATGAGCAACAATTTTGACCCCACCACTAAAAATTTTAATCAATTTATCATTAACACTCGAACTAGCGGAAGTAATGTACCTACTAGAAATATCATAGTTGTCATTTTGACCGTTTGTAATTCTTTGCATATAGTTTCAATAATCAAAGTCAGTCAGTCAGTCATCATCTACCGCTTTATCCTCCACCAGAGGGTCGCGGGGGGTGCTGTGCCAATCTCAGCTACATCGGGCGATAGGCGGGGTACACCCTGGACAGTTCGCCAGTCCATCGCAGGGCCACACACAGATAGAGACAAACAACCATTCACTCTCACACTCACTCCTATGGTCAATTTAGAGTGTCCAATTTACCTATCCCCACATTGCATGTTTTTGGACTGTGGGAGGAAGCCGGAGTACCCGGAGAGAACCCACGCACACACGGGAAGAACATGCAAACTCCATGCAGAAAGGCCCTTGTTCCAACCGGGGCTCGAACCCGGGTCTTCTCGCTGCAAGGCGAGAGTGCTAACCACTACACCACCGTGTGGCCCAATAATCAAAGTACAAAGTGAAAATAAATAGATGTGTAATAAGAATACAGGTGATGAGGAAGCAAAATGTGAATTCTAACAAGTGAGAAAATGTGTTTATTGATGAACAGAAATTGAATCCGCTCTTGAAATTACAGATAAAAGCCTGTTTTATTGTTTTCATTTATAACTCAATAGAAATTAATTATTTCTTTAAACTTAAAACTGTTGAATTAAATAATGAATTAACTTATGTATATGAAATCATTTCTCTTCTCTCTTGCTGCTCCTGTCGGGGCTCGTGCACCACGACGTGTCGGGCTTTTGTGCTCATGTGGACAGAACGCAGTTCAGTTGCGACGCACACGATCAAGTTTCTCTGTGTCATCAACACATTTGTTTATAAAGAACTGAGGCATTTATTGCAGCAAGGTCGAGGATATTACAAAACACTGCCACTGGTCATCTGCATGTGTTTTGCCCCAGTAGACAATGAGTGATGCGTGGTCACTTGCATTGTGCACTTTTCCAGGTTTGTCGTTGACTTAACGGCGATTATAATGTTAGGAATTTTCTACAGTGTGGACTTTTCCTCAGCAAGAAACCTTTCCAGGCAGAAATCTATACTTAATGATATGTAATTATGTAATTAATACTTTTTCTGATAATAAATGTGAGAGGAAACAACCCGACCATCTCCAGAGTTGTATTTAAGGTCAAAATGTTGCATCATGTCCTCATAAGGTTAAAAGTCCCCACAAAGATAGGTTTGAATCAAAGTTTGTCCACACAAACACATACACACACACACACACACATTCTCAGACAGCATTCTTACTGAGGACACTCATGCGTTCCATAACCCCTTACCTTAACCTCAACAGTCACAACTAAATGCTTAAACCTAATCCTAAAAACAACCCTTAGCCCTGAAAAAGCCCTTTGAAGTTGTATGAACCACTCAAAATGTCCCTATAAGGTAAAAAGTCCTCACAAAGATCAGAATCAGAATCAAAATCAGAATCAGAATCAGAATCAGCTTTATTGGCCAAGTAGGTGAACGCATACAAGGAATTTGACTCCGGTTTCATCAAACACACGCTGTACATTAAACGTAAACATCGACATAACTTAACATACATTCAACAAAAGTGAATAAATAAGGTGTCCAGAGGTCCGGTCTATTTTTAAATATATATATTTAAGTATATAAACGATAAGGTGCAAAATAGTGAATAAATAAATAAACTGGTCAAGTGTTCAGTAGTGTGACGGCCTGGGGGAAAAAACTGTTCTTGTGTCTAGCAGTTTTGGTGTACAGTGTTCTGTAACGCCTGCCAGAGGGAAGAAGATCAAACAGCTTATTTCCGGGATGTGATTGATCTGCAGAGACACTACCTGCCCGTTTCTTGACTCTGGATGTGTTAATATGTGTTAATAAAGATAGGTTGGAATCAAAGTTTGTGCAGCAGTCTTACCGAGTCCTGAGCTCCTGACCCTGACCCAGAGGTCTCAAACTCGTGGCCCGCCAACTGTGTGTGGTGCTGGTACAGTTTAGAATAGTTCCCTGGTGTCCTAATAAACATGTCTGTGACATGCTTTGGTCAAAATACCATAAGGATGAAGCACCATAGCAGTTCAATAACCCTGCTAAACCCGCCCCTTTCAGAACGCTCGGTTTTGTGCATGGTCCCTTTATATGCAAATGAGACACAGGCAAACACACACCCAATTCTTCAGGGGGTTTCGGATTTGTCCTCTTTACAGCACTCACTCCCTCCACTTGTTCTCTGACAATATCAACATGGCAGCGTGCGCGGAAAACAGCGAGAGTGGCGTCACAGGAACAGACGTCCGACACAAGGATCAAGCCGAACACTGACCAACTGTAAATCAGTTAAAAACACTTAGGGACAGCACTGCTGATTGCTGCATAAACTGCAGCTGTATGTGACTGTATCAGACTGAGTCTGTGCTCCGGTCATGGAGGACGTACTGAACACATATTTTTAATTAGGACGTGTCAGAATGGTCAGTTATGACCTCTATTTGACCTTTTCTTAAACATGTGTGTGTTTGTATGTCCGTGAAATACGGTCGCTGACTAAATACGGCGACTGCTGGCCGCAGTCTGATGTGAAGTGGTGCGAACACACGAACACACGTTTGCTGACTTTATCCGGCACATTAGCTTCATATATAAAATCCTCTGAGGCTGGAAGTTTGTTTGGGGCACATATCCAGTTAATAAGGATTTATTAATTTGAGTTAATATAGAGCTGTTAATTAAAGGAAACACATCTTTAAACAGTTTGGTGGGGATAGGATCTAACTGACAGGTTGATGGCTTGGATGATGAAACTAATGATGTTACCTTATTTCTGACTTTAATCTCAGGATTCCGACTTTCTGACTATAATCTCAGAATTCTGAGAAAAAATTATTTATTTTAAATTCAAGAAAAGTCATAATTCTTAAATCTCAGAATTTTTACCTTTTTCTCAGAATTCATGCTGTTTTTTTAATAACTTAACTTATTAAGTTATAAACTGGTTAGTTTGATAATTAGTGCTTTTATATTATATGTTCTGTTCTCCTTGTGTGTTATTTTGTTGTTTGTCTGTTGTTGTCACATGTTGAATTTTTAAGGTGAGCGTTGCAGGGACACCTTGTAAAAAAAGAATATTATATTTGTTTGTTTGTTTACATGAACAACTGCATCAGTTCCTGATGCAGTTGTCATTGGGGAATGGGTTAAGTGATAATGGGCGTGGTTCAACTTGATGACGTGGTAGGGAAAACGAAACTAAACCTCTCTGACTATTTATTGTTTTGTTTTTGCCCCAGTTTTATTCTTTTCACTCTCAACAGTGACTTCTGCTGCTGCTGCTGCTGCTGCTGCTGTTGTTGTTGTTTCAACATGAAGTCGGCAGAAAACAAGCCCTCAGAGGAAAGAGCCAACAGTGAAGAGCAAGAGGAGGCAGATTCTGCTCAGAGGTAAAAGTCTTAGATTCTTCTCCACACAAGAAACACTTTCTTTAAGCACAATGTGTGTCTTACCCTTTATTGACATTGTATTGTTTATCATTAACAAACAGCAATCAGATCCAACAAAGGTGAGGGCATTGTGAGCTGAACAAATAAGACACAAAATGACGACAGAGACTCCGACCGACTGCAGTGAGAATTATTAAAGAGATGTAAATGACAAAAAATAACTTGATTTCCATAACACAACATTTCCTAAAATGTTTACATGATGACATAGAGTGACTTCACAAAGACTTAATGAAGTAAAACGTCAAAGGGACAAGAGAGCGATTCAGAATGAAACTGTAAGCAACCACAACACCATAAAGAGATGTAAAATTACAAAAAAAAGACTGACTAGAGGGATAAAAAATTACTACAGAGACTCAAAGTAGCTGAAAAAATGGCATAAGATTTCCACAAAAAGAATTAAAATGATATCAAAATAATAGAAAGACTCCAAAGAAACAAAGTGACAACAAAAACACAAAGCTGACTTCAAGGGGACTCATAAAATGAAAGTATGAATGAAAGTAAAATTACAGACATACAATCACTGACAAAGAGACAAAAAAAGACAGCAGAGAGAATTAGAACAACCACAAAAGAGACACAAAATGAGGACAAAGAGACAAAACATTAGTACATCTAAACAGGAAGCAACCACAAAGGCACATAATACCTGTAAAAGACACAAAATGAGTATACAGAAAACAAAATGACGCCACAGAGATGGAAAATTACTAAAATAAAAAAGACACAAAATGGCGGACATGAAATCACTACAAAGAGAATCAAACTGACGAGAGGGACACAAATTACTACAGAGAATCAAAATAGCTGGAAAAATTCCACAAAAAGTCTTAAAATGACATAAAAATAAGACAAAACGTGAGTACAAAGACTTCAGAGAAAAAGAAAAATCAAAGCTGACTTCAAGGAGACAAAGAGACAAAAAAGTACAACAAAGAGACAATGACAAATTACTTTAACAAGAGAAAAAAATGACAGCAAAAGACTGAGAAAATTATTATAAAAAGACATAATGTCTGCAAACCAACAAAATCAAAATCTGGACGGTTGGTGTTTTGTTTTCTCCACACAAGAAACACTTTCTTTAAGCAACACAATGTGCGTTTTCTGTTGCATATAACAACTGTAGAACGTCACATATGGGAATTAGGGCTTGACTCTTTACTGCTAAAGTTCCTGTGTTTTATTTAGACAGACACAACGATAAACACAATGTAGCTAAAAGCTCTTTTCTCGGGAATAAAACAGAGCTTTTATGGCATCTCGAGCCACGTCACACTTAAGTCTTATGATTCTTATGTTTATCATTAACAAACAGCAATCAGATCAAACAAAGGTGAGGGCATTGTGAGCTGAACAAATAAGACACAAACTAACGACAGAGACTCCGACCGACTGCAGTGAGACGCAAAATTATTAAAGAGATGTAAATGACAAAAAACAACTTGATTTCCATAACACAAAATTTGCTAAAATGTTTACATGGTGACATAAAGTGACTTCACAAAGACTTAATGAAGTAAAACGTCAAAGGGACAAGAGAGCGATTCAGAATGAAACAGAAAGCAACCACAAAGGCGCATGTAGAACCTGATAATGGTAATAAATCCCTGATAATGTAATAACCCTGATAATGTAATAAAAATTTGCACTTGAGTCCATTGAAAATGTAATAAAACCTGATAATGTAATTACTTCCCGATAATGTAATAAAGTGCATTTCCCAATAATGTAATACACTTTTTACCAATAATGTAATAAAGTTTTACATTAACAGGAGGTTATTACATTATCAGGTTAGCCTTCATTTCGCAGGTCCTGATAATGTAATAATTCCCCAATATTGTAATCATTTAACAGCAGACCACCCGTTACTTGGGTTCAAGTGGTGATACTGAGTAAGCAACGCAAGCTCGAGAGCTCTAGCACCACCAACAGGACAAAGTTGGACATGCATGTATGTACATTAACTTTTGACTTGTTCATCCGTTTTTCACAAACGATGTATCACTGGAACAGTTGGGCCAAGCCGAGTTCAACGCACCCTTAATGTTTTTTTCGGCCATATTGGATTTTCTGCCATCTTTGATTTGATCCATAACCTTTCAAAGGCTTCTCTTGTCACACATTTTGTGTAATCTTCTCAAAACATCGTGCAGATGATCTTCAGACCATGCCACACGAATGCATTCAACATCTTGAAATTCAAAGGCACTTGGCCAGGCAGCCAATCAAACATGACGTTGAGGTCACCAAACAGGAAGTAAGCCAATTTCTCTGCAACCCTTTAACATATTTTAACCAAACTTGGTACATAGATTTGCCAAGCATTGTCATTGGATGAGAGCATGGCTTGTGCTCAAGTATCTGAGTTATGGGAGATACCAAGTCAGAGATATATACTGGAAGTAGAAGAGACAAGTGAGTTCATATCTATACACAGAATTTTGTAAATATGTTGATAACTCAAACTTTTTCAAAACATTCATATTGTATTACTTCTTTTTTAAGGAGACCACAAGAAGTGGTGGAGGCCTGGATGCCGAAAGAAAGTTCAAATCCATGTTAAAAATAATCATGATGAAGACATCAACCATAGAGTTCTAAGTTCTAAAATGAGGACTTTAAAATGAGGTTGCTTTTCTGGATATAAGTTACTTGTGTGTTGTGTGTGTATTGTTGTGTGTTGAAATTAAGTTTAAACAGTTTAAACACAGCGCCCACAGAGATCAAAGGTCACCATTTTTTGTGGTATCCCCAGGATGATGTCATGAATCTTTGTACCAAGTTTGGTTAAAATATGTTAAAGGGTTGCAGAGAAATTGGCTTACTTCCTGTTTGGTGACCTCAACATCATGTTTGATTGGCTGCCACGGCCAAGTGCCTTTGAATTTCAAGATGTTGAATGACTTCGTGTGGCATGGTCTGAAGATCATCTGAACGATGTTTTGAGAAGATTACACAAAATGTGTGACAAGAGAAGCCTTTGAAAGGTTATGGATCAAATCAAAGATGGCAGAAAATCCAATATGGCCGAAAAAAACATTAAGGATGCGTTGAACTCGGCTTGGCCCAACTGTTCCAGTGATACATCGTTTGTGAAAAACGGATGAACAAGTCAAAAGTTAATGTACATACATGCATGTCCAACTTTGTCCTGTTGGTGGTGCTAGAGCTCTCGAGCTTGCGTTACTTACACAGTATCACCACTTGAACCCAAGTAACGGGTGGTCTGCTGTTAAATTATTGTAATACTTTATTACATTATTGGTAAAAAGTGTATTACATTATTGGGAAATGCACTTTATTACATTATCGGGAAGTTATTACATTATCAGGTTTTCTTACATTTTTAGTGGACTCAAGTTGAAATTTTTATTACATTATCGGGGTTATTACATTATCAAGGATTTATTACATTATCAGGTTCTACAGGCGCACAACACTGAAAGTAGCTGAAAAATAGCATAAGATTTCCACAAAAAGAATTAAAATGATATCAAAATAATAGAAAGACTTCAAAGAAACAAAGTGACAACAAAAACACAAAGCTTACTTCAAGGGGACTCATAAAATGAAAGTATGAATGGAATTAAAATGACAGACATACATCACTTACAAAGAGACAAAAAAGACAACAGAGAGAATTAGAACAACCACAAAAGAGACACAAAATGAGGACAAAGAGACAAAACATTAGTACATCTAAACAGGAAGCAACCACAAAGGCACATAATACCTGTAAAAGACACAAAATGAGTATACAGAAAACAAAATGACGCCACAGAGATGGAAAATTACTAAAATAAAAAAGACACAAAATGGCTTTAAACGGACATGAAATCACTACAAAGAGAATCAAACTGACGAGAGGGACACAAATTACTACAGAGAATCAAAATAGCTGGAAAAATTCCACAAAAAGTCTTAAAATGACATAAAAATAAGACAAAACGTGAGTACAAAGACTTCAGAGAAAAAGAAAAATCAAAGCTGACTTCAAGGAGACAAAGAGACAAAAAAGTACAACAAAGAGACAATGACAAATTACTTTAACAAGAGAAAAAAATGACAGCAAAAGACTGAGAAAATTATTATAAAAAGACATAATGTCTGCAAACCAACAAAATCAAAATCTGGACGGTTGGTGTTTTGTTTTCTCCACACAAGAAACACTTTCTTTAAGCAACACAATGTGCGTTTTCTGTTGCATATAACAACTGTAGAACGTCACATATGGGAATTAGGGCTTGACTCTTTACTGCTAAAGTTCCTGTGTTTTATTTAGACAGACACAACGATAAACACAATGTAGCTAAAAGCTCTTTTCTCGGGAATAAAACAGAGCTTTTATGGCATCTCGAGCCACGTCACACTTAAGTCTTATGATTCTTATGTTTATCATTAACAAACAGCAATCAGATCAAACAAAGGTGAGGGCATTGTGAGCTGAACAAATAAGACACAAACTAACGACAGAGACTCCGACCGACTGCAGTGAGACGCAAAATTATTAAAGAGATGTAAATGACAAAAAACAACTTGATTTCCATAACACAAAATTTGCTAAAATGTTTACATGGTGACATAAAGTGACTTCACAAAGACTTAATGAAGTAAAACGTCAAAGGGACAAGAGAGCGATTCAGAATGAAACAGAAAGCAACCACAAAGGCGCATGTAGAACCTGATAATGGTAATAAATCCCTGATAATGTAATAACCCTGATAATGTAATAAAAATTTGCACTTGAGTCCATTGAAAATGTAATAAAACCTGATAATGTAATTACTTCCCGATAATGTAATAAAGTGCATTTCCCAATAATGTAATACACTTTTTACCAATAATGTAATAAAGTTTTACATTAACAGGAGGTTATTACATTATCAGGTTAGCCTTCATTTCGCAGGTCCTGATAATGTAATAATTCCCCAATATTGTAATCATTTAACAGCAGACCACCCGTTACTTGGGTTCAAGTGGTGATACTGAGTAAGCAACGCAAGCTCGAGAGCTCTAGCACCACCAACAGGACAAAGTTGGACATGCATGTATGTACATTAACTTTTGACTTGTTCATCCGTTTTTCACAAACGATGTATCACTGGAACAGTTGGGCCAAGCCGAGTTCAACGCACCCTTAATGTTTTTTTCGGCCATATTGGATTTTCTGCCATCTTTGATTTGATCCATAACCTTTCAAAGGCTTCTCTTGTCACACATTTTGTGTAATCTTCTCAAAACATCGTGCAGATGATCTTCAGACCATGCCACACGAATGCATTCAACATCTTGAAATTCAAAGGCACTTGGCCAGGCAGCCAATCAAACATGACGTTGAGGTCACCAAACAGGAAGTAAGCCAATTTCTCTGCAACCCTTTAACATATTTTAACCAAACTTGGTACATAGATTTGCCAAGCATTGTCATTGGATGAGAGCATGGCTTGTGCTCAAGTATCTGAGTTATGGGAGATACCAAGTCAGAGATATATACTGGAAGTAGAAGAGACAAGTGAGTTCATATCTATACACAGAATTTTGTAAATATGTTGATAACTCAAACTTTTTCAAAACATTCATATTGTATTACTTCTTTTTTAAGGAGACCACAAGAAGTGGTGGAGGCCTGGATGCCGAAAGAAAGTTCAAATCCATGTTAAAAATAATCATGATGAAGACATCAACCATAGAGTTCTAAGTTCTAAAATGAGGACTTTAAAATGAGGTTGCTTTTCTGGATATAAGTTACTTGTGTGTTGTGTGTGTATTGTTGTGTGTTGAAATTAAGTTTAAACAGTTTAAACACAGCGCCCACAGAGATCAAAGGTCACCATTTTTTGTGGTATCCCCAGGATGATGTCATGAATCTTTGTACCAAGTTTGGTTAAAATATGTTAAAGGGTTGCAGAGAAATTGGCTTACTTCCTGTTTGGTGACCTCAACATCATGTTTGATTGGCTGCCACGGCCAAGTGCCTTTGAATTTCAAGATGTTGAATGACTTCGTGTGGCATGGTCTGAAGATCATCTGAACGATGTTTTGAGAAGATTACACAAAATGTGTGACAAGAGAAGCCTTTGAAAGGTTATGGATCAAATCAAAGATGGCAGAAAATCCAATATGGCCGAAAAAAACATTAAGGATGCGTTGAACTCGGCTTGGCCCAACTGTTCCAGTGATACATCGTTTGTGAAAAACGGATGAACAAGTCAAAAGTTAATGTACATACATGCATGTCCAACTTTGTCCTGTTGGTGGTGCTAGAGCTCTCGAGCTTGCGTTACTTACACAGTATCACCACTTGAACCCAAGTAACGGGTGGTCTGCTGTTAAATTATTGTAATACTTTATTACATTATTGGTAAAAAGTGTATTACATTATTGGGAAATGCACTTTATTACATTATCGGGAAGTTATTACATTATCAGGTTTTCTTACATTTTTAGTGGACTCAAGTTGAAATTTTTATTACATTATCGGGGTTATTACATTATCAAGGATTTATTACATTATCAGGTTCTACAGGCGCACAACACTGAAAGTAGCTGAAAAATAGCATAAGATTTCCACAAAAAGAATTAAAATGATATCAAAATAATAGAAAGACTTCAAAGAAACAAAGTGACAACAAAAACACAAAGCTTACTTCAAGGGGACTCATAAAATGAAAGTATGAATGGAATTAAAATGACAGACATACATCACTTACAAAGAGACAAAAAAGACAACAGAGAGAATTAGAACAACCACAAAAGAGACACAAAATGAGGACAAAGAGACAAAACATTAGTACATCTAAACAGGAAGCAACCACAAAGGCACATAATACCTGTAAAAGACACAAAATGAGTATACAGAAAACAAAATGACGCCACAGAGATGGAAAATTACTAAAATAAAAAAGACACAAAATGGCTTTAAACGGACATGAAATCACTACAAAGAGAATCAAACTGACGAGAGGGACACAAATTACTACAGAGAATCAAAATAGCTGGAAAAATTCCACAAAAAGTCTTAAAATGACATAAAAATAAGACAAAACGTGAGTACAAAGACTTCAGAGAAAAAGAAAAATCAAAGCTGACTTCAAGGAGACAAAGAGACAAAAAAGTACAACAAAGAGACAATGACAAATTACTTTAACAAGAGAAAAAAATGACAGCAAAAGACTGAGAAAATTATTATAAAAAGACATAATGTCTGCAAACCAACAAAATCAAAATCTGGACGGTTGGTGTTTTGTTTTCTCCACACAAGAAACACTTTCTTTAAGCAACACAATGTGCGTTTTCTGTTGCATATAACAACTGTAGAACGTCACATATGGGAATTAGGGCTTGACTCTTTACTGCTAAAGTTCCTGTGTTTTATTTAGACAGACACAACGATAAACACAATGTAGCTAAAAGCTCTTTTCTCGGGAATAAAACAGAGCTTTTATGGCATCTCGAGCCACGTCACACTTAAGTCTTATGATTCTTATGTTTATCATTAACAAACAGCAATCAGATCAAACAAAGGTGAGGGCATTGTGAGCTGAACAAATAAGACACAAACTAACGACAGAGACTCCGACCGACTGCAGTGAGACGCAAAATTATTAAAGAGATGTAAATGACAAAAAACAACTTGATTTCCATAACACAAAATTTGCTAAAATGTTTACATGGTGACATAAAGTGACTTCACAAAGACTTAATGAAGTAAAACGTCAAAGGGACAAGAGAGCGATTCAGAATGAAACAGAAAGCAACCACAAAGGCGCATGTAGAACCTGATAATGGTAATAAATCCCTGATAATGTAATAACCCTGATAATGTAATAAAAATTTGCACTTGAGTCCATTGAAAATGTAATAAAACCTGATAATGTAATTACTTCCCGATAATGTAATAAAGTGCATTTCCCAATAATGTAATACACTTTTTACCAATAATGTAATAAAGTTTTACATTAACAGGAGGTTATTACATTATCAGGTTAGCCTTCATTTCGCAGGTCCTGATAATGTAATAATTCCCCAATATTGTAATCATTTAACAGCAGACCACCCGTTACTTGGGTTCAAGTGGTGATACTGAGTAAGCAACGCAAGCTCGAGAGCTCTAGCACCACCAACAGGACAAAGTTGGACATGCATGTATGTACATTAACTTTTGACTTGTTCATCCGTTTTTCACAAACGATGTATCACTGGAACAGTTGGGCCAAGCCGAGTTCAACGCACCCTTAATGTTTTTTTCGGCCATATTGGATTTTCTGCCATCTTTGATTTGATCCATAACCTTTCAAAGGCTTCTCTTGTCACACATTTTGTGTAATCTTCTCAAAACATCGTGCAGATGATCTTCAGACCATGCCACACGAATGCATTCAACATCTTGAAATTCAAAGGCACTTGGCCAGGCAGCCAATCAAACATGACGTTGAGGTCACCAAACAGGAAGTAAGCCAATTTCTCTGCAACCCTTTAACATATTTTAACCAAACTTGGTACATAGATTTGCCAAGCATTGTCATTGGATGAGAGCATGGCTTGTGCTCAAGTATCTGAGTTATGGGAGATACCAAGTCAGAGATATATACTGGAAGTAGAAGAGACAAGTGAGTTCATATCTATACACAGAATTTTGTAAATATGTTGATAACTCAAACTTTTTCAAAACATTCATATTGTATTACTTCTTTTTTAAGGAGACCACAAGAAGTGGTGGAGGCCTGGATGCCGAAAGAAAGTTCAAATCCATGTTAAAAATAATCATGATGAAGACATCAACCATAGAGTTCTAAGTTCTAAAATGAGGACTTTAAAATGAGGTTGCTTTTCTGGATATAAGTTACTTGTGTGTTGTGTGTGTATTGTTGTGTGTTGAAATTAAGTTTAAACAGTTTAAACACAGCGCCCACAGAGATCAAAGGTCACCATTTTTTGTGGTATCCCCAGGATGATGTCATGAATCTTTGTACCAAGTTTGGTTAAAATATGTTAAAGGGTTGCAGAGAAATTGGCTTACTTCCTGTTTGGTGACCTCAACATCATGTTTGATTGGCTGCCACGGCCAAGTGCCTTTGAATTTCAAGATGTTGAATGACTTCGTGTGGCATGGTCTGAAGATCATCTGAACGATGTTTTGAGAAGATTACACAAAATGTGTGACAAGAGAAGCCTTTGAAAGGTTATGGATCAAATCAAAGATGGCAGAAAATCCAATATGGCCGAAAAAAACATTAAGGATGCGTTGAACTCGGCTTGGCCCAACTGTTCCAGTGATACATCGTTTGTGAAAAACGGATGAACAAGTCAAAAGTTAATGTACATACATGCATGTCCAACTTTGTCCTGTTGGTGGTGCTAGAGCTCTCGAGCTTGCGTTACTTACACAGTATCACCACTTGAACCCAAGTAACGGGTGGTCTGCTGTTAAATTATTGTAATACTTTATTACATTATTGGTAAAAAGTGTATTACATTATTGGGAAATGCACTTTATTACATTATCGGGAAGTTATTACATTATCAGGTTTTCTTACATTTTTAGTGGACTCAAGTTGAAATTTTTATTACATTATCGGGGTTATTACATTATCAAGGATTTATTACATTATCAGGTTCTACAGGCGCACAACACTGAAAGTAGCTGAAAAATAGCATAAGATTTCCACAAAAAGAATTAAAATGATATCAAAATAAAAGAAAGACTTCAAAGAAACAAAGTGACAACAAAAACACAAAGCTTACTTCAAGGGGACTCATAAAATGAAAGTATGAATGGAATTAAAATGACAGACATACATCACTTACAAAGAGACAAAAAAGACAACAGAGAGAATTAGAACAACCACAAAAGAGACACAAAATGAGGACAAAGAGACAAAACATTAGTACATCTAAACAGGAAGCAACCACAAAGGCACATAATACCTGTAAAAGACACAAAATGAGTATACAGAAAACAAAATGACGCCACAGAGATGGAAAATTACTAAAATAAAAAAGACACAAAATGGCTTTAAACGGACATGAAATCACTACAAAGAGAATCAAACTGACGAGAGGGACACACATTACTACAGAGAATCAAAATAGCTGGAAAAATTCCACAAAAAGTAAAAAAATCTGGATGGTTGGTGTTTTGTGTCTCAAACAGGAAGGAGCTCCAGGAGACTTTGTTTCGTTATATCACAGACACCCTCACCTACACGGACATGGTGAGAGGTTTCTGTGGGATGTCCTCCAAGTGGTTGCTCAGGAGGGAAACTGAATTAAAAACGATGAAGGACATCAAGACGAGGGAGGAGAAAGGTAAAGCCTTTTGGGAGAACATCAAGAGGAAGGTGACAGCAGACAGCTGGCGTGAAGAGCTGCAGCAAGAACTCGCTGCCGTGATGGAGGACACTCGAGAAGGCCTGGCCAAGCTGGATCCCTTTCTGGATGCTCTGGAGAAGCTGGCGGTCACATCGCCTCACGTCTTCACACAGAACCGGGCATTAGTCTTTCCTGAAGGCACCAGCTTTGAATGTGTCGAGGTCATCATCAATGACGCACGGCAACTCTGCCCTGTCCTCCTGGAGTTCAAAAGAGACGCACAAGTCTTCTTCATGCCCAAACTTCAAAATGTGGAAGTGCTTGCATATCAGTTGGACAAATACATTCAGACCACCCAGCAAATCTGCGCGACGTTAGAGAAAAGGTGAGCAGAGAAATCCTTATCTGTCAATTTTCACATTGTTCATCCGTACATAAGACAATGAATGTGTTACCCTTAAAAGGAACTGTACTGGAACCATATATGCTGTGTTTCCATCATGGTTCGGTTTGGTTCAGTACAGTTTGGAATGGTAAAGCCCTGGGTCAGGCTTAGGTTTTGACTGAGAACAGTACTTGGTAGGCGGGGTGTGGGATGTGCCCCATGGCTGTGTAGACGTTGTACTGGTGCAAAAACAAAGAACAACAACATCACCATACCATACCGTACCATTTTACTCTGGCACACAAAGGGAAGGGTGCCAAGAATGGAACGGCTGGGACAAGTTTTTATGGTACTACTATATGGTACTAAACACGGCTATAAAGAACACTAACAAATACAACAGAGCTCTGGCAGATGAGATCATGCAACCAAGGTGACGCCATTTTGGCAGACAACAACGCTGTTCATATTCACATGACATGTATAACCAGCATCATATATGTCAGACAACTGTGCCTTCAGCAGCTGTTTTTGTAAAAGGTAGGATGGTGGATAGATGTTGTGAGTCAGTATGATGAAACAGTTGAGAGAACATTTGACCAGATCACCAAAGATCCTGAGGATGGCAGAGGTTGGTCACTACTATAAAACACACTCAAAGTGAGTAGAGAAGACACAGTGATGGGGACCACAGACATGACTTTATATCAGGTACTGTCATTAATAATGAGGCTGTAGTTAGCATCCAGATATGCAGCTTCACGGTCAGCACTGGAAGGTAAACTTGAGGGAAATGTAGATTATGAGGACGAGTCTCAGCAGCAATATCTACTGCAGGCAGTAAGTGTAAGTCTCTTCCACAGATTCTTGAGTGACTTCAAATTGAAGACGATGAATGAGACTGTGGTGAATCTCCCTGTGGACGTGTCCGAGGAAGATGTACGCAGGATGCTTGATCATGTGAATCAGCTTGATGAGATCAGGTGAGTTTTACCACATACTCATGGTACCATTCATTTTAAAATGAGTAAATAGCGTTTGTCTCGATATGTTAGTCCTGCGATGGACCTGTCCAGGGTAAAACCCAACTTTTGCCCAATGTCAACTGGGATAAGCTCCAGTGGCCCCACGTACCCTTGTGTTATTCCATAAGACTTATCCCTTCACATCATTGTGGACATGGGTGGATGATGAAAGTGTGGTAGCCTACCAAACTTTTATTACTTACTTTTCTCTTTTGTCTTTGTCAGGATGAACGAGCACTTCCGGATGGTGTTCTTGTTTCAAGGAGAATCATGTGACACCTTCATCAGTGAGTTCAGCAAGCGACAGCCCACGATGGTCCAGTCACTTCAGGACCTGGAGGAGGTGGCTGTTCAGCTCGACAGGATGAATAAAGGGGCAAAGATCTCCAGTGTGACAGGCAGCTCAGTGGGGGCGATCGGAGGAGTGCTCTCCATTGTCGGCCTGGCGTTAATTCCTTTTACAGCAGGGTTGTCTCTTGGTCTGACAATGACAGGGGTAGGGCTGGGAGTCACCAGCGGAGTCAACAGTGTTGTCACCACCGCCACAGAGATAGGAGTAAACGCCACACAACAAAAGAAAGCCAGAGAAGTCTTCCAGAGCTTCATGGAGGATGTTCAGAGTCTCCAGAATTGCCTCGATGATGTGATCAATAAAACACTCTTCAAAATGGAAGACAATTTGATTAATTTGGCTGTAGGAGTGGGCAAGGTTGTGAGTAAGACCAGTCGTATCGTTAAGGGCATTGATGGCATTGTTGATGCTGCCTCTTCTGTCAAGTTGCTGAAAAACGCAGAGGCGATTGCGGGTGTTGGTAAAGAAGTGGCTAAGGAAGGTAAGACTTTGCGTAGTGTGTCCAGGTTGGCCTCTGACATCCCAGATATTGGTCAGGCAGCAGCCAAAGGGCCTCTCGCTCTTTCAAAGTCAGCCAGGGCAGTTGGAATCGGACTCAACGCTCTTTTCATTGGCATGGACGTTTTCTTCATCTGTAAGGACAGCATCAGTCTGGCCAAAGGCACCGAGACCGAAGTCTCACAGTTCATCCGGGCCAGAGCTGCACTCTGGAGCTCAGAGATGGAAGCATTTAAGAGGATGCACGACTCCCTGTGTAAAGGCCAGCCAACATCGGAGAAGAATGAAGCTCTTCTGGAGACGCCTTACTATCCGGATTCCTGCATCAACAACAAAGAAATATAAAATATAAAAAATATCATCATGCAGGGTCAGACCCGTCGCCAGACCTCAGTCTTAAGGGGGGCATATGAAATGGATGGGGGCATTTTTTATTATCCTATATTCTATTCACGCAGCATGTAATCATCACGTTAAACATAACCAACAGCAATATGATCAGGTATAGCCTACAACCAGTGCGTAACTTGTAAATCATAAAGTATACGTATGACAGCGCAGGGATGATGAGAGGACACAGGTCCCCGGAACGCATAAAGAAAACAACAACACGCAAATGCCCACTTACAATGCTGTGGGACTTACAAGCCTCAATTTAAAATAATATCCATGGTATAAACGTTATGACAATAATTTACAATTATTAAATGCCCACATCACCACAGGTGGGACCATAGGCGTCAGAGGACATGTCCCCTATTTATGAGCAACAATTTTGACCCCACCACTAAAAATTTTAATCAATTTATCATTAACACTCGAACTAGCGGAAGTAATGTACCTACTAGAAATATCATAGTTGTCATTTTGACCGTTTGTAATTCTTTGCATATAGTTTCAATAATCAAAGTACAAAGTGAAAATAAATAGATGTGTAATAAGAATACAGGTGATGAGGAAGCAAAATGTGAATTCTAACAAGTGAGAAAATGTGTTTATTGATGAACAGAAATTGAATCCGCTCTTGAAATTACAGATAAAAGCCTGTTTTATTGTTTTCATTTATAACTCAATAGAAATTAATTATTTCTTTAAACTTAAAACTGTTGAATTAAATAATGAATTAACTTATGTATATGAAATCATTTCTCTTCTCTCTTGCTGCTCCTGTCGGGGCTCGTGCACCACGACGTGTCGGGCTTTTGTGCTCATGTGGACAGAACGCAGTTCAGTTGCGACGCACACGATCAAGTTTCTCTGTGTCATCAACACATTTGTTTATAAAGAACTGAGGCATTTATTGCAGCAAGGTCGAGGATATTACAAAACACTGCCACTGGTCATCTGCATGTGTTTTGCCCCAGTAGACAATGAGTGATGCGTGGTCACTTGCATTGTGCACTTTTCCAGGTTTGTCGTTGACTTAACGGCGATTATAATGTTAGGAATTTTCTACAGTGTGGACTTTTCCTCAGCAAGAAACCTTTCCAGGCAGAAATCTATACTTAATGATATGTAATTATGTAATTAATACTTTTTCTGATAATAAATGTGAGAGGAAAAAACCCGACCATCTCCAGAGTTGTATGTAAGGTCAAAATGTCGCGATCATGTCCTCATAAGGTAAAAAGTCCCCACAAAGATAGGTTTGAATCAAAGTTTGTCCACACAAACACATACACACACACACACACACATTCTCAGATAGCATTCTTACTGAGGACACTCATGCGTTCCATAACCCCTTACCTTAACCTCAACTGTCACAACTAAATGCTTAAACCTAATCCTAAAAACCCTTTGAAATTGTATGAACCAGTCAAAATGTCCCTATAAGGTAAAAAGTCCTCACAAATATAGGTTGGAATCAAAGTTTGTCCTCACTTCCTACTATAGATATATATATATATATACATATATATATATATATATATATATACATATATATATATATATATATATATACATATATACATATATATATATATATATATATATATACACACATACACACACACACATACACACTCATTCTCGTGCAGCAGTACTACCGAGTCCCGAGCTCCTGACCCTGACCCAGAGGTCTCAAACTCTGGCCCTCCCACTCAGTTTAATGCAGTGTGTGTGTGTGTGTGTGTGTGTGTGTGTGTGATGCTGAAAGGTCAGCTCTACTTTGCCTCGGTGGAGTTTGTCTCCCTCTGCAGATCAAACGTTGTTATTACAGCAAGGTTTAAAAAAATAGAGCCCTCAAGACATTTTTAATAAAAGACGATATAAAATTATATAAATGTGTACATATATGTATATATATACCTATGTATATATACATAGGTATATATACACACACACACACACACACACACACATTTATATACATATACATTACATGTCATTTAGCAGACGCTTTTATCCAAAGCGACTTACAATAAGTGAATTTCAACATTTGGGCACAAACAAGAGGTTAAGTAAGTGCAAAGTTGTTGTTTTTTTTTCTTTTTTGTTTTCTCTTTTTTCTCATCGTCGTCGTCGTCTTCGTCGAGGTAGAGTAGAAAGAGATGTGTTTTTAGCAGGACGGTGGAAGATGTGGAGGCTTTCTGCTGTCCGGATGTCAATGGGGAGCACGTTCCACCATTGGGGAGCCAGGACGAGTGACTCTGCGATCCTCTCAGTGAGGGGGCAGCAAGCCGGTTTGCCAATGCAGAGCCGAGTAGGCGGGCTGGGGTGTAGGGTTTGATCATGTCCTGGATGTAGGCTGAGCCAGATCCGTTTGTAGCATGGAACACAAGTACTAGAGTCTTGAAGTGGATGCGAGCAGCCAGTGAAGGCAGAAAGCCAGTGAAGGCATATATATATATATATATATATATATATATATATATATATATATATATATATATATATATATATATATACGCGTTTATATGTATATATTTATGTACATATATACGCGTATATGTATATATTTATATACATATATACTCGTATATGTATATAAATATATACATATACGCGTATATATGTACATAAATATATACATATAAACGCGTATATACATATATACGTATATATATATATATACGCGTTTATTTGTATATATTTATGTACATATATACGTGTATATGTATATATTTATATACATATATACGCGTATATGTATATATGCGTATATATACACATACATATATACAGAGTCTTTCTGTCTGTCTGTCTATCTATCTATCTATCTACCTATCTATCTACCTACTTCTCTGTGTGTTATTTTGTTGTTGTAGTTTTTTTGTTTGTTTGTTTCCATAAACAACTGCTTCAGTTCCTGTTGGATGTGTCAGTGGTGAATGGGTTAATGGGCGTGGTTCAACTTGGTGACGTGGTAGGGAGAACAAAACTAAGCCTCTCTATTTAACAACTATTTATTGTTGATTTTGCCCCAGTTTGCTGCTGCTGCTGCTGCTGCTGTTTCAACATGAAGTCGATAGAAAACAAGCCATCAGAGGAAAGAGTCCACAGTGAAGAGCAAGAAGAGGCAGATTCTGTTCAGAGGTAAAAGTCTGAGATTCTTCTCTACACATAAAACATTTTCTTTAAGCAACACAATGTGTGTCTTGTTCCACAAAGTGCGCACACACAGATTTTTCTGTTGCATATATAACAACAACTAAAAGTGTCTGCCAAAATGACATGTAACTGTAGGAAGTCACATGTGGAAAGTAGGTCTTGACTCTTTACTACTAAAGTTCCTGTGTTTTATTTAGACAGACACAACGATAAACACAATGTAGCTAAAAGCTGTTTTCTCGGGAATAAAACAGAGCTTTTAAGGCGTCTCGAGTCACAAGCAACATCACACTTAACTCTTATGACTAGGGATGTCACGATTATAGATTTTCTTGCTACGATTATTGTCATATAATTAATCACGATATTACGATTATCACGATTATTATGCGTTAATTGATTTCACAACACTATGAATGTGTAAAATCACATGAACACTGCTTATAGTTCTTAAAGTTACATTTAATTATATCTTTTGATACCAACATAACAAAATAATGTAGCAAATACACTACACTATTATATAGAAACAATTATTAATCCCCCAGGGGAAATGTTTAAATTATTTAAGTTATCAATTGTCATCTATACCAAATGTTTAAGTTTATTTTAATCATTTTAATAATTTATCTATTTGTATGTGGCCAGATATAAAACTTATCGATTATTTTTGTTTAGGTTTGTTTATTTCATGTTTAAATTACAATGACACAAATACATTTGTAATAAATTAAACGGACATCACATTACGTATAACGTACGTTAAGTGAATGTAATGTAACCTAATTTAACCCAGTTACTGTGCGTTAACGTCATCCACGATGACACCTTGGTAATTTCTCTTGAAGCCAAAAAACTCCCACATGGCTGATTTGATGTGCTTTGTTGGAGGTCTCCTATGCATTAACAATCAGGACACGGCTCTATTCTGCAACTCATACGGAACAAAAACAAAGCAACACAAGCGGTAACGCACGGTTGTTGGTGTAACTTTGTTTTATGAGTTGCGCTGAACTACCTAATCTTTTCTGACGGTATTGAGGAAATGTTATGATTAATATACCATAGTGTTTAAAACTGCGATTAATTGTGAAATCAAGTCCACAAAAACACTTAAAATTACATCAAAATAACTTCAAAGAGACAAAACATGAGTACAAAGACTTCAAGGAGACAAAGAGAAAAAAGTACAACAAACGTCAGTTTGTTTTTAAAAGTGCCGGGGACGATAACCATAAGCTTGAGTGTGGTTTGAAATGTGTTATCTAACGCGTATGCCTATGACAACAAAGCGACAATGACTGCAAAAATAATTACAAGAAGAGAAATACAAAACATAAAATGAAGTAAAATGACAGCAAAAGACTTAAAATGATGACAAAAAAACACAAAATTATTTTAAAAAGATAAAATGTCTACAAACCAACAAAATCAAAATCTGGATGCTTGATGTTTCGTGTCTCAAACAGGAAGGAGCTCCAGGAGACTTTGTTTCGTTACATCACAGACACCATTACCTACACGGACATGGTGAGAGGTTTCTGTGACATGTCCTCCAAGTGGTTGCTCACGAGGGAAACTGAATTAAACATAATGATGGACATCAAGACGAGAGACGAGAAAGGTAAAGCCTTTTGGGAGAACATCAAGAGGAAGGTGACCAAGGTGAAAGCAGACAGCTGGCGTGAAAAGCTGCAGCAGGAACTCGCTGCCGTGATGGAGGACACTCGAGAAGGCCTGGCCAAGCTGGATCCCTTTCTGGATGCTCTGGAGAAGCTGGCGGTCACATCGCCTCACGTCTTCACACAGAACCGGGTGATAGTCTTTCCTGAAGGCACCAGCTTTGAATGTGTCAAGGTCATCATCGATGCCGCACGGCAACTCTGCCCTGTCCTCCTGGAGTTCAAAAGAGATGCACAAGTCTTCTTCGTGCCCAAACTTCAAAATGTGGAAGTGCTTGCATATCAGTTGGACAAATACATTCAGACCACCCAGAAAATCTGCGCGACGTTAGAGAAAAGGTGAGCAGAGAAATCCTTAACTGTCAATTTTCATAATGTTCATCCGTACATAAGACAATGAATGTGTTACCCTTAAAAGGAATTGTACTGGAACTGTATATGCTGTGTTTCCATCATGGTTCGGTTTGGTCCAGTACAGTACAGTTTGGAATTGTAAAGCCCTGGGTCAGGCTTAGGTTTTGACTGAGAACAGTACTTGGTAGGTGGGGTGTGGGATGTGCCCCACGGCTGTGTAGACGTTGTACTGGTGCAACAACAAAGAACAACAACATCACCCTACCATACCGTACCATTTTACTCTGGCACACGAAGGGAAGTGTGCCAAGAATGGAACGGCTGGGACAAGTTTTTATGGTACTACTATATGGTACTAAACACGGCTATAAAGAACACTAACAAATACAACAGAGCTCTGGCAGATGAGATCATGCAACCAAGGTGACGCCATTTTGGCAGACAACAACGCTGTTCATATTCACATGACATGTATAACCAGCATCATATATGTCAGACAACTGTGTCTTCAGCAGCTGTTTTTGTAAAAGGTAGGATGGTGGATAGATGTTGTGAGTCAGGATGATGAAACAGTTGGGAGAACATTTGACCAGATCACCAAAGATCCTGAGGATGGCAGAGGTTGGTCACTACTATAAAACACACTCAAAGTGAGTAGAGAAGACACAGTGATGGGGACCACAGACATGACTTTATATCAGGTACTGTCGTTAATAATGAGGCTGTAGTTAGCATCCAGATATGCAGCTTCACAGTCAGCACTGGAAGGTAAACTTGAGGGAAATGTAGATTATGAGGACGAGTCTCAGCAGCAATATCTACTGCAGGCAGTAAGTGTAAGTCTCTTCCACAGATTCTTGAGTGACTTCAAATTGAAGACGAGGAATGAGACTGTGGTGAATCTCCCTGTGGACGTGTCCGAGGAAGATGTACGCAGGATGCTTGATCATGTGAATCAGCTTGATGAGATGAGGTGAGTTTTACCACATACTCATGGTACCATTCATTTTAAAATGAGTGAATAGGTGTTTGTCTCTATATGTTAGTCCTGCGATGGACCTGTCCAGGGTAAAACCCAACTTTTGCCCAATGTCAACTGGGATAAGCTCCAGTGGCCCCACGATCCTCGTGTGTAGGATAAAGCGGTAGACAATGAATAAATGAATACAATTATCACCATCTGGCCTACAGAACCCTTGGTGGAAGCCAGATCAGGTTTTGCTGTTCCAAACAGTACCAAGACAAGTTAAACTGCACAGCACTACTTTGGCAAGACTTATTCCTTCATATCATTGTGGACATGGGTGGATGATGACATTTACTTGATGCGTACCATCATGGATCTCAGCCAGTTTGGTAGCATACCAAACTTTTCTTACTTACTTTTCTCTTTTGTCTTTCTCAGGATGAACGAGCACTTCCGGATGGTGTTCTTGTTTCAAGGAGAATCATGTGACACCTTCATCAGTGAGTTCAGCAAGCGACAGCCCACGATGGTCCAGTCACTTCAGGACCTGGAGGAGGTGGCTGCTCAGCTTGACAGGATGAATAAAGGGGCAAAGATCTCCAGTGTGACAGGCAGCTCAGTGGGGGCGATCGGAGGAGTGCTCTCCATTGTCGGCCTGGCGTTAATTCCTGTGACAGCAGGGTTGTCTCTTGGTCTGACAATGACAGGGGTAGGGCTGGGAATCACCAGTGGAGTCAACAGTCTTGTCACCACCGCCACAGAGATTGGAGTAAACACCACACAACAAAAGAATGCCAAAAAAGTCTTCCAGAGCTTCATGGAGGATGTTCAGATTCTCCAGGGTTGCCTCCATGATGTGACCAATAAAACACTCTCCAAAATGGAAAAAGATTCGATTGATTTGGCATTAGGAGTGGGCAAGGTTCTCAGTAATGCCGGTTGTATCGTTAAGGGCATTGATAGCATTGTTGATGCTGCCTCTTCTGTCAAGTTGCTGAAAAACACAGAGGTGATTACGGGTGTTGGTAAAGTAGTGGCTGAGGAAGGTAAGGCTTTGCGTAATGTGCCCAGGTTGGCCTCTGACATCCCAGATATTGGTCAGGCAGTAGCCAAAGGGCCTCTCGCTCTATCACAGTCAGCCAGGGCAGGTTTAATCGGAGTCAACGCTCTTTTCATTGGCATGGACATTTTCTTCATCTGTAAGGACAGCATCAGTCTGGCCAAAGGCACCGAGACCGAAGTCTCACAGTTCATCCGGGCCAGAGCTGCACTCTGGAGCTCAGAGATGGAAGCATTTCAGAGGATGCACGACTCCCTGTGTAAAGGCCAGCCAACATCGGAGAAGAATGAAGCTCTTCTGGAGACGCCTTACTATCCGGATTCCTGCACCAAAAACAAAGAAATATAAAATATAAAAAAATATCACCATGCAGGGTCAGACCCGTGGGGGGGGGGGCATTTTTTATTATCCTATATTCTATTCACGCAGCATGTAATCATCACATTAAACATAACCAACAGCAATATGACCAGGTATAGCCTACAACCAGTGCGTAACTTGTAAATCATAAAGTATACGTATGACAGCGCAGGGATGATGAGAGGACACAGGTCCCGGAACGCATACTGAAAACAACAACACGCAAATGCCCACTTACAATGCTGTGGGACTTACAAGCCTCAATTTAAAATAATATCCATGGTATAAACGTTATGACAATAATTTACAATTATTAAATGCCCACATCACCACAGGTGGGACCATAGGCGTCAGAGGACATGTCCCCTATTTATGAGCAACAATTTTGACCCCACCTCTTAAAATTTTAATCAATTTATCATTAACACTCGTACTAGCGGAAGTAATGTACCTACTAGAAATACCATAGTTGTCATTTTGACCGTTCGTAAATCATTTGCATATCATTTCAATAATCAAAGTACAAAGTGAAAATAAATCGATGTGTAATAAGAATACAGGTGATGAGGAAGCAAAATGTGAATTCTAACAAGTGAGAAAATGTGTTCATTGATGAACAAAAATTTAATCCGCTCTTGAAATTACAGATAAAAGCCCGTTTTATTGTTTTCATTTATAACTCAATAGAAATTAATTATTTCTTTAAACTTAAAACTGTTGAATTAATTAATGAATTAACTTATGTATATGAAATCATTTCTCTTCTCTCTTGCTGCTCCTGTCGGGGCTTGTGCACCACGACGTGTCGGGCTTTTGTGCTCATGTGGACAGAACACAGTTCAGTTGCGACGCACACGATCAAGTTTCTCTGTGTCATCAACACATTTGTTTATAAAGAACTGAGGCATTTATTGCAGCAAGGTCGAGGATATTACAAAACACTGCCACTGGTTATCTGCATGTGTTTTGCCCCGGTAGACAATGAGTGATGCGTGGTCACTTGCAGTGTGCACTTTTCCAGGTTTGTCGTTGACTTAACGGCGATTATAATGTTAGGAATTTTCTACAGTGTGGACTTTTCCTCAGCAAGAAACCTTTCCAGGCAGAAATCTATACTTAGTGATATGTAATTATGTAATTAATACTTTTTCTGATAATAAATGTGAGAGGAAACAACCCGACCATCTCAAGAGTTGTATGTAAGGTCAAAATGTCGCGATCATGTCCTCATAAGGTAAAAAGTCCCCACAAAGATAGGTTTGAATCAAAGTTTGTCCACACAAACACACACATGCACATGCACACACACATACACACACACACACACACACACGCACACACACACACACATTCTCAGACAGCATTCTTACTGAGGACACTCATGCGTTCCATAACCCCTTACCTTAACCTCAACAGTCACAACTAAATGCTTAAACCTAATCCTAAAAACAACCCTTAACCCTGAAAAAGCCCTTTGAAGTTGTATGAACCACTCAAAATGTCCCTATAAGGTAAAAAGTCCTCACAAAGATAGGTTGGAATCAAAGTTTGTGCAGCAGTCTTACCGAGTCCCGAGCTCCTGACCCTGACCCAGAGGTCTCAAACTCGTGGCCCGCCCACTGTGTGTGGTGCTGGTACAGTTTAGAATAGTTCCCTGGTGTCCTAATGAACATGTCTGTGACATGCTTTGGTCAAAATACCATAAGGATGAAGCACCATAGCAGTTCAATAACCCTGCTAAACCCGCCCCTTTCAGAATGCTTCGTTTTGTGCATGGTCCCTTTATATGCAAATGAGACACAGGCAAACACACACCCACTTCTTCGGGGGGTTTCTGATTTGTCCTTTTTACTGCGCTCACTCGCTCAGCTCCTGTTCCCTCCGCTCCATTCCTCTCCCCCTCCCTCCACTAGTTCTCTGACAATATCAACATGGCAGCGTGCGTGGAAAACAGCGAGAGTGGCGTCACAGGAACAGACGTCCGACACAAGGATCAAGCCGAACACTGACCAACTGTAAATCAGTTAAAAACACTTAGGGACAGCACCGCTGAGCTGCATAAACTGCTGCTGTATGTGACTGTATCAGACTGAGTCTGTGCTCCGGTCATGGAGGACGTACTGAACAAATATTTTTAATTAGGACGTGTCAGAATGGTCAGTTATGAGCTCTATTTGACCTTTTCTTAAACATGTGTGTGTTTGTACGTCGGTGAAATACGTTCGCTGACTAAATACGGCGACCGCTGGCCGCAGTCTGATGTGAAGTGGTGTGAACACACGAACACACGTTTGCTGACTTTATCCGGCACATTAGCTTCATATATAAAATCCTCTGAGGCTGGAAGTTTGTGTAAAACACTGTGCTCCACTGTGCAGCCACCAACAGCACACTTGTCCCTCCACGTTGACATAATACCGCTCTTCCTCCCTCGCCTGCACTCTCGCATTTTATAGGGACAAGGTGGAGCTAAGGTGGAGCTAAGGTGGAGCTAAGGTGGAGCTAAGGTGGAGCTAAGGTGGAACTCTCCAAGTAAACTTACTGGTGGGTGGTAACATTCGCGGTGAAATGCGCATGCTGCCGTCATAAGCACAGGGAATTCAACATGGTGTGTTTTATCGCCTATACTTACACTAAGGGGGACCACGAAAACATGATTGAGTATTCTTTTTCCACACTTTGGCGACTGGTAGGGCCTCCAGAGTCCCAAATATAAGTATTAAAATGATTAAAAAGTTGATTTTGCATAATATGTCCCTTTTAACATGAACAAACTGGAATCTATCAGATAAGTATGATTTAAACCAGCAGAGGACAGCAAGTAAAGAAACTAGACCATTATCTGAAGCCAAGAGAAGGTCGTTACTAACGTTATCTAGTGCTGTTTCTGTGCTATGGTTTAATCTAAAACCTGACTGAAAATCTTCAAACAGGCCATTAATGCACAAATATTCACATCATTGATTAGCAACTGCCTTTTCTAAGATTTTAGAAACAAAGGGAAGATTAGATATAGGTAGTTAGCTAAAATATCTGGGTCAAGGGTCACTTTTTTGAGAAGGGGTTTAATAACTGCTATTTTAAACATTTGGGGCACATATCCAGTTAATAAGGATAGATTAATTTGAGTTAATATAGAGCTGTTAATTAAAGGAAACACATCTCTAAACAGTTTGGTGGGGATAGGATCTAACTGACCCTATCATCATCCAAGCCGGGTTGATGGCTTGGATGATGAAACTAATGATGTTAACTCAGGGAGATCTATAGGGGAGAAACTGTCTAACTGTGCACCTGGTGCTTCTAAAGCTCTTGTGCTAAAAGATGAGTCAGTCCCAATGTGAGGGAGGAGATGATCCATTTTTTCTCTAATTGATGTTATTTTATTCACAAAAAAGTTGATAAAGTCATCACTGCTCAGTGTTAAAGGAATAGATGGTTCAGTGGAGCTGTGGCTCTGTGTCAGCCTGGCTACAGTGCTGAAAAGAAATCTATGATATTCTTATTTTCTTCAATTAGAGAAGAATAATAGGCAGGTCTAGCTTTGTGTAGGGCTTTTTTGTAAGCTACAAAACCATCTTTCCAGGCTATATAAAATTCCTCTAGGTTATTGGAACGCCATTTTCTTTCTACTCTACGAAACGTCTGTTTAAGAGCACGAGTATTGGAGTTAAACCATGGTGCTCGTCTCATCTGATTCACCACCTTCTTTTTCAGAGGGGCAACACAATCTAATGTAGTACGCAGTGAGGCTGCTGTACTATCAACAAGGTTATCTATGAGGGCGGGAGTAAAATCACAAAAGGTACCTTCAGATGTACTGACATATGGCACAGAGTTAAATAAAGGTTGCACTGTCTCTTTGAATGTATTAATATTATGATCAGACAGTATTTCTTATTTATGTTATTGTAGTTCATTATTGTACAATTAAATGTGAGTAAATAATGATCAGTAAGGAGAGGGTTTTGAGGAACTATGTTTAAGTTATCAATATCAATACCATAAGTTAAAACAAGGTCGAGGGTGTGATTAAGGCGATGAGTTGGTTTATTAACGTGTTGAATAAAACCTATTGATTCCAACAGCGAGTTAAATGCGCAGCTAAGACTATCACGGTCAACATCTACATGGATGTTGAAATCCCCTACAATTATGAATAAGGTGCAGGTGGACGATAAACTGTGACTATGATAATTGGTTTCTGTGATTTCCAACTAGGATGAGATAGATTAAGAATAAGGCTTTCAAACGATGAATATCCTGGTTTGGGCTTGGGATTGATAAATAATCTAGTATTAAAAATGGCTGCTACACCTCCTCCTCGGCCTGAGCTTCTAGGAATATGGGTATTAGCATGAGTGGGTGGAGTTGACTCATTTAGACTAACGTAATCTTCTTCATGTAACCAAGTTTCAGTTACACAGAATAAATCAATACAATTGTCAGAAATTAGATCATTTATTAAAACAGATTTTGAGGAGAGTGACCTTATATTTAATAGTACACATTTAAAAGTGGCATTATTTGACTCTATTTTATTGTTGGTATTCATTTTTATTAAGTTAGAATGTCTGTTTGTTATTGGTTTATTTACTGCAGAAGGAAGCAAAGATGTTTCTGCAGAACAGGAAGTAGATGCCCACTTCCTGTTTGTGTTTCAGGTTTTTGTTTTTTTGGACTTTGATTTTTAAACTCGATGGGGAGCTCATTCCACCATTAGGGAGCCAGGACGATTGACTCTGCGATCCTCTCAGTGAGGGGGCAGCAAGCCGGTTTGCCAATGTAGAGCGGAGTAGGCGGGCTGGGGTGTAGGGTTTGATTATGTAGGATGTAGGCTGAGCTGGATCCGGTTGTAGCATGGAACACAAGTACTAGAGTCTTGAAGTGGTTGCAAGCAGCCAGTGAAGGCAGGAAGCCAGTGAAGGCATATATATATAAAAAAAACCTGAAACACAAACAGGAAGTGGCTGTCGACTTCCTGCTCTGCAGAAACATCTTTGCTTCCTTCTGCAGTAAATAAATCAATAACAAACAGAAGAGGAGTTAGACATTCTAACTTAAAAAAGATAAGATATACATAAAGATATATATATACACATATATACGTATATATACACATATACATATATACAGATAATGTTGTCTGTCTGTCTATCTATCTTCACAGTGACCTCCGGTGCTGCTGCTGCTGCTGCTGCTGCTGCTGTTTCAACATGAAGTCGATAGAAAACAAGCCGTCAGAGAAAAGAGTCCACAGTGAAGAGCAAGAAGAGGCAGATTCTGCTCAGAGGTAAAAGTCTGAGATTCTTCTCTACACATAAAACATTTTCTTTAAGCAACACAATGTGTGTCTTGTTCCACAGAGTGCGCACACACAGATTTTTCTGTTGCATATATAACAACAACTAAAAGTGTCTGCCAAAATGACATGTAACTGTATCCAATCCAACTTTATTTGTTAAGCACTTTAAACAAACCACAGTGGACCAAAGTGCTGTACAGAATAAATAAAAGGCATAATACATAAAGGTTCAAAATGAGATAAACAGCTTAAAATAAATTAGAATCATAAAACACAATAAGAATTAGCAGCCATACAATAAAAAACAATAAATTCTATTCAAATTAAAATATGTAAAATAAATAAAAAACCAAACGTCTCATGAAGTTTCAAAGGCCAAAGAGAAAAGGTGGGTTTTAAGAAGGGATTTAAAAACAGGCAAGGACGAGGCCTGTCTTATGCGCAGGAGCAGCTGATCAGCTGACCTGAGAGAGCGAGCGGGTGAGTATGGATGTAGAAGCTCAGAGAGGTAGGGCGGGGCAAGACCATTCAGGGATTTAAAAACAAATAAAATCATTTTAAAATCGATCCTGAAATGTATGGGCAGCCAGTGGAGTGAAGCTAAAATGGGGGAAATGTGCTCAAATTTACGTGTGCCAGTTAAAAGACGTGCGGCAGCGTTTTGTACCATCTGAAGACGGGCAACGGAGGACGCACTAACGCCCACATAAAGCGAATTGCAGTAATCCAGCCGAGTGGTGACAAAGACGTGAATGACTATTTCAAAATGCTGCCTCGAGAGAATTGGCTTTATTTTGGCCAGCTGCCTCAGTTGAAAAAAGCTGGATTTAACAACAGACCTGATCTGGTTGTCAAACTTCAGATCAGAGTCGTTTGAACCCCCAGGTTTGTGGTAGTGTGTTTTAAAAGCGGTGCCAAGCAGCCCAGATCTACATGGGGGGTCCCAGTGGTGCCACCAAACACCATCACTTCAGTCTTTTTGTCATTAAAACTTAAAAAGTTCAGAGTCATCCAGGCCTTTATGTCATCAAGACACTGAAGTAAAATTTTAAAAGAGTTAACTTCATTCTTTTTAATAGGCATGTAGATTTGACTGTCATCTGCATAGCAATGGAACGAGATGCCATACTTTCTAAGAATGGAGCCAAGTGGGAGCAGATATAGAGAGAAAAGAAGGGGGCCCAGAACTGAACCCTGTGGGACCCCGCAGGTGAGAGGAGCCGAGGAGGATGTCGAGTCACCGAGGCTGACACAGAAAGTTCGATCAGCCAAGTATGACCTGAACCACTCCAAAGCTGTGCCCCTGATGCCCACCTGCTCCTCCAGACGTGAGATCAGGATCTTGTGATCCACTGTATCAAATGCAGCAGTTAAGTCTAAAAGCACAAGAACTACACAGTCACCGAAGTCAGTAGCTAAAAAGATATCATTAAAAACTCTTAAAAGTGCTGATTCGGTGCTGTGCAGTGATTTAAAACCGGACTGGAAAACCTCAAGGATATTATTTTCCTCTAAAAAGGCCATTACTTGACCATGGACTAGCTTCTCAAGGATTTTTGAGATGAAAGGCAGTTTGGAGATGGGCCTGAAATTTGCAGAAACTGCAGGGTCTAGACCAGGTTTTTTGATAAGAGGTTGCACTACTGCATGTTTAAAATTTTTGGGGACCACACCTGTGGACAGACTGGTAACTGTAGGAAGTCACAGGTGGAATTTAGGTCTTGACTCTTTACGACTAAAGTTCCTGTGTTTTATTTAGACAGACACAACAATAAACACAACGTAGCTAAAAGCTGTTTTCTCAGGAATAAAACAGAGCTTTTAATGCGTCTCGAGTCACAAGCGACATCACACTTCACACTCTTATGACTAGGGATGTCACGATTATAGATTTTCTTGGTACGATTATTGTCATAGAATTAATCACGATATTACGATTATCACGATTCCTTGAAGCTGACTTCAAGGAGACAAAGAGACAAAAAAGTACAACAAAGAGGCAATGACAAATTACTTTAACAAGAGAAAAAAATGACAGCAAAAGACTGACAAAATTATTATAAAAAGACATAATGTCTGCAAACCAACAAAATCAAAATCTGGACGGTTGGTGTTTTGTGTCTCAAACAGGAAGGAGCTCCAGGAGACTTTGTTTCCCTCACCTACACGGACATGGTGAGAGGTTTCTGTGGGATGTCCTCCAAGTGGTTGCTCGGGAGGGAAACTGAATTATTCATGATGAGGGACATCAAGAAGAGGGAGGAGCTTGCTGCCGTGATGGAGGACACTCGAGAAGGCCTGGCCAAGCTGGATCCCTTTCTGGATGCTCTGGAGAAGCTGGCGGTCACATCGCCTCACGTCTTCACACAGAACCGGGCGCTAGTCTTTCCTGAAGGCACCAGCTTTGAATGTGTCGAGGTCATCATCAATGCCGCACGGCAACTCTGCCCTGTCCTCCTCCAGTTCAAAAGAGACGCACAAGTCTTCTTTGTGCCCAAACTTCAAAATGTGGAAGTGCTTGCATATCAGTTGGACAAATACATTCAGACCACCCAGAAAATCTGCGAGACATTAAAGAAAAGGTGAGCAGAGAAATCCTTAACTGTCAACTCACAATGTTCATCCGTACATAAGACAATGAATGTGTTACCCTTAAAAGGAACTGTACTGGAACCATATATGCTGTGTTTCCATCATGGTTCGGTTTGGTCCAGTACAGTTTGGAATGGTAAAGCCCTGGGTCAGGCTTAGGTTTTGACTGAGAACAGTACTTGGTAGGCGGGGTGTGGAATGTGCCCCATGGCTGTGTAGACATTGTACTGGTGCAACAACAAAGAACAACAACATCACCATACTGCTCTTTCTGTAGTGCTCTTTTTCATCTTTAAAAAAAAAGAAAAAAAAAACATTTATATACTGTGTATATATACGTATACTGTTTCACTTAACTTTTTTTAAATTTTGTATGCTTGTTATGCACCAATGACACCAGAACAAATTCCTTGTATGTGCAAATCGTACTTGGCAATAAAGCTCTTCTGATTCTGATTCTGATTCTGATACCATACCGTACCATTTTACTCTGGCACACGAAGGGAAGTGTGCCAAGAATGGAACGGCTGGGACAAGTTTTTATGGTACTACTATATGGTACTAAACACGGCTATAAAGAACACTAACAAATACAACAGAGCTCTGGCAGATGAGATCATGCAACCAAGGTGAAGCCATTTTGGCAGACAACAACGCTGTTCATATTCACATGACATGTATAACCAGCATCATATATGTCAGACAACTGTGCCTTCAGCAGCTGTTTTTGTAAAAGGTAGGATGGTGGATAGATGTTGTGAGTCAGTATGATGAAACAGTTGGGAGAACATTTGACCAGATCACCAAAGATCCTGAGGATGGCAGAGGTTGGTCACTACTATAAAACACACTCAAAGTGAGTAGAGAAGACACAGTGATGGGGACCACAGACATGACTTTATATCAGGTACTGTCGTTAATAATGAGGCTGTAGTTAGCATCCAGATATGCAGCTTCACGGTCAGCACTGGAAGGTAAACTTGAGGGAAATGTAGATTATGAGGACGAGGCTCAGCAGCAATATCTACTGCAGGCAGTAAGTGTAAGTCTCTTCCACAGATTCTTGAGTGACTTCAAATTGAAGACGTTGAATGAGACTGTGGTGAATCTCCCTGTGGACTTGTCCGAGGAAGATGTACGCAGGATGCTTGATCATGTGAATCAGCTTGATGAGATCAGGTGAGTTTTACCACATACTCATGGTACCATTCATTTTAAAATGAGTGAATAGCTGTTTGTCTCAATATGTTAGTCCTGCGATGGACCTGTCCAGGGTAAAACCCAACTTTTGCCCAATGTCAACTGGGATAAGCTCCAGTGGCCCCATGATCCTTGTGTTATTCCATAAGACTTATCCCTTCACATCATTGTGGACATGGGTGGATGATGAAAGTGTGGTAGCATACTTTTCTCTTTTGTCTTTGTCAGGATGAACGAGCACTTTCGGATGGTGTTCTTGTTTCAAGGAGGATCATGTGACACCTTCATCAGTGAGTTCAGCAAGCGACAGCCCACGATGGTCCAGTCACTTCAGGACATGGAGGAGGTGGCTGTTCAGCTTGACAGGATGAATAAGGGGGCAAAGATCTCCAGTGTGACAGGCAGCTCAGTGGGGGTGATCGGAGGAGTGCTCTCCATTGTCGGCCTGGCGTTAATTCCTTTTACAGCAGGGTTGTCTCTTGGTCTGACAGCGACAGGGTTAGGGCTGGGAGTCACCAGCGGAGTCAACAGTGCTGTCACCACCGCCACAGAGATTGGAGTAAACGCCACACAACAAAAGAAAGCCAAAAAAGTCTTCCAGAACTTCATGGAGGATTTTCAGATTCTCCAGGGTTGCCTCCATGATGTGACCAATAAAACACTCTCCAAAATGGAAGACAATTTGTTTGATATGGCTGTAGGAGTGGCGTCGGTATCAGTAAGGGCAATGGGCATTGTTGATGCTGCCACTTCTGTCAAGTTGCTGACAAACACAAAGGTGATTACGAGTGTTGGTAAAGTAGTGGCTGAGGAAGGTAAGACTTTGCGTAATCTGCCCAGGTTGGCCTCAGACATCCCAGATATTGGTCAGGCAGCAGCCAAAGGGTCTCTCGCTCTTTCAAAGTCAGCCAGGGCAGGTTTAATCGGACTCAACGCTCTTTTCATTGGCATGGACGTTTACTTCATCTATAAGGACAGCATCAGTCTTGCCGAAGGCACCGAGACCGAAGTCTCACAGTTCATCCGGGCCAGAGCTGCACTCTGGAGCTCAGAGATGGAAGCATTTCAGAGGATGCACGACTCCCTGTGTAAAGGCCAGCCAACATCGGAGAAGAATGAAGCTCTTCTGGAGATGCCTTACTATCCGGATTCCTGCACCAACAACAAAGAAATATAAAATATAAAAAAATATCACCATGCAGGGTCAGACCCGTCGCCAGACCTCAGTCTTAAGGGGGGCATATGAAATGCATGGGGGGGGCATTATTTATTCTCCTATATTCTATTCACGCAGCATGTAATCATCACGTTAAACATAACCAACAGCAATATGAACAGGTATAGCCTACAACCAGTGCGTAACTTGTAACTCATAAAGTATACGTATGACAGCGCAGGGATAATGAGAGGACACAGGTCCCGGAACGCATACAGAAAACAACAACACGCAAATGCCCACTTACAATGCTGTGGGACTTACAAGCCTCAATTTAAAATAATATCCATGGTATAAACGTTATGACAATAATTTACAATTATTAAATGCCCACATCACCACAGGTGGGACCATAGGCGTCAGAGGACATGTCCCCTATTTATGAGCAACAATTTTGACCCCACCTCTTAAAATGTTAATGAATTTATCATTAACACTCGAACTAGCGGAAGTATGGTAATTACTAGAAATACCATCGGGGCTTGTGCACCTCGATGTGCCAGGCTTTTGTGCTCATGTGGACAGAACGCAGTTCAGTTGCGAGGCACACAATCAAGTTTCTCTGTGTCATCAACACATTTGTTTATAAAGAACTGAGGCATTTATTGCAGCAAGGTCGAGGATATTACAAAACACTGCCACTGGTCATCTGCATATGTTTTGCCCCAGTAGACAATGAGTGATGCGTGGTCACTTGCATTGTGCACTTTTCCAGGTTTGTCGTTGACTTAACAGCGATTATAATGTTAGGAATTTTCTACAGTGTGGACTTTTCCTCAGCAAGAAACCTTTCCAGGCAGAAATCTATACTTAATGATATGTAATTATGTAATTAATACTTTTTCTGATAATAAATGTGAGAGGAAAAAACCCGACCAACTCCAGAGTTGTATTTAAGGTCAAAATGTTGCGATCATGTCCTCATAAGGTAAGAAGTCCCCACAAAGATAGGTTTGAATCAAAGTTTGTCCACACAAACACACACACACACACACACACACACGCACACGCACATGCACATGCACATGCACATACACACACATTCTCAGACAGCATTCTTACTGAGGACACTCATGCGTTCCATAACCCCTTACCTTAACCTCAACTGTCACAACTAAATGCTTAAACCTAATCCTAAAAACCCTTTGAAGTTGTATGAACCAGTCAGAATGTCCCTATAAGGTAAAAAGTCCTCACAAATATAGGTTGGAATCAAAGTTTGTCCTCACTTCCTACTATAGACATATACACATACACACACATACACACTCATTCTCGTGCAGCAGTTCTACCGAGTCCCGAGCTCCTGACCCTGACCCAGAGGTCTCAAACTCTGGCCCTCCCACTCAGTTTAATGCAGTGTGTGTGTGTGTGTGATGCTGAAAGGTCAGCTCTACTTTGCCTCGGTGGAGTTTGTCTCCCTCTGCAGATCAAACGTTGTTATTACAGCAAGGTTTAAAAAAATAGAGCCCTCAAGACATTTTTAATAAAAGACGATATAAAATTATATAAATGTGTACATATATATATAAATGTGTACATATATATGTATATATATATGTACATAGGTATATATATATATATATATATATACACACACACACACACACACACACAAACATTTATATACATATACATTAAATTACATGTCATTTAGCAGACGCTTTTATCCAAAGCGACTTACAATAAGTGCATTTCAACATTTGGACTTTGTAAGTGCAAAGTTGTTGGTTTTTTTTTCTTTTTTGTTTTCTCTTTTTTCTCATCGTCGTCGTCGTCTTAGTCGAGGTAGAGTAGAAAGAGATGTGTTTTTAGCAGGACGGTGGAAGATGTGGAGGCTTTCTGCTGTCCGGATGTCAATGGGGAGCACGTTCCACCATTGGGGAGCCAGGACGAGTGACTCTGCGATCCTCTCAGTGAGGGGGCAGCAAGCCGGTTTGCCAATGCAGAGCCGAGTAGGCGGGCTGGGGTGTAGGGTTTGATCATGTCCTGGATGTAGGCTGAGCCAGATCCATTTGTAGCATGGAATACAAGTACTAGAGTCTTGAAGTGGATGTGAGCAGCCAGTGAAGGCAGAAAGCCAGTGAAGGCATATATATATATACGCGTTTATATGTATATATTTATGTACATATATACGCGTATATGTATATACACATACATATATACAGAGTCTGTCTGTCTGTCTATCTATCTATCTATCTATCTATCTATCTATCTATCTATCTATCTACCTACTTCTCTGTGTGTTATTTTGTTGTTGTAGTTTTTTTGTTTGTTTGTTTCCATAAACAACTGCTTCAGTTCCTGTTGGATGTGTCAGTGGTGAATGGGTTAATGGGCGTGGTTCAACTTGGTGACGTGGTAGGGAAAACGAAACTAAGCCTCTCTATTTAACAACTATTTATTGTTGATGTTGCCCCAGTTTGCTGCTGCTGCTGCTGTTTCAACATGAAGTCGATAGAAAACAAGCCATCAGAGGAAAGAGTCCACAGTGAAGAGCAAGAAGAGGCAGATTCTGCTCAGAGGTAAAAGTCTGAGATTTTTCTCCACACATAAAACATTTTCTTTAAGCAACACAATGTGTGTCTTGTTCCACAGAGTGCGCACACACAGATTTTTCTGTTGCATATATAACAACAACTAAAAGTGTCTGCCAAAATGACATGTAACTGTAGGAAGTCACATGTGGAAAGTAGGTCTTGACTCTTTACTACTAAAGTTCCTGTGTTTTATTTAGACAGACACAACGATAAACACAACGTAGCTAAAAGCTCTGTTTTCTCGGGAATAAAACAGAGCTTTTAAGGCGTCTCGAGTCACAAGCGACATCACACTTAACTCTTATGACTAGGGATGTCACGATTATAGATTTTCTTGGTACGATTATTGTCATAGAATTAATCACGATATTACGATTACCACGATTATTATGCGTTTAATTGATTTCACAACACTATGAATGTGTAAAATCACATGAACACTGCTTATAGTTCTTAAAGTTACATTTAATTATATCTTTTGATACCAACATAACAAAATAATGTAGCAAATACACTACACTATTATATAGGAACAATTATTAATCCCCCAGGGGAAATGTTTAAATTATTTAAGTTATCAATTGTCATCTATACCAAATGTTTAAGTTTATTTTAATCATTTTAATAATTTATCTCTTTGTATGTGGCCAGATATAAAACTTATCGATTATTGTGGTTTGTTTATTTCATGTTTAAATTACAATGACACAAATAAATTTGTAATAAATTAAACGGACATCAGCGATTAATTGTGAAATCAAGTAATTGTGACATCCCTACTTATGACTCTTACTCTTTAAGACACAAAATGACGATAGAGACTCTGACCGACTGCTTTGAGACACAAAATTATTAAAGAGATGTAAATGACAAAAAATAACTTGACTTCAAAGAGACAAAATGACCTAAAATGTTTGCATTCTGACATAAAGTGACTTCACAACGACTTAATGATGTAAAATCATTACAACAAGACAAATGGACAACAGAGAGATGCACAATACTTGTAAAAGACACAAAAACCGACACCAAAGAGATGGAAAATTACTAAAATGAAAAAGACGGACATGAAATCACCACAAAGAGACTCAAATTGATGAGATGGACACAAATTAATACAGAGACTCAATATAGCTGAAAAAAATCCACAAAAACCCTTAAAATTACATCAAAATAACTTCAAAGAGACAAAACGTGAGTACAAAGACTTCAAGGAGACAAAGAGAAAAAAGTACAACAAACGTCAGTTTGTTTTTAAAAGTGCCGAGGACGATAACCATAAGCTTGAGTGTGGTTTGAAAAGTGTTATCTAACGCGTACGCCTATGACAACAATGCGACAATAACTGCAAAAATAATTACAAGAAGAGAAATACAAAATATAAAATGATGTAAAATGACAGCAAAAGACTTAAAATTATGACAAAAACCCACAAAAATATTTTAAAAACACATAAAATGTCTACAAACCAACAAAATCAAAATCTGGATGCTTGATGTTTCGTGTCTCAAACAGGAAGGAGCTCCAGGAGACTTTGTTTCGTTACATCACAGACACCATTACCTACACGGACATGGTGAGAGGTTTCTGTGACATGTCGTCCAAGTGGTTGCTCAGGAGGGAAACTGAATTAAACATGATGACGGACATCAAGACGAGAGACGACGGCATCAACCTTAACATCGACCACTTTACCAAGTCCGAGAAAAAAGGTAAAGCCTTTTGGGAGTACATGAAGAGCAAGGTGACCCAGGTGACAGCAGACAGCCGGCGTGAAGAGCTGCAGCAAGAACTCGCTGCCGTGATGGAGGACACTCGAGAAGGCCTGGCCAAGCTGGATCCCTTTCTGGATGCTCTGGAGAAGCTGGCGGTCACATCGCCTCACGTCTTCACACAGAACCGGGTGTTAGTCTTTCCTGAAGGCACCAGCTTTGAATGTGTCGAGGTCATCATCAATGCCGCACGGCAACTCTGCCCTGTCCTCCTGGAGTTCAAAAGAGACGCACAAGTCTTCTTCATGCCCAAACTTCAAAATGTGGAAGTGCTTGCATATCAGTTGGACAAATACATTCAGACCACCCAGAAAATCTGCGCGACGTTAGAGAAAAGGTGAGCAGAGAAATCCTTAACTGTCAACTCACAATGTTCATCCGTACATAAGACAATGAATGTGTTACCCTTAAAAGGAACTGTACTGGAACCATATATGCTGTGTTTCCATCATGGTTCGGTTTGGTCCAGTACAGTTTGGAATGGTAAAGCCCTGCCTACCAACAGTACTTGGTAGGCGGGGTGTGGGATGTGCCCCATGGCTGTGTAGACGTTGTACTGGTGCAACAACAAAGAACAACAACATCACCATACCATACCGTACCATTTTACTCTGGCACACGAAGGGAAGTGTGCCAAGAATGGAACGGCTGGGACAAGTTTTTATGGTACTACTATATGGTACTAAACACGGCTATAAAGAACACGAACAAATACAACAGAGCTCTGGCAGATGAGATCATGCAACCAAGGTGACGCCATTTTGGCAGACAACAACGCTGTTCATATTCACATGACATGTATAACCAGCATCATATATGTCAGACAACTGTGTCTTCAGCAGCTGTTTTTGTAAAAGGTAGGATGGTGGATAGATGTTGTGAGTCAGTATGATGAAACAGTTGGGAGAACATTTGACCAGATTACCAAAGATCCTGAGGATGGCAGAGGTTGGTCACTACTATAAAACACACTCAAAGTGAGTAGAGAAGACACAGTGATGGGGACCACAGACATGACTTTATATCAGGTACTGTCATTAATAATGAGGCTGTAGTTAGCATCCAGATATGCAGCTTCACAGTCAGCACTGGAAGGTAAACTTGAGGGAAATGTAGATTATGAGGACGAGTCTCAGCAGCAATATCTACTGCAGGCAGTAAGTGTAAGTCTCTTCCACAGATTCTTGAGTGACTTCAAATTGAAGACGATGAATGAGACTGTGGTGAATCTCCCTGTGGACGTGTCTGAGGAAGATGTACGCAGGATGCTTGATCATGTGAATCAGCTTGATGAGATCAGGTGAGTTTTACCACATACTCATGGTACCATTCATTTTAAAATGAGTGAATAGGTGTTTGTCTCTATATGTTAGTCCTGCGATGGACCTGTCCAGGGTAAAACCAACTTTTACCCAATGTCAACTGGGATAAGCTCCAGTGGCCCCACGATCCTCGTGTGTAGGATAAAGCGGTAGACAATGAATAAATGAATACAATTATCACCATCTGGCCTACAGAACCCTTGGTGGAAGCCAGATCAGGTTTTGCTGTTCCAAACAGTACCAAGACAAGTTAAACTGCACAGCACTACTTTGGCAAGACTTATTCCTTCATATCATTGTGGACATGGGTGGATGATGACATTTACTTGATGCGTACCATCATGGATCTCAGCCAGTTTGGTAGCATACCAAACTTTTCTTACTTACTTTTCTCTTTTGTCTTTGTCAGGATGAACGAGCACTTCCGGATGGTGTTCTTGTTTCAAGGAGAATCATGTGACACCTTCATCAGTGAGTTCAGCAAGCGACAGCCCACGATGGTCCAGTCACTTCAGGACCTGGAGGAGGTGGCTGCTCAGCTTGACAGGATGAATAAAGGGGCAAAGATCTCCAGTGTTACAGGCAGCTCAGTGGGGGCGATCGGAGGAGTGCTCTCCATTGTCGGCCTGGCGTTAATTCCTGTGACAGCAGGGTTGTCTCTTGGTCTGACAATGACAGGGGTAGGGCTGGGAATCACCAGTGGAGTCAACAGTGCTGTCACCACCGCCACAGAGATTGGAGTAAACGCCACGCAACAAAAGAAAGCCAGAGAAGTCTTCCAGAACTTCATGGAGGATGTTCAGATTCTCCAGAATTGCCTCGATGATGTGACCAATGAAACCATCTCAAAAATGGAAGACAATTTGATTGATTTGGCTGTAGGAGTGGGCAGGGTTCTCAGTAATGTCGGTTGTATCAGTAAGGGCATTGATGGCATTGTTGATGCTGCCTCTTCTGTCAAGTTGCTGAAAAACACAGAGGTGATTACAGGTGTTGGTAAAGCAGTGGCTGAGGAAGGTAAGGCTTTGCGTAATGTGCCCAGGTTGGCCTCTGACATCCCAGATATTGGTCAGGCTGTAGCCAAAGGGCCTCTCGCTCTTTCAAAGTCAGCCAGGGCAGGTTTAATCGGACTTAATGCTCTTTTCATTGGCATGGACGTTTTCTTCATCTGTAAGGACAGCATCAGTCTGGCCAAAGGCACCGAGACCGAAGTCTCACAGTTCATCCGGGCCAGAGCTGCACTCTGGAGCTCAGAGATGGAAGCATTTCAGAGGATGCACGACTCCCTGTGTAAAGGCCAGCCAACATCGGAGAAGAATGATGCTCTTCTGGAGACGCCTTACTATCCGGATTCCTGCACCAACAACAAAGAAATATAAAAAATTTCACCATGCAGGGTAGTACCATCAAATGATTCTGTATGAAAATTCACTCTTTAACATCAAATAATTGTACCTGTTGATATCTTGCTCTACAGATGTAAGAAATAAGTTACAAATGTAAATGTAAATGTAAATGTAAATGTAAATTTAAGTTCAAGTTCATGATTTCGACTTCATTCTCAAACTGCTGAAAATCAAACAATCACTGGTTTGTCATAATTTTGGATAAGGGACCGTATCAAATGTAAAGAAACTATCACTGTTATTCGAATGTACCTCACTAAATATGCAGAAAACTTTACCAGGTGGGAAATCCATACTTAATGATATGTAATTATGTAATTAATACTTTTTCTGATAATAAATGTGAGAGGAAAAATACAACGACCATCTCCAGAGTTGTATGTACTGCTTCTTAAAAACATTTTTTAAACGTTTTGAGGATGTTTCTTAGTTAATAAGTCAATGTATTATCTTTTAGTTATAGGTATAAATAAATGTATGTTTTTTCTTCAATGAATAAAACTAAAACATGGCAAGATTGCACACATTCTTTGTGGAGTTAAGTAGTAAGAAATACTATTCAGTGATTTGAAATCTATAACTATTTAGATGCAACAGGTATACTGTAATTATTGGTACAAATAAGATTCAAAGGTGCAATAGACAGGATGTGTGGAATAATTTCATAATAGCCTTTTGGTATAATGTAAAATATGTTAATTCTGTCCCGGCAAAGGAGGCTTTTGACCAATCACAAGGCAGTTCAGGAAGACAAGTCCCTTTGGTGGAAAGATGCTACTTTAGTTTTCTAGGAGCACTGGCTAGAAAACTGTGAATGTTGCCATGCCTGGCTAACGCCAGACCGGACCTCACCCAGGCTGAGCAACAGTCAAACTGAAAGACAACTGCATTCTGTAGATTCTGTCATCCAAAACGGCATCCTGCTTGGACGTGTTTGCAAAGCGACACCAAATCGCAGGCTGAGTCGGCTGATGTAGTAGCAACAAAAGTCCTACTGGTGAGTTCACTCAGACTCGTCATCTGTTGCATATAAAAACAAATGAGTCTGTGTTATTGAATGATTCTGCGTACTGCAGCTTTAATGACCAGAACGTCAGAGGATTCAGCAAAACCTGGAACCCGAACCTGAACCTGAACCTGAATCACCAAATCACATTCAGCTAAATGCATCAGAACTATGTGAACAAAGGGCAAAGACTGTCACATGACCACAATGTGACAGAGCAACATTCCACACACACACACACACCCCCACACACACACCTGAGAACCTGAAAAACACTGTTTGTTTAACCACCATTTAAACACAATGATCCAACTATAAAGCCTACGATACTGCTATACTGTACTATAGTATACTTTTTCTGTTTTACACCAAACCACTGTCACTTTTGTTTTTGATATTTCAACATTAGGGGCAGTAAAACCACAAAAGTGGCCTAGTATTAATTTGCAATGTTTTGTACACCAAAAAAACAAACAAAAACCTTTTTTCACATTTTGCTAATACTTGTTAAATTGTTTGTAGATGTAGCATGTGAATAAAAAAACCAGAATGTAGCCTATTATTATTATTATTATTATATCTGTATCAATCACCAAATACAATTCCATGTATATTTTGTATATGTTTATATTTTAAAGCATTTGATTTATGATATTTAGTGTAAAAGCATTTGATTTATGATATTTAGTGTAATTCACAAATGCATTCAATATAAAAAATGTGATTGTGGCAGGAGAGACTCCTCCTCCTCTGTCACCCCCTTTTTTCCCACCAATCACTATGAAGGGAGTCAGCATTAATTCCCTCCCTCTCTTCCTCGCTCTCTCTCTCTCCCTCTCTCACTCTCCACTTCTCCTTTCTCGCCTCGCTCTTCCTCAGGAATGTAAGCAGTCCCTCTCTAAACTGGAACTAGTTTTTTGTTGTTCATTCAGTTCAGTTGAGTTGCTGAGAGCTGCAGTGGTAGTCCTGGTGTCCCGGGTGGAGTCTTCGTCTGTTTTTCTGTGTGTATGCTGTGCACCTCCCCGCTGATTTGGGTTGTTGTCCTTGGATCTCTAGAACCCCTTTTCAACCCATTTCCCCTCACTGGTCATTCCCTTGCGATCAGTGTTTCTTCAACACCGCAGTCCTGTCATACAAAACCGGGAAAAGACATCACAATATGACGATATTCAAAATAAAATGTGTCACGCTATAGATATCTTATCAGCTCTACTGTGCAAATATCTGAACTTGTTATGACTTTGGCTCTTGTGTTAGAAACTTTGATGTAAACCAGCAAGATACTGGCAGTCAGTGTTGCAGAAAAAGTCCAAAGTCCAAAGTTTTTCTTTTACTACTTGCTTTCTGACTTTCAAACATTGACTTCTTTTCTAGTGTGAATCTGAAGTAACATGGAGCAGCTCAACGATCACCTCTGCAGGTACAAAAACTACAACTTCCCCGTCGGTGTCATCACTGCCGAGTACCTGGATTCTCTCCAGAGCTTTGAAGTACGAGACTCTGACATTTTCCTGGTCACTTATCCAAAGTCTGGTCAGTGCAACGTTTTACTCTCACAGTTTTTCCTCATCTTATTTTTCTGTCATTTAACAAACCAAAGCGACTCCCTCTACAGGCACGATATGGGCTCAGCAGGTCATCATCTCCATCTGCGAGCTAAGTGGCGGCCTGAATGAATATCCAAACAACTTTGAGCAGATGCCGTGGCTGGAATACCCGGAGGGTCGTCCAGATTACGCTCTGAGAACCTCTCCACGACTCTTTGCCTCTCACCTCACCCCGGGTATAATGCCTCCAGGCCTGAAAAACAAGAAGGCAAAGGTCAGTGTTTTGTTTTTATGGAAGTTCACATCTGCCAGAGCAATAAAAGTCTGAAAAAAGTAAAATATCCACACAAGGTTAGGTATTTCATTGGTGAATAAATGCCCCTCCCACTCGTCAAATGTATTCCTGAGTTAATCCTAACGGCAGCTACAGAGTTAGACATAAATTGCAGGTTTAAAGTAGTCAATGGTTTGAATGGAGTTTTGGAGACACGCCCACATATACAGTACAGCAGCTCAATCCCTGATTGGTGGTTGTTTCTGTCTCAGATGATCTACGTGATGAGGAACCCAAAGGACAACATCGTCTCCTATTATCACTTCAGCAAAGCTGCCGCTGACCTGGAGACTCCCGAGACCTTTGAGGGCTTTTTTGAGAAGTACATGACGGGCAACGGTAAAATAATCCCACTCACTCAGATGATGATGATGATGATGTTCTTACTGCCTCCTATAGAAATTCAGTTATTAAAACAAAAACATTTTATGCATAGAACTTTTCAGGAACAATTAAGAAACATGAGGTAGAAACTGAAAGTAAAGTAGGCCCAAGACCAGAAGTTCCATACCGGTGATGCAGACCTGCTCAGGCTTTGACAGATTTGACATTCACCCTGTTATAAGTTGATGTAGCATTACAGTAATCTTGGAGACATTATTTGAAGGCTGAAATCCTACATTGTGTAGCGGAGGCCGGCAACTTGAGCTGAGATGTTTCCACAGCAGCCAACGAACAATGCTAACAACGGTAAGCTATTGAAGAAGAGAGAATGGACAAGATTGTGAAAGTACTTACTTTGGCCTGGTACACAAAGACCGCCAAAAAGACAGGAGGTGGAGCTGAAGGTGTCAGAGCTGAAGATGCTGAGATGTTCATTGGGACTGGCCAGGATGGACAGATTTGAAATGTGCATAGTCCAGGGACAGAGTCAAGGTTGAGATGGTTTGGTCACGAGCAGAGGAGGGACAGTGATTATGTTGGACATAGGACGATGATGAAGACGGGGGAAAGAGGAAGACCACAGAGAAGGTTCATTGCTGTTGAGGATATGAGGACAGTTGGTGTAACAGAAAAGGACACAAGGGAGAGTACAAGATGGAGGCAGATGATCCACCGTAACGACCCCTAAAGGGAAAAGCCGGAAGAAGAAGACCATAGTCTAACCATTAGATGTCACTAGTTCTTGCACACTGGATCTTTAACTCATATTATTATACCCTCAAACAGTTGGAGGATCATCATGGTTTGACCACATCAGGGAGTGGCATTCAAAGAAAGACGAGTACGATATCCTCTTCCTGACCTACGAGGACATGATTTTGGTGAGAATCTTTTATTTTTAATGTGTTGAGGTTTTGAGGACACATCCAGAATCATCTTCATGCTGTACAATAATTTAAAGGAACATGTTTGTCAAAGCTGACGTTCTTTGATCTGTTGACCATGTGTTGCTTTTTAGTACCTGAAGGGGGCAGTAACCAAGATCTGTAGCTTCTTAGGGAGAACCCTCAGTGACGACGCCATCGATCAAGTCGTAGAAAAATCCACATTCAAGAAGATGATGAAGGACTCAAAGGCAAATTACGAGTTTCTGCCAAAGGAGAGGATGAGTGCGAGCTTAATGCGCAAAGGTAACATAACTGACAAACGAATGAAAAGCTTCTGTGGAGAGCATGTGAAGAGATGATCAGGTCTAGTTTGTGGTTTTCACTGCAGGTCAGATCGGCGACTGGATGAACTTCTTCACCGCTGCTCAGAGTGAAAGAGTTGATAAGCTGGTTCAGGAGAAACTGGGTGATCTGTCTCTGAAGATCATCTATGAATGAACCATGACAACATTACGATGTATATGTTCTTATTCCTGTGAAGATCCTAAAGTTCACTAACGACTGATTAACGTCCTGATGGTTTCCTGTTGAAGTTCTACTAAAGTTGATGCTGTGAATGAATATAAATAAAAATGCTGTCTTTATTGAGAGTCAAAGGTTGATTCTGTCACATGTATGATGCAGGCTGCTGTGGTCAGTGTAGCTGACAATTTTTAATTTTAATTAATTGTATAGCGACAAATCACAGCATTTTACAACATTATAGAGATCAGAGAAACCCAAAAATTCACAGTAAATTAGTCTTTATCAGTTCCACAGGGGGAATTACTTCTCTGCATTTAACCAATCCTCTACTAGAAAGCTTTATAGAATTAGGAGCAGCACCCGGGGAGCAATGGGAGTTGGGTACCATGCTCAGAGGTACCCCAGCCCTTCTTTGACCATGTGGGGACCCAAACTGGTAATCCTCTGGTTACAAGCCAAGTTTCCTTTCCACCTGGTCATGGGCTGCCCAATGAGCAAAAACTTGGCGTCAGTGGAGAGAAAAAAAAATCTCCCTTTTAACAGGAAGAAGAGGATTAGGGCCACATGTGAATTTTTTTTTGACTTTTTTACCCTATTTTTTTCTTCATGTGGTCCTAATCCTCTTCTGTAGATGTGTGAATCAAATACTCTCAAGACTGTCAAGGCAGACAAAACTGTTTCTGTTTTTTGACAAATATCTGACAAGCTGAACATATCTACATTTCATGTCATATTGTTTCATTTCTTTATTTATTTGGTTCATACATGTGCACCCCTGGTGGCATTAACAGTTTTGTATATGTAAATATAATTTTACATTTTTATTATTGTTTAATAAATAATATTAATAAACTTTTTTTAATTGTTATTTTATAAAAGACAGACATTCCTTGGAATAATAGAGATAGGACATATTTTGGTTAGTCAGTGTCAGAAACCCTTTTCAATAAATATTCATATCAAAGACACCAAAATACAACCTCCATCTTGACTGAATTAATAACACGTTGTCGTGAAAACACGAGAACACCGACAGAGAAAAGAAGATTGCGACACCTGCTCTCGTAACGCGGCAGGAAGAACACTCTTTCTTGGGCTTTACGGCAGCCGTGCACTTCCTTTAGCTCCGGCGTCGTGTCACGGTTTTTCACAGTGTGAGAACCGGCGGAATTAAAGAGCCGTGTGCGGTGACACATCGTTGACGGTGAGTTCGCATATGAACACAAAAACACACGCGTGAAAAAAGCCCACGGTCTTGTTTCGTGTGTGTATTTTCGCGTTTTAATGTCGCGGAATTTGTGACGGTTGTAGCTACGCTAGCTCCGTTAGCACAGCAAATCTAGGGCGGCCACCTGGCAGCATGACTAGCGTTAGCCGTAGCCACTGTTAGCTGCCAGCTGCTTCATTAGATTATAGAGAAGTTCATTTATCCGGTATTTTAATAACAATGGTTCAACATTGTGAGTGTATTTGTATTATTGTGTTCTTCTTGTCGATCATTATGAGGAAATGGCTGCTCGTTTAGCACATTTATGGTTGAAAAACATGTAAGATTAATGCTACAATCATCCATCCATTATCTACCGCTTTTATCCTGATCCGCTAAAATCAACAGTGTAATTCGTTCGTTTTTAAATATTCAGCCGTATCTGATATTTATTTAAAATAATCTTGCTAATTTACATTACTCGTAAAGGTTTGTCAGGATAAATGGCGATAAATGCGGCCATGTCACTAAAATCTGTACCTTTTCACGTAAAAAATGTTCACGGAGAAAGTCTTGTTCTTTCTCTTACCCGTTAATATGTTACGGCTATGTGTTTATGTTATTTTATTTTGGGGATAATTTAGTTTCCGCATGGCACGGCTAAGTTGCGTTTCCACTAGCATAATACTGTTTTTAGTACCTGCTCTGGTGAGGTTCCAAGCGAGCTGAGGCGATACTATGCGTGACAATTACCAGGAAAATGTCTACGATCTCAATATCAACAGAGGAGTCTGGTGTATTTGACGACAGCACTGCTGATTGGCTAGTGGCATCACAAATCCTGCCACTGTATTTCAGACCAGTGACTGTGTCAGACAGAGGCTATGTTTGACTTTTAATTAACTGATTCTAATGATTCAGTTACAATGAAAACATCTGCTTTACAAGTCACTCGTGTGTGTGTCGTGTGTAAAACAAAGTCAAGGCAGTTTCATGCAGCCATACAGTTATGACACATTGAGCAGGTACTGTTTTGTAGTGGAAAACCAACCGTGCTGTGGAAATAAACCGTGCCATGCCATGATAAGTTGGGGTGAGCTGGGACCATAGTGGAAAAGGGCCTTTTGTCTCTTCTGTGATGGACTGGTGACCTGTCCAGGGTGTGACCCCAGCTTTTGCCCTATGTCAGCTGGGATTTGCACCAGTAACCCCTGCGTGTGGAGGATAAAGTGGTAGATAAATTAAAAAACAACCTAAAACCTGCTTGTATAATGATAAAGTTTTTTCATTTGCCATTTTTTAACAATGTATTATTGTTGGGTGGGAATAACAGGGTTCACTTTAGAGCACTGCAATTTGTTCTTGCATTACATGAGGAAGGATGGCGATGTATCACCAAATCGATATTTTTGACCCACCCCTACTCATTGATTATTTGGACAGTTTTTTTTTATGGAAGCTTTGCACCTGGAAAATAGCTATTCACGGTAACTGTACTAGTGTTTGTATGATGACAAATCTCGGGTTGTGAGGTTGCGCCGAGTTTCCCTTTTGGAAATCCAAGCTCAACACCCCATGACCTGGGAAATTGCAAATTCCGACTGCAACTGGAACGTGACTGATCAATTGTGGATCCTAGCTCTTCCGTGACGTTGTACCAGATTGTTGTTGTTGGATGTTTCAGGGTCAGTGATGACTAGCCCACTGCGCAAGCTGATCGGTGCCTTTTTATAAAAGTGCATCGCTGAAGAGATCAGTGCTGATCTTTGCCTGAGACCCTGTTCCGCATTCAATTATTTTGCTTTCTGAGAATTCTTTTTGTGCCTCTCCTGGTTTGTTTTTTCCCTGATTGTCTTTTCACTCCGATCTTAGAAACATGGCCAAGTTTCTCGCCCCCGTGATCCAGGACAACCCGTCTGGATGGGGTCCGTGTGCAGTCCCCGAGAAGTTCAAGGACATGCCTTACCAGCCGTTCAGCAAAGGAGACCGTCTAGGAAAGGTTTGTTCTCTCCCATCAGACACGCAGAAGAGTCCAGTTATCCCATTTCGTTTCATTTGTCCTTATGTGTGGTGTGTTGTGTTGTCAGGTCGCTGACTGGACTGGAGCAACTTACCAAGACAAGAGATACACAAGTGAGTGAGAGCTGCACGTCATCTGTATATTTTATATCTGTCAGGACAACGATGAACAAATATTCCCATATATATTTATATATATATATATATATATATATATATATATATATATATATATATACATATATATATTTATATATATATTTATTTTTTTTTGTATATCGATTAGGTCACAGTGTCATATTTTAGTGTCATGATTATTGTGAGATGAAAATTTGTCCATCACTTTATTTGGTCATCTAATTTAAAGACTTCAGTAAAAAAAATGGTAGTAAAAATAATCCGAGCAAAATAAAGGTTTGGAATAGTAGGCACATTCTAAATTCACTGGAGCTGCCATTTGAAACCAAAACAAACAAAGTAAATCACAGCTTACTGGCTGCAGGACAACACGTGGATAGGAAGATAGATACAAAAACTCACACAATTGTCCATTTGTCCTACGTCCTTTTCTTTGGCTCCATATATTTGAAGTGACCGGTAGCTTCTTTTAAACGTTTTTTTTTTAAAGCCGCACTGACTTAAACAGCTGCAAAATGTGTTCCACCAATCAGCGTTAATCTGAAAAGTGCCCCATACGTGAGTTGGTTCTTCTTCAAAAAATTCCTGCGGTGGAAAAGAGGCTTAAAGTTTCTTTATAAAAGTTGATTTGTAATGTGGCTTGTGTGTATTTTTGTGTTCAGATAAATATTCCTCTCAGTTCGGAGGAGGCAGTCAGTATGCTTACTTCCACGAGGAGGATGAGACCAGCTTCCAGCTTGTGGACACCGCCAAGACCCAGAAGACGGCGTACCAGAGGAACCGCATGAGGTTTGCTCAGGTATGAAACGTTAACACCACAGAAACTCTGAGTGTCATGGAGTATCTGCAAAACTTAGTTTGTCCAAATGTAATAGATCTGTGTGGCACCTCCTCACACTCCCCTGGAGTGGTCGTTTAGGTGCTAAACACCAGCCTTTTTTACCTCAGCAAATTAAATTTGTTTTGCAGTTTTAAGACCTACATCTATAAATGTGTTTGTTGTATAAGTAGTAATTGTCTTTATTGTCTACTATTTTCTGGTTTTCTGCACTTAAATTGTCTTTAATTGAATTCCAAGAAAGTTTCAGAAACCTTAAATCCAGACTTTAAACACGACCGTCATTGTTTCAACAGAGGAATCTGCGTCGGGACAAGGACCGCAGGAACCTGACCCAGTTCAACATGCAGACACTCCCCAAGAGCGCCAAGCAGAAGGAGCGGTGAGATTCTGTTTTTTTCTCTTTTTAAAAAAAAAATCTTCTGGACTCGACACAAAAAAGACTGACTGAACTCAAGATTTTTAAAACCCCTCGTCGTTTTTTTTCTCTACTCAGCGATCGTCTGCGGCTCCAGAAGAAGTTCCAGAAGCAGTTTGGTGTCCGTCAAAAGTGGGACCAGAAGTCTCAGGTGGGGAGCTCTTCCAATCTAATAAGTGTGACATGAGACAAGATCTAGTTTTTGAAGGCATATTTATTATATACATGAGTGAAATACACTAAATATTATATATATCGTCACTTTATAACACTTAATTATTTGAGTTATAGCAGACTTTGACCACATTTTTACTCACTGTTGTTTCTAACGCACGTCAATTCATTTAACATTAAAAAGCCAAAGAAATAAACCAAGCATTATCTGAAATGAAAGGTAATAAGTGTATTTTAAATATCATGTAATTCAGATCATAAACTGTAGATTTTTATCTACAGATTTTTTTAGATGTTTTATTTAGAGTTTATTAGAGTTTGTTTACAGTATATTGTCACAAGCATCTCAAAAGGTTGGACATCTTAGGATGCAAGACAAATTTGAAATCTAAATTTTTTTTTTATAATATATAGACTTAATATAGACTCAAAATATCCAGATATTATTTAGCCTTACAGAAATATTTATTTGATTTATATTGAGTTATATATTATTATGAAATAATGGGAAAACCTTTTTTTTTATTTTATATGTGAAGATTTGCAGCTTTTTGTCATAATTTGAGGTGAAATAAATTAAGTCTTGGTAAATTTAAAATGGGCGAAAATTATGCCAAGCATTTTATAGACTACAATAATGGAAAAAAAGTGTGTGGTGAAAATCTGTCAAATTCTTTTTAAATACATGTAGCAGTGTTATAAGTTGAGACTAAAAAAGAATTCTCCAATTCTCCCCATTTCAAATCCGTGTTTGCCCTGACACAGCTGAAGCCCAGAGACTCATCAGTGGAGGTTAGAAGTGATTGGGAGGTGAAGGAGGAGATGGACTTCCCCCGACTGATGAAGATGAGGTACATGGAGGTGGCCGACCCCACTGACATGTAAGTTCCTCGTTGCCTTTTCGCTCCTCAAAACCAGTTTCAGAGGCGGCACGCAGAAGCTTATGAGGGTGGTTTGTTGTTTTTTCCCAGTGAGTGCTGCGGTGCCTTGGAGTATTACGATAAAGCTTTCGACCGAATCACCACCCGCAACGAAAGGCAGCTGAAGAGCATCAAGAGGATCTTTCACACGGTCACCACCACCGATGACCCCGTCATCCGCAAGGTCAAATGTGATTCACTGCCTGGATTTATTTTGATTTTATGGCTGTAGAATTGCCAAAAAAATGTTCAATGACTGAGTTCTGCTTCCCCTTTTTTCCAAGATATCTTTCACTTTCGATATCCGACAGATGCAAAACTGTTTAGGAATAACGATACTGAGAAGCTGACGTCACAAACATGTGATACGCTGGTGAATCTCGTCTGTGATTCGGTCGTTCCCGTGCAAGTCCGTAATGACAAGTATATGAGTGCAAATTTATCTAAATTTCTCTGCTTTCTGGAATCCATCCATCTTCTACTGCTTTATCCTCCACATGAGGGATGTGCGGGGGTGCTGTGTCAATCTCAGCCGACATTGGGACGAAAGGCCGGGTCACACCCTGGACAGATTGCCATTTCTAGATAACGCAAATGGTCTAGGGGTTACGGTAATGAGAAGTACATATGCTAAATCCCGGTGGGGACGACAGGGTGGTCACAGAAAATTGAAAGTTTGGGAATGTTGCCCTAAATAGAAACCGGTTGGGAGTTTTGTGCTAGAAGCAAAGTTGATATTTAGGTAAATGTCTCCCTTGTTTGTTTACGACTCCTGCATTGCTTGATGAACATAGACTAGGCCTACGTAGGACAAATGTGGAGTCATAATCACGAGCGGTGTCGTGGACTTTGTCCCTCTCCGCCGTTGACATGAGATTCCGTGCACAACAATGAGTGAGTAATGTTAAGACAAAAAAGAAAATGACGACGTGATGTCTGGGATGAAAATTCCAACATCTCCGTCTCACCAAAGACAAATTTACAAAGACTGACATTTACCTAGATAGTGAGGGCAATCACTTGTCCAGATGCAGAGCGTGCTGCAAATCAATAAAAGTGGATGCCATCATGGACGAAGACAAGCTCTTACAAGTTGCCCTTCCATATTCGATGTTTGAAGTTAAGGGAATTGGTCCTTGAATTTGATGTCAACCAAGGTGTGGGCTTGCATGTCTTATCCCCCCCCCCCCAAAAAAAACGACACTGCACCCTAGTTCACGCGTAGAAAATGATGATTGCCGAGTTCTAAATTCACCAGTAACTGTAAAGCACATGTATTTAGTCGTAACGTGCTAGAAAAGAGATGCCCTTCAGAAATGATCTACCTCAGAACAGGAAGTTTATGGTTGTTATTAAGCTTCTTTATTGTCTTATTGTCTTAGCATAGAGGTCGAGCAGTCATGACTTGGATTATAAAAGTAACCGCAGTGTTTCAATTGTCGTCTGAGAGAATCTTTGAACATTTCTGTCGGAGCTCTTTAACGTTCTCTTCTCTTACTGGTTTATTTTTAATTCCTTTGTACCTTTCTCTCTCTGCAGCTGGCTAAGACTCAGGGTAACGTGTTTGCCACCGACGCTATCTTGGCCACCCTGATGTGCTGCACGCGCTCGGTGAACTCCTGGGACATCATCGTGCAGAGAGTGGGCAACAAGCTGTTCTTCGATAAGAGGGACAACTCTGACTTTGGTGAGGATTTAGTGAGAAGCGACGCATGTTTTTACATCCTGAAATCACTGTTGGTCAAACCAGAGTTTGTCACATTTGAGTCTGTGATGACAATGACGGAGTTTGTTACAAGTAATGGAGTAAAGTAATCGTACATACTTACCTGTAACCTTATGGAACTGCTCATGTTTTGCATTGACCTTTGAGAAACTGTTTGTTTTGGATTAATAATTTTGAAATGTTTGCACATTCTCTTGTGGTTTTTTTAAAAAAAAACTACCCTCTCGTCACCTTTAGTCCAAAAATGTCTCAACTGTATCACCTTTTTGATTCCTGATTTAAAAAAAAACAGCATCAGTCCCCATCATAAGCACAGTAATTAATCCATTTTCAGTATGGGCCACCATGGAAAATTGAGGTCAAGACCTCAGAACTAAAGCATAATAACATGAACATGAACTGCATGATTTTATGTATTAATGACTGTAACAAATGTAAATGTTTGCCATACACTGTATATGTCACTGGAACAAAAGTTAAAATATCACAAAAATACAAATTAATTTTTTTTCCCAGTGAAATGCTAATGTCTGCGATGCCTGCCCTTCTTTAGATCTGCTCACTGTGAGCGAGACGGCTAACGAGCCGCCGCAGGACGAGGGCAACTCCTTCAACTCCCCCCGTAACCTGGCGATGGAGGCCACGTACATCAACCACAACTTCAGCCAGCAGTGTTTGCGAATGGTAAGAAGACCCATGCACACGCGTGTTCACTTTCGGATTAAACGATTTGGGCCATTATCCATTTATTTTACTGCCAATTTCTTTCACTTCCCATGACATTCCAATAGACATTTATGATAAATGAATCACAAATTGCTTTTTTTTGGTTCAGTAAGGCATGTGCTTTCTTTTGAGTTTCCATTAAGAATGGTACCAAAATAACCTGCCCCAACCTTCCCTTGGTGCTAGGGCTGAACAATTCATCGCAACACAACCTGCTGCAATTTTCATATCAAGAGGGCACAACATTTGTTAAAATGTGTGTCATCATATAATTTTACATCGATTGTTGTCTTGATCTTTACAGGCAGAACGTCTTTGTTTATCACAGATCTGCACAAATATCACACAGCCGTCATTTTAAATGTGTTTTTCGAATGAAAATGAGAATGACGTAAAAATGACCATAACACAACCGCAAATAAGATATTTATTCAAAATCGTTGAGCCCTACTCACCTACCAGAGTAAAATGGTATTGTCCTCAGTCGAAAAACAAGCCTGACCCAGGGCTTTACCTTACTTTATGAAACCCAACCGTACCGTGATGGAAACACTGCACCCCTTAGGCTTCTCAAATCTGATGTTTTTTGTTTTTTTTCAGGGTCAAGAGAGGTACAAGTTTCCCACCTCCAACCCGTTTGTGGAGGAGGACGCGGACAAGAGCGAGGTGGCATCTGTGGCCTATAGGTATGCACCGAAACTCTCTGACGGTTCACCTGAGAATCAAGGTTTTTCTGGTGAATTTCTGGGAATCTATTGAGAATTATTACTTGACATTTGGAAGTGTTCATCTGTCGATGCCTTTGTGCTTTTCTCTGTGTTAAGTGCTTTTTTAATCTTCTTTAGGCGTCACATCAATTTACTATCCTCTTGAGTCCAAATGGACAAAAACGGCCACTTCCAAAAACTGCTGTAAAACCATTACAGATTTAAATTTGCTCTGCTTTTATTTAACATCTGTTTAACTTATAACATGAAAGTAAGGTTAATAATATAACTTAGAGATCAACATTTTTAGTTTTACTGAAATTAGGGTGATGCAAAAATTAGTCCCTCAAGCCACACCCTCTCTTAAAGGGCCAGATTTACTTGAATGCTGTGCCAGATCACTTTTTGCTTCAGTCCCGGAATAATCCAGTTTACCATTAAAAGCCATGTGAAGCATAGATGTGTGAAAGTATGACTCGGCCCTGATGTACGGGTCTCTTTGTGTCTCAGATACCGTCACTGGAAACTCGGGGAGGACATCGACCTAATCGTGCGCTGTGAACACGACGGAGTCATGACCGGAGCTAACGGAGAAGTGTCCTTCATCAACGTCAAGACTCTGAACGAGTGGGACTCCAGGGTGAGAGAGGGGAGGAGGGGCTTAATCCTGACGAAGATAAACATGTTCAACCTTCTGTGTCGTGAGATTAACCCTCTTATGACCATCATAATAATCAGGCCGCCATTTTATCTCAATTTATCTGCTCTCCTGTATCTATCCATACATCCATCTTCTACCACTTTATCCTCCACATGAGGGCCATGCAGGGGGCGCTGTGCCAATCTCAGCTGTCTCCAGAAAAATTAAAAAGCTGTGGACTAGCGATCTGTGAAGTGTGTGACCCCGCCTTTCACCCTATGACAGCTGAGATAAGGGTGGACCCTGGACAGATCGCCAGTCCACAGTTTTAAAATTTTTCTAGATACAGACGGTCGAGGAGTTACGGTAATGACAAGTATGCATGGTAACAGAAGGGTTAAATGTTTTTTTTCGTGTATTAAATCTATGTTAATCTAAGACAAACCCAGACATCAACGTTTTTTTTTGTTTATTTGTTTTTCCTCTTGTCTCGTCCTCAGCATTGTAACGGCGTGGACTGGCGTCAGAAGCTGGACTCTCAGAGAGGAGCCGTCCTGGCTACAGAGCTGAAGAACAACAGCTACAAACTGGCCCGTTGGACCTGCTGTGCCATGTTGGCTGGATCTGAGTACCTGAAACTGGGGTGAGCATCACGCACACATGGCGATGTCCGCCGTTTCGGACATCGTACCGAAAATATCTTGCTTGCCTAATCTTTACAAATTCAAATGGAGCTTCCTGAGGTTTGAACTCTCGTCCCCGCACGTCCCGCCCCGCAGGTACGTGTCTCGGTACCACGCAAAAGACTCGGCTCGCCATGTCGTCCTGGGCACACAGCAGTTCAAACCCAACGAGTTTGCCAGCCAGATCAACCTGAGCATGGAGAACGCCTGGGGAATCCTCCGCTGCGTCATCGATATCTGCCGCAAGCTGGACGAGGGCAAGTACCTGATCCTCAAGGACCCCAACAAGGTGAGAAGAAGCACCTGCTGCTTATGTCCAAGATCCAACCACCACGAGAACAAGTCACAAACTCCAACCTTCTTTTTTTGCTTTTTTTATCGTCCACAGCAAGTGATTCGTGTGTACAGTCTGCCTGATGGGACCTTCAGCTCTGATGAGGACGAGGAGGAAGAAGAGGATGAAGAGGATGAGGAGGAGGAAGGTCAGTTTCACCAGTTATTGACTTTGACAAGTGTGCTTACAGTAAGGGGTGGGATAAAGTTTAGCCCCTTATTTATCTCATTCATAGTAAATAATGCTGTTGTTTTTCTTCCTCCTCTTGTTTTAGATGAAGAGAACTGAAGTGTGACCTGCATCGTACCTGTGATGGAAACGACTCGATTCCTTTTGACTTTCAATAAAGAAAACAAATTGGCCAACATCTTGTTTCATGTTTATTGACAGCAGCTACGATAGAAACTACGATGGCACTTTTCCATTCGACAGTTCTCGCTACTGCTCGACGCAATGTTGGCGGAGTCGTCATATCACAGCTGCGTGAAACTGCTGTGACGTGGTTTTTTGTATGTGACACAAACGCACAAATGAGTGACTTGTAAAGTGGTTGTTTTGGGTGTAACTGAATTATTAGAATCAGTTGGTTCGAGACAACCCGACGACTGAACGTGGTCGTGATTTGGCTCAAGATCGTCGGCTTTCAGCAGTGCTGTCTCTACACCAGACTCCGCTGTTAAATACTGAGATAGTAGACATTTCCTTTGCTAAATGTTGGAGGTTAACGTCAATGTTTTACGAATGTTTAAGTCTTTTTAACTGATTTACAGTTGGACATTGTTGGCTTTGATTCTTGTGTCGGACGTCGCGCTCATGACTCTTCTAGTGACCGACACTCGCGGCAGTCTGACGTCACATTATAGTATCGGCTCAGCTCGCTTGGAAGCCGAGTCGTACTAGAACTGTATAATGGAAAAGCACCATTAGAAGCATCCTAGCTGGAAACCATCAGCACGTTAGTCACTCTCGGATCTTCACAGGAATAAGATCATAGATTTTTTTTTTTTTTTATTCATAGATGATCTTCAGAGACAGATCACCCAGTTTCTCCTGAACCAGTTGATCAACTCTCTCACTCTGAGCAGCTGTGAGGAAGTTCTTCCAGTCACCGATCTGACCTGCAGTGAAAATCACAAACAAGACTTGATCGTCTCTTCACACGCTCTCCAACACAAGCTTTTCATTTGTGAGTTTGTTTCGTTACCTTTGCGCATGAAGTCTCCACTGAGCCTCTCCTTTGGGATAAACTTGTAATTTGCCTTTGAGTCCTTCTTCATCGTCTTGAATGTGGATTTTTCTACGACTTGATCGATGGCGTTGTCGCTGAGGGTTCTCCCTAAGAAGCTGCAGATCTTAGTTACTGCCCCCTTCAGGTCCTAAACAGCAACACAAGGTCAACTGAGCAACAAAGTTCAACTGTGACAAACATCCATCAGTTTTCTAACACTTAATCATCCTCCACATGAGGGTCACAGGGAGCTTGGCCCAATCCCAGACGACATAGAGCAAAAGGCGGGGTAACACCCACGGTCTCCCCATGCAGAAACACCCTCAGCTGAAACCACTACATCAATGAATTTGATGAAGAGGATCATGGATGTGTCCTCAAACCTCAACACTTAAAAACACTTCCGAATTCTCACCAGAATCATGTCCTCATAGGTCAGGAAGAGGATGTTGTACTCGTCTCTCGCTGAGTTCCACACCCTGATGTGGTCAAACCACGACGATGCTCCAACTGTATGAGGGTATAATAACAGGAGTTAAAGGTCCACAGACAAGATAATTTTTAAGAACAAGGACTTTGAACTGCGTTGAGGAACTTTGATGGACTGTGCTGAAGAACTACAGAGAGTTTTGAGCTCAACTGTGTTACAGAACTTCAGACTGGGGAGGGCAGTGTTTACACCTCTCAAGACAAGACGTTTGCCATTGAGCAGGCAGGAGCCAGCCACCAGGGGGCAGTTCAGATGATTTGGTGTTATATTTTGTAAAGCCCAGAATAGAAGAGGTGAATGTATCTTCTTCTTCTTGATAGAAAGAAAGGCGTTGGAGCTACTACAGTCCCATCTATGAATGAAACTGTGTTCGGTCGAGAGTGCGTGGAAGTGTCTCACCGTTGCCCGCCAAATACTTCTCAAAAAAACTCTCAAAGCCCTCGGGAACCTCCGTGTCGGCAAAGATTTTGCTGAACTCATAATAGGAGACGATGTTGTCCTTTGGATTCCTCATCACATAGATTATCTGAAAAAGAGACAACCAGCAATCAGGGAGTGATCTGATGCAGGGTCAGGTTTAGGAAGGAGCCAATAACGTCCCAGAGCTAATTCTAAGTAAATGAGACTTGGTGAACAGACTTTTATAATCAAACAGTTAAGAAAGAATCACATGAGGTGATGACGATTTGGCTCTGGGACATGTCCACATGTCCCATCGTCCACCACACAGTCCCTAACGTGAACGAAAGCTAACACAACCACACTTTGGGTTCTCGTGGGCCGTATTCGTTCTCTTTGTGACGCCACACCTTCCAGTCCAGTTTAGAAGAAGACAGTTACCATGGAAACCATGCAAGGACTTCTGTTGGTACCCACACGTGTGAGTATTTGAGTAAGTGTGGAATACTTGACTGATGTTTTAGCTCGTTTTTGTATAAACTTCTCCTCTCAGTTTGGTATCAGTCACGTCGTTATTCATGTTTCCATTACTTTATAGTTCCTCCTCAACATGGGTCGGGTATCAAACTGCCATGACGTTGTTTTACACGCGACACAAACAACAAACGCAGGAACCCCTGTAACACATCCTGTATCAAAATGTGCAGTTTGATTGGGAATGGTGACTTTTCTAAGCGTTTCGATTAATCATGGTGACAAAAATTGTAAAAAATTCGAGGAATTTCCACATGTACGCAAAATGGTCGATAAAATGATCACAGCCCAGCCCACTTTGGAGCCTCACAGTGTTGTCACACTTTAACGTAATAGAATAGAACATATACTTTATTAATCACATTAGGGAAATTATTTCTCTGCATATGACCCATCCTAGAATTAGGAGCAGTGGGCTGCCACACTGAGTAGCACCCAGGGAGCAATAGGGGTTGGGTACCTTGCTCAGGGGTCCCCAGCCCTTTCGACCTGGTGGGGACTTGAACCAGCAACCTTCCGGTTACAAGCCAAGTTCCCTTTCCACTTGGCCACGGCCAGAGACGTGGTCGATACTTTAAACGGGTCACAAGACCCTTTTCTCACCTAAATCAAAATTGTGATATCTGATATGGTTTTTAAACTATCGCAGTTTAAGTTTGTTACTTTTTTTGGACGTTTTCAGATATAATGAGTGTGTATTGTGTCTGTTAGAGTGGCACACCGTAGCTGAGGTCCAGGAAAATAATCACAAAAATCTCTAAACAAACTCTTCTCCTGCCCACAATTTCCAACCTACACAGATACTTTTTACACACAGGGTTTGTTGTCTAACCCCGTGTGTTGTTCTGCTCAAACCTCCCTTTAACTCCCATGTTTTAATAAAAATCAAGATGAGGGTGATTTTAATTTCACACCTGTTTTTCACAAATGTAAACGTGTAAATGCTCACAAACCAAACATTGAATCTTTAACATCGACCGTTCTTCAAACAACTTTCTTCACCATTTTGGACAGAAACAAGTGTTTGATAGGGGGAGGGGCTTGTGCAACCACCTGCAAGAGTCTCTCTCTCTCTCTAAATTTTAAAGGTTGATTCAACAAAAATTGTCTAAATACGTTGCAACACAGGACAAGTGTCACATGACAGGTGGTTATGTCACTTAATTGATCCTTTTTTCAGACTTTTATTGCTCAGACAGACATGAACGTCCACAAAAACAAAACCCTGACCTTTGCCTTCTTGTCCTTCAGACCTGGAGGCATGAGAATCGGTGTGAGGTGAGTGGCAAAGAGTCGTGGAGAGGGTCTCAGAGCGTAATCTGGACGGCCCTCCGTGTATTCCAGCCACGGCATCTGCTCAAAGTTGTTTGGATATTCATTCAGGCCGCCGCTTAGCTCGCAGATGGAGATGATGACCTGCTGAGTCCAGATCGTGCCTGTAGAGGGAGTCGCTCTGGTTTGTTAAATACAGAAAACTAAGATGAGGAAAAACTGGGAGAGTAAAATGTTCCACTGACCAGACTTTGGATAAGTGACCAGGAAAATGTCAGAGTCTCGTACTTCAAAGCTCTGGAGAGAATCCAGGTACTCGACAGACGTGAGCTCACAGAGGAAGTTGAAGTTCTTGTACCTGCCGTAATGTTTGCTGATCTGCTCCATGTTACTTCAGATTCACACTAGAAAAGAAGTCAATGTTTGATCCAGTATCAGTCAGGCAGTAAAAAACCTCACAACTGGACTCTGGACTTTAACACGAGCCACAGCTTTGAAACCTCCCTCTCTCTCTCTGAGTGAAGGTTAGGAGTGGGTGTGGCTGAGTTTGATTTCTTTATTTGCTGGTTACTAATGTGATTTATTCAGACTCGTGTGATGGTTGTCTATGTTACAGTCTTACTGCATTGTGTATGTGTACACATGTCGACATCACAGACGGAGACACAAACAGCAGCTTCTCACACGTTCTGCTCTTTATTGAATCGTTTCTTAAACTATATATAGTGAAAATTGTTATTTCTAAACAAAGTATGACAACACTCTTTCACATAAAGATAAAATAAAATAAAATAAAAACTCAGCTTCTAAGGCAACATTTCTCTTGTATTAAAACACAGTATATGAAAATAATAATGTGTCTTTGACATCGGTATGTAGCTTCTACAGTAACATTATATGTTTTCCACATAATGAAAATAAACATATCAAATACAAACAGTTACCTGCACATGGGGAAACCAGACAGGAAAAGTGTGTAGACATCAGGGCGGAGACACAACACTCAGTAAGTCAAACTCGAGAAGTTAGCATCAGAAGCTAAGCACAAAAAGCTACGATTAGCAGTAAGATGAAACATGCTGTGTTGGGCTTTAATGCACGGGCGTCGCACCCACACTTTTCCCGGTGAGAGGGTTCAACACCCACACTTTTCCTCTAGTTTCTCCGCAGTTCTGCGCGTGTGTTCTGCGCTCGCTGCGGCGGCTGCCTCCCTCTCCCCCTCCCTCTCCCCCTCCCTCTCCTGTGGTTGCCTCAGACGTGACACCAGCTTTGAGTGTGACCGGCTGATGATTGGCTGTTCTGCCGTAAGTCCCGCCCCTCTTGGTGTGTTAGATTTCTCGTTCAGCTCGTGCTGAGGAGGCGGGAACTTGCTAGGTTCATAGTTCACACACTATATTTTATTATATTGATAATAAAATAAACGTTATTTAATTGTCATATCAACAAGCTGAGTTAAATATCTATGTGAAATAACAAACCCAATTAGGCATTCATTTTCACAGATACAATTTTTATTTTATTATTCATGTTTGCTCCAATTTCCTGTTAGTTTGTAGATGTGTTCATTATTTTATACATGTTTTTATACTTTTCTAGTATCAGTCATTTAAATGGGAAGCTTTTTATATCTTGTATTTTATACATTTAGTTTTTATTGTTTAGTCAAAAAATATGAAAACATATGTGAAGATAATCGGGTTGGCAAAGTTGATGAGTTTTTCTAAATGAATTCAAATAAAAACATGTAAGAACATAACACACAGCCATTAAGATATTAAGATTCTCAATTTGTAGGCGATTTGTGGCTTTTATATCAGAATGTGTGAGTTTAAGCTCAGTAAATATGAACGGTGCACGTGAAGATGCTGGGAGAGCTTCACTCTTTACTTTAATCCAAACCCGTAAACGCACAGCACCTTAAACAACGAGGGGGACTGCAGAAGGAAGTGGAATGAGGAGTTGGTTTTATGCCACAAAGACAGTAACAGTGGGGGGTCGGGATTCTCTTATCCAGAGGATTCACACCTTCATACTCTAGATGAAATCATTTCTGGACAGTTTTCAAAAGTAACAGCAGAGTTCGAGAGTACAGAGCCCCGGACATGACATGGTAAAATAAAAACAAAAAATTGTGCCCACGAAATAGCTATAATGTGCGCACAAAATACTAATGAATAATATCATCATTCCTGGACAGTCGGCAAATCAAGCGCACCTCCTCTAAGGACAAAGGTAGAGGCAGTAGAGTGTAGTGATGGGAAGTTCTCTCTTTTACTCTCGGACAGTAAGTTGAACAAATCTTATTTGAGTCATTTCGTTCATTTTGTTCATTTTGACAGCGTTTTCTTGTGGGCGTTGTAAAAAAGACATGGTTTGCTTCAGCTGACAAAGTATAATAAACAAAATGCCACAAGCTATTCAAACATTATGAAACCCTAGGAAAGCAAATACACACCACAATAAAGTGACTTGTGTCCTGTATCCTCTCTGCCATTGTTGTTTAACAGCACGACGGTGACTAGGTAGCTGTCACGTGACCTGAGGACGGACGCTCAGTTGAGTGAATCCTGAACTAATCCTTTCTGTTTCCTGTCCTGCTGACTGAACTTATGCAACTGTCTGCCATTGTGTGGCGAAGGAAGGTACCGCATGAAAATGAACGAATCACTCACTGAGACGACTCACTTACTCCCGAGTCATACAAAAGATTAGTTCATATTGAACGAATCGTTCACGAACAACACATCACTAGTAGAGTGGCTAAAGCTACACGATGGACAGAGATAGCGTGATAGAGTTTTATTTTAGGCTGAGAATGAGCTACAAAGACTTTCTGAAAAGCCTGTCATTGCAAGGAACTATTATTATTATTATTATTATTATTATTATTAATAAAAGGCATTTAAACAGAATATTGAGAGGCAGGCTTCTTTACCGGCGCAGGTACGACAATAACAACACAACACCGCTCGATTTGCTTACACAGGAACTAGCTTTTTCTTTTGTATGTTGGTATTATTTCTTGATGCTTTTTTAAGTTTGAGTGCAGAACGCAACTGATTTTGTTTTTGTTTCAGTTTTGAGCAACTACAGTTTTAAAAATAATATATATGTCTGATATAATAATAATATCTCTCTCTAACTGTGATTACCCACTGTGACCACCAGATGGCAGGAACACAAACTTTGTCCAAGGTGAATGAAATTTTAACCCCCTTTACCAGGTGCATTAAAAAAAACAAAAAAACATCCATCATGATATCACAAAATAAAAGCATTCATGAAGATGTTTCACAGAATTTAGTAAAGGTGTTTGTTTCACAATAAATTCTTGTTATGTCATATTTATGATTATGATTTTCTTTTTTTTTGTCTTCTTCACAGTGAATTTTTTATGCTGGATGTCCCTCTGTCCTCATGTCCACGCCTGGGACATCTGACACAAGGATGACGCTGGATGTGGCGCCCCCCTGTGGCTGCGGTCAGTTTAAACTGTCTTTCTGATCGGCTCGTCTCATATTTATGATGCAAATGGTTATGGAGGACGATAAATGACATAATAATAATTTTTTTAAATAAATGAATGAATAAATAAATGATAAATAAGATGTTATAGACCAAGACGAACAAAAAAGTCAACCATAACCATGCCCTCAACTCAACAGGAAGTTGGCCATTTTGGAATCTTGGTGTCCATTTTGGTGATTTACTATGTAAATGAGCGAGACACATCAAAGGCAAAAAGTGAGGTGAGGGAACTGCTGCACTCGTGAGGGCTCTGTCATTCAATCATTTATCTATTATTATGTCACATATCATCCTCCATAAATAATAACATGTACGACTGTAAAACAAGATGATAACAAACTTAAGATAATGATGAATGTCAGTTATAATGACAATTAGATTAAATTAGATTAGATTAGGTTTCCTCTGGGAAATTAAAGCCCCAGCATCGAAACAGTGGCATCAAATTTTTCCAGCACAAAAACAGGGGGAAAAAAAGAAGAAAAAGCTACACCAAATATTCTATTAATCATATTATTATTATATTTAATATTAACAATAAGTATTATAATAATACAGTATAAATTAACAGTTATATATGTATAAATTGATATCGATTGTAAAAAAAACCTAACCCAGAAATATAATCACTTACAAATATTCTAACAATAATTAAACTAATATATATTATAGTTAGCAAATATGTTGATAGTGTATCTTATCATACATATATATTCTGTATTGTAATATATTAACAGACATATTATATATATATATCTACTGTAAAGAAGAACACAGAAATATATAAAAAGTAAGAATATATGATATCATATTATGTTATATCACGGTGTAGTATATTATACTATAGTTTCCCGCTTTCAAACTAAATAAATAAATAAAACCACAGTAATACAGACTCAGTGGTGGTCGTCACAGCTCATCATAAATCCTGAATACACGGTGGAAATAAACCTGAGTTCATTATCAGTGTTTATAAAAAAACATTTATGGCTCGTGTCCTCGTGTCCTCGAGGACAAAAAACCCCCCAAATCATCAAATAATCACTTATTAGTTTTCACTCTTGTCCTTGTGTGGGCAGAGAATCACAATGAGTCATAACACACACCCTGTGTGTGTGTGTGTGTGTGTGTGTGTGTGTGTGTGCGCCTCAGGAGTCTGGTAAATAAATTATCAGCCAGGCAAATCCCTTTTTAATGCGCCTTTAATGACCCTGCCGGGCTCCTCAGAGCATCGTCACAGGAGCGTGGGCGAGGGGGTCACACACTGTCCGAGAGCAGCAGCAGCAGCAGCAGCAGCAGCAGCAGCAGCAGCAGCAATATGTGATTCCAGCCTCCTCACCCATCGCACAAAGAGACCGTATATTAAATGTGGATGGAATTTTTTCACCGTTTAATTCGTAATTTGCAAATATGGACGTTGTTTTTGTTTTTAGCTCCCCCTTGTGTCCACTCACCAATGACTGATGAACGTCAGTTCTAGCACGACTCGGCTCGACTACTCTGTGATGGAATACCTGGTGTTTTTTTTTGTTTTTTTTAGAACACACTGCCACTCACTGATTGGTCAGAAAGACAGACAGACAGACGGACGACTTTATTAATCCCTTTGGGAGGTTCCCTCGGGTAAATCAACAAGTGTCGTCACTGAAGAGTCATGAGCGCAACGTCCGACACAAGAATCAAAGCCAACAGTGTCCAACTGTAGATGAGTTAAAAAGACTTAAAAGTCTTGAAAGCATGCGTAAAGGCCCTGGTCTACTTCTGCGCACAGCACACGCAGACACAACGCGCACCGTGCACATGGCACAAATCATCGTGCAGCCCAGATTTTGGAACCGCATGTGCAAACTACACTTCTGCCAGACGTGTCAGAGGAAGCTGCAGCGTTGTTCTCTTCTTCTTCTTTGGTAGGAAAGCGTCCTATTCCCTGCGTCCAGCCTTGTACTGCCACCCGATGGTGATGTGAGATACAAGAGGACCCTGACGTAGAAGTTTACCAAGTCCTGTATTTATGATTTGTTGAAGGACGGTCTCACACGAGCCGTGGAGCCATGTCCATGCAGATGGTGGAACAAACCAGCAGCAGACATCGTTCCTAAAATCCGCAATCGAGGAAGTGCAAATCCAGTACCCAACCTTTGACCCCTGATCAGAAACCCACCAGGCCGGTCACGTCGACGAGAACATGGCCAGGTTTTCTTTAGCGTCTGAGCCAGAGACAAACATGCAGTGGACATGTCTGCGGTTGAGGACTTTTTTGAGCTTCTATACAAAGGTCGTCCAAGTTCTGCAACACCGATGGAAGAAGTTTGGAGGAACAATAAACCTGATTTGGTTAAATTGGAGCATTGCATCATGGTGGACCTTAAACCTCCAGAACTCAGTTTGAAAACGATTTTTTCTCTTGTTTGATGGACAAAAACGACAACAACAGACTGAGATGCGAGACACGGTGTTTATTTATGTTTCACCAGGATTAGGATTAGCCTGACGTCAAACAAAACTGTCTCCTTAAAATCTAAAATGAATAATTACAGCTGTACAAAGAGAGTTTTGTAGGCAGAGGATTTGTATTTGTTAAATAAAAGATGAACCTCATTTTTTAAGTTGGTACACAGCAAACACAGCAAAAAGAAAGACATATTTTATGTTGTTTTTATTTTGTTATTATTCAGAGTTTGTCAGTGAAAACACTGTGAATGTTTTATTTGTACTTTTAAAGGTTCAAAAAAAGGAATAGAAATGCTTTTTTATGGACGACAACAATAAGAAATAAAGTAAATAAAGGCACGCATTTGTATATTCAGTCATGCATTTATACACTTTATACATTAAGTACATAAACTGTGATACATTCAATGTGTTGGTAAAACATTTACCAAATCTGTCCTGTAAAGTGTAGTTATTATTATTTTTAAAAGGATAGTGTTTTTTGTTGCTCACACTCCACTTTACAGAAAATCTCCGAATAAAATCTATGTCAGCCTAACGTTGACGTCTTTATCTCACTGTGAGACAGACTTTTCCAACAGGAAACTGGAGTTGGTAAACCACTCACTCTCCCACACCAAAGTCCATAGAGAAAATCTGTGATTTTAGCTGCAGGGACACAGGGGCTGCTGGTCTACTGCTGCCTCGTGTGGTCACTTTGTGTCACTGAGGTCATTCTGAATAAAGATTTCAAACACTGAAGTGACAAAATATGACATTTGAAGTCAGTGATGGAGGCAGCAGTGGATCAACAACTCCTGTTTGCTGTGACGTTAGAATCACTGATTTTCTCTATGGACTTTGGTGTGGGAGAGTGAGTGGTTTTACAAAGCAAAGCAGACTTCAGTTACCTGTTGGAAGAGGTTGTGTAACAGTGAGATAAAGAGTCACACGTGCTCTCATGATATTGCAGATTTAGTCAGGTGTAGATTTTATCATCTAAAATCTATTCCTTGTTTCCCTGTGGATTCTCTGTGTCTTGATCAGTTCCTCAGTCAACCACACAAACTGTCCTTTTAAATTATTTATATACTTGTTTATTTTTTGCTCCAATGCAAACAGCTGTGTGGTGAGTTGGCGTCAGTCCAGCCTGTGTTGTAAGACGTTGAGTCCGTATTTTACACTATAAATAACTAATCTCCAGTGACGTGCTCTGCCCCATGTTTTCCTCTGGCAGAGTTTTGATGTTTCCATTTTTGGCTCCATTCGGAAGCAACGGGACAGTCAGAGAGGCACCGTTGACCGGGTCCTTTGCTTTTGCGTCCCTGTATTTGTCCTTCTTGTCTGGGGACAGCAGCTCGGTCGCTCCTGGGGTCGATTCTCTCTCCAGGAACATCGGCCGTGAGCTCTGTGGCTGGAAGTTGTTGTTTCCGTTCTCTGCGATTCTGTAGATCTCAGTCATTTCCGACACGTCTTCCTCCTCCTCGTCCTCTTCGTCCCTGATGGCCCGTCTCAGGCTCTCTCGGGGCATGAGCGCACGCCTGCCTTCGTCCTGCGGCTGCTGGCACTCCATGGGCTCGTGGTTCTCCACCTTCCTGTTGGAGCGGCACAGAGCTTTCCGGAAACCCCTCTTGAAGTTGTCTGACAAGAATCCGTAGATGATGGGGTTGGCGCAGCTGTTGGCGTAACCGAGCACCACAACAAAATAGTAAAGGCCGTGGTACTCGGCGGGCAGGGACACCAGCAGGTTGATGATGTTGACGGCGTAGAAAGGTAACCAGCACACGACAAACATGGCAACGACAATCACAACCATGCGCGTCACTTTGCGCTCTGACTTCCTGCGCTTGATGGAAGTGGCGTGGACTTTTTTACCCGAGCTGCGGATCTTGAAAATGATGAGCAGGTAACAGAGGCAGATGATGAGGAGGGGGCAGAAGAATCCAACGGTGGAGGTGTAGATGATGAAGGCCGCGCTCCAGATGTTCGCCGGCTGAGGCCAGGCGATGTTACAGGTGCCTCCTGTCTTCTGGACGTTGGCAAAGACGACCACGGGCAGAACAACCAGAAACGACACCGCCCACACGGTGCCATTCACCATTTTGGCCACTTGAGGTCGCCGCCACTTTGAGGACAGGATGGGGTGAACGACGGCGAGGTAGCGGTCAATGCTCATCACGGTCAGGCAGAAGATGCTGGTGAACTGGTTGATGGAGTCGACGGTCATGACCAGGCGGCACATGAAGGTGCCGAAGGGCCACGACTGCAGCGTGTTCTGCACGGCCAAGAACGGCAGGCCGAGCATGAAGAGCTCGTCGGCGATGGCTAAGTTGAGGATGTAGATGTTGGTGACCGACTCTATCTTGGAGTAGTACAGCACGATGTAGATCACTAAAGTGTTCCCGCCCAGTCCGACAATGCACACGACGATATAAACGAGTGGGACGAGGACTCCGGCCACACTGGGGCCAGAGGGGACGTCTGGCTCGGTGGAGTTGGTGGAGTTGGAGCAGTTGTAGCCGCACAGTGTCTCGTTCAGGTCGCTGCCGTTGAACATGAGCAGAAACAGTGGGAGCCCGGGCGACGGGCTGGTGAAGCTGTCATTCTCCCACACCTCACCCGTCATCTCCAGCCTGGGAAGCGAGATGTCGTCCATGGATGTGCTCTCCCTGTTGCCTCGTCCTTCTGCCGTCTCAGCTCCCACCCATCTGTTCTGTGGGAAGAAAAAAAAACAACCTGTTATCTAACTGAAAAGCTGACTCTTTTTTCATCTCTAAGGAGAGTGAAAAGAAAACATTTATTTTCCAAGGACACGAGGGAAACTGTGAACTGCATTTGAAAAACACGTTGATAGCAATTCACTCAAATACGATTGTGAGCTAGAGCCGTAGATTTTTTCGCACATTCTTATCTGCGGAGACGACACACACTCGATCCACACAGGAGACGTGAGGAGTCAGAGATGAAACCGTTAATGCCGGTGGACTCATTCAATCACGGCAGCTGAGACAAACTAAACACACACACACACACTCGCACGCGGGTGGCGCTGATGCCCGGCAGCACTTTGGTTTAACATGAACCGAGAAGACACGGGGGTGGGGGGGGGGGGAGGTGTGAGTGCGGGGGTGAGACTGTGTGTGGATTCAGGAAACGTTCACTGACTGGAGCAGAGTAACAGCTGCTGCACTCAACCCACACCCACACGTTCATACTTTTATTTTGAAATAAAGGAGAAACTGAAGAATGAGTCACTCCTCTGGTTAATATTAACCTGAGTGAAATATCTCGCCTTAGGGAAGGTTTGTTTCCACCGCGGCATCTGGGGACAGGACATGCTTCAGAGGAGGAGCTTGTACTGAAAGTTCAGGAACCTTCTGGACACTTTAATTTAGTTAAATACACAGTTTCGTTACGATCCGATCAGTCTCTGTTAAACAAACCGGATCTTTACAGCAAACCAAATTTACAGCAGTTAGCACTGCAAGTTAGCTCGCTGTTAGCCCCACTAAGCAGGATCAATGTCTCCATGCAAACCTGGTCAGTGGAAACTAACGCCATCATTCTCAGAAAGAACAATTTAGTGCCTTGAAAAATGTTCTTGGAATTCTGTGCCAAGTGTTTTATCAGGGAAACTGTTCGCATGTTTACATGAACAACACCAGACGTTAAGAGTCTGACTGAAATGATATGGTTCAGAGTTGAATTACGCGTTCCATTTATGCTCTGGAGTCCCTGCCACGTCAAGGTCTGGGTTACCCCTGAGCAAGGCACCCAATCCCCACTCTAAATTGACAGCCACTGGGATCCCAAGCCCGGATAGATGGGAGCGTTGTGTCAGGAAGTAAAAAAAATCTCTGCTAAATCAAATATGCGGGTCATCTGCTGTGGCGCCCCCTAGAGAGGAAAAGAAAAAATACACTCCTTTTTAATAGGATTTGATCAAAAATGATTATGGTTTCCAAAAACCACCGGTGAGAAAAGCACAGCTGTGTCTTCAGCTTATTGGTGAAGGTGATCAAACAAAATGATTGAAATGTAATTGTCACCTTTCGCCGACAGCTGCTCAGTCACATGATCGGGGAATTCATCGCGACTTTCTGCCTCCCGCAGTTTCATTTAAAAGACACTGAGCGACGCTGGAGGAACAAAATAACAACAACAACAAATGTTTTTCCTTTCAGGCCATTGTTACGTTCATCATTTTTCAATATCCTCTATTCCTCTCGATTACGGACATTTCACGTCGTGCTTCCGTCACCATGGAAACCAGAGAGAAGAGGGGGAAGCTGGAGACCAGGGTCGTCAATCAAACCAAACCAAATAAACGGCATGGAAACCACTGCACGCACGAGATGAGATTTTTCTTCTTTTTTTTCGAGTCCAAGAGAAAGAAGAAGAGAAACATAAAGAGACTAAACTCCTGCTTATTTTGCGATGACAAAACTAACCAATAATGACAATAATACAATAAAATAACATGAGTGTAGCTGGAGGCACAGTCTGCTGCTCCAGGCTCACGATAAAGAACGACTGTGTAACCACAATAATACATCCTCCAAGTACAAGAAACCAATATCTCCCTTAATTAAATATCAGTTATTGACCAGATGTGTCCTCTTCTCTAAAACACTGCTTTTTTCTCCTTTGCATTGATTCATGTAGAAGATGCAGTTTATCCTGCCTCACATTCACTTTCTCGTATGTCGACGGGGAAAACTTGGCGAACGAGTTCCAGACGGACAGCGACTTCAAGCCAGTGACTACTTCCGGTCCATTGAGCTGTCACTCCAAAACTCAGTAGCCAATCAGCAGGCAGCTTCCTAAGGCCTGCCCACAAACAAAAAACCACGGCGCAAAGAACAAATGTATTTCCAAACAATAAAATACTTTAAATTACTTTTTATATTTTTGAACGGTTAAATTGATATTTTCTTTACTTCTTAAAAAGTGTTGTTTTAAAATATTGGCACAAATCTAATTCCATACACATAAACACTGCCTTTTTTTACCTGGTAAAACAGTTGTTAAAGGGTTCATTTACGCTGTGTGAAAACATTACATACAGACATGTTAATAACTTATTAATTTAACCACTTCATCTCTAAGTGAACCCGTGCTTGTAAAAAACCACAAAGAGCAGCTTCTTCATCCTCTTTAAATAAATCTCCTCCTCGACTGAAGAGCAGCTGTGACATCAATTTAGGTTTCGTTGATCTGCGACGCCTCGGAGAAAACAATTTACCTCCGATCATGTCTCTGCTTTCAAATTCCCTTCAGTCCCTTAAAGAATGAAGAAGAATTTTTGCCTCGTTTCTCTTCAGCCTCAGTAATCTTCACATTAACAGTCCGAGCGGCGCTCAGCGCTCAGCGCTCTCACAACCTTTTGGAATATTCAGTTTGTAAATTGAGGTTGTGAACCAGTGACGGCGGCGTCACGCGGGAGGAAGCCAGACCCACTGAGGTCCACACGTCTCCACGTCTGAGAATCAGACAGATCAATGCGTCTGACTCAGAGCGCAGAGAAACCACAGCAACGATAAACGAGAATCAGGATTTAATGCTGTTTTTATGACATTTACGTCACATTTATGACCTGATATTTATAAGAAAATATCAGTGCACTTAAATACTGCACTGATTCTTTGAAGCACTTTATTGATAATTGATAATTGATAATGATGACATTTTATCTCTAGTTTGAATCAAGTTTGTAACATTTGTTAAAATGTAAATGTGTCATAAATCCAGATTACAGTTTATTCCGTTTATTTAGTTGTTGAAAGGTTTTGCAGATTCAAAATGGTGTGGTTACCATTTGACTCTGCGTGTAATTCTCTCTCTCCAGAGGTTGTTCTCAATGATTACACAAGACGAGTGATTGATTGACTGATATAGAAAGTCTCTAAGCCGATTTTGTTGCAACCGTAACACACTAGGCACAGGTGATGTCAAGTGACTGTCGCTTAATGTAAACCTAACAAATGCGTAAAAATACATAAATATGTCATCAAAAGATGTCAAATAATTCAATTTATTATAACAGCAAAAGCTACATGGAGCTCTAAATGCTTAAGTGGGGATGGTTTCAACTCTTAACTTAATTATAGAGAGACAAACAGTATCAACACTTTTACTGCATTAACGACATAGCTGCACCAATACAGATGCACCGCAAAAGACTCAACTTTCAAAATAAAAGCCTCAGAAATCTTCTTTCCTTCTTTCTTTTTTCCCCTCAATATCTTTCATTACCTTTTAGAAATGAGTCTTTTAAACTTATCATTGAAGCCTTGACACCAAACGAAACACAATGACATAATTTTTTTAATTAATTGGATCCTTTTTTATAATTCTAGTATAAAGTCAGCACATTTACTGAGGAGAGATGTTTGTCCTTGTGTCTCTGTCCTTGTCTCATGAATCGAAACACGTGTCAATCTGTTTTTTTCACTGAAGTCTGACTGAACTTTCCTCCAAAGTTCAGCCTTGTTTTCCTTTAAAGTTCGTGGTTCCTTCAAAGTTCTTGGTTTTCCTTCAAAGTTCTTGGTTCATTCAAAGTTCTTGGTTCCTTCAAAGTACTTGGTTTTCCTTCAAAGGAAAACCAAGCACTGTTCCCTGTGCATGGTCCCTTTACATGCAAATGAGACACAGGCAAACACACGCCCACTTCTTCCATGGGGTTTCTGATTTGTCCTTTTTACTGCGCTCACTCGCTCAGCTCCTGTTCCCTCCGCTCCATTCCTCTCCCCCTCCCTCCACTAGTTCTCTGACAATATCAACATGGCAGCGTGTGCGGAAAACAGCGAGAGTGGCGTCACAGGAAGAGACGTCCGACACAAGGATCAAGCCGAACACTGCGGAACTGTAAATCAGTTAAAAACACTTAGGGACAGCACCGCTGATCGCTGCATAAACTGCTGCTGTATGTGACTGTATCAGACTGAGTCTGTGCTCCGGTCATGGAGGACGTACTGAACAAATATGTTTAATTAGGACGTGTCAGAATGGTCAGTTATGACCTCTATTTGACCTTTTCTTAAAAATGTGTGTGTTTGTACGTCGGTGAAATACGGTCGCTGACTAAATACGGCGACCGCTGGCCGCAGTCTGACGTGAAGTGGTGCGAACACACAAGTTTGCTGACTTTATCCGGCACATTAGCTTCATATATAAAATCCTCTGAGGCTGGAAGTTTGTGTAAAACACTGTGCTCCACTGTGCAGCCACCAACAGCACACTTGTCCCTCCACGTTGACATAATACCGCTCTTCCTCCCTCACCTGCACTCTGGCATTTTATAGGGACAAGGTGGAGCTAAGGAGGAGCTAAGGTGGAGCTAAGGTGGAGCTCTCGAGGTAAACTTACTGGTGGGCGGTAACATTCGCGGTGAAATGCGCATGCTGTCGTCATAAGCGCAGGGAATTCAACATCGCGTGTTTTATCGCCTATACTTACACTAAGGGGGACCATGAAAAAAGGACTGAGTATTCTTTTTCCACACTTTGGCGACTGGTAGGGCCTCCAGAGTCCCAAATATAAGTATTGAAATGGTTAAAAAGTTGATTTTGCATAATACTATGTCCCCTTTAAAGGTTATTGGTTTTCCATCAAGGTTCTTGGTTTCCCTTCAAGGTTCTTGTCTATTCCTTCAAAGTTCTTGGTTTTCCTTCAACGGTCTTGGTTTTCCTTCAAAGGTCTTGGTTTTCCTTCAAAGTTCCTGGTTTTCCTTAAAGGTTCTTGGTTTTCCATCAAAGTTCTTGGTTTTCCTTCAAAGGTCTTGGTTCCTTCAAAGTTCTTTGGTTTTCCTTCAAAGTTCCTGGTTTTCCTTAAAGGTTCTTGGTTTTCCTTCAAAGGTCTTGGTTCCTTCAAAGTTCTTTGGTTTTCCTTCAAAGTTATATGGTTTTCCTTCAAAGTTCTTAGTTTTTCTTAAAAGTTCTTATATTTTCTTCAAAGGTCCTGGTTTTCATTCAAAGTTCTTGGTTTTCCTTCAAAGTTCCTGGTTTTCCTTAAAGGTTTTTGGTTTTCCATCAAGGTTCTTGGTTTCCCTTCAATGTTCTTGTCTTTTCCTTCAAGGTTTTTGGTTTTCCTTCAAAGTTCCTGGTTTTCCATAAAGGTTCTTGGTTTTCCTTCAAAGTTCTTTGGTTTTCCTTCAAAGGTCTTGGTTCCTTCAAAGTTCTTGGTTTCCACCACTTCTTCTTGAACCTTGAAGAATGAACAGTTCCATATTTTTCCACACTGAATTAAGATGCCTTGAATAAAACGTGGCTCAGTGTGTGAAGCCATGAATATTTAACGGCGACGCCCCTTAACTTCCCCCGCCTGACTCCTCTCCTCTAGACTCAGCGGGAGGTTGGACATCCTGAAGGCTGCCGCTGCTTTTATGAGAGTTCAGAGAAGGAGGTTTTTTTATTCCGTCCTTGACTCAGTAAGTAACTGTGATTTAATAAACACAGAGAATTCTCACGCTGCCTAGCAACCAATCCTGCGTCTACATTTCATCTTTGATGTTTGTTTGCTTTTTTGTATCTTGTCAAGGTTTTTCCAGCTACATTTCAAACTGGAGATGAAAAGAGATTTTCACCACATCACACAAATACAGTAGAGACTGTAATCTGAGAAGGGCAATACTGCTCTCCACAGCTCAAAGTTCATGGTTTTTTCTTCAAAGTTCTTTGGTTTTTCTTAAAAATTCTTGGTTTTCCTTCAAAGTTTCTGGGGTTTTTTCCTTCAAAGTTCTGTTTTTTTTTTTTACTTCAAAGTTTAAATGTTTGGATTTTTGCTTCAAAGTTCCCATTTTTTTCCTCAGAGTTCTTGCTTTCTTCTTCTTCTTCTTCTTCTTCTTCTTCTTCTTCTTCTCCACAGTTCTCTCAGCACTTGTGTCTGGCTGTTAGGGCAGGGCAGATTGTGACATCTTCATGTTCCAGTTGATAAGTCAGGGAAAAAAACATGAACGTTAGTGTATCTCGGGCTAGCAACTGTTAGCAATAGCATCCCTAACAACACTCAACATGTTTTACAACAAATGTTGATTGGTGTTTCCCAAAGTGCAAAGAATTAAAACAAAGAACATAAAAATAAGCTTTATATAAAAACATAATAAAAGCAAAATGAGCAAAAATCACTGAAATACTTCAACAGCAAAATTCAAAATGACACCGAACCACAAAACAGACAGAATTATTATTTGTAGCATCAATGGAACAAAATAAAGTGAAATGCACAAATGAAATCACAAAAAATGGTTTGTTTTGTTCTTCTTTTCTTTTTCCTCCCAATGTCACCGATGTTATAACATGTGTTACTATGACAACAGAGAAAAAACGTCACAGGATTATGTGGTCAACTTTTTATCTATTCATTCATTCATTTATTTATTTATTCATTCATGTTATTTATTTCTCTTTAAATTAAATATCTTTCATTTTCTCTCTTTATTTGCACCCCTTACATGTTTGTTCATTCATTCATTCATTCATTCACGTACATATATATATTTTATTATACTCATGTGTGAGCATGCGTGTTGTTGATAATCAGCTCTCTGTCATTGTCTCATTTATGTGAGCTGGAGATTCCAAAAAGTTTATTTCACAAAAACACAACATTAAAAACAAGCAATAATAATAACAACAACAATAATAATAATAATAACAATAATAATAATAATAATAATAATATTAACAGCAACAAAGAGCTTTACATTAAAGTAAATCATCAACATCGTTACACACACACACACACATTATCATCATCGTCACACACACACCATCATCATCTTCATCATCACACACACACACACACATTATCATCATCGTCTCACACACACACACACACACATAATCATCACCATCACCACACACACACACACACACACACACAAACTTACCTGGTGATGCGGAGACTTTTCCTCAGCTCGTTCAGATCATGTGGACGTGTTTTCCTGTTAAGGATGAGTCCTCATTTTCTTTATCTTCATCATCTTCAACTCAGTTTCTCCTCTATGTCTGCTCTCTCTCTCTCTCTCTCTCTCACTCTCCCCCTCTCTCTCTCTGACTGATGCTGATGCACTGACGGTCAGCAGCAGCTCTCTCTCTCTCTCTCTGTCTCTCCTCCTCCCTCGTCTGTAACTAGGTAACAGCTCTGCTGCTGCACACACTCAAGTGGGAGGTGTTAAAATCCTTTGGTGTCACACACACACACACACACACACACACACTGGTATTTATTTATTGTCAATTATTAATTATTCGTCTGGAAATGAACTCATATGTTTCCAGAAACAAACTAACAAGACGATTACACTGTAAAAAACAACAACAACAAGACACTTATGTGAAATAATTTGCTGCACTAACGTGTTAATGTTAGTCCACAGAGGTTTATTTTACCTTTATTTTATTAATTTTACTTTTATTTTATTTATTTTACCTCATTTTTTAACTTTATTTTATTTATATTTTACCAGGTTGCTCAATTGAGAGCCAGGGCCAGAGGCAGTAAAGAAGGACAGGAGTCACATGAACGCGTTAAGGACTTACGTAAAGCATGGAAAACAGTTTAGAACGCGTTCACATCTTTATCGCACTGTGAGACAGACTTTTTCCCAACAGGAAACTGAATTTCGTAAACCATAAAACTCTCCTACACCAAAGTCCATAGAGAAAATCAGTGATTTTAACATCACAGCACACAGGAGTTGTTGATCCACTGCTGCCTCCATCACTGAGTCTAAATGTGTCATTTAGTAAAATTCTGTGTTTGAAATCCTTTGTTCAGATTGACCTCAGTGACATAAACCGACCACACGAGGCAGCACTAGACCAGCAGCTCCTGTGTCCCTGTGAGCTAAAATCTCTGATTTTCTCTATAGACTTTGGTGTGGGAGAGTGAGTGGTTTACAAACTTCAGTTTCCTGTTGGAAAAATCGATTAAACGGTCAGATGAAGGTTCAAACATTTTGATATGAAGTGGTTTTGATCCATTTTTTCCCTTGTGTTGTTGCTGACCGTGAGAGTAAGAAGTGTCAGTGCCTCACTAACCACACCTTTTTTTTTTAAATAAATAAAATAAATCACACCTTTAACTGGTTTGAACCAGTGGTAATCCCACAATAAAACTGCATAAAAATGACATCACTTCAGTACTGAGTTTTTATGGTGATTTGTTTCCTGGAAAAAAAGATCGTACATGTTTTAAATCTTCATGAGATTGAGATGACAGTCTGAGTTAAGTCATGTTTCCAGCCAATGAAAATGAGAGAGGACACTTATTACAGACGTAGGAGTGGGGGTTAGCGCACACACACACACACACACACACACACACACATGCACACACACACGCACAGAGACTGCGGCTTCTTCTCTGGCTGATTGCTGTCATGGGTCTTGTAAAGCAGATGTGTCTTCAGTGATTTTCTCAACATGGGCACAACAGATCAGTACACTGTGTTCCAAGGTACACACACACACACACACACACACACACAAAACCAGGTCTTAATCCCCAAAAGGCCTGTTCAAGTTGTGTGGACCAGCCAAAATGTCCTCACAAAGATAGGTTTGCTTGACAACTCTCTCCATTGATTTCCATTCATCTGAACAGACTAAACAGGAATCACTAACTTTGACCATAACCAGTTAATGACTAACCTTAACCATAACCACAATTCAAATCTTAGCCCTAAAATTAACCAGTTTTCTCAGAAATGAGGTTCTGCCTCATTAGGCCCAGGTTTTGGTCTCCATGAGGACCTCTGGTCCTGACAAGGTCAGAAAAAGGTCCTAAAGAGGTAACACACACACACACACAGCATTATCACGTCTGTCATGGTTTCACACACCAACTGTTCTCGCCTATAAAAGACATTGTTCTCCCGCTGAGGCAGCGATCGTCCTTCTCGTCTCTGAAAAATGTCCTCTGAGCTGAGCCGATACTAAAATGTATTTGTTCCCACAAGTAAAACGTGTGCACGAAATGTGTTACCATGAAATATTTATTTGTTACCACGAAATATTAACTTGTTACCACAAAATAGGTAAAGCGTGTGCACGAAATATTAATTTGTTACCGTGAAATATTAACTTGTTACCACAAAATAGGTAAAGCGTGTGCACGAAATATTAATTTGTTACCGTGAAATATCAATTTGTGGCCACAAATTGATATTTCCCATGTCATGCCTGGGGCGCTGTACAAAATAAACTAAACTGAACTAAACGTTTTCTTTTTTCAAAATACCCAAAAATATGGAGATGTCATTTTTTGCCCACCTATTACCACCTGTAATATGTGTGCCATACTACAACGACATACAAAACACATTACAGTGTTTATTGCATTAACAGCAGAGTTTGTGGGAGGAGCTGAATGACGACAGCGAACTTTAAACTTTTTTTTTTATTATTATTGATGAGTCATTAGTGGATGATGACGTGTGGGTGAACGCATTGCCAAAAAAAAAGAGGATCTTTTCTTCACTCATGACTCATGGTTTATATAACAAACACTCTCACAGTGATGCTCAATAAAACGTTCACCTTGAAACTTCACCTTCAACTCCACCACGTTTACAGTTGTTGAAGCTGAAGTTTAAGAATTTATAAACACACACACACGTATCCACAGATTGTGTTCAGTGAAAGACGCCTTTAGTGCGTTGTAGGTTGTTAGTGTTGATTTATTCCCGAAATCAGAGCTCTTTTCTCTGTGATTGATTCAGATGCTGCTGTTTTTGTTTGTCAGTCGATAAATCACTGCTTCACTGGTGTGTTAGTGTATTCAGGTTATGCAGAGTGTTTATTATCATCCTCCTCTAAATCAAAAAATATAAAGTTCTCTCCCGTGAACCTTTCATCCACTTTGACAGGAACCTGCTGCTCCCGCCGTGAGATAAGTGCTTTCTGTTCACGCCGTCACCTTCTTAGTCTCCGTCTTCAAGATGGCTTTTATTCTCCCGACAGAATTAACGCCGGTCGATCTCCGTGGATTTAAAGTAAACAGTGAACTCACTCCGCTCACAGAAACCGAGTCACGTGACGTCTCTGTCTCTGAATGTTTTGTTTCTCCTTCTTTCTTCGGCTGGTTCTTTTGAACCTTATCCATCTGTAGACTGATGGAGGACAGTCCATCACACTCAAGGGTCCTTCAGCAAAATAAAAGGAATATATTGATTTAATTTGGTGTGTGTGTGTGTGTGTGTGTGTAAAGGGGGAGGGAGCGAGAACTATGGTGGCTGCTTTTCAATCCCTCTCAGCTGCAGTTGTCATTTGGCTTCTGTAAATCACTCACACCACTTTATTACTGAAATTAATTTGCTCCACACACTCAGTATACAGACACAAGTGTCTCCTGCTGCTGCTGCAGCACAACACAGAGTCACACAAACTGTAACACACAAGGCTGAAATGTGAAAAAAGGTGATTCAAATCGTTCCTTTTGAAAGTGAAGGTCAGAAGAAGAAAACAACAACCATTTTGTATCTTTTACCTCTTTCAATCAGTCTTTAAACAGCCAGAAGATGAACACGTGTCTTTAGCTATAACATTAGCTATAAGACGACATTGCAGATCTATCTGTCTGTCTGTCTGTCTGTCTGTCTATCTATCTATCTATCTATCTATCTATCTATCTATCTATCTATCTATCTATGTTTTTCACAGCTATACAAATATACAGTCATAACATGATTTTTCACTGATGAACACTGAGGGGAAAAGATGATTTAATGAAAACCACTGAATGGACCTTTAAAGTCATTATTGTTCTCCCACTGTGGAGCAAACACAAGTGTCCTCCAGGGACAGTGAGCAAGTCCTAATGCTGCTGCTTTTCTCATTAGTGTGTAGCCAAGCGTCCCCTCGTCCAATCACAGCCTGACTCAGTCCATCATCGTCTCAATCACCTCCGTTCACCTGCTGTGAACTCTCCCCAGAGACTACTTCCTTTTGTCCAACCCCTGAACCAGAGATGCCAGCGGTGACCCAGAGACACCAGAGACAAACCAGAGACACACAAGAGAGACACCAGAGACACACCAAAGACACACCAGAGACACACCAGAAAGACACCAGAGACACACCAGAGACACACCAGAGACACACCAGAGACACACCAGAAAGACACCAGATACACACCAGAGACACCAGAGAGACACCAGAGAGACACCAGACACACCAGAGAGACACCAGAGACACACCAGAGACACACCTGGATAGTGTGATTCATAGTCCGATTAGTCCTGCATGTATACGCTTAGTCAGACTAACGTACCAGGATAGTGTTATTCATAAAAATGAAGTGTGTACACATGAATCCAGTCACTTCTACGCCTGCATTCACTGTCTGAAAACAGATTGGCATTCAACCCCTGCACATCTCTTATCTGTCAAGGCGGCATTATTAATATCAGGTTACTATGGTAACGGGATAAAACACCTGGACCTTGAAACAGAACAATGACTAACAGTTACAAAACCAAAGTTTCACAAGAGGAAATATGTCTGTGTGGGGACCTATACCTGTCTACACACTCACATTATGGGGACGTGTCTTCCTTATGGGGACAAAAATCAAGTCCCCAATTATTACATTTTAAGGTGAAGACATGTTTTAAAGTGAGGTTGAGGTCAGGGTTAGGAGAAATGAATCTAAGTCAATGTAGTGTCCTCTGAAGTCATGTAAACCAGACTGTGTGTGTGTGTGTTGCTGTTGTTGAAACCCAAGGATGAATCCAAACACTTTGTTTTTGTGAGTGACAAGTTCTTTAATGACACAAATGGGGATGAATGGCACCTCAATTATGGCATAATATGAAGGACAATTTTCCCCCTCGCCTGCGTCTCACTGTGCACCTGTGACGTCCCCACAGCTGGACTGTCCCCACATCAGCTGCAGCGAGGAAATCCAGTCTGTTTTCACTGACGTGTGGCTCAGAGAATTAGAAGTAGTCACAGTGAATTTGATCCCATCCTGGGAGCATTGGGAGTGATTGGGTGCCTTGCTCATGGGCACCCCATCCCTTGACCCATCCTCGGATTCTGAACTGGTGACCCGCCGGGTTACAAGTCCAGTGTTCAGCCAGAGAGAAATGCTGAACATTAAAGACCAAGACAATAATTCAGTTTTCTTAATGTCATGTTAACACATTAGGCCGACTAAAATCAAGCTAGTCTTAGTCGGACTAGCGTACCTGAATAGTGTGATTGATAGTCCGATTGCTCCTGCATGTATACACTCAGTCGGACTAGCGTACCTGGATAGTGTGATTGATAGTCCGATTGCTCCTGCATGTATACACTCAGTCGGACCAGCGTACCGGGATAGTGTGATTGATAGTCCGATTGCTCCTGCATGTATACACTCAGTCGGACTAGCGTACCTGGATAGTGTGATTGATAGTCCGATTGCTCCTGCATGTATACACTCAGTCGGACCAGCGTACCTGGATAGTGTGATTGATAGTCCGATTGCTCCTGCATGTATACACTCAGTCGGACTAGCGTACCTGGATAGTGTGATTGATAGTCCGATTGCTCCTGCATGTATACACTCAGTCGGACTAGCGTACCTGGATAGTGTGATTGATAGTCCGATTGCTCCTGCATGTATACACTCAGTCGGACTAGCGTACCTGGATAGTGTGATTGATAGTCCGATTGCTCCTGCATGTATACACTCAGTCGGACCAGCGTACCGGGATAGTGTGATTGATAGTCCGATTGCTCCTGCATGTATACACTCAGTCGGACCAGCGTACCTGGATAGTGTGATTGATAGTCCGATTGCTCCTGCATGTATACACTCAGTCGGACCAGCGTACCTGGATAGTGTGATTGATAGTCCGATTGCTCCTGCATGTATACACTCAGTCGGACCAGCGTACCTGGATAGTGTGATTGATAGTCCGATTGCTCCTGCATGTATACACTCAGTCGGACCAGCGTACAGGGATAGTGTGATTGATAGTCCGATTGCTCCTGCATGTATACACTCAGTCGGACTAGCGTACCTGGATAGTGTGATTGATAGTCCGATTGCTCCTGCATGTATACACTCAGTCGGACTAGCGTACCTGGATAGTGTGATTGATAGTCCGATTACTGCTGCATGTATACACTCAGTCGGACTAGCGTACCTGGATAGGGTGATTGATTGTCCGATTGCTCCTGCATGTATACACTCAGTCGGACCAGCGTACAGAGATAGTGTGATTGATAGTCCGATTGCTCCTATATGTATACACTCAGTCGGACTAGCGTACCTGGATAGTGTGATTGATAGTCCGATTGCTCCTGCATGTATACACTCAGTCGGACTAGCGTACCTGGAGAGTGTGATTGATAGTCCGATTGCTCCTGCATGTATACACTCAGTCGGACTAGCGTACCTGGAGAGTGTGATTGATAGTCCGATTGCTCCTGCATGTATACACTCAGTCGGACTAGCGTACCTGGATAGTGTGATTGATAGTCCGATTGCTCCTGCATGTATACACTCAGTCGGACCAGCGTACCTGGATAGTGTGATTGATAGTCCGATTGCTCCTGCATGTATACACTCAGTCGGACCAGCGTACCTGGATAGTGTGATTGATAGTCCGATTGCTCCTGCATGTATACACTCAGTCGGACCAGCGTACAGGGATAGTGTGATTGATAGTCCGATTGCTCCTGCATGTATACACTCAGTCGGACTAGCGTACCTGGATAGTGTGATTGATAGTCCGATTGCTCCTGCATGTATACACTCAGTCGGACCAGCGTACAGGGATAGTTTGATTGATAGTCCGATTACTGCTGCATGTATACACTCAGTCGGACCAGCGTACCTGGATAGTGTGATTGATAGTCCGATTGCTCCTGCATGTATACACTCAGTCGGACCAGCGTACCGGGAGAGTGTGATTGATAGTCCGATTGCTCCTGCATGTATACACTCAGTCGGACCAGCGTACCTGGATAGTGTGATTGATAGTCCGATTGCTCCTGCATCTATACACTCAGTCGGACCAGCGTACCGGGATAGTGTGATTGATAGTCCGATTGCTCCTGCATGTATACACTCAGTCGGACCAGCGTACCTGGATAGTGAGATTGATAGTCCGATTGCTCCTGCATGTATACACTCAGTCGGACCAGCGTACAGGGATAGTGTGATTGATAGTCCGATTGCTCCTGCATGTATACACTCAGTCGGACCAGCGTACAGAGATAGTGTGATTGATAGTCCGATTGCTCCTGCATGTATACACTCAGTCGGACCAGCGTACCTGGATAGTGTGATTGATAGTCCGATTGCTCCTGCATGTATACACTCAGTCGGACCAGCGTACCTGGAGAGTGTGATTGATAGTCCGATTGCTCCTGCATGTATACACTCAGTCGGACCAGCGTACCTGGAGAGTGTGATTGATAGTCCGATTGCTCCTGCATGTATACACTCAGTCGGACTAGCGTACCTGGATAGTGTGATTGATAGTCCGATTGCTCCTGCATGTATACACTCAGTCGGACCAGCGTACCTGGATAGTGTGATTGATAGTCCGATTGCTCCTGCATGTATACACTCAGTCGGACCAGCGTACCTGGATAGTGTGATTGATAGTCCGATTGCTCCTGCATGTATACACTCAGTCGGACCAGCGTACAGGGATAGTGTGATTGATAGTCCGATTGCTCCTGCATGTATACACTCAGTCGGACTAGCGTACCTGGATAGTGTGATTGATAGTCCGATTGCTCCTGCATGTATACACTCAGTCGGACTAGCGTACCTGGATAGTGTGATTGATAGTCCGATTACTGCTGCATGTATACACTCAGTCGGACTAGCGTACCTGGATAGGGTGATTGATTGTCCGATTGCTCCTGCATGTATACACTCAGTCGGACCAGCGTACAGAGATAGTGTGATTGATAGTCCGATTGCTCCTGCATGTATACACTCAGTCGGACTAGCGTACCTGGATAGTGTGATTGATAGTCCGATTGCTCCTGCATGTATACACTCAGTCGGACCAGCGTACCTGGAGAGTGTGATTGATAGTCCGATTGCTCCTGCATGTATACACTCAGTCGGACTAGCGTACCTGGAGAGTGTGATTGATAGTCCGATTGCTCCTGCATGTATACACTCAGTCGGACTAGCGTACCTGGATAGTGTGATTGATAGTCCGATTGCTCCTGCATGTATACACTCAGTCGGACCAGCGTACAGGGATAGTTTGATTGATAGTCCGATTGCTCCTGCATGTATACACTCAGTCGGACCAGCGTACCTGGATAGTGTGATTGATAGTCCGATTGCTCCTGCATGTATACACTCAGTCGGACCAGCGTACCTGGATAGTGTGATTGATAGTCCGATTGCTCCTGCATGTATACACTCAGTCGGACCAGCGTACCGGGAGAGTGTGATTGATAGTCCGATTGCTCCTGCATGTATACACTCAGTCGGACCAGCGTACCTGGAGAGTGTGATTGATAGTCCGATTGCTCCTGCATCTATACACTCAGTCGGACCAGCGTACCGGGATAGTGTGATTGATAGTCCGATTGCTCCTGCATGTATACACTCAGTCGGACCAGCGTACCTGGATAGTGAGATTGATAGTCCGATTGCTCCTGCATGTATACACTCAGTCGGACCAGCGTACAGAGATAGTGTGATTGATAGTCCGATTGCTCCTGCATGTATACACTCAGTCGGACTAGCGTACCTGGATAGTGTGATTGATAGTCCGATTGCTCCTGCATGTATACACTCAGTCGGACTAGCGTACCTGGAGAGTGTGATTGATAGTCCGATTGCTCCTGCATGTATACACTCAGTCGGACTAGCGTACCTGGAGAGTGTGATTGATAGTCCGATTGCTCCTGCATGTATACACTCAGTCGGACTAGCGTACCTGGATAGTGTGATTGATAGTCCGATTGCTCCTGCATGTATACACTCAGTCGGACCAGCGTACAGGGATAGTTTGATTGATAGTCCGATTGCTCCTGCATGTATACACTCAGTCGGACCAGCGTACCTGGATAGTGTGATTGATAGTCCGATTGCTCCTGCATGTATACACTCAGTCGGACTAGCGTACCTGGATAGTGTGATTGATAGTCCGATTGCTCCTGCATGTATACACTCAGTCGGACCAGCGTACCGGGATAGTGTGATTGATAGTCCGATTGCTCCTGCATGTATACACTCAGTCGGACCAGCGTACCTGGATAGTGTGATTGATAGTCCGATTGCTCCTGCATGTATACACTCAGTCGGACCAGCGTACCTGGATAGTGTGATTGATAGTCCGATTGCTCCTGCATGTATACACTCAGTCGGACCAGCGTACCTGGATAGTGTGATTGATAGTCCGATTGCTCCTGCATGTATACACTCAGTCGGACCAGCGTACAGGGATAGTGTGATTGATAGTCCGATTGCTCCTGCATGTATACACTCAGTCGGACTAGCGTACCTGGATAGTGTGATTGATAGTCCGATTGCTCCTGCATGTATACACTCAGTCGGACTAGCGTACCTGGATAGTGTGATTGATAGTCCGATTACTGCTGCATGTATACACTCAGTCGGACTAGCGTACCTGGATAGGGTGATTGATTGTCCGATTGCTCCTGCATGTATACACTCAGTCGGACCAGCGTACAGAGATAGTGTGATTGATAGTCCGATTGCTCCTATATGTATACACTCAGTCGGACTAGCGTACCTGGATAGTGTGATTGATAGTCCGATTGCTCCTGCATGTATACACTCAGTCGGACTAGCGTACCTGGAGAGTGTGATTGATAGTCCGATTGCTCCTGCATGTATACACTCAGTCGGACTAGCGTACCTGGAGAGTGTGATTGATAGTCCGATTGCTCCTGCATGTATACACTCAGTCGGACTAGCGTACCTGGATAGTGTGATTGATAGTCCGATTGCTCCTGCATGTATACACTCAGTCGGACCAGCGTACCTGGATAGTGTGATTGATAGTCCGATTGCTCCTGCATGTATACACTCAGTCGGACCAGCGTACCTGGATAGTGTGATTGATAGTCCGATTGCTCCTGCATGTATACACTCAGTCGGACCAGCGTACAGGGATAGTGTGATTGATAGTCCGATTGCTCCTGCATGTATACACTCAGTCGGACTAGCGTACCTGGATAGTGTGATTGATAGTCCGATTGCTCCTGCATGTATACACTCAGTCGGACCAGCGTACAGGGATAGTTTGATTGATAGTCCGATTACTGCTGCATGTATACACTCAGTCGGACCAGCGTACCTGGATAGTGTGATTGATAGTCCGATTGCTCCTGCATGTATACACTCAGTCGGACCAGCGTACCGGGAGAGTGTGATTGATAGTCCGATTGCTCCTGCATGTATACACTCAGTCGGACCAGCGTACCTGGATAGTGTGATTGATAGTCCGATTGCTCCTGCATCTATACACTCAGTCGGACCAGCGTACCGGGATAGTGTGATTGATAGTCCGATTGCTCCTGCATGTATACACTCAGTCGGACCAGCGTACCTGGATAGTGAGATTGATAGTCCGATTGCTCCTGCATGTATACACTCAGTCGGACCAGCGTACAGGGATAGTGTGATTGATAGTCCGATTGCTCCTGCATGTATACACTCAGTCGGACCAGCGTACAGAGATAGTGTGATTGATAGTCCGATTGCTCCTGCATGTATACACTCAGTCGGACCAGCGTACCTGGATAGTGTGATTGATAGTCCGATTGCTCCTGCATGTATACACTCAGTCGGACCAGCGTACCTGGAGAGTGTGATTGATAGTCCGATTGCTCCTGCATGTATACACTCAGTCGGACCAGCGTACCTGGAGAGTGTGATTGATAGTCCGATTGCTCCTGCATGTATACACTCAGTCGGACTAGCGTACCTGGATAGTGTGATTGATAGTCCGATTGCTCCTGCATGTATACACTCAGTCGGACCAGCGTACCTGGATAGTGTGATTGATAGTCCGATTGCTCCTGCATGTATACACTCAGTCGGACCAGCGTACCTGGATAGTGTGATTGATAGTCCGATTGCTCCTGCATGTATACACTCAGTCGGACCAGCGTACAGGGATAGTGTGATTGATAGTCCGATTGCTCCTGCATGTATACACTCAGTCGGACTAGCGTACCTGGATAGTGTGATTGATAGTCCGATTGCTCCTGCATGTATACACTCAGTCGGACTAGCGTACCTGGATAGTGTGATTGATAGTCCGATTACTGCTGCATGTATACACTCAGTCGGACTAGCGTACCTGGATAGGGTGATTGATTGTCCGATTGCTCCTGCATGTATACACTCAGTCGGACCAGCGTACAGAGATAGTGTGATTGATAGTCCGATTGCTCCTGCATGTATACACTCAGTCGGACTAGCGTACCTGGATAGTGTGATTGATAGTCCGATTGCTCCTGCATGTATACACTCAGTCGGACCAGCGTACCTGGAGAGTGTGATTGATAGTCCGATTGCTCCTGCATGTATACACTCAGTCGGACTAGCGTACCTGGAGAGTGTGATTGATAGTCCGATTGCTCCTGCATGTATACACTCAGTCGGACTAGCGTACCTGGATAGTGTGATTGATAGTCCGATTGCTCCTGCATGTATACACTCAGTCGGACCAGCGTACAGGGATAGTTTGATTGATAGTCCGATTGCTCCTGCATGTATACACTCAGTCGGACCAGCGTACCTGGATAGTGTGATTGATAGTCCGATTGCTCCTGCATGTATACACTCAGTCGGACCAGCGTACCTGGATAGTGTGATTGATAGTCCGATTGCTCCTGCATGTATACACTCAGTCGGACCAGCGTACCGGGAGAGTGTGATTGATAGTCCGATTGCTCCTGCATGTATACACTCAGTCGGACCAGCGTACCTGGAGAGTGTGATTGATAGTCCGATTGCTCCTGCATCTATACACTCAGTCGGACCAGCGTACCGGGATAGTGTGATTGATAGTCCGATTGCTCCTGCATGTATACACTCAGTCGGACCAGCGTACCTGGATAGTGAGATTGATAGTCCGATTGCTCCTGCATGTATACACTCAGTCGGACCAGCGTACAGAGATAGTGTGATTGATAGTCCGATTGCTCCTGCATGTATACACTCAGTCGGACTAGCGTACCTGGATAGTGTGATTGATAGTCCGATTGCTCCTGCATGTATACACTCAGTCGGACTAGCGTACCTGGAGAGTGTGATTGATAGTCCGATTGCTCCTGCATGTATACACTCAGTCGGACTAGCGTACCTGGAGAGTGTGATTGATAGTCCGATTGCTCCTGCATGTATACACTCAGTCGGACTAGCGTACCTGGATAGTGTGATTGATAGTCCGATTGCTCCTGCATGTATACACTCAGTCGGACCAGCGTACAGGGATAGTTTGATTGATAGTCCGATTGCTCCTGCATGTATACACTCAGTCGGACCAGCGTACCTGGATAGTGTGATTGATAGTCCGATTGCTCCTGCATGTATACACTCAGTCGGACCAGCGTACCGGGAGAGTGTGATTGATAGTCCGATTGCTCCTGCATGTATACACTCAGTCGGACCAGCGTACCGGGAGAGTGTGATTGATAGTCCGATTGCTCCTGCATCTATACACTCAGTCGGACCAGCGTACCGGGATAGTGTGATTGATAGTCCGATTGCTCCTGCATGTATACACTCAGTCGGACCAGCGTACCTGGATAGTGAGATTGATAGTCCGATTGCTCCTGCATGTATACACTCAGTCGGACCAGCGTACAGAGATAGTGTGATTGATAGTCCGATTGCTCCTGCATGTATACACTCAGTCGGACCAGCGTACCTGGATAGTGTGATTGATAGTCCGATTGCTCCTGCATGTATACACTCAGTCGGACCAGCGTACCTGGATAGTGTGATTGATAGTCCGATTGCTCCTGCATGTATACACTCAGTCGGACCAGCGTACAGGGATAGTGTGAGTGATAGTCCGATTGCTCCTGCATGTATACACTCAGTCGGACCAGCGTACCTGGATAGTGTGATTGATAGTCCGAATACTGCTGCATGTATACACTCAGTCGGACCAGCGTACCGGGATAGTGTGATTGATAGTCCGATTGCTCCTGCATGTATACACTCAGTCGGCCCAGCGTACCTGGATAGTGTGATTGATAGTCCGATTGCTCCTGCATGTATACACTCAGTCGGACTAGCGTACCTGGATAGTGTGATTGATAGTCCGATTGCTCCTGCATGTATACGATTAATCGCACACCAAAATGCTGAATTTTCTGTCTCTTTGCCACCGTTTGAAATCTTTCCTGCTCCTTTAAACGTCTTCAAAACGGTCCTTTCATAACACAGCAGACCTCCGTGACCTCTGACCCTGTGACCACTCGCCCTGTCCAGTGATTCATTGTGTCCCAGGAGCAGCGTCTGTCTTATAGCGGACAGCACTGCTATATATAGACATATGACAACAGAGCGGCGATGATAGAAGCAATAACGGGAGCATCAAAGCTGCGCGGCAGCTGCGAGATTTCCTCGCCTTATGAGAAGCAGCCGTGGTGAGCGACAGCCGAAGAGACGAGGCTAATTTGAGGAGTGTGAGCTGAGAGAAATGAAGCTGTGAAACTCAGTGTCAGGCTGATTTGTGCTGGTTCGTCTGCATGAATTCTCCACACAAACTTTGAATCTATCGCTCCCGCTCTGTGTCTAAATGTGTATCGATGTGAGTAAAATACCTTCACAGCTTTAAGGAAACATAAATATTGTCACACATTAAGACATGCGGCTGATTTTCTTTCTCCATGTGGACGTACATTTAAAGGTAAATTTCTCATTTTCTAAAGCTTGTGTGATTTTTGTTTTTTGTTACGTCAGGACATGAATGAAATGTCCTCACTCATGTCGACATTTTACACGTCACGTGTGCGTGTGCGTGTGTCACAGTTCTCTGAATGCCACTCTGCTTGTTTCCTGTCGAGTCGCTCAGTCGCTCTGAACCATCACAAACATGGCCATACGCAGGAAAGACAGCTTTCTGTGGGGGAGAGGTACACTCTTTTTATCATCATCATCATCATTATCATTAATATTATTATTATTACTTGTAGTAGTAGTAGTAGTAGGACTATTGTTATTATTGTTAAAAAATAAAGATTGTTGTGAGATGATTTTGTGAATAATTAGATTAAAATGCTGTTTCTTTTGATTATCATTTGAAGTTGACAACTCACTTGTTCACTTTTTGTTTCTTTCTAACATGGAGTGGTTATAATTTTGTTTATTTAAAGATTATTTGCTCTTGTTCAGCAGATTATATGTTTTGCTTTGTTATTTTTTGTCATGTTCAAATATATAAAACTAAACTAAAACATGTTAAAAGTGCAGAACAAAACTTTTTTTTTTCATAGTCTGATTATTCCTGCATGTATACGCCTAGTCAGAGTAATGTACCTGGACAATGTGATTCATAGTACCATTAAAATGTTTATTATTCTAGTGTTGCAGCTGTTATCCTTTGTCATGGAAAAAAAAACTTGAATTGAGATCAGCTGCCATTTAATGTACATAAAGGGATAGTTTGTGGGGTGTTTTTAGTTCTCACTAAAAAACAAAACAGATTTCAGTCACTTAACAAAAGACTGCACTTGCAATGGACACCAGTTTAAATCTAACGATATATTAAGAACATGTTCACGTCTTTATCTCACTGTTAGACATACTTTTCCAACAGCAAACGTTGTAACAAGTTTGTAAACCACTCACTCTCCCACACCAAAGTCCATAGAGAAAATCAGCGATTTTAGCCCATGTAAACAGAGACGCTGAGGGTCTACTGCTGCCCCGTGTGGTCACTAACAAAGAATTTCAAACACCTAAGTGACAAAATAACAACTTGAACCTGCTGATGGAGGCAGCAGTGAATCAACAACTCCTGTGTGCTGTGATGTTAAATTGCTGATTTTCTCTATGGGGTTTGGTGTGGGTGAGTGTATGCAGTTGACAAACTCCAGTGTCCTTAAAATATCGTACGCGTAAGCAGGTGTGGACTTTATTCAGTGAGTATTTGTCATCTGGGAAATGTCAGTAAAAAAAACGGAATTATTTATTTTTAAATTTAGCCTCGTTCATCATTGAAAAAAGGAAGCAACTATTTTCAGATCCTTCCGCTCTCGTCTCACTCATTGACCTCTTCTCCATCAAGTTGTCCACTGAGGCTGAACTCTTTGCTGCTTGTGATGCATCGTTGTTGTCCCAGCTCTCACGGTTTCTCTTCTGCCTCCACAGCTCATACCAGTATCCCAGCAGCAGAGAGCAGGCCGGGTGAAACCATTAAGATTCACAAGTCTGAGCTGCTGGATGACATTCAGGTGGTGAAAAAAACCCTCCTCATTATTCTCCTTCCTGCTGCTGAATTTCTACAGCAAAACCAAAAATAGAATCTATAGGTTTTGTCATTTCATCACAGTTGTGTGTGTGGGAGGGGGGGAGACAAGCAAACTCTGTGATGTACTGTATCACAGCATGCGTCACAGCCTCAGACTAACTTCACTAACTCTCATTTTTCACAGAATCTGAGGCCGCAGATCAAACCTGTCGAGACACAGATCCACAGACGTGAAGTCGAGGAGCAGAAGTAAGTATGAGCGCAATGACTCATGCGGCCGCTTCCTCATAATGAAGCAACAAGGAGATGCAGCGCAGACTCCCACAACACAAGAAATGCTGAAGTCATGCAATTGCAGCAACTGGAGTTCAAAATGTTCCTGAATAAGACATCAGCAAATACTCACATGAATGCCTGAAGAAAACTGATTTTAGCCACGAAACAAAAACCTCACCTAATGAAACTTAATCCTACAATATCATAAGATAATGTTTGTCTCTTTATTTTGCAGGTAGACAAACTATAGCGACTTGAAAATGATGTTTGTTCACCACTCACTCTCCCACACCAAAGTCCATAGAGAAAATCAGTTATTTTAGCTAGCGGGGACACAGGACCTACTGGTCCACTGCTGCCTCGTGTGGTCACTTTGTGTCACTGAGGAAAATCTGAACGATTGTTTTTAAATGCCGAAGTGACAAAATAACACATTTGAATTAACTAATGGAGGCAACAGTGGATCAACAACTCCTGTTTGCTGTGATGTAAAAATCGCTGATTTTCTCCATGGGGTTTGGTGTGGGAGTGTTTGCAGTTTACAATAGGACACAAACTTATTCAATTATTAACAGATTATTTGAAAATGCATGCATATTTTTGACGTTTTTCATCTGTTATTGACGTAAAAAGTTTGTCACTTGTTGTAGAAGTTGGTTAATTATTAAAATATTTAATTTTCATCATGTGGATTTGCCATTTCGGCAAAATAATTAACAGATTATTTTAAAATACATGCACATTTTTGACATTTTTCTGCCTTTTATTGCAGTAAAAATGTTGTTAGGAACCGAAGATTCTTACGTGGGAAGAAGAAATTCAACATGGACCCAAAAACAGTGAGTGTTTTATGTGATTATGCACATGATTTCCCGCTCTGAAGGACTTTATTGTTGTTGTTGTTGTTGTGTTTGTTTGTTTGTTTGTTTGGTTGTTGTTCAGATAGAGGCTTTCACAGAACAGTGCATGATTACTGGTCTGTGTGTGGAGCTTTAGCACATACATGGCGTTATACTTTCACTTACTTCAGCTCCTCTTGATGTGAAGGTCAACAGCGAGATAAAAGCAAATGTGTGTGTGTGGGAGAGGTGCAACAGTGCGAGCGCTGCACGAAGGCACAGATGTCAAACGAGAAATACCACATCCTGTTCCCTGAAGTGGTGCAGAAGCACCACTTCACCACAGCGACCTCCATCTTTTCAAACCTTCCAGAGCAAGAAAAAGAAAAAGTGCCTGAACTCCTGCACCAAAGTCAATTTTATATCGCAGCACACAGGAGTTGTTGATCCACTGCTGCCTCTATCACTGAGTTCAAAGTCTTTCGTTCTCATTTACCTCTGTGACACAAAATGGCCACACGAGGCAGCAGTAGACCAGCAGCTCCTGTGTCCCCGTGAGCTAAAATCCCTGATTTCTTCTATGGACTTTGGTGTGGGAGAGTGAGTGGTTTACAAACTTCCGTTTCCTGTTGGAAAAGTCTGTCTAATAAGTAGATTTTAGAATTATAATTAAACAGATTCACATCGTCCTCTCCTGCAGGGTTTTATTTACCTGGTCACAAACAACCTGCTGGAGTGGCGAGCAGAGTCTGTGGCCGAGTTTCTGTACAAAGAGGAGGGGCTTAACAAGACCGCGATCGGAAACTTCCTCGGAGACAGGTACAGACGTCACACATCAGCTGTTTAGTCACAGTAGAAATTAAAATGATATCCATCATGATTAAACATATTTAGGATGATGTTTCATAAGCTTTTCAAAGTAAAAGTGTTGGTTTTAATGTATAGTTCAGAATTATGACTAACTCGAAACTGAGAATTCTGATTTATATGTCTGATTTATACGCGTGTGTATATATATACACATATGTATGTATATATATATATGTATATATAGAATGGATAGGCAGGATAGACAGGAGAAAATGTGAGGTTTTTATTTTCAAATGACTGTGGACTCATGACGCTCTCACAGGGAGGACATGCATCTGGAGACACTGAAAGCCTTTGTGAGTTTACATGAATTCTCTGACCTGAATCTGGTGCAGGCGCTGAGGTTCGTGTCACACACACACACACACACACAGACCCCCACACACACACACACAGTGTGAGAGTCTGTATGAAACATTGAAATCCTTCTTTTGTCTTCTGTCTTCTGTCTTCTGTTCCTCGCTCGTTTCTTTCTTTCAGACAGTTTCTGTGGAGCTTTCGTCTGCCAGGAGAAGCTCAGAAGATCGACAGGATGATGGAAGCGTTTGCAACTCGTTACTGTGACTGTAACCCCGGAGTCTTTCAGTCCACAGGTAACAACAAATCACTTCATGATACACGTCTAACTTTCTACTACCTGCTCTGACAGCATTCCAAAGGAGCTGATAATAAAATGTGACATCAACAGACTGACGGTCACTGATTGGTCAGAGAGTGTCATCACGACTCCACACAAACACAAACTAGTGACTAGTGACACAGTTTTTCTGTGTGAAACTGAATCATTAAAATGATAGAAAGGTTCAGTACTTCAGACTCCATCCGTCACTGAACTGAAGTACCACTGAACGTGTTCGGAATTGGTCTCACGATCGCCGGCTTAATACACCAGACTCCTCTGTGAAATATTGACGTTTTAGGAGTCATAAGTAGATTTTTAAGTCATTTGTGTCGTGTATAAAACCACATCACTGCAGTTTCACGCAGCCGTGCTGTGATGACTCCGCCCACTTTGAGGAGGAGCTATTACATTATTACATGTCATTTAGCAGACGCTTTTATCCAAAGCGACTTACAATAAGTGCATTTAAACATTTGGGTACAAATAAGAGCTAGAAGTAAGTAAGAGCTTCAAGTAAATCAAATTATGAAGTGCTAGTCATAAGTGCGATATATATATATTTTTATTTTTATTTATTTTTTTTTTTTTTTGTCGTCGTCGTTATCGTCTTAGTCGAGGTAGAGTCGGAAGAAATGTGTTTTTAGTCGGCGGCGGAAGATGTGGAGGCTTTCCGCTGTCCGGATGTCGATGGGGAGCTCGTTCCACCATTTGGGAGCGAGGACAGTGAACAGTCTCGAGTTCTGTAAATGCCTCTGCGATCCTCTCAGTGAGGGGGCAGCGAGCCGGTTTGCCGATGCTATGAAGTCATGGAAAACAACATGACTGACACTAAACCTAGTGGAGTCAGAAGTGACAGGAAACAAATCATGGAGTGTGTTTTGGTTTGAGCTGAGGAAACTCTGTGGTTCTTCTCTCGTGACACAGACACGTGCTACATCCTGTCCTTCGCCATCATCATGCTCAACACGAGTCTCCACAACCCCAACGTGAAGGACAAACCCAGTCTGCAGCGCTTTGTCTCCATGAACAGAGGCATCAACAACGGGGACGACCTGTCCACCGAGCTGCTCGCGGTCAGTCTTTTTTACTCCAAACACCTAAAACAAAGGTCGTGCAGCTCTGTGACCTCCTCACTCTTTTCTTTCCCACAGAAACTCTACGCCAGCATCCGCAGCGAGCCCTTTAAAATCCCAGAGGACGACGGCCACGACCTCACGCTGACCTTTTTTAATCCAGACAGAGAAGGCTGGCTGCTGAAGATGGGTGAGAGGGTTATTTTATTTATGGTATCGCACAGAAAAACACAAGGAGGCGAAAAACTTTAAAGTTTAACACTGATGTTTGTCTCTGATGAAGGTGGACGAGTGAAAACCTGGAAGAGGAGGTGGTTTATTTTGACAGACAGCTGCCTGTACTACTTTAAATACACCACAGTGAGTTCTCAGCACTGGTCAATCAATCAATTAATTAATTAGCATTCACCAAGCATTCATTCATCCACCAACCAATCAACATTCACAAACCAAACCTTCATTCATTCATTCACTAACCAAGCATCCATTCATCATCCATCCATCCACCCACCCACCAACCAACCAATCAATCATCTACTAACAAGCATTCATTAATCCACAGACATTCATTCATTCATTAACCAAGCATCCATTTACTAACAAGCATTCATTTATTCATTCACTAACAAGCATTTATTCATCTGCCAACCAATCAACCATCCACTAACCATCTATTCATCCATCCACCCACCTACAAACCAATCAATCATCCACTAACAAACATTCATCCATTCAATCAATCAATCAATTAATCAATCAATCAATCAATCAATAAATCATCCACTAGCAAGCATTGATTCATCCACCAACCAATCAACCATTCACTAACTAAGCATCAATCATCCATCAATTAATTCATCCACCAACCAATAAATTATACACCATTTATTCATGTGTTCATTCATCTACATACCCACCAATTAACAAGCATTCATTCATCCATCCATCCATCTAAATGAATGAATGAATGAATGATTAAAAACCCTCTTTCAGGACAAAGATCCGATCGGAATAATTCCTCTGGAGAATCTGAGTGTCAGGAAACTGCAGGAGAGCAGCAAATCTGTGAGTGACACACGCACACACACACACACACACACAGCAGCTACATTTGTCTGTGTATGTGCTCACTGTGTGTGTGTGTGTGTGTGTGTGTGTGTGTGTGTGTGGACAGTATTGTCTGGAGTTGTTTAATCCTAAAGGACAGAAGATCAAGGCCTGTAAGACGGAGAACAAAGGTCAGGTGGTTCAGGGCAAACATCGGTCTTATAAACTCAGCGCAGCCAGTGCAGACGAGCGCGACACCTGGATGGACGCCATCAGGTGAGAGCTGCTGCCTCTGTGGAGGGGGGAGGAGGACACACAGGGAGGACACATGTGAGGACAGAGAGAAGATGGTAGAGTGTTTGACTCTGCGCACAGATATTCAGTTCAACTCCATTGAGTTTTGACAGAGATACGATGGTTTATTTTTAAGTTTACTCATACAAGTAAATAGTAAATAAATAATAATTATTATTATTTATAAGTAAGTAAATTTGATCACGTTTTGTGACGTCGTCAGTGGGCAGATTCTTACCAACATTGAATGGGAGCATACTCTAGTGATCGCCTACCCGTCACGGAAAATTCAGACCTATACGTAAACATTTTTTTAAAAAGCAGTAGACAGGAAGTTGCTAAGAGAAGCACAAACTTACACAAGATGAATACTTCCTACTGAAGCTTGATGCCCTGGCAAGTAGAACCTGCAAATGCTCACCAAGAGGTTAATGCTAAACTAACTCAAGCATGACCAACTCAAGTGACCTTGGGGGCCACTGAGTACCTGGTCTGGTCTGTTATGTGAAAAATATTCAGTAGGGGTGGGCGATTTCAAAATAAATGTGTCACGAGTTTAAAATCTCTGGCTTAAATCAAATGACAACCATACAGAATTTATATCTATATCTATCTATTATAAGGAATTATACTTGTTTTTACAAAGATGGTAATCTTAATCTTCACTATTGTTTCTCAGGGCGAGCGTCACCAAGGATCCTTTCTATGACCTGGTGTCTCTGCGCAAGAGGAAGGTCATCTGCAACGCTGACCCCACCGACCTCAGTGGAAACAACACGTGACTCCAGTTCCTGTTTGTTTTTGTGTTTTTTACGATGAAACAGAAACTACAGTAAGTCGGACGGCGTTTCACAAACCTCAACAAACTGGGAAATGAAACTTCTGCAAGCTGTTTGTGACAATCTTTCTTCTTCTTCTTCTTACAGATACTAGATTTCATTCCAATACGTTTATAAGTTTTGCCCATTAGAAGAGAGTGGGATTTCTTGAAAATTTGATAACGTTTTGTGACGTCGTCACTGGGCGGATTCTTACCAAAATGGAATGGGAGCACACTCGGGTGATCGCTTACCCATCACGAAAAATTGGGACTGATCCGACAAACTTACAGATGAACCCATGCCAATGAAAACAGGACTTAAAGTAATGTAAACTGAAAAAATAACAAAAAAGAAACATAAACCTCAAAGAATGAGCAACTCTTACCTCTAGTTTATTATAATCTATTTTATTTATTTACTTTTTCTTTTAATGCTTCTTTGGCTACAATAATTGTAGGTGTCTAATAAGTGTCTCCAGCTTTGGTTAGTGTTAGGGTGTAAAGCTGCTTTGCACGTCCAGGCCACCATACCAAAAAAGACACAAACTTCCAAAGCAAAAAACACAGAAAACTTTAATAAACAAACACAAACTTGACACTTTTCTTACTTCACTTCATAAAATACAAACCTTTTTTTAACTTTATAACAAGCTCTTTATTTATCTGATCATTAAGTAGAAATTGTACAGTGAAATGTAATTTTATGTATAAATGCCTGTTTTTTATAATTTAATACGATTCAAACTAAACTGTTGTGTGTTTTATTTTGGCGAGCACGGTTGTGTGGTTGTGTTGTTTCCAGCAGAGGGCACCGCACTCTCAATTTTATGTTTTTTTTAAAAACCTTTCACATCAGGTTTGTCTCTTATCACATCATCAGTGATGTCAAGTGCTGAGTTAAAAATTCTCCGTCTTCTTCTTCTTCTTCTTCTTCTTCTTCTTCTTCTTCTTATCGTAACTTCTGTCGAGGTCAGATGCATGAGGTTGTTTTTTTTAACTTCCTGTGTTGAGGTGATGTGATGCAGCGATATACACACATGCATGTCAGCAGGAACATTAAAAAAACAACCCACACGTATACTAGTGTTTATAATAACATATAAACTCAGTGGCCACTTTATTAAGAACACATGACAACATGTTGTGAGTTTAGAGATGTTCTTCATACCTTTGTTTCAATAAGTGATTGTTCTTTTGAGTTACTGTCGTCTTTCTATTATTTCTGGTCATTTTAGTTTCACCTCTGGGTTCAATAAGACATTGTCTCTTTTTTTGGTGCACTATTTGGCAGTTGGTCTGTTGGTGAATATGTTTCTTTGTCAGTTTATTTTCGGTCACACGAGTAAATGCAAGTACATTTGTGTTGACACGTTTTTAATACCAGTATTTTGTAAAATCAAATATTGCAATACACTTAACAGCTGTAGTGAGGATGAGCACTTAGCGCCATCTAGTGGACTGAAATATCTATCTAGTGGACTCGATACTTGGGTGTCTTAGTATCGCCATGCAAAATAGTGTGATATTTCACTGTATCAAAGTGAAATACCCCCACCCACCCCACCCCTGATGTATAGAAGACCTCATTATTTGGCAGCCAGTCTGTTTGTGGAAATTGATATAAGCTCAGTATTTGGCAGTCAGTCTGTTGGTGGATATACATAGATAACAGCTCATTGTTTAGCAGTTAGTCTGTTGGTGGACATGTGTAGACAGTGCACACAGTAAAACATGTGTATGTACATATTTTAGAAATGTTGATATACATTTTTTACCTGAGACTGAGTGAATGTGTCCTAGGACATGGAATCTTTTAAAAAACTAATAAAGGTACTTTGTAAGATTAATATTAATATTCATGTACAGTCAAAAGAAATAAATCTATTCATAGATATATGTAAAAACAAACCACACTGACACTGAATCTCCCTTCATAATTACTATAAAAAACAATTTTTACTATTAAATTAAGAAACAACCTTTATTTTTTAACATTTTTTGTTACAAAAACTGATAATTTGCGAGGTTCAAGGATTCACATTTAATCATGTTTCAGTTTCACTTGGATTAAAAAACACACACACACACACAATCCCACAGTGCACACACACACACACACACACACAGCAGGACTGTGTCATCGCTGCATTATTCAGTCTGTACAACACACACTTCTTCTGTTTCCATGAGCCATCTGTAAGGTGAGACTCACTTTTACTGTCTCCATAGCAACCAGAGGAGCGCTGTCATCCACCCACTGTACCTTCCTGGGCAACGCTACGGCAACTTTGTTTTGTTTTGAGGTTTCAAACATACAAATGTCACATATAATAAAAAAACAACTTTTGACTGAAAAATAATTTAAAACATAAGAAAAACAACAGCTGTGGAATCTTCTTCAGCACTTTGGCTGAAAAGTTAATCAATTTTTCCAGGTTTGTCCTCCACATTTCACACAAAGCACAGCTGAGGACCGAGCAGAGACACAGGGACAAAGACACAGTCTGACCGTCAGATCGTCCAGCTCATCTAAGGTCAAAACTCCAATTTCCACCTCAGGACTGGATGCAGTTCTTCTTTTGATGCCGCCGGCGGCTTTTCAGTCCTGTTCAAAGACAAAACAACAGTTTATTAGGGAGTTAAAAAAAACAGAGACAAATTCAACCCGTGCGTCCTTTCACACTGCGCCATTTGCGTCATTTGTGAAGTCATCCAGAGAATCTCAACGCTGATTGGTCACCACGTCAACGCAAATTCTTCACCAAAGTTGAACATTTTCGCGATTGTTCATTTTCCCCCACCTTCTCAAACTGAACGCAGTAAACTCCAGTCACTTCCAGTTCCGACTTTTCGGAGTTCCACACACAAATGTGGCATTAACACTTGGGGCTAACGCTGGTGCTAAAGTAGCATATCAGAGTCAGACGGAGGTTAACAGTGATTTGACAGAGCACAAACTCTGTCAATATAAGACTGTAGCCCGCAGCTAGTTTAGCTTAGCATAATTAATAACCCTATTTTTACAGCTGAATACATTTGAATCTTGAATTTTAATATTATGTCAACAAATCTGGGAATTGCAAAGCCTTGATACAACTTTTCTATTTTGATATTTGGTAAGTTACTTTGCCCTACAGTCACTCATTGAGTCACTCCTTATTTTGGTAAAAAATTAAAAAGTCAAAAAAATATAAGTTGATTTATCAACTAATCGTAAAAATGAACAGCTAGCTATTCTTGTTTCAACTGCTAAAAAGTAAATTTACCCTGGTGAAAACAAAAGTGAACTAAACGTGGCAACTCTAAACATGACGACCATTAATGTGGTTATATATGAGTCATTATTATTATTATTATTGTTTTAATAATTTGTGGAGTCATGTAGCGCTTGTGTTGAGAGAAGAAAGTGGTCAAATGTTTGTTACAAGTTTGTTTGTTCCCGGACCAGTAACGGAGCACTCACTTCCGCTTTCCTCGGCGGCAACATAGAGGAAACTGGATGCGTCCTATCGACACTGATCCTCGCTTGTATACCAAGTATAGGTCAGTAAACCCAGTAATAGCCACGTATATACATGTTTTAAAGTACCGGTGTATTAACGGGCGTGCTGTCATAAAGTCTGGTGCGGTTTGAAGCGGTTTATTTACTTGTAAAGAGACGGAAAAGTAGTCGTGTTCTCCTGCGCGGCTGCCATTTTGTGTCAGAACGTAAATGTTTGCGCGCGTGTGCGTGCTCCTGTACACTGTGAAAATGTTGGAGGAAAATCAGTAAATGTATGTCTATTCTGAACATGTGGTGCATTTAAATACTGACTTTCATCATTTTGCACAGCTCTTTGTAGCCAGTGTGTTTCAGTGGTTTGTGTATTTACAGTCCCTGGAAGTGTAGGACATTGTTTGAAACCAGTAAGAAAATATATTATTTTCTGTTATTTACAAAATCATGCTTGTTTTGTTGCACTTTAAGCCTAAGGGAAAAAATAATAAAATGAAAGCAAAACTTTCTTTGTCATAAGAAGATCAAAACTGTACAAGCCCTAGAAACACATTTTTGTTTTCAGAAATTTGATAAACGTTTGCCAAGGCACACTAAAGTTTTGATGACCTGTTTTAAACGAGTCATCAATAATCTTGTTTTAATCATCAAAAAAACTTGAAACAGATTAATCGATCATCAAAATAGTTGACAACTACTGTAGTAGTTGATTAACAATTGATTAATCGAGTAATTGTTTCCGCTCTATCTTGTTTCGAATCGTTTTCAGCAAAGTAACCAGAAAATATTCACATTTATGAAGGTGAAAACTCACAGAGCTGGTTTTAATAAAGAAAAAAAAAACCACTGAAACGATCCATCGATTATCAAAATAATTGATGATTAATTTAGTCATCGATTAATAATAGAATGATTGTTGCAGCGCTAATGTTAAGGAGCCACTCTGGTGACATGGGTGGAAAAAGAAAATTCCACGACTTGCTTAAATGCGCGGGAACGACATGATTATTAGGTGGCCACGCGTTATTCAAGTTCCAGATTGATGGGGTGGTTTCATAGGCGCCGATAAAGATCATATAATTCTGGCTATATAGGGGTGGCGTGCTCACTGCTTCTGAACATCTGATTTTACAAAGAATTTCTTTGTTGTAGAGAGAAGGTCCTGGGTCGGGAAGGAGCCGCCGCCCGTCTCTCTCTCTCTCTCTCTCTCTCTCTCTCTCTCTCTTCTCACTTCACATCGTTTACGTCAAAAGAGGGAAAATTGAATTTTTGTTGATGGCTATCCCCCGGTGGGTGCTAAACCTAACCCTAACCCGAGCACCCACGGGATCGGCACCTATGCTTAAGGATATCATTATAATTCATCCCTAGATTAAAATAAAAGGAAATCAGATCAAACTTGTCCATGTTTGTGGCTGAAGCTACTGATGCCAGAAAGTCAACAGTCTCACTGATGAAATGACTAACATTTCTCGTGGCCACACGTTATTAATTCGTTCCCACACATTTAAGCAATTCGTGGGAATTATAATTTTTTTCCACCCATGTCACCAGACGGGTTCCGTAAATGTTGTCCAATAACTGTTTTCTAAAGTTGAGTAATAATTTGTATTATTTTACTTATGGATGGATGAGAAATAGAAAAAAATTCAATATAAAAGAATGTGTGTTTGTTAAAGAAACAATCAAAGAGAGAATATCTGTTTTCTGGTTAATGTAAGAAGTGATTTTTGTCACCAAAAAGACGTGAGAACAATAACAACCCCGACTAACTGTATCAGGTTAACTGAAAAGCATAAATCTGGCGCTGTTGTGACTTTTGTTGAATGTTCAAACAAATGGAGACAATCTTGGAGGACACTACGTCCTTTGTCCTTGTTGCCTCTCTCATACCCACAGACACGTGACCACGTACCGTCTTCATCTCCCGTGTTGATGGTCTGCAGGGACATGCTCCTCTGGATTAACTTTGAGGGCTTCTTGGTCTTGGATCTCAGTGGACTCGGTTTATCGACGATCTCAAATGAGTCCTCTAGCTCACTTCCCACAGTGCCGTTGGTGCCCGACACTCTCCAGGTGGAGGCGGGGCTCTGAGGAGTGACCACGCCTTCCTCGATAGTCTCTGTGCTCTGATGAGCTCCCTTGCCTTTCAGGAAGTGCCTGAAGGAGCTGCGCTGTTTTTTGAGGCCAGGCGACAGGTTCCTCTTGGAGGCTCCTTTGCCGTCCTCGTCCTCCTCTGTGGGTGGACCAGAACTCTGAGGGGAAACCTGCTCCACCGTCTCCCTGCTGTTCCTGTGGACATGAGGGAAGTTGCTCAACAGGCCGTTCCTCTGTTTCAGTCCGTCCAGAGAGTCCGGCGGTGGACAAGTCGAAAGGTCTTGTAGTGAACCTGTGAGGCCCGTACTGTTCCCAAAAACCAGAGAGTACTTAGGATTGTGGTATTTATGAGCCGGCACCTTCAGGCCAATCTGTTTGGAGTCTCCGACCGATATCTGAAAGCGAGACATGGAGACAGGCAGGTGTACGATCTGCTCCACCTTTGGCTTCCTGATGGGCGTGGCGATGGGCGGCTTGGTGATGTTGAACTCCATGTAGAGGTCGACCTGTTCCGACACGGCGTACAGCTCCCTGAAGTCGTTGTCAAAGAAGTCCACAATTTGTCCCGACATCACCGTGATCGTGTTCCTGTCGATGCGAGACGAAGTCCAGGTGAAGCTGGAGAAGAAAAACCAGAGTGTGAGCGGGAACCGAAACTGTGGCCTGAAAATAAACCTCGTTATAAAGACGCCAGAGACTGTGACTAATAATGACTTTGAATAGACAGGAAGTGCCTGACGTGACTCTTCCTGAAGTGAGTGATGTGGAAAATGGAAATTTTATTGAATTTATCAAGATGACAGGAACATTAACGGCAGGTTTGCAAATGAGGAACGTGGTAAAATGGAAATTTTTAAAGGCTCCAAAAATAACCAAACTAGGGCTGAAACTCATAATTAATTAGCGTGGTGATTATTTTCTAAATAACCGATAGAGAATGCTGACCAGTGTTTCCACAAAACCTCAAAATGTTTTTCTTACTTTTCTCAAATGTCTCGTTTTTGTCCACAAACCAGAATCATTTCTTTGTTTATACAGAACAAAAAAAACAGAAAATCTTCACATTTAGGAAGCTTTTAATTATTGTAAATTACATTCAAAAAGATCAGTCTGATGATCAATGAAGTTGATGATTAATATTCTGTTAATTGCCTCAGTGCCAATTTTGATCATCAAAGTGAGTTTTCAGCTTCTTAAAATTCGGATAAGTCATAAAATGTTTGTAAAAAATTGTTAGTTTTTTGTCCACAAACCAAAATGATTCCGTTTGAATGAAAAGAAACCAGAAAATATTCAGAACTAATCAACTCTTATCCTGTACATTTCATTTGAATGTGAAGGGTTAACAAATATATGGAAGCTCATCGTTTGCCAAAGCCTTGTTTATTATTTTAGGTTACGCGTTTTGGCTCGGCGCGTTCTCTCCCACGTTGCACACGCGGCATCTGCCAACATCAGTCGTAAAAAAGTTGATCCACAACAATAGATAAAGATTTACATTCAGGCTCGGCGGCAGATGAAGAGGTAGTGCTGTCAAAAAGGATTCCACTCATACATCGAGTGTAACGTGCTGGAATTCACGTTCACGTCAAACCTGATGAAATGATAATTCAAGGCGGCTGGTGCTTTTAATCTGAAGGGCTGTCTGTCACTGGATCTGAGAGGCTTCAGAAGCAAATTTCATTTTCATTTTTGAAGTCTACCCTATCTTTAGAATATTTACCACTTTATCTTACCTTTTAAACAACCTCTTCTGAGTGGAAACTGAAGTTTGTGTGATTGTAATCCACTCACTCTCCCACACCAAAGTCCATAGAGGGAACCAGCGATTTTACATCACAGCACACAGGAGTTGTTGATCCACTGCTGCCTCCATCAGGAAGTTCAACTGTGTTATTTTATGACTTTGTTTGAATATACCTCAGTGACAGAAAGTGACCACATGAGGCAGCAGTACACCTGCAGCTCCTGTGTCCCCGTGAGCTAAAATCACTGATTTTCTCTATGGACTTTGGTGTGGGAGAGTGAGTGGTTTACAAACTTCAGTTTCCTGTCAGAAAAGTCTGTTAAACAGTGAAATCTTGAGATTAGAGACTTCACAGGAGGATGCTTGCGGGTAAAAACGACAAAATATTTTATCGGAAGTGCCTTTCGTTTAAACGGTGACGGCGTTTTTGGGACTTTTGGGAAGTTGTGTGATAGTGTATCACAGCGCCACCTAGCCGCCTGGCATGCATACCCAATCAAATTCCACACACTTTTGCGTCACCGTATGCACACAGATTTCCTCCCGAAAACGCTCGTCTAAACGTGGAATAAAAAGTGAAGATGCGACACCACTTTTGCGTCTTCTGTTCAGACCGTCATCATGTAAACGTAGCCTGAGCCTGGTGTTAATTGTGTTAGATGAGTCATGTGCCTTCAGGGCATCAACTGTGTGACTCACCTGTACGACCCGAACATGACTTTCTCTCCGTCCACCAGCATGTATTTGGAGCATAAAGATCCGGGCAGGTTTCCAAACGACAGGGCCAGCCCTGCCCCTTTCACCATACGCACACGCAGGTTCTGTGGAGAAAACGCCCGTCTGATTACACATTTCATCCATATTAAAATCACACAGGTAAGCCTGAGCAAACGGTCTCAGCCACAGCAACCAAACCTCCCACGTTACACCACGAACACGTGGTTGATTTAATGCTAAATCAAACTGCACTGTCACGCCATGCAGTGCTAAGTCAACACTCTAAAAAATGGAATGGACAGACACAAACATGTTGGCCACAGGTGTTTAGTTTAAGGAAGAAAAGGAGGATGTACTGTAAATAGTGAGTTATAGACACACTGGGAGGAGGCTTCCCTCCGCTGTCAACCCTGAAGCTTCGGGTTACACTCTCTGGATCTGTTTCTCAGGCTCTCTGAATGCTCATTTGTAAGAAGTAAGAGTAACGGAGCCCGTCGCTCTGAAAAGGCCTTTCACAGCCTTATCAACTGACACCGCCGCAGTCAAACACTCCTGCGCTGCTCCAGTTCAACCGCACTACGGCTACAGAACTCTGAATACAGCAGATAAGGCCGGTTATTGTTGTCCCTGAGGAGATAGAATAACAGTCTGGCTCAGTGAACTACTGTTCACTTTTCTTCTACATCATTTCTCAGGACGTGCGATATTAATAAATGTTCATTTTGGAACTTTGAAACATTGAATAAACTCAGTTGTTGTTTTTAGCTTTGTTTGGTTACATGCCTGAAAATATATTAGTCACTTTTTGTTCCCTTGTTGATTATTAATACTGATATCAAGGCATTTACCATAACTACTCCAATGGTTTCTCATTGACTATTAGCCAACTAATGATTTGTTAGCAAACAAGTCACTAATAAGTTGATAGCCATCTATTCATTTGTTAGCAAAATTGTTACTCATTAGCTGTTGGCCACCTAATAATCAGCAAAGATGATTTCTCATTAGCAGATAGCTAACACACTATCTGTTAGCAAACTGGTTCTCTTTGGCTGTTAGCCAACTAATTATTTGTTAGCAAACATAAGTTGATAGCCATCTACTGATTTGTTCGCAAAATTCTTACTCATTAGCTGTCGGCTACCTTACAATCAGCAAAGATGATTACACGTTAGCAGATAGCTAACACATTATCTGTTAGCAAACTGGTTTCTCGTTAGCTATTAACTAACGAGTTATGCTAGCTGATGGCCATCTAATTATTTTTTAACATCATTGTCGCTCATTTGCTGTTTGCTAACTTATTTTTTTAAACGCAAACATTAAATGTGTTTTTTGCTGAGTCACTGGTCTGTCCAAACTTTGATAAACAAAGCTCAAACTGAGATTATTATAGTTAACGAAAACTAACAAAATAACAAATATTTAAATTGTAATAACATTTTTTATGTGTGTGTATATGTATGTATATAATTAAATATATATATATATGTGTATGTGTGTGTATATATGTATTTATATATTTGTATATATATATATATATATATATACATACACATACAAATACAGTATGTATGTATATATGTATTCATTCAAATTCATTCATTCCATAAATAATCCTTTTGGGTTTATTTTTTCTCTGCCGGCAATTTTGAAAGGTTTTACTCATAATTCATAGTAGCTGTGTCTCATGAGGAGTATTTATGTTGTTATGTAGTTATGTTCATACTGTATGTGTCTTTAGTGCATCAACCCTACATTCTTGTAGTCTGTTATATTTGATTATGGGATGGTTGTTCATCATCTGTCCTCATACATTTTTAAAATGGCATCTTTTATTGTGTTTTTATGACACAATACTTATTTTATATTTACCTTTTTGCATCTTGCACCTGGCAAATACTAACAATAAAACTAATGAAAATTAACCTTGTCTGGCATCACACACGACACACACTCGCCTCAGTCACTGCTGTTGTTTACAGCAGCCGTTGGAGCGCTGACCAACTTTAGAAGCTTTCCCTCAAACATCCCGTGTTATTTTGCTCTTTGTGTGCTGTGTAAACGGGCCGCCTCCCTCTGGAGCGCCGCCGCCGCCGCATCATGCTCTCTCCACTGTTTGCCGAGCTCAGTCCTCACCCTCAGATGCACTGCATTAACCTGCAGCCGAGCACACATGTCCAGGAAGTAGGGCACTCCCTGGGCCTCCAGCACAGCGTAGACGGCCACGCCGCGTCGCGCCGAGGCGTCCAGCAGGTCCTGGAGGATCTGCATGTCTGTCAGCAGGTCCATGACGATGGCGACGACCTAGAGAACACAAGGATGTGTTGACAAAAGAATAAATGTCACTTCTCTCAAACACGAGACAGCCTTTTTTTTTTGGAAAGTTTGTGTAAATCGCTCACTCCCCGCACCAAAGCAAAAAATTGTCACAGCACACAGTAGTTGTGGATCCACTGTGGTGTCCATCAGTTTAAGCTCAAATGTGTTATTTTTTTACTTTGTTAAAAATCTTTTACTTGGATTTTCCTGAGTGACACAAAGTGACCACACGGGGCAGCAGTAGACCAGTCCCCGCAAGCTAAAAACACAGATTTTCTCAATGGACTTTGGCGTGGGAGAGTCAACTTTATTTGGTCACAAAATCATCATAAAAATGTTTCTGTGATGTGATTCTTAAAATATTATCCTATATTCATACAAGCTCTTATTGCTGATATTCAATATATAATTATACAGTTTTTGGGCTGATACCAATTGCGAAACATATATTACACCGATATTAATTTTCTTCATTGTGCATAATAAATAGCTGTAGAGGGCACCATCATATACTGTGAGTCAAGGAGGTAGCGGTCAATTCGGCCACTTTTCTAGGGGGATCTTTACGTGTTTGTCGATATCCGATAATACATTTTAAAGCCAATATACAAATATGATGCCAATAATATGGTGTGTCAACTTTTCCATCACTCTCAAACATAAAAAATATAAAACCGCTTTTATGTTTTTTTTATTTCATTTGTTTACTGGCAACAATTGGACAGTTTTATGGGGAAACTATCATTTTAACCCTCCTTTGACCGTCATGGTAATCGGGCTGCCTGGATTTATTTTGATTTTATGGCTGTAGAATTGCCACAAAAAAGGTTAAATGAGTGAGTTCTTCTGCCCCTTTTTTCCCCAAGATGACTTTCACTTTCCATATCTGGCAGTTATTCAACCGTCTTAGGAATTTACAGTACCGAGAAGCTGACGTCGCAAACGTGTGACGCACCAGGTGATTATTGTCTGCGATTGCAGACTTGTAGTTGTACAAGTGGAGGCAGAAAAACCACCAAGTACAAAAGAAAACGGTGATGATTCAGACTCTTTCACCTTTCATTCATTTGTTTTCCAGGTTGGGAAAGATTAACGCTGTGATGTTAACACCTCGTGAGGACGTTTAAAAAAAAACAAAAAACAAACCTGTTGGGACATTGACATGAATACTCCCACAGCTTTATAAGGTAAACATTTAGCACCACTCCCACTGCCGGTAAAACTGTAAGACAATAACACCTGATTGTTGTTTTGATAGGACATGTAACCACATCATCATTTACAGAGAAAGTTACACCACGCTCTTCAGTTCAACTCGTTTTTCCAGTCAATAAAGAAAGAGAAGTGAAGACGCTGTGAGCTGCGATTAAACGGCAGCGTCTGCGTTATTGAACCCTTACATAACGGTACGAGGTCCCGGTCACAAGACACAGAACATGGCAGTCTTTTTTTACACACGCTGTATAAAGTATTTAACTTAACAGGAGAGTTTTTTACAGCCTCACTCAAGTATTTATTTATTTATTTATCTTTTTTTCATATCTGGGAGGTGAATTTAGAGCCATCATGTGAGGACGTGTCTGCTTCCTCGTTGCAGGTGTGGTTTTTAAAATGTTTAGTGAACAGCGTCCAAACAAGTTTCCCATGGCAGACGCTCGTCGTGTAACACGAGACACACACACACACGTGTTTGTCTTTATGTCGTTGTGGAGATGTAAACCATATACACGTGAACTTAATATAATATTTTACTCAACTTCCATAACTCAAATGACTACACTGCTCATGGCTCACTTGCTTATTCAATATGAATTAAATATGGAATATTTTAATTTTAAGCTTAATTATTTGTGTTATAGAAGAAATGACCATAAATGGGGTCAAATTCTTCATGGTAAACATCCTTCATTTAAAGAAATAAAGTAGGTATTATCCTTTTTCCCCATATCACGCAGGTTATTTCTTTATAACCATTTTCTGCCTCCCAGCATTTAAATATGTCAGTGTGTGTGTGTGTGTGTGTGTGTGATGATTTGAATTTCAGGATACTGCACAAACACTGTTAGCAGATAGTTGGCAGGTTTTAAGGAGTGGATGATTGACTTCACCTGAAGAGAAGCTGTGTCAGCACGTCACGCTGCCACAGCATCTGTAAACTGCCTATAAAAAGGATTAATATACATGTTTTTATGGTTAATTATTTACAGAAAATGCATGGCCACAGTTAACCCTTAGATGTGCTTTCAAAGAAGTTGAAGGCACCAAAATGTGTTCATAAAAAAGTAAGCTTTACTAATTTTATAATTTTTCTGTATAAATTATGATTTTTTTTAAATGTTTTATCAATCAAATATTTAGCTAACCTTAAGATTTAATCTTTTAGATGTTTACTCGTGTATATATATACATACATATATACATATATAAATATAAATATACATATGTACATCTGTATATATAACATAAATAATCCTCATAAGTTTTTAATTTTCTGAGTTTAGATTCTCATGAATATGGAAAAAATGAACAACACAGGGATCGTTGACCTTTACTTAGGTTAATTTATTTTATTATTTTAGCACCGCTCATATATACAGATATAAATTTAGCTTCAGTGTCATTCGCACTGTGACCCTCTCCCCTCACATTCCAGTTGTAACCTGCTGTGTTTTTTGTGTGTGTCTTTTTTGCATTCCTGAGCGGTCAAATAACGAGTGAAAATCAGAATAATAAACGACGAGTCCCTCTTGTTAAGAACCAAACCCTGACTCAGCGCCGCTGGCTTATGGGAGAACAGAACAAGTCGTGACGTGCAGCTGACCTATTTAAAAACAGCTCCACGTCTTAAATCACACGAGACTTGGCTTCGTTCAAACTTGTTCAAAAACTCTTCTCCTGATTAAGAATTGGTTGCGTCTGAGCGTGCGGTTGACACGTTTGTGGGAAATTCCACGTGTGGACGCAGTTTAACGCTTGTGTTTCCATTTGATTTAATCGCATTTAAAAAAGTGGTTAAAAAAATACACAAACATCCTACGTTTCACATTAAAACGCCAAAGAAAACTACTTGTTCAGCAGTTTGAGACGTTGGATTCCATGATCCTTCAGTTTTATTAGTTTTTCCAGATGGAGGGGGGAAAGAAATAAAAAAAAAAGTCAAACATATATGGGCCAAAACAATTTGACCACTAGGGGGCCACATCTAGTCGACCGCTAGTGCCGGTCCCAAGCCACAACAAGGTACCTAATCCCCAATATTCATTGTTAACTGGACACTTCAAGTTTAATTTAAATAGACACCAAATTGAACTTAAGTGGACACAAAATTTTATTTAACTGGACACTCTAAATTTAATTTAATTGGACACGCTAAACTGACTCCCACCACTAGGGAGACACATCCAGTCTACTCAATCGCCCGTATAAATTGCTTGGTTGCGTCAGGAAGAACATCTGGTGTAAAAAAATAATCCCTCCACTAAAATCAAAATTGCGGTTCATTCGCTGTGGCGCCCCCTTGAGACTGTGAAGACAATTGCTCTCATTTAAAAAAAAAAAAATTGTCCATAGAAAGAAAATTGTGATATCAATGTTATTGTATCACAGAACTTGTAGTACTTGAATTTGTATATTCAATCGAACTGTGACAAAAATCATAACAAAACTCCGTCGACGATCAGTTTTCAGAATATGTGGAGATTGATTTAGTAACATAAGACTGCTACGATTAACTGATGACTAAATTAACCGTGAACTCATTTTATCCATCCATCGATTTTACTTTTGAGAACATCATCATTTCGTGATTTGGTCAACATTTTTGGACTTTTATGGACCAAATGAAAACTCGAGTAATCCAGAAAATAATCAACAGGTTAGTCGTTTTTGAAAATAATGGTTAGTCTTCTTATTTAGTTTTAATAAACAGTCATAATTTGCAGCCTGGACTCCCAGATGAGCAGTGACAGGTTTTTAATCTCAGCCTCGAAGTCACTGTCCCCACATGTCACAGGGGTGTGTTTGCAGTCACATGATCGTCTGTGGACCAATCGTCAGCACTGACATTTGGCCTCGGGCCAAGTAGGTCAACAACAGGAGCAGCAGCGACCTTTACTGCGCTGACTTCCTCCACAGCAGCGATGTGCGCGTGATGATTAGTGAGTTCATGTACGACCTGTAGAGACGTTTGTTTACGAGATTTCAACACACAACTTTTCTTCTACAAAATATTAAATTAGAGAATCAGTTTCACCCGATCGACTTATTTAATAGATTATTTTCTGATTTTTCAGCTTCTTAAATGTGAATATGTTCTGGTTTTTTGCTCCATAAAAGAAATAAATAATTAAAACAGATATGTGCCGCGTTACCATTTACGTCGGAAGTCGGAGCTGGGAGTGACCGCGTTCCAGACAGAAGTCGGAAAAAATCAGTCGATAACAAATTAGTCGTACTACTTGTACGACTAAAGTTCTTCCAAGTTTCCAAGTTCCAACTACAAATGGAACGCAGGGGACAAGCTAATGGGACAACGTTTGACCAGATCAACAAAGATCGTGAGAACGGCAGAGGTGGACACGGTCTATTATACTTTCAAAATAAAAGAGTTGAATTTAATGTCATTCCAGTGAAGGAAAGTGGAACTGGTGTTAAATTTGACTTCTTTATTTGTATTTAGTGCTAAAGCGCATAAATATACTCGAGTTTAACTGAACTCTTTAAGAGTTAAATTTAACTCTTCAAATGTTTGTAATCTGACATTTGGTTGTGGATGCTGAGTCAGCACCTCCAGATCAAGTGTTTATTGATTATTTTTTATAATTATTGCTGTAGCACTGCAACATTTACTACTAAATAATTGCCAACTGTTTTGATGTTGAATTTCGAGTAGTCCTCTGATTTTTCAGCCTCTTAAATGTGAATATTTCCTGCTTTACTTGCTCCGAGGAACAAAGACATGATTAAAAACGGATTTGTTTTGGTTTGTGGACAAAATTAGACATTTGAGAAGTGATGGAAACTTTCTGGACCAAAACCCAAAATAATCTTCAGATTCATTGATTATTAAGTATTAATTGTTGTGGTGTGTTTGCTTTTCTCACCTTGTGTGATTCCTGGATCAGTCTCCTCACCACTTCTTTGATGTGTGGACCCGGTTCTTTGGGCGGGTGGGTGAACACGGAGACCCGAGTCACCCCCTTGTAGACGCCGCTGCTGCCGGACCAGCCCAGGTCCAGGGACGGGACCTCGGTGTCGGACATCTGGGGCCAGTATGTGGAGTGGACCCCGGAGTCCGCGCTGGAGGACTCCTTGGACTTGTCGTGCTCGCCGGCCTCAGAGTCGCTGTCCGTGTCGAACTCGTGGAAGGTCTTGCGGATGGTCTTCACCTCCCGTGCGGACAGGAAGTCCTTGACGTTGTCCTCCTTGAGGCGCATCTTGAAGGCGCCGTCCCCGTTCCGGAGCAGCTGCTCCAGAGCCGCGCGCTGCTCCTCGCTGTAGTAGAACTCGGGTCTGGACTCCGGGATCTTCTCGTTGACGTGTTCGTCGTCCATGCACAGCAGCTGAGACTCGGCCATGACAGATGTCCAAGTCCACGTCCTGCACCGGCCCGGTGCTTCTCTGACTGACTCACCGCACAGGTACGGACGCTCAGGTGCATACACGGGGAGGGGGCGGGGTCACGAGCAGTTCAAATCAAGTTGCTTTTATTGTTCAAGAACTTCCTCCGCAACACCTTTCAAAATAAGACTAATGATTTGAGGTATTTGTTTCTTCGAGGATTTAAAGCTGCAGTCTGTAACTTTTGTTGATTATTGTTGACACAACTTGAATTTTAAATTGAAATTTCTCAAATTTTTCATGATATTTTCAAATATAACGTTATTTCACAGTGGTCCAAATTAAACAGATGTTAATTTTTTGTTTGTGTGTATTTTAGCACTAAACTACATAAATATAGTTTAATTGAACTCTTATTATTATAGTTTTATTATTTTTGTTATTATTATTATTATTGCTATTATAATAATAATAAAACTAGGGTTGGAAAGGGGGCAGAAAATTATATATATATATATATACATATGTATGTATGTATATATGTGTATGTATATATATATGCATATGTATGTATATATGTGTGTATGTATATATATCTATGTTTATGTATGTATATATGTATGTGTATATGTGTACATATATATATATATACATATATACATATGTATATATATATGTATAAAACTTTGGCTATTTAATTATAGCCCTAAATAATAATAATCTTTGATTTCCTGCGGCTGCAAACACTCAGTTAAAGCTGCCTCATCGGAAACGTTTGTACCATTTTATTTTGAAGGGCATCTTTTCTAACTTGTGCTCTTATTTTAGGAGCCTTCATCTCTCTGCAGTCTTTTAAATCTATGTCCAACACTTGTTCCTGCAGGTTTTTGCCACCTAAATGTTTTTGTTCTTGTTTTATTGGTAGAGATGGGATGATACCACTTTTCTGTGACCATTGTCACAAACTCGAGTATCTACCGATACCGGAGTCAGTCCGATACGTTATCACTTAAGGCCCTTTAAGAAGCTGTTTAACACATTTGTGCTGAGTCATTTCAAAGACATGATTCTCTAACTGTATCGCAAATATTGTTCTCCCCAAAAAGAAGAAGAAATAAACTGCCCAAACATGACTCAGCTAAAATTTCATCCGTCTGATATCTGATCCAGTTATTTTGATCGATATCGGACCCGAGGTTATAATAGTTTTGGATTTTTCATTAGTTTTGTTTTTTATTTTGTTTTGACTTTTTGTTTTTAGTTTTAATTAGTTTTTAGAGCCGGTTTGCTACTTTTTATTAGTTTTTATTTTCTGTAAATGCTTAATTTTAGTTTAGTTTTTATTAGTTTTTTGTGGTAATATGGAGTATTTGGTGCAATTTTAGCTTTCGTTAACCATAATAACTTGATCGGACCGATACCCATCCCTATACACCGTTCTTGGCACTATAGAAATTGAAGTTATTATCATTATTATTAGTATTATTATTATTATTATCATTATTGTTATAATGATGATGATGCGAGATTAAAAAAGCAAAATGTGTAAAATATCAGGAAACATGGAGTCGACTGAAGCTTATTGTGAAATAAAATGTAATAAAATAATTTTATTATCATGTCAGTGAGAGCTGAGGAAAGTACTGAAGCTTTCAGACATCTACACAAATCATTTTCTCTTTTATATATATTTATTTATATATATATACATATATATATATTTATATATATGTATATATGTATATATGTTTATATATATATATATATATATATATATATATATATATATATATATATATGTATATGTAGTATAAAAACATAATGACACTATAACAGCCTGAGCAGAAACCATTCATCCATTCATTGGCCAATAAGCACTTTTTCAAATAAATACCAGTGTACGAACACGTAGTTCCACAGATGTTATTAACCCACGTGTGACACAAACATGTCAGTGTGAAAACACACACACACACGAGTCACTCAAGTCTTTGATGTGTGGTTGTAGAGACTGGGATGAGTCATAAATTCATCTCCTGCAGAATGAGCGTGTGAAAGTCTTCCCTCACAGCTGTGTCATGGTGTAGTTGGCAGGAAACAGCCCGGTCTTCCCTCGTAGACGTCCTCTCCACCATGACACGTCCGAGCGGTCCAGCACCTCGATGACGTCACCGGTGGAGAAGCCCAGCTCATCATCTTCCTCGGCGGTGAAGTCGTACAGCGCCTTCACCTGAATTGTGGCCGGTTTCTGTGAAGAATCAAAACAAATGCCATGGTGGCTTAGTGGTAGAGCGAGTTGTCTTTCAACTGGAAGGTTGTGGGTTCAATTCCTGACATCTGTATATGTCCTTGAGCAAAGACACTTAACCCCATGTTGCAGCTTGTGAATGGGTGAAAACTGTAGTGTAAAGCAGTTAATCAAGACTAGAAAAGCTCTATATATAAATACAAACCATAATACCAACTCTTCTTTTGATTTTATTTGTTAGTAATGAGTAACAAAGATAGTTAGAGGAAATGTAGAGGGGTAAGGGTTTCTAGAAATATAAAGTAAAGTAAAATTTGTTTATATTGGGTTTTTATAAATGCCATTTATGTCCTTAAGGTGATGAATGTTACTTTGTTTTACACAGTGTAACATTTCAAAATAACAGAAAATTGTAAGAAAAAATTATAACATTAAAAAGTGTATAAGGATATTTTACAAGGAATTTTGTACTTCAGTAAAGTATTTGTACTTTGTTACATTACAACAGGTTCCAAGTGAGCTGAGCAGATACTAAAAATGTGACATCAACCAAAATCCTACAACAGACACTTGTGTGTCCTCTAAGGTCAGAGGTCATAGGTCGTCAGGCTGACCTGAGGCAGAGGCATGGTCTCAGAGGAACGACGTGGAACGTTTGCAGCAGGCGTGACGGGGCTGTTTCTCCCTGTGTGACCGATGGTGTGAGCTCGTTCCTCCAGACCCACTCTCTTCACCTGGAAAAGGTAAAAACGACATTGTCATTACAGTCGTATAACAGTCATCCACAGTCATCTACAGTGGTTTAAAGTCGTATAACAGTTGTCTGCAGTCGTCCACAGTCGTATAAGAGTCGTTTACAGTTGTATAACAGTCTACAGTCGTATAACAGTCACCCACAGTCGTCTACAGCCGTATAACAGATGTTTACAGTTGTATTACAGTCTACAGTCGTATAACAGTGGTTTAAAGTCATATAACAGTCACCCACAGTCGTATAACAGTCATCCACAGTCGCCTACAGTCGCCTACAGTCATCTACAGTCATCTACAGTGGTTTAAAGTCGTATAACAGTTGTCTGCAGTCGTCCACAGTCGTATAACAGTCGTTTACAGTTGTATAACAGTCTACAGTCATATAACAGTCACCCACAGTCGTCTACAGCCGTATAACAGTCGTTTACAGTTGTATTACAGTCTACAGTCGTATAACAGTGGTTTAAAGTCATATAACAGTCAACCCACAGTCGTCCACAGTCGTATAACACTCTACAGTCGTATAACAGTCACCCACAGTCGTCTACAGCCGTATAACAGTCGTTTACGGTTGTATTGGAGTGTACAGTCGTATAACAGTGGTTTAAAGTCATATAACAGTCACCCACAGTCGTCCACAGTCGTATAACAGTCTACAGTCGTATAACAGTCACCCACAGTCGTCCACAGTCGTATAACAGTCGTTTACAGTTGTATAACAGTCTACAGTCGTATAACAGTCACCCACAGTCGTCTACAGTCGTATAACAGTCATCCACAGTCGCCTACAGTCATCTACAGTGGTTTAAAGTCATATAACAGTTGTCTGCAGTCGTCCACAGTCGTATAACAGTCGTTTACAGTTGTATAACAGTCTACAGTCGTATAACAGTCGTTTAAAGTCATATAACAGTCACCCACAGTCGTCCACAGTCGTATAACAGTCGTTTACAGTTGTATAACAGTCTACAGTCGTATAACAGTCACCCACAGTCGTCTACAGCCGTATAACAGTCGTTTACAGTTGTATTACAGTCTACAGTCGTATAACAGTCATCCACAGTCGCCTACAGTCATCTACAGTGGTTTAAAGTCGTATAACAGTTGTCTGCAGTCGTCCACAGTCATATAACAGTCGTTTACAGTTGTATAACAGTCTACAGTGGTATAACAGTCACCCACAGTCATCTACAGCCGTATAACAGTCGTTTACAGTTGTATAACAGTCTACAGTCGTATAACAGTCGTCTACAGTCGTCTACAGCCGTATAACAGTCGTTTACAGTTGTATTACAGTCTACAGTCGTAGACAAGTTGTCTACAGTGGTTTAAAGTCGTATAACAGTTGTCTGCAGTCATTAACAGTGATCACTGATGCAGTAGGACACGACTGTAAACAAGCTCAATATTAAAATCAAAAATAACTAGTACCGCGCGCGGTTCTGAACGGGTTCGAGCCGACCCACGCGGGTCGCCGTGTGCCACGGCTCCCCGCGTGCCTCGCGCTCTCACCCGTTCATTCACCGCGCGCGGTACTAGTTATTTTCAGTACTAGTTATTTTCAGTACTAGTTATTTTCAGCGGCGTCCCCGCACATGTCGATCCAAATTTCGGGGAGGATCGGGCAACGTATGGCAAAGTTATAGGGCACTTCCTGTTTAAAATGGCCGACTTCCTGTTCGGTCAAATGCGCGTCCGTAAACATGTTCAGGGATGTTCCCTTGTCTTACATATCAAGTTTTGTTCAGATCGGACAATCTTAGAGTTTACTTCCTATTTCGGGCATTCCACTTCCTGTTGGGAAGTCATCTTTTGCAGACATGCTCAGGACAGGTCCCTGGTGTCACATATAAGGTTTCGTGCAAATCGGACAACGTACGGCAAAGTTAGAGGGCACTTCCTGTTTAAAATGGCCAACTTCCTGTTCGTCTCTGGAAACATGTTCAGGGAAGGTCCTGTAACTCACATATCTAGTTTTGTGTCAAACGGACAATGTAAGACTTTACTTCCTGTTTCGGTCGTTCCACTTCCTGTAGGGAGGTGACCTTTTACGGACATGCTCAGGACAGGTCCCTGGTGTCACATATAAGGTTTTGTGCAGATCGGACAACGTACGGCAAAGTTAGAGGGCACTTCCTGTTTAAAATGGCCGACTTCCTGTTCGGTCAACGGCGTCTCCGTAAACATGTTCAGGGAAGGTCCGGTAACTCACATATCCAGTTTCGTGTCAATCGGACAATGTAAGACTTTACTTCCTGTTTTGGGCGTTCCACTTCCTGTAGGGAGGTGACCTTTTACGGACATGTTGAGGAAGGGTCTGGGGTCCCACATACTAAGTTTCAAGTGGATACAACAATCCCTGTTGGAGCAGCATCAAAAACTATAAATGTAATTATGTCTGCTGTCACCAGGGGGCGCTGTATTTGAAAATGAATATTTTCATATAGACGTGTTCAGGGCCGGACTATCATTATTCCCAGCAAGTTTGGTTCAGATCGGACCAGGATTGGCAAAGTTGTAACAGTTTGTTTTTTTAGAATTTTCTACCACCACCAGGAGGCGCTGTTTTCAAAATGTACCGTTTTAGCAACATAGTCGTCTTCAGCAACTAACCATCAACAACTATAGCAAGTTTGGTTGGGATCAGACCTTCCATCGCGAAGTTATAAGAGTTTCATTGTCTGTTATGAAAAATTATTATTATCTCCAATTTTGGCGCCCCCTATCTCGTACGCCATACAATATTTTAAAAAGCTTTTGATAACTTTTGATGCTCAACTCGTCCACATTGATCTCACCAAGTTTGAAGGTGATCACACAAAAGCTCTAGGAGGAGATAATTGAAATACAAGCTGTCATATTGTCTACTGTCACCAGGGGGCGCTGTTTTCGAAATTTAATATTTTCATATAGACGTCTTTAGGGCCGGACTATCATCAATCCTAGCAAGTTTGGTTCAGATCGGACCAGGATTCACAAAGTTGTAGCAGTTTGATTTTTTGTCCCAAAAATCCGACTTTGCGTCGTTGCCATGGCAACACCGTTAAACGATTTGTCGTCATATTGATCACGCATCATCTACCATGTGTTTTGACTGTTGTCACCAATTTTGAGTGCGGTACGATTATCTGTGTAAAAGTTATTCCCGAAATCGTAAAAAAACTTTTTTTTTGTGTATTTTCTTTCACCACAAGGAGGCGCTGTTTTCAAACTTCACCGTTTTTTCATAGACGTCTTCAGCCATGGCCCATCATCAATCATAGCAAGTTTGGTTCGGATCTGACCTTCCATCGCAAAGTTATAAGAGTTTTTTTTTTCTGATGCGAAACATCAGAATCATCACGAACTTTGCCGCCCCCTATCTCGTGCGCCGTGCGACATTTGAAAAAACTTTTGATACCGTGAGCTCCTCAACTGGTCCACAGGGACCTCACCAAGTTTGAAGGTGATCGCACGAAAACTCTAGGAGGAGTTAGTTCAAATACCATTGCTGCGAATTCGCCAAAATCGCCAAAAAATCGCCAATCAACCCAAGATGGCGGACTTCCTGTAGGTTTCACGGGAAAGTCGTCATCGACTTTTTTGACCGTCCCCACCTAATGAACGTGTGTACCAAGTTTCGTTCACGTACGTTAAACCCGACATGAGTTGACCTAATAGAAGTTTTTTGCGTGACTTTTTAGCCCCTCCCACCTCCAATTTTCCACGCATTTTCCCCGAACGACTTTCAGACGTAAATTTACACCAGGATTGATGCGGTCACAAAAATCTGTGAGTTTTGGGGTATGGGAAAGGCCTCAAAAATGCGATTTACTTTTAGGAATAATAATAATAATAATAATAATAACTAGTACCGCGCGCGGTTCTGAACGGGTTCGAGCCGACCCACGCGGGTCGCCGTGTGCCACGGCTCCCCGCGTGCCTCGCGCTCTCACCCGTTCATTCACCGCGCGCGGTACTAGTTATTTTCAGTACTAGTTATTTTCAGCGGCGTCCCCACGCATGTCGATCCAAATTTCGGGGGGGATCGGGCAATGTATGGCAAAGTTATAGGGCACTTCCTGTTTAAAATGGCCGACTTCCTGTCCGGTCAAATGCGCGTCCGTAAACGTGTTCAGGGAAGTTCCCTTGTCTTACATATCAAGTTTTGTTCAGATCGGACAATGTAAGACTTTACTTCCTGTTTCGGGCGTTCCACTTCCTGTAGGGAGGTGACCTTTTACGGACATGCTCAGGACAGGTCCCTGGTGTCACATATAAGGTTTTGTGCAGATCGGACAACGTACGGCAAAGTTAGAGGGCACTTCCTGTTTAAAATGGCCGACTTCCTGTTCGGTCAACGGCGTCTCCGGAAACATGTTCAGGGAAGGTCCCATAACTCACATATCTAGTTTCGTGTCAATCGGACAATGTAAGACTTTACTTCCTGTTTCGGGCATTCCACTTCCTGTAGGGAGGTGACCTTTTACGGACGTGTTGAGGAAGGGTCTGGGGTCCCACATACTAAGTTTCAAGCGGAAACAACAATCCCTGTTGGAGCAGCATCAAAAACTATAAATGTAATTCTGTCTGCTGTCACCAGGGGGCGCTGTATTTGAAAATGAATATTTTCATATAGACGTGTTCAGGGCCGGACTGTCATCAATCCTTGCAAGTTTGGTTCAGATCGGACCAGGATTGGCAAAGTTGTAACAGTTTGTTTTTTTAGAATTTTCTACCACCACCAGGAGGCGCTGTTTTCAAAATGTACCGTTTCAGCAACATAGTCGTCTTCAGCAACTAACCATCATCAACTATAGCAAGTTTGGTTGGGATCAGACCTTCCATCGCGAAGTTATAAGAGTTTCATTGTCTGTTATGAAAAATTATTATTATCTCCAATTTTGGCGCCCCCTATCTCGTACGCCATACAATATTTTAAAAAGCTTTTGATAACTTTTGATGCTCAACTCGTCCACATTGATCTCACCAAGTTTGAAGGTGATCGCACAAAAGCTCTAGGAGGAGATAATTGAAATACAAGCTGTCATATTGTCTGCTGTCACCAGGGGGCGCTGTTTTCGAAATTGAATATTTTCATATAGACGTCTTTAGGGCCGGACTATCATCAATCCTAGCCAGTTTGGTTCGGATCGGACCAGGATTCGCAAAGTTGTAGCAGTTTGATTTTTTGTCCCAAAAATCCGACTTTGCGTCGTTGCCATGGCAACACCGTTAAACGATTTGACGTCATATTGATCACGCATCATCTACCATGTGTTTTGACTGTTGTCACCAATTTTGAGTGCGGTACGATTATCTGTGTAAAAGTTATTCCCGAAATCGTAAAAAAACTTTTTTTTTGTGTATTTTCTTTCACCACAAGGAGGCGCTGTTTTCAAACTTCACCGTTTTTTCATAGACGTCTTCAGCCATGGCCCATCATCAATCATAGCAAGTTTGGTTCGGATCGGACCTTCCATCGCAAAGTTATAAGAGTTTTTTTTTTCTGATGCGAAACATCAGAATCATCACGAACTTTGCCGCCCCCTATCTCGTGCGCCGTGCGACATTTGAAAAAACTTTTGATACCGTGAGCTCCTCAACTGGTCCACAGGGACCTCACCAAGTTTGAAGGTGATCGCACGAAAACTCTAGGAGGAGTTAGTTCAAATACCATTGCTGCGAATTCGCCAAAATCGCCAAAAAATCGCCAATCAACCCAAGATGGCGGATTTCCTGTAGGTTTCACGGGAAAGTCGTCATCGACTTTTTTGACCGTCCCCACCTAATGAACGTGTGTACCAAGTTTCGTTCACATACGTTAAACCCGACATGAGTTGACCTAATAGAAGTTTTTTGCGTGACTTTTTAGCCCCTCCCACTTCCAATTTTCCACGCATCTTCTCCGAACGACTTTCAGACGTAAATTTACACCAGGATTGATGCGGTCACAAAAATCTGTGAGTTTTGGGGTATGGGAAAGGCCTCAAAAATGCGATTTACTTTTAGGAATAATAATAATAAAAATAACTAGTACCGCGCGCGGTTCTGAACGGGTTCGAGCCGACCCACGCGGGTCGCCGTGTGCCACGGCTCCCCGCGTGCCTCGCGCTCTCACCCGTTCATTCACCGCGCGCGGTACTAGTTATTTTCAGTACTAGTTATTTTCAGTACTAGTTATTTTCAGTACTAGTTATTTTCAGCGGCGTCCCCGTGCATGTCGATCCAAATTTCGGGGGGGATCGCGGCAACGTATGGCAAAGTGATAGGGCACTTCCTGTTTAAAATGGCCGACTTCCTGTTCGGTCAAATGCGCGTCCGTAAACGTGTTCAGGGAAGTTCCCTTGTCTTACATATCAAGTTTTGTTCAGATCGGACAATCTTAGAGTTTACTTCCTGTTTCGGGCATTCCACTTCCTGTAGGGAGGTGACCTTTTACGGACATGCTCAGGACAGGTCCCTGGTGTCACATATAAGATTTTGTGCAAATCGGACAACGTACGGCAAAGTTAGAGGGCACTTCCTGTTTAAAATGGCCGACTTCCTGTTCGTCTCCGGAAACATGTTCAGGGAAGGTCCCATAACTCACATATCTAGTTTCGTGTCAATCGGACAATGTAAGACTTTACTTCCTGTTTCGGGCGTTCCACTTCCTGTAGGGAGGTGACCTTTTACGGACATGTTGAGGAAGGGCCTGGGGTCCCACATACTAAGTTTCAAGCGGATACAACAATCCCTGTTGGAGCAGCATCAAAAACTATAAATGTAATTCTGTCTGCTGTCACCAGGGGGCGCTGTATTTGAAAATGAATATTTTCATATAGACGTGTTCAGGGCTGGACTATCATCAATCCCAGCAAGTTTGATTCAGATCGGAGCAGGATTGGCAAAGTTGTAACAGTTTGTTTTTTTAGAATTTTCTACCACCACCAGGAGGCGCTGTTTTCAAAATGTACCATTTCAGCAACATAGTCGTCTTCAGCAACTAACCAACATCAACTATAGCAAGTTTGGTTGGGATCAGATCTTCCATCGCGAAGTTATAAGAGTTTCATTGTCTGTTGAGAAAAATTATTATTATCTCCAATTTTGGCGCCCCCTATCTCCTACGCCATACAATATTTTAAAAAGCTTTTGATAACTTTTGATGCTCAACTCGTCCACATTGATCTCACCAAGTTTGAAGGTGATCGCACAAAAGCTCTAGGAGGAGATAATTGAAATACAAGCTGTCATATTGGCTACTGTCACCAGGGGGCGCTGTTTTCGAAATTGAATATTTTCATATAGACGTCTTTAGGGCCGGACTATCATCAATCCTAGCAAGTTTGGTTCAGATCGGACCAGGATTCGCGAAGTTGTAGCAGTTTGATTTTTTGTCCCAAAAATCCGACTTTGCGTCGTTGCCATGGCAACACCGTTAAACGATTTGTCGTCATATTGATCACGCATCATCTACCATGTGTTTTGACTGTTGTCACCAATTTTGAGTGCGGTACGATTATCTGTGTAAAAGTTATTCCCGAAATCGTAAAAAAACTTTTTTTTGGTGTATTTTCTTTCACCACAAGGAGGCGCTGTTTTCAAACTTCACCGTTTTTTCATAGACGTCTTCAGCCATGGCCCATCATCAATCATAGCAAGTTTGGTTCGGATCGGACCTTCCATCGCAAAGTTATAAGAGTTTTTTTTTTCTGATGCGAAACATCAGAATCATCACAAACTTTGCCGCCCCCTATCTCGTGCGCCGTGCGACATTTGAAAAAACATTTGATACCGTGAGCTCCTCAACTGGTCCACAGGGACCTCACCAAGTTTGAAGGTGATCGCACGAAAACTCTAGGAGGAGTTAGTTCAAATACCTTTGCTGCGAATTCGCCAAAATCGCCAAAAAATCGCCAATCAACCCAAGATGGCGGATTTCCTGTTGGGTTTGGATCATGGTCATAATGTAATTTTTTCTTCATCCTGACCCACTACACATGTGTACCGAATTTCGTGCATGTGCGATATTTGTGTTGGTCATGGTGAATTTGGACAGGTGGCGCCGCACTTATTGGCCCCTCCCACATTCAATTTTCGACGCACATTCCCCGAACCTTTTTCAGACGTAAATTTACACCAGTATTGATGCGGTCACAAAAATTGGTGAGTTTTGGGGTATGGGAAAGGCCTCAAAAAGGCAATTCATTTGGGGGAATAATAAGAATAATAATAATAATAATAATCCTTCCAGTTTCAATAGGTTTCTTGCAACCTTGTTGCTCGAACCCTAATAATAATAATAATAATAATAATCTTTTGCATTTCAATAGGGTTCTTGCAACCTTGTTGCTCGAACCCTAATAATCTTTTGCATTTCAATAGGGTTCTTGCAACCTTGTTGCTCGAACCCTAATAATCCTTCCAGTTTCAATAGGTTTCTTGCAACCTTGTTGCTCGAACCCTAATAATAATAATCTTTTGCATTTCAATAGGGTTCTTGCAACCTTGTTGCTCGAACCCTAATAAACAAATATTCAGTTTGTCAGTCTCATGATTTGTCACATGATTTGTGGGATTTATGTATGTATGTATATGTATATATGTATGTATATACATATATACATATGTGTGTGTATGTATGTATATGTATGTACATGTATATACGTATGTATGTATATATGTATATGTATATATATATATATATATATATATATATGTATATATATATGTATATGTATATAGATAGTGTTTGTACACACGTAATATTTTAAAGTATATAAAGAGAGAGAGAGCGCACCAGCTGACTGTGTGGTTGGTCTGATGCTCGTCGCGGTCCGGCTGCGATCGCTGCAGCTGAGTGTTGTTCAGGCAAACTTCCCCTCTTCACCTGTAGTAAACAAACAAACACAGCTGTTTGTTTCAATGAAGTATTTTGAAAATAATTAGTAATAATTTTTTTAGACCATAAAATGAAGATGCATCATGACAAAACTTGACAATTTAAAAGTGTAAAAAATAAAGGCACTTTATAGTGTTACATTCATAATAATAATCAAGCACCGGCTACTCTTAGGTTTATGGGGGCCCTAATTCAGCAGAGGGCCCCATAAGTGTCGGCAGACCTGAGCCGTAGAGACGTTCCTGTTGGCCGAGGTGCCGTCATGGAGGTACATCTCCCTGGTCTTGGAGATGGAGGTGTTCTTGTAGAAGTCCACCAGTTTGTTGAGGGACGTGAACTTCTCTGACCACAGGAAGTAATGGCCCTGGTTGTCGCGCAGCACTTTGAAGTGCTGAACGTCACTTTCATGTCTGTGGAGGGGAAAAGGACGGATTTAATGTCCAGTCAGTGACAGAGACGTAATCACATTTTCCTGAATGTCCACTGACTCCCTGTCTCCTGTGCTGGACCTCCCTCTGCTGGCCAGAGAAGAAAACTACACCTGTTTACTTGTAAAATATGATAATTTTTTTGATGAGGATGAAGATTAATATGCTACGTTTAAGTCATATCACAGTGCAAAACTCACGTATCTGTACTTTGTTACTTATTACTACCAAATACAATCAGAAGAATAATAGTTGGTTTTCTTGATGAGCTGCTTTACACTACACTTTTCACCCATTCACAAATCTTTCACACTCATTCACACGCTGCAACATGGGGTGTCTTTGCCCAAGGACACACAGACATATACAGTCACTCACTCACTTACAGTCAGACACTCACTCACTTACTGTCAGACACTCACTCACTGTCAGACACTCACCTTCAGACACTCACTCACTGTCAGACACTAACTCCCTTACGCTCACTCGCTGTCAGACACTAACTCACTTACACTCACTCATTTACACTCACTCCCACTCACTCACCCAGTCACATTCACATGCTTCAACGTAGGGTTAAGTGTCTTTCCCAAGGACACACAGACATATACAGACACTCACTCACTGTCAGACACTCACTTTCAGACACTCACTCACTTACGCTCATTCACCTTCAGACACTCACTCACTGTCAGACACTAACACTGTCAGACACTAACTTACGCTCACTCATTTACACTCACTCCCACTCACTCACTCACTCACCAGTCACATTCACACGCTTCAACGTAGGGTTAAGTGTCTTTGCTCAAGGACGCATATTAGACAAGCAGAGCCAGGAATTGAACCCACAACCTTCCAGTTGAAAGAAGACTGGCCCTACCACTGACTCAATCCTAACTCCTCACTTTTTTAATACTTTTACTTCTCAACATTAGTATATTTACATGATTATGAGAATTCATTGACATGTGATGATGTTTTGTGACCTGGTTAATCTGGACTATAAAACTAAAACTATGTGTAGTAAATAAAACTCCATATATAAATAACAACAAAGTCGAGCCTCGGGAAGTAAATGTATGTCAAAAAATAGTTTTTTCTCACTTGACAGAGATGGAGAATTCTCCCGGCGAACTCTGCGAGCCTCGGATCACGAACTCTCCGATATCCTTGTGTCTCAGCAGATCCTCGGCGTCGTTGCGACTAGCGTTCTCCTGAAACCACCTGGAAAAACAACCACGGTAACTGTGATATTTGGATTGTACCAAGTCGTTTTTTTGGGAAATATTAAAACAAGTTCTTAGTTTTTTGTTCCATGGAACAATGTAAAATGTAAAAACTCACAGTTTCAAGGTTTGGGGAAACAAAAATCAACATTTTTCACATTTCATTGACCAAACAAGTGACCGTGAAAACAAAGTTCCAGTGTGTAGAACTTCAGGTGAAGTTCTTTGAATTAGTCATAAATTGAAGGTGAATGAATTAAAACTGGTTAGAGTTCAGATCTCATTGGTGACGTCACCGCCTCGTACCTCGGAGTCTGCAGTTCCAGGTAGTTTTGTGGCACAAAACCTTCTTCTCCATTCATCTCTGCTTTGTACCAATCGTCTTGTGGACTCAGAATCTGGTCAGAGAAGGGAAAACAGTAAGTGGTGAATGACTAATGTATATAATATAATGAAGAAAAAAGCATAATTTAAATTCGCTCTACCTTCAGAATGTCGCCTTTTCTGAAGGTGAGCTCGTCGTCCGCTGTCGCGGCAAATTCGTACTTTCCCCTTGCTTCCATCAGGATCAGCTGATCAGTGAGGTTTAAAAAAAACAACAACAAAAAAAATGAAGACAACAAAGATGAGGGATGGCGAGGTCCACTGCAACTGTTTCTATACAGAGAAATAAAAAAATATATTATTATTTTAATTTAACAAAAGTAAACTTTCATGCAACCTCGAGGATGCATTTTTTAATGTTTTGAATTTTTTCTGATAATTTTGTGTTATTTTGAAATGTTACGCTGTATAAAATAATAATAGTTACATTCATTGCCTAAAGGACATAAATGTCATGACATTAAAACCCAATATAAACTAATTTCCTTGACAAACGCCACCATCATTACAATACAGTATAAAATCATGCATTGAGTGTTAAAATACTTTTAATCTAAGTCTAGGTCTTGGTTTTTTACTATTCAACCCATTTCCCTCTGAATGGCATGGATGCAATTTTCCTGGTAATCCAGCGAGTGGCAGTGTTGTTCTGTAAATGGCCTGTAAATTGAAGCTGAACATGACCTAATAATGTTCCATTCATCAGAACCGTTGATGGATAAAACAAAATAATAATTACAAGTTAAAAAATAACCATGAAGGACCGTAACAATATCTAAATCATAATTCTCCTTCAGATGATAGTAAATATTTGTCATGAGTTCACACGTATATATACATATATATGTATATATATATATATATATACATATGTATGTATATACATATATATACATACGTATATATATGTATATACATACATATGTATATATGTGTGTAAATGTGTATATATATGTATATCCATTTATATGTATAGATGGTGATATATTGTTCCATAAAAAGAAAAATGTGTCCACTGTAAATGTTTCAGTGTTTGTTTTTAGGAAGACCAGTGAAATGAACAACACAAGTTAAAGCTGCTTTACTTCCGGTTACACAGTCACGTAAGCGTGACACAGCGTTTCTGTGGCTGTTTACAGTAAAGGAACTGGAAAAAATTATAATAAACAATCTATTTTCAAAGTAGGAAAAGACACACGAGCCACTTCCTAATTTACTGTATATTTATGAGACAATAAAACAGGCAGATGTGAGAGGAACCTTTTCAGTACACTTTTTTTTGGGGGGGGTGGAGGTGGAGGTGTTGGGGGGGTAGCTGATTTGTTACTTGATAATTTTCTCATAGATGTAAAAACCCTGACTGTTTGTGGTTTCAAAAGGATGTGGTGACTTATCTTTGCTACTGCAGCTCTTGAGCGCGCTGCAAAATGATGACTTTAATCTGAGTTTGAGTGCATGAAGGGTGAAAAACCCCTCACTGTGACCTGTTATTTCATGATAGAATTGTACACATATTTAATACTTCCCTATTACACGATAGGTAATTATGTGGCATCATATTTTTTAATGTGCAGGTAGTATTTATGGTAATACCACTTAATGTCTAGTATTATTTCTATCTTGGTAAAAACAATGGTAAATAATGGAGAAAAATATGACAGTAAAACCATAAAATTTCCCTAAAAAAAACATCTGCTCTGGTTTGTAATACACTGAGTAAAATAAATCATTACATTTGTCTCCTTACGGACATAAAATGTACACATTGGTAGCAGCTTGGTAATGAGATTTATCATAAATTTTCTGGTATATTTTCTGATTTTCTTCCTAATACTCGTGTACTACTGGTGGTAAACGTACCACAGTTTGAGAACCATGGTCCTAAAGTGAACAGAGAGTCATGTAAAGGCTCTGTTTTTGAGGGAGATTTGTCAGTACATAACTCTGATTTTTGGACAGGTATTTTTCTTTTGCTGTGACTTCTACACTAAATTCTATTTTTCTTTCTTCTCTCAGTTTCCAGTCGTCAGCCAGTCGTCAGCCTGTTTAAAGTGCTTTTTTTAAAGGTGCAAGACTTGGTTTTTATGGTCAGGGTTAGGAGGTTAGGGTTAGTGTTAACCATTCTATTTTCTCCTTCTTTAGTCTCTTAAAATGCAACCATAAAATGCATTGAAACAGGAATACAGGAAATATGTGCACGCACCTGTAACTGCTTCCTTTTAGCTTTAATATTCTGTTGTGAGTTTTATATCTGAAATGGTTTTGTCTATGTAAAAATTTGTACTATCAATGAGATCTGTCTCGCTAAATAAAGGATTAATAAATAAACAGATGTGATCTGTATTTTTTAACTCTTTTGTAGAGACTGTGTTCAAGCATTTTCTGGTGAATAAGCATTTCTGTGGGTTCTTTTCTTTTAATTTATCCTCAAGTTAAACTTCTACAACATGTGTTTATGAAACCATGACATTTCCAAAACAAGGCAATCAGAGATGGCAAACTTCAACCCATTCACGCAACAAGCCTCTGTCAGCCTCTGTTGGTCATATTGGCAAGTGTGGAAACACAGACAGACAGACAGACAGACAGACAGACAGACCTACTAAAAACAAAAATAATAATAATAATTCACTCCCACTCCGTGGGGGGTGAAGTAATAATACACAAGTGTCACAACATTTGCCACTGATCTGTATTTTTGTGATGTTTTCAACATCTGCTCTGGTTCGTAATACACAGAGTAAAATAAATAGTTACATTTGTCACCTTAAGGTCATTAAATGTACACACCAGTAACAGCTTTGTGATGAGAATTATCGTACACTACATCAGTGTAAAACCTTCACACTGAAATGTTGGGCTATCAAAATTGGTATAACTACAATATTATCTATCTATAAATGTGAGGAACGTAACACATAACTGTCCTACGACAGGTTTCAAACACAACAAACGTATTCCTGTAGAACGGTATTTGTGCAGACTTTTCACAGGAGGCAGATTTATTCTCTCCATCCTCCTCTTCCTCACATATACTTCACACACTGGTAAAGTGACATTAGATTAAGACGTGATGCAAGCCTGGTTCCATTCCATTTACGTTAAAAGAGATGGATCCTGTTTTTGTCCAAGTTTAAGACGACAAACTTGACACTTCAGCCTTTTATTTTAATACTGTGCACACATTTCCTTTATTTTCTGGCTGTTTTCTAGTGAAGAGATGGTAAAATTAATAATTTATGGTCACAAATGTACTGCGTTTATATAATTAGTAAATATGATATAAGTTACAGGGAACACTGAAAGAGTGAAGTGATTTCTTTTTTCACCATTTACTGTCATTTATTTAGCTGACATTTTAGTTTGTTCTTCATATGTGAAGTTAAATGAAGTAAAGCTAAACATTAACAAATGAACAGATTAAACATTTGTTTTATTAAGATAAAAACTTCCTCAGTCAAATCGACTGACCGTGGCTTTAAAGGGAAATAAATGTTTTTTCCAACAGGACATGACAATCTAATCTAATGATTAATATCTAACTCAAGTCTTGCACGTTTGAGTCAACATTTAATGATTAATGTTGTTACGTCTGCTCTGGACAGAGATGTCACTGTGGAGAATCTGAGTGTCAAAGATTCAGCAAACACACTGAAATTCATCATATGGAACTTTTGTTTGTCTGAATGTAGCTAAAATAAAACAAATTCCAAAATAAGAGCTGCACAATAAAGAAATGACATCTTACAGTAAAATGAAAGTTCGACTTCAGGAAAACCAGTGTTGTAACAAAGATAAAAAACGTAAAAATACTTTATAATATCTGTACTTTACTTTGTTATTCATATTTCTAGTAACCACTAATCAGGAGAAGATGAAGAGTTGGTAAATGTTCTGTATTCATATTACACTTTTGTAACTTTTTACCATTTACACACTGTCAACGTGGGACAAAGACACATCAGCATAAAGACGAGTGGAGCCAGGGAATCTAATCATCACTTAAATGCCGGCCTCTGATTGGGCAGAGAGTGTCGTCACTGAATTGTCATGAGCACGAAGTCCGACACAAGAATCAAAGCCAACAATGTACAACAATTAAAAAGACTTAAAAATCCTACTTATTATCCAAAATCTACTTAAAGTTCCAAAATGTACTTATACTGTAATTCCAAAATCTACTTAAAGTTCACTTATATTTCCAAAATCTACTTATAGTTCCAAATTCTATTTATACTGATATACCAAAATCTAGTTCACTTATCATCACCAATCAGATCATCCCTCTGATTGGTGAGAAAGTGTCATCACTGAAGAGTAATGAGCACAACATCCGACACAAGAATCAAAGCCAATAACGTCCAACTGTAGATAAAAAAAGACGAAACTTCCTCACACAGGAAAACAGAAAACATTGGTGACATCTGCAAATAACACAAATTTTAACATATCTGATTACTCTGCAAATGTCATTACTATACATAAGAAACATTTGAGGTACCCCACATGTTATATATTCATAAATCCAGATTTATATTGGTTTATTTGTACAACTTGTTCCCTGTGGTTAATTATGGAGCTCTTTAAAAGAGTCCAAAACAATAACTTCTATCATTTCCCTACTCAACATAATCATGACATTATCAATATCATGTAAACAGTGTTTTCTTTCCGATTTTTAATATTATTTAGCTGGTATTATTTTTTAAAAAACAGCAAGAATTGAGGAAAAGAAGAATTAGGAAGGGAGAGAAAGAAGTGAGGAAACGCTGTCATGGAACTCAGGTAAAATACTAATGTGATTTAAACTGGACATAAAAGAGACATTAAAAACAAACAAGTAGTGACAAATGTGGCGAAATGTAAAGAAATGGACAAGTGAATCAGTCGTTAAATGCGAATAAATGAATCAATGAGGTAAGAATGTTAAAGGACAGAGTGAAATAAACTTGTGTCAGACCCAGAAGTAAAGGTAATAAACTCAGTTAGAAGAGAATATGAACATTTTCTCAGGTTTTCAGGGAGTCTGTTGTTCCAAAGACCAGGACCAGAATCACGGAAACAGGACTCACCTCTTTTATGCAGATGATGAACTCACGTTCACAAATATTCCAGTAAAATTCTTCATACACCGTGTTTACAAAGGTATTCGACCACCTGTCATAAAAACAAGAAAACATCAGTATTTTAGAAATCTTTCAAGAACTGAAAATGTTATCAAACTCGAAATTACAAGAGTAACAATCAACCGGTAAAACTTTAAATAACTCTAATTTGACGTCTTAATGAAGAAATAATAATAATGTCCATATTATTATTATATTCAAAATATAATTGGGTTAAAGATCTTCGACATACTGGTGTATCAACTATTACAGAAATCCTTTTGATAATTACCAATGCTGTTCATTTAGGGCAGCTGTGGCTTTGGGTGTTGGTTTACTACTTAGAATATAGATCAGAAATAAGGTTCTGCCTCATTGGGACCAGGTTTTGGTCTCCATGAGGACTACTGTTTTTTTTTTACAGAGAGTGAGGGACAAATGAGAATGTCCTCAGTGGTTTGTACGGTCCTCACAAAGACACACATACAAGTACACACACACACACGCTTAAATAAACTTCCCTAAAATGAAGCAACAAACAAAAGAAGTTTGACAGTTGAATAAATTCACATAAAATGTCCTTAAAAACTTCTCTAAGTGAACATGGAAGATTTGAATTAAAACATTTAAAACAGCAATAAATCAAAATGTAAACGTGTGACACGAGCGTGAACGAGTGAGATGAGAGAAAGAAACGAGTGGAACTTTTCATTACCTGCTAAACGTGTTTCTTCTAAGGCCGAGCTCCTGTTGTCTCTCTGCAGTGCAGTGAACGCAGCAGCACAAACAACAACATCTCTGTCTCTGTGAGTCCAACAAACTTTCACAGCAGCAGCAAACTCAAGTCGCGCGTTTTCACACCGGAATCACGTTTGAGCAGCAGCAGCGTCTGTGAGGAGACGAGAGAACAAACTGCCCTCTTCAACAAGTGGGGAGAGTGTGTGTGCCACTTCCTCCTGCTTTCACAATAAAACCAAACCTCACACTTCCTTCATTCATTCATCCATCCATTCATCCATTCATCCATTCATTCATTTGCTCTTCAGTTTGAGTCTGAATGTTGTAAAACAAAAGAAAGTGTGATCTTTGTTGCTCAAATGTGAGAAGAGACAGTGTTGTTGTTGTTGTTGTTGCTGTTGTTGTTGTTGTTGTTGTTGCTGCTGTTGTCAAAAATCAAAGAAAATCACGACTTTTCATTGTTTACACAAATGTCTTCCTCCCTCACAGACGAGGAGATGTCGCTGATGCCCATGTCAGGGTTTCTGAGTTGGAACATTTTTAGTGTATTGTACATAACTAAAATACTCACACTAACACACCTACTTGCCAGAAATGTGCTCACTGAAACCCGTTCAAAAAATCACTGTTTTGACGCATCGTGACGAAAACTGTATGACGCGAACCGATGCCAGTATAGAATTTTTATAGCTTAATTTTTTATGAACACATGTCTCGGTTTGTTAACTTTATTAAAGTTAAATAAATAATCTTAATGGTTTTTATGTCGCTTCCCCTTCACTGAGTCCTAACGACATCATTCTTTTCTTCTGCCGCAGACGGCGGCTAATTAGTCAAACTCATCCAGAGCAGAGTCATCGCTGCAGATCCGTGCGACGCAACGCTACTTTACATAATAGGTGATTTGCCTAAACAAACATACTTTTGCTAACGTTGCTAAGCTTTAGCTTCTGGCACCGACACAATCTCGTGTTGACCACGGTGACAGAACAGAAAACTGTGAGCAAGCATTGCTGTGTTTTAGTTTAAATCTTCACTTCTGTGTTTACCGTTCAGAGATCTTCTGTCGTGTTTGTTACACAGTAAATGTAGAGTGTTGTTATTGTTTGGTTGTCGCTAACGATGTAATATTCTCCACATCTACTTTTAATGAACAACCATTCACACACAATGAGGTCTTTTCACGTTTACCCAGGATTTTCAGCCTGGATTTAACACAACGTACAAGACTATGCCCTCGGACATAGTTTGGCACCGTTGCTAGGCAACATGAGATCACTACTATATTTGTATTCAAAGGTTACGCACTGCAGCTTTAATGTAGTCAACTGGAAGGTTGTGGGTCAATTTACCGGCGCTTCTCGTTTTAAGCCTCTGGTGTATCTCATGAGCTCATAGTACCCTGTCCTGTTCTCTTTATCTTTTTGCGATTGGTGATACTCATACTACATTTCCCAGTGTGCACTGGTACGCACCGCTGTTCAGTACCAGTTGCCTTGTTCGTCAACCTCCTTTCCAGGATTTGTTTGCATTTGTGTAAGTATATGAAGATCTTATTCATCAATAATATCAATGTTGTTGGTCCTCCTAAATATGTTTATTTCCCATTTAAGTTACATTACAATATAATATATATATATACAGTACATGTAGGTTTAAAATAATGGACAGTCATTGTCTACTGTTTTGTTATTGTAGAAACAAACTCATGAGTACTTTGCATAGCTTCTCTAATTTTCTCCATTTCTGTCTTTGATGTGTGTCCACAGGGAATGGTAGGTGCCAGTTAGTTCCCTTGTGCATCAGCCTGAGTGCTACTGGAGGACCGCCCCCCTGAAGACGTCCCTTGGGCCACATGCAAGTGAACAAACATAATTTGTCTGGAAAGTTGAAAGTTCAATAAAACAATTTTCTTTTTAAAAATCAGCATCATGTTCTAGTATTTGAATATATCACTTAATGATCTGCTGGTACCGACCACCCGCCGCCTAATTTACCTGGCAACAGTTGAATAAGGAGAGTACTGGCACTTATTTTTTTCCACTTAAAGCACTGAGTGTAAGTGAGTAAGTGAGTGTAAGTGAGTGTAAATAAGTCAGTGAGTGAGTGAATGAGTGAGTGAAAAGATTAAAACTGTAGTGTAATGCAGCTTTGAGTGACACGTGTGTATGATGATCAGTAGAGAGTTGATAAACTGAGCTGCTGCTTCTATCGTGAGACAAAGTGCAGAGATGAGATGAGTCTTTGACCTGGATCTGTGAAAACCACCCGCTGTGCAGCTGCAGGTGGAGCTCGCTCACATCCGCCTCCAAGCCTCTGTCACAACACCACAAAAACTACACAACTGTGTGTGTGTGTTTCCTCTTTTTTCTTCTTTTCTGTGTGTGTGTGTGCGTTCCTGTATGCGTATCTTTGAGAGGACCAGCAACCTTCTAAACCTTTGTATTTGAGGACATTTTTGTCCTCATGTTCTGTTTGTGCTGATACATTTATTTATATTTTACTTTTTGTTATTATTTTAGTGTGTGTTCTAAAAGTTAAAGGTTTTTCGAAAATGTACAACATTTTAAAATTCCTATCCTATTTTGTAAATGATGACGTACTGTTATTTGTTACAAGGCTGTAAAATACAGTCCCGGTGTTTTTTAATGTAACGTAGCTGCCACCAGATGGAACTCTTGTTTCATGACTAAACCTGATGCAGAGGTTTTTTACAGTTTCAATTCATTCAGGGTCAAGAATGTAGAATTCCCTAGAATATATATGAATACATATATACAGCCTATATATATATGTATATTGTATATTCACATATATGTGTGTATGTATGTATACATGTGAATATATCCACATGTATACAAAGAGGTGAATATGAAGTAGTACATATTTATATGTTATATATGTGAATATATTTTCATATATACAGTATATACTACTTCATATTCGTGTGTGTGTGTGTGTATGTGTGTGAGAATATGAAGTAGTGTCACTGTGTAAGTTTGTCCACTGGAGGGCGCCAGTCCGTCTTTTTTGGTTTGTTTTTATGATTTGTAGTAGAGAGAGAGATATATGCATGCCCCGCCTCCTCGTTGAGCACGCGCGTGTATCCTGCAGTGACGTCAGAGCTGTAGTGGCTCGTGAGCAGCAGGTTCTCGTACCCTCAGTCTTGTCCTCGCGCTCGGACAGTTCACGCTCACAGAACCGGTGTTTTTTTTTTTTAAAGACAAAAACAAACGTAATATTTCTTTATTTTTAAACTGAAGAAGAAGCGCGGACTTTATATTTGTGTTATTTTTTTGAAACCTTCACGCTCCGTGTTTTCTTCTCATTTTCGGAACTTATTTTTTTAACTTTTTAAATCTACTCTTGTCGGAATGTAACGGCTGTTGTTTTTGGAAAGATCATGAAGACGCTGTTGGAGGAGTGAAGCTGTAGGACTGTTGTCATCACTCACGAGAAAAGAGTTCATCATATGAATCATAAATGACGATGAAGATGAACGGATGATGCGGGTGTTTGCTGCTCCGCTGTTTGTTTGTTTGTTTGTTTGTTTGTGAGAAGAAGAGAAAAGAAGTGAACGATGATTTCAGAGGAGAGAAGCAGCCACGTCCATAAACAGGCTCTGAACTTTCCTGTGGGATTAATCATCCGTTCACCAAAGAAGAGGCTGCAGGAGAAGCTGAGCAGGAAACCCAGCAGTGGATCAGTGCAGTGAGTACAGACACTGTGTGTGTGTGTGTGTGTGTGTGTGTGTCAGGGCCGGAGCGAGCATCTGTGGGGCCCCAAGCTTAGTTTTAATCCATAAAAATGTCAGAAAATGTTGAAAGATGTTGATAATTCTTTCTCAAACTTGGTCATAATGATGTTCTCAAACGTCTTGTTTTTGTCAACAAACCAAAATGTCTCATAACTTCTTACATATGTTCTGGTCAGAGAATCTGGTTTAAATCCTTTTTTTAAAAAAAATCACTTAAATCAATTAATTGAGAAATTGTTTCAGCCTCACTCTGTTTATTATAATAATAATAATAATAATACATCATGTCTTTACAGGGAATTTCACAAACCCCATTATTTTGACGCACAATATCAGAGGGTTTGCAGATATTGGGCATACTTGGGCGGATAATTGATATAATATCTAATGTAGTTTTAAATGTACACAGTATCTTTGCGTTCTCATGTACAGGAGTCTCTTTTCAAAAACAAGGAGTGTGTAGTTTAGACTGTTTACACAGAGATAATAACCCAGAGGCAAAGACAAACACGTCGCAGGTCTGAAAAACGTACACGGAACAGCCCTTTAAACTTGTGTGTCACTTGTGTGTGTGTGTGTGTGTGTGTGTGATCAGACCAAACATTCAGAGGTGCTTAAACGTTTGAACGTTTGGGTGATTTCATTTGATCATGTGATTTTAAACACAAATATTACATACTCGATAATATGGGGGCGTGTTTGGAAGAAAACCATAGACACAAATACAACCTCAGACAGAATGAGACGAAGAAGAAGTTGCCGCCATCTTGGAATCTCATGTCAGGGTTTGCGAACTTGCTCCGACTTTCTTGAGTTAAGATGGCGTTCCTTTGAAACCCTTATCCCGTAAATAGCTGTTTATTTTCTGTGCTTTTGTTTAACGTGGGAGCTAATTTTGTTTTCTGGTCACTGAAGTTGGTAACATAGGCCTTCAGTAGAGCTGCAGAACATGAGGTAAAAACAAAGTCATATCACCATCATTTTCACACACGTTGTTTTCATGATATAAGTGAGTATAAAAAATCAAAAACACGTACATTTCTATAGCTCACAGGCACTTGTTTAGACAGTTAAGTTTAGACACTTAACGAGAGTTTCCTAGCTACCTAAGGACAGACGGAGTTGACTGCACACAGCTTTGGTGCTTTTCCATGATACAGTTCTAGCATGGCTCGACTTGACTCTACTCACTTGTTTTTCTGCTTTTCCATCTGTGATAGGACCTGACAGGGCTGGGCGATATCTCGATATTTTAATATATATATCGATATATGTCTAAACGAGATATAACACAGGACAATATCGCTTGTATCGATGTAGTTCGTTTTGCGTTAAAATGACAATACATGCGCTGCAAGTTCGCACCTATTTCTCCTCTCCCTGCGTCTCTACGCACACACACACACACACTGGGGCGTCGCACCCGTGGGGGATGTGGGTGTTTTAACAGCCACACTTTTCTCGGTGAGAGAGTTCAACACCTCACTAGAGTCGCTTCTTTCTCTGGCCGCTCTGTCTGCCTCCTCTCCCCCTCCCTCTCCCCCTCCCTCTCCTGTGGTTGCCTCAGACATGACACCAGCTTTGAGTGTGACCGGCTGATGATTGGCTGTTCTGCCTTAAGTCCCGCCCCTCTCGGTGTGTTAGATTTCTCGTTCAGCTCGTGCTGAGGAGGCGGGAACTAGCTGGGTTCATAGTTCACACACTATAGAGTTTTGACTTATTTTCCGTTACTGTCAGTCACTTTTGGACATATGGAAGCCCGAGGTTGTCAATATTGATAATAAAATATAAGACGTTATTTAATTGTCATATCAACAAGCTGAGTTAAATATCTATGTGAAATAATTGTTCAAACCCAATTAGGCATTCATTTTCACAGATACAATTTTTATTTTATTATTCATGTTTGTTCAAAATTTGTTAAGTCAAGTATTTTATACGTGTTTTTATACGTTTCTAGTATCAGTCATTTAAATGGGAAGCTTTTTATATCCCGTATTTATACATTTTGTACCTTTCTGTCATTGTTTTCATCGTTTTTTATTGTTTGGTCAAAAAATATTAAAAAAAAACATGTGATGCCAACATTATTGGGTTGGCAAAGTTGATGAGTTTTCATAAATGAATTGAAATAAAAAACATGTAATAACATAACACACAGCCATTAAGATTAGGACATTATAACTTCTTAACATTTGAAATGAAAAATATGTAGGATGGGCTTGTGGCGTATTGTCCTTACACTATTGTAGTCCTTTCCATCTGGTATGATAAGACAAGATGGCAGCATGTCAGTCCACGTCAGCGTTGTATATTTTTACTAACACGTTTTTTTGCCTTTTTAATATTCGTCCTGAAGTTTTTCTTTTGTTCTTGGATTACTTGACTGGGATTAAACAATCTTCTGGATCTACAATTCCATCTCTACTGCGCCTAGTGTTCACCTGCCGGGCGATTTCACCTGTCCACGGCGCTGCGTCATCTCATCTCATTTCCCTTCTCTGCAGGCACACACACACACACACACACACACACACACACACACACACTCACAAACTTTTCTGAACAGAGAAAATGGCTTTTCTTGTGACTCTTAGCTGTTCGCACAGGACATGACCCGAGCGTGGAATCCCCCGACAGACTTACCCCGACGTCAGAGCCTTCTGGTTTTAAATGACTATTTTGCGTTCAATGACAGACATCGTTCAGACATAAAGTATGAATTGTTGAACGGCTCTTTGTTTAAGCCTAATGTCGGCAAGCAAAGGTGGTTGATTGTTTTATTGTTACTTCTGTCTGGTATCGTGCAACCTAATCTGGCCCTGAGTTGCAGCTCATTCAGATCTGATGTTAAATCCCTGTCGGGTCTCAGTGTCATGCTTATAAATCTGTTTCTTTAGACAGTTTGCAGATGCAGTAAATACATCAGTGGAAAAGTGTTTATTGTTTCTTAAACTTATAATGGACCATTTAAAACATTTGATCTAATATGCTATAATGCTTTGAGGGAAACCCCAATTACATTACAGAGATATATCGAGATATATATCGAGTATCGCCATTCAGCTAAAAAATATCAAGATAGGACTTTGAGTCCTTATCACTGGTGTGTTTTTTACAGTGTCGTCACTGAAGAGTCATGACTGCGACGTCCGACACAAGAGTCAAAGCCAACAATGTCCAACTGTAGATGAGTTAAAAAGACTTAAAAATCCTGAAAACATGTTCATCCCCAACATTTGGCAAAGCAAATGTCTAAAATGTCAACATTGAACAGAGAAGTCTGGTGTATTTAGCGACAGCACTGCTGAAAGCCGGCGATCGTGAGCCCAATCACGACCACGTTCAGTCATCGGGTTCTCTCAAATCAACCGATACTAATGATTCTAGTGATTCAGTGCGAGAACTGTAAAATGAAAAAGCGGCAGTTGTTCAGCAGTTTGATGTAATAACTGCTTCTTGTCTTGTTACACTGCAGCTTAAAGGTCGTTTTTCCAATTCCTGCCAATGAACCATCCTTCACACAGTTAACATGCTCCTCCGCCGTGTTTCCTCTCAGGTCCAACACCTCGGACAACACCGTGCGCCCCGCGGAGAACGCCGGCGTCCGGCAGCCGGCCAAGAGCAAAATCCGCCGCCACAACAACAACAGGCTGTCCAATGTTTTCAACCAGAGCCCAAACCTGCGGGACGGCGGTGGACGGCGTGGCCAGGCGCAAGGCAGCGGGAATCTGGCCGGAGACCTCCAGACTGCGGACGACCCGGCCGAGCTCTCCGCCCAAAAGTCTGTCCCCGGCATCCTGAAGATCTTTGGCAGCGACATCTGTCAGGGGACGCACTACAAGAGCGTGTTGGCCACCGCTCAGTCCTGTGCCAAGGAGCTGGTGAAGGAGGCGCTAGAGAGGTGAGGGGTCAGACCTTAGACCTAACCTTAATAACAGCTTACAGCTGAGTGGAACGCTTCGGGTTTGGTGCAGTACCAAAGCACCAAAATAACCAACTGCAACCGCTTCACTCTCCCGTTATCCGTGCTGTAGTTGGTGACTCACGTCTGTGAAGACGGTGGATGACCTCAGTTTTAACCCCCTCCGTCTGTCGCTCAGGTACTGTCTGGAAAAGGAGGAGCCCAGCGACTATGTGCTCTGCGACGTGATTGGCCGGACGGACTCGGATAACCAGTGGAGGAGGGAGTGTTTTCGGGTGGTGGCGGACAGCGAGAGGCCCCTGATGCTGCAGTCGCTCTGGAAACCCAAGGACGGCTTCTCCCGGCGCTTTGAAATCCAGCAGAGGGCGAGCGTGGAAGAGCAGAGTTTGAAGGACAGGGACACAATCACGGCAGGTGAGGACGAGCCCATGCCGCTCTGATACGGCTCAGAATCACCGTAAAACACAGAGCAGAGTACTTTAGTCAAATCCTTTGGAACATTTTGTCTAAAAGACGTTAAAACGACTATCGAGTTTTTGGTTTTTTTATTAGTCGGGAGGGGTTTAGAGAATCAGTATGAAATTGATTAGTCAGTACTTAAGTATTGATAATGACACCGCTAACGATATTTATGTTCTGTTAATGAACTCAAGAATGGACAAGAATCAGGAAATGCTCACATGAATGAGGGGAACCTTGGGCTGGAAGTGGGATAACAGTGGAGGAAGCTACGTTTAGGAGATTCTCCATCCACGTTCAGTACATAGACTTTATGACCTTTGACCTTTGTGACCTGTGTTGTGAATAAATCCTGCACTTTTAACTTCTTCAGGTTAACGTTTTTGTTGTCTTCAGTTAGACAGACATCGTCGCATATCCGATATCTTGATTATCACAGAATCGTCACATCGTATGTCAAAGAAATCAAAAGAGGTTTGAGGAAAATCAAGATTTCCTGGTTTGGGAAACACAGAAAAAACTCTAAATTAATTGAGATTAGATTCATTGATTTAAAAAATAATCATCATTTGCAGCCTAAGTCTCAATATTAGCATGTGTATCAATATTACTGATATTGGGTCGTATTGGACGAGAAAGAGTGGGATTGTTTCTCTTTGGGAATTCACTGTGTGTTAAAAGCACAAATGAGATGTCGCTGACGTTCCTCACACCCGCCTCTTATTGCGGGCTATCAGCCCTCATTGTGCGGCTTATCACAGAGGAGACGGCAGGTCAGGAGGTAAAAACAAAGGCACGGCCCCGCTCTTATCTGTCTTTTATGGCGGGGGCCCTGAGAAGCGGCTCTTTCTCCCCCCACAGTGGATGCTCGCTGTCGTGTTGCTCTTCCTCTCGCGGCTTCACTTCCTGCGCAGTGAAGATCGCACAGCTTTTGTTGACTTTGGCTTAAACTTTGTAATAATCTGCCGCTTTACTGATGATACTGAGGTTTCAGGGCCATCCAGCAGAGGTTTGGGAGGTGTTTTAAAATGGGCTTTATCCATAAATTGGACTGGAAGAATCCGACAGGTGAGCGTCAGAAGAACCACAGCGTTCCGTCACTGACTGTGGGCTCGCTGCCCTTCACCTCCACTGCTTCTTCAGCCGTGGACCCCGGTGTGATTCCCCACACTAGAGCTGAACAATGTGGAACAACAAAAAACAAAACACACCCACTTCCACAGCTGATAAGAGCGTCAGCGCTGCAGTGTGAAGCCGCGCTCTCTGGACATTCCACGGTGCTTAACGGCTCCCAGCGATGCCCAAGCTGTGTTTGTGTTTGTCAAGGTCGACGCAGCGGTCGCTGGTATCAGAGCTGACGGCCACATCTCACTTTCCCCACACGTTTCCTCTCTTTCCTCTGCTTGTGTTTGCGTTGGAGTCGGTGCCAGACTGCACTGAGGTGTTGAGTTGTTCCTTTTTCTCCGGGGCAGGAATTTCACGAGCTCCGGCTCAAACGTCCACGTGGCCTCGAGGATGAACCGATGAGATTTTGGTGTTGAAATTCAATTTCAGAAACTTGAGTGTTTGGTGGAGGAAAAATCTCCATGGTTACGCATAATCTCACCTTTAATTTAAATTGTCATCCACATAAATCTGTTTAATTTGTGTACACGTCCTCTAACGTCCTAATTTAGCTGGACTCTTGGTTCCTGCTTTGACGAGGTTCTAGTAAATCTGCTTGCTGTATTGTAACGTTACTCGGTATAAATACGTTTGACAGACGTGGTGGTCGTCACACGCCCTCTTCTCCTCTGTCCTCTCAGGCATCAACGCTCAGGCTCGCAGGCTGCAGAAGAGCCGCTCCAGGGTCACGTCGCTGTTCGTGGACGGCAGCGGCGGGGGCGACGACGCGGACGCACTCGGCATCTGGAGGAGCTTGAGCGAGATGGACCTGCCCGCCATGGGGAAGGAGGCCGGCCGGGCGAGACAGAGCGCACTCAGGGAAGACGCTCAGGCCGAGGCGGACAAGGAGGTGCTACGGCTGGGCATGGAGAAGGAGGAGACGGAGAGCAGCGACGACAACTCCACCCAGTACTCCATCCACCCGCCATTTGACTTCCCCTACTTCCTGCTTCTGCAGGGCTACAGCCACAGACAGGTGAGAGGCACAAGAACCACAGCGTTCACACGATATCACAATATAAATCAAATCAATATTCCTCTAAGTAATATGTGAATGAGACATATGTGGATATGAAGCTGCACACAGGACTCATGGTCTCAGTGTGAGAGTGACGGTACACTGTAAATACACTGTAAAAAAAAATATATAATCCACTGTTTATGATCTGTATCACATGATCGTAAAACACACTTAATATTACCTTTCATTTCAGATGAACATGGACTAAAACTATGGTCAAATTCTGCTAAAACACAAATAATTGGGCCTAAAAGTGACTTTTTTTTTAATTCCACGTATTTTTAATCGTATATATAATATTGAATTCATAATATTTAGTATATATGACAACGATGATCCATGCAAAAAAGAAGAAAACGGACTTTTCCATGAGCGCGTGAATAAAATACACAGATCTGTCCCCTTTCGAAATGTGTCATCCTGCTTCTACACCAGTGGTCACCAACGTGGTGCCCGCGGGCACTTGGTAGCCAGCGAGCAGCCAGCGAGGTGCCCGTGGGCTCATTTCACTTCACCTCACTTGCATGTATCCAAATGATCACTGAGTAAAATGTCCTGATATTATTTATAAAAACTGTGATAATCATTAGGAGTAAGCACTGGATTTAATGTGTATGCAATTAAATGCATAATATTCATCATTTCAATGGTAAATTGCATAAAATGTTAATATGGTAGCCCTCCATATTATTCTCTACCCTTCAGGTAGCTCTCGGTCTCAAAAAGGTTGGTGACCCCTGTTCTACACAGTGTCCTCATGTCCCCATGTCCTCATCCTTATGTCTTCATGTCCTCATATCCTTGTGTCCTCATGTCTTTGTGTCCTCCTGTCTTCATGTCCTTGTATCCTCATGTATGTCCTTGTGTCTTCATGTCTTCATGCATATCTTCATGTCCTCATCTCCTCATTTCTTCATGTCCTCATATCTTCATGTCTTCATGTCCTCATTTCTTCATGTCCTCATTTCTTCATGTCTTAATTTCTTCATGTCCTCATGTCTTCGCGTCCTCATTTCTTCATGTCTTCATGTCCTCATTTCTTCAAAACTTCATGTCTTCATGTCCTCATGTCCTCATGTCAGTCGTTAGAGGAAACATTTGTTTAACAAACATTTTTAGAACTTTGAGTCTGAAACTGGAGACTTTTGTTTTTCTACAGCAGTTTAAGTATAGTGTGTGTGTGTGTGTGCGTGTCTGTGTGTGTGTGTGTGTGTGTGTGTGTGCTGCGCTGCGCCTCATTTAAAAACTAAAATAACACTCTGTTCTCTGTTCTCTGTGAATGTGAAGTGCAGTTTAAAATCACATGCTGACTCAGAGTCAGGAAATGAAAGTGTTGCTCATCCACAGATGAACAGAATCAGATCAATGACGCAGCAAATTATTTGTAAGTAAAACATTAAAAAAATCAAATAGTTTCACAGACCTGGACCTGATCCTTTGATCTTATCACTATTTGAACTAATATTTATATCAAGGCTGCAACTAAAATCTGCAACTGCACATTCTTTTCTGAGTGAAGTGAACTCTGAACTTTAGCCTGTTCACAGTCTTTACTCACTCACACACACTCACACACACACACACACACACACACACAGCCACAGTCTGACTCTGATCAGCGCGGCGTCCTCGTCTCACTAAGAGTCTTAATGCAGTGACCTCGAGGTCACGGACATCAGCCACGTCTCTCTCTCTTAAGCCTGTCTCCCATCCTCAGGCTTTATTGTCCACCTGCTGATCCCACACACGTCTGTCCACTCGCTGGTCCAAAACGTTACACAAGGAAATCAGCCTTGTCCTGTTCATGGGATTAAAGCTGAGGAGAAGATTCTGATCATTAACTGTTGAGCTCATTCATTCATTTAGAATTTTAATTATTTGTCATGGACATAAAGAAATGGTTAAAAACTCAATTCATTTCTTAACTCACTGATGAAGATTTTAGATCATTTTCTGATCAAAGCTTGATGTTTAATGTGTGAGAATGTGTTTTTTTCTTCTCTTTTGTAATAAGATAAATACGTAACATTTAGTTGAGTTGAATAAACTCCTCACCACTAGATGTCACTAGATGCCACACACTGGACCTTCAGAGTGAGATCGTTTTGATTTTAAAGTGGAATAAATCGCTGTTTTGTCAGGATTTCGTCATCTACCTGATGAGCGGGACGTCCACCATCTTCGGCTGCTGCCGGGAGCACAGCAACGGCGAGGACGAGGAGAGGTTGAAGGTGGACATCCTCCTCTTCGCCCCCGACGTGCTGCCTCAGCACTGCTGTGTCCGGCGCTCGGACTCGTCGCCGTCGACCGTGCTGAAGCCGCTGCATGGCGCTCCAGTGACCAGAAACGGCTTCCTCCTCAGGGAGGAGGAGGAGCTGAACCCGGGGGACCTGGTGGGTTTGGGGAAACACTATCTGTTCATGTTCAAGGATCCGACCAGCGCTCCTGGATCCGTGCAGACTCCTTCATGGATGGCCAGACTGTGGCCACACTGTGACGCGTCCTCCTCCCCATGTTCATCGTGTGGCTCCTCCGTCGCCATGGCGGCGAAAAGGCCCGGGAGGACGCCGCCGCCGCCGCCTCGGTGGAGGGACCTGGAAGGCACCGAGGCGACGCTCGACTACGAGCTGGAGCAGGAGAAACGAGTCGTGCGGGAGATTCTGGACATGACGGACCCCAGTGGGAACCAACCCAAGCTGACGCCCGCGTTCCTGCTGAGCCTGTGCATCCAACACTCGGCCCTCAGCTTCCCACTGACGCACTTCAGACAACTGCTGCTCCGCATCTCCAGTCAGATCCAACTCCTCATGTGGGTAAGGACAAATCTGCCCGTCTGTCTGTCTGTCTGTCTGTCTGTCTGCTCTGAGACGGTAAGTGATCTCAGCTCCCTCTCAAATGTTGTCTTTACATTTCAGTACTAAACGTGCGCTAGAACGCGATAGCGATGTGTCACTGGTCAGTTCAGAATCAGCCGTTTATCACAGCCTGGGGTCCAAGCCTTCCAGAGCTTTGTCTGCTGGGTTTGGATAATCAGAACTTGGTATCACCCAAATGAAAACCCATTTTATTTCGTCCACCTTTGACTTTATTAAGCTTATTAGCAAAAGGTCTGTTCATAAGGTTTGAGGTTCCAAGGACTGATGGTCTGATGACAGTGAGGCGCTCACTGGTGGAGAGGGTCGCTTCCATCCTCCTGGTCCATTCCTGGACTTACCCGCTTGTACCCCAGCCTGTGGTTATGGTGATCGTAGCCCAGCCGCCCTCCAACCACTGACCGTGTACCCAACTCTACGCTCTGCCTTGGAGGGTGGAGGGGGTTCAGTGTCTGATGGAGCACCCGGCTGGTTCCCAGTCGTTCCTTTACCACACAAACCCAAAACTGTTGGCTGGTTCTGAGTCTCGTAATTTTCCTTGGTTTTGGTCTTTTAATTGCCTTCCGTACCACGATAAAACCCTGCACCCAAAATGCTACCAAAATCAAAATCAAAATCAAAATCAATCATATCCAAGTTTCCAAGTATATTTACAATTATTTTGTCGGATGTCCACGGGAAAAATTTGGGGAACGAGTTCCATACGGACAGCGACTCCAAGCCCGTGATGACGATTTCTGGTCAATCGCTCCAAAACTCAGTAGCCAATCAGCAGGCAGCTTCCTAAGGCCCGCCCACAAACAAAAAAATCACGTGAGGGAGTGCAAAGAACAAGTGCATTTTCAAACAATAAAATACAATATTTTTGAATGATTAAATCGATATTTTATGTGCTTCAGTAATAAATAATCAAATGTGCGGTTGATGTTTGTTTTTGCATGAACTTGATATTTTCTTCCCTCTCAGGACAAAACAAAGGAGCTGGCTGCGATCCAGCCTGAAACGTGAGTAGACAAAAACCTAAGCTAAGTGTTTTCAAAAATACCCCAGAAATCTAATAAGGAATTAGAGTCAGTTTCACACATGTGGAGATAGACGTTTCCTCACGGAAGCAGCAGAGCATTCTCTCATCATCATGTTTTAGCTTGGATTATTGCTCTGAGTCATAAAAAGGTGACGAACCGTTTAGTTTTTATGTACATTTAAAAGGTTTGCTGGAACAAAGGAACACGAGTGCAGCAACTAAACACAATTTGCATATTTGAAAAAAATGGTAGTTTGAAGTTTGTAAACCACTCACTCTTCCACACCAAAGTCCATAGAGAAAATCAGTGATTTTAGCTCATGGGGACACAGGAGCTGCTGGTCCACTGCTGCCTCGTGTGGTCACTTTGTGTCAGTGAAGTTAATCCAAATATAGAATTTTGTGACAAAAGTGACAAAATAAGCCATTTGAACTTAGTGATGGAGGCAGCAGTGGATCAACAACTCCTGTGTGCTGTGATGTTAAAATCACTGATTTTCTCTATGGGCTTTGGTGTGGGAGAGTAACTGCTTAACAAACGTCAGTTTCTTGCTATCTCATGACTGTGAAGCTATTACACCTTCTTTTTTCTTTTTTTTACACCAGTGACCGGGAGTCTGATCATCTCAGCACAAACGAGCTGATCCCAGGTCTGCAGCCGCTGGTGCTGTGGATGGCCAACTCCATCGAACTGCTGCACTTCATCCAGCATGAAGTCCCTCAGCTGCTGCCCTGGAGGCAGGAGCAGGAGGACGAAGGTCTGTCTCCCTCACAGCTGTTTGAACCGTAGTAAGTCTGTGTGTCGACTGTTAAAAAACGCTTTCTTTGCCTGTTTGTGTTTATTTAATCAGGTCTGTTGGACTCTGAGATGTCGTCCACACGGTCAGCGTGCGAGGAGGCCATGACAGTCCTAGAGGAAGTCATCATGTTCACCTTCCAGCAATCGGTGTACTATCTAACAAAGGTCAGCTCCCACACGTCAGTATCAGCTGAACATAAGACTGTAGCTCTTTTGCAGTAACAGTGCGTTCACGTATGAGAATAACGTACGTGTTTTTGGAGTGTCGGTCACAGGAGAAACAGGAAATTGAACTGTGTAAACACCATGTTTCTGTTTCCACTGAGTTTTATTCCAGACAGAAAACACGGTGTCAGACTGGAAACAGACGCTCGGTCAGGAACAAGCCTGTGAGATAGTGAAGCTGCTTGTTTTTTTCCACCCATGAATGGGACAAAGGCTGAGAACACGATTTTTCAATTGAAGTCCAAATTATTGACAGAGAACCTTTAAAACCCCTTTTGAATGAGTTTAGATTCTGCATAGGCAGGTAGGTTATTGATAAGTTCGTAGGTCAGTTTATGAGTGGGTAGGTTGATCAATTGGTAGGTAGGTTGGTCAATAGGAGGGTTGGTAGTTAGCAAGGTAGGTATGATGCAGGTAGGTTTTTATATGGAGCAAAGAAAGAGAATAATTACATTTTCGTGTTGAATAAGAAGAACACTCAAACTGATTTATCGATAATCAAAATAGTTGACAAGTAATTTAATAATCACTGCATTGTAGAGCTGAAACGATTAAACGATGAATCGATTATAAATAGATTACTAAATTAATCGACAACTATTTTGATAATGGAATAACCGGTTTGATGTTTTTTCATGATTAAAACAAGATATCTGATTGTTTACGCTTCTTAAATGTGAATATTTTCTTCATTTCTTTGCTCTGGATAACAAAGAAATCATTAGCGATTAATCGATTAAACGAGATATAATCGACAGATGAATCGATTATGAAAATGACCGTTAGTTGCAGCTTTACTGCATTGTTAACAACTGTGTGCTGTTCATGTTGCAGTGTAATGATATTTTATTTCTGACTCCTGTGACAACGTGAAGGAAATGAAACCGGGCCTAAAATAAAGCCTTGTGGTACACCACAAAACTACTTAATCTCCACTGATCTACAGTGCAGATTTAATAACGTCTCTCGAAGGTGTCTCTCATGTCTCAAAGTGTCTGGACTTGTTGAGAGACACAGGAATCAGCCGTCAGCTCTGCTGGGTTTTTACGGCGCAGCAGGAAGCGCTCGGGCTCCATTTATGCAGCTTTCCCGTGTTAACGCGGCTCGTTAAAAGCCGTCTGATGTCACAGCGCAGACTCGTAACACACACCAGCCGCCTTTCACTGAGGAAAGGAGGCAAGGAAACAGGAACCGTCTGTGCTGTTGTTCTCTGTCGGCTCTGTTTATACACACAGAATCAGTCTTTTAAATAGAAAAGGTTTTCTGTTTATTGATGTGATCTGTGAACGCTTGTTCATCACTCTGTCGTAGGCTGTAATTACTGAACACGCATGTGATTATTATGTGTTGACTCTCTGTGAGAGATTCACAGCTCTGGTCCACAGTTTGTTTCCTGCAGAGGAAGAAAAGCTGTCATCAGAGAAACACCCAAGAGAGGAGAGGAAGGAGGGAGGAAGGAAGGAAGGGAGGGAGGGAGGGAAGGATGGAGGAGGGAGGGAGGAACCCTGAGCTCCTTCAGCTAATTTCCTGTGAACTGCGCCCGAAAGTTCTTAAAGTACACTTAACCTTTTCCACTTCTCCCTTTGACGTTGGTGAGCGAGTGAAAGTGGAGCAGAGGTCAGTCATGGTTCTGATCTCCGCGATCGTAACAGTGTTGACGTTACTCAGGCAGAGATGAGACTTTTAGTGTCTATATCATTAAACTGTGACCTTTTATGTAAACGTCAGACGAGTCACTTTCACCAGGTCCCGGTTTCAAAAAAATAATTTGTTTTCTGTCTGATTTAACATGGATTCAGTTCGAGATATTTTAGTTTTCTTGGTTAAAATCAAACATGTTTTGCACTTGGATCACTCTCTAACCTGCTGCCACATTAAAAATATCAATAATTACCTTAATAAAACTGACTTTGATGCACTTTCTATGTAACGTGACTGCACAGTGTGTGATCATGCAAACTAACATTAATGTATGAACTGTAGAAGTGCCTCAGTCTGTGTGTCTGTGTGTGTGTGTGTAGCTGTCTGTGCATGTGTGTGTGTGTGTGTGTATGTGTGTGTGTCTTCATGACGACAGATGAGCTGAGCTGTTTTTACCTCAGGAAGGTTTGGTTATTGTCGTCTTTTACAGTGGGTGAGTGAGTGAGTGAACATATCAGGATGATGTCATGCATGTGAAACAATGGCTTAAGTGAATCAGAAGGAGGAGTTTGTGATAACAGCCGGATCTGTGTGTGTGTGTGTGTGCGTGTGTGGGTGTGGGTGTGTGTGTGCGTGTGCGTGTGTGTGTGTGTGAGAGAGAAAGAGGAACAGGACTGTTCAGTTCTGCAAACAAATGCTACAAAATTCACACTCACATACTGGTTCTTATAAGGACTCCACTTGTGTTTTTCTGTACTTAAATGTTCTTTTTTAACATCTAATGATGGCTATGATTGTGGTGTAACTGTATGACAGCATTATTCATGCTCTCACCGCTGACCTTTCCTGCACAGTTTCCTGTGTTTTCCTCACAGTGACTCAGTATTTTATTGCGTGTCTGTGCTTGGTGACACTGAGCAGGATAATTACTCACTTTACTTTCAGCTGCTGCTGTCAGTGATGTCATCCCTTTGACTAAAGTTTGGCCAAAAAAAATTCCTGCACATCAATAACCTCACCAGCAGAAAGGACCGCCCCCTTGGTGGAGTTCTGGCTCCTGACTGGTTAAAGTGTGTGGTGGGGGGGGGACGTTTAAAGCTGTAAAAAATACTTATTTTTCAACATTTTCGGACATTTTACAGACCAAACAATCCTTCATCGAGAAAATAATCACCAGATTAATCAATTATGAGAATAGTCCATTAGTTGCAGCCCTACAAAAGAACTATGACCCAGAAATAACTGTTTTATCAGCATTTATTAAACAAACTACACTGAAAAATCACATCAACACGGAAAAATAAGACGATTAGTCGTCATAATCTCTTTATCATATGCATAAAAACTCACTAATTCTTTTACTGCTGGATGATCCTCACGGTCCCACAGTCACGTGTCCACTCCTGAATGTCTCCACAGAGCATGTACTCGGCACTTCCTGGTCTGCTGGACGGGAACCCGTTCTCGGAGAGCGGTCGGCTGCGAGCGCCCGACGGACTGGGCAGTACCCTGGAGGTGCTGAAGGAGGCGCTGAAGCTTCTCACGGCCTTCCAGGTGCACCCGGACATCTCGCTGCAGCTCTGCGCCTACCTGTTCTTCTTCATCAACGCGTCGCTCTTCAACGCCCTCATGGACAGAGGTGAGGAAAATACTGGATAAAACTAAGTTCAAGGCCCTTGAATGTTTTTGAAAATGAATGAAAGTAAAGTGCTTGAATTTTGTGAAAGAAAGAGGTGAACTTAGGTAAATGTCTCCCTTGTTTGTTACGACGCCACCTGCTGTTTCATGCCCTGCATTGCTCGATGTACGTAGACCTACACAGGACAGATGTGGAGTCCTCATTTCCAGCGGTGTTGTGGACACTGTCCACTGTCTCTCTCCGCTGTGGACGTGAGATTCCCTGCAGGACAATGAGCGAGTAAAGTTAAGACAAGAGAGAGAAAATGGGAAATGAAAATTCCAACGTCTCTGTCTCACCTCTGTGAGGTTAGCAACACCAGTCAAGAGCGACTTCTATCTACAACATGTCTGATTTGAAAGTAGCGATGTTTGTGTTGACGTTAAAATCCCTGATATCAGAAATATCAGAGTTCCGACTTCACGTTCCGATCATGACGCACGCTGTTCTCTCATCTACGACTAACCTGAGACCACTTCACTCCTCAGGATCTGTTCCCGGGTTCTACCAGTGGTCCCGAGGCGTTCAGATTCGGGCCAACCTGGACCTCATGATGGACTGGATCCAGAGCATCGGACTGGGCGACCTGTCCACCGAGTACTTCCAGAAACTGTCGGCTGCTGTCAATCTGCTGGCCACGCCCAAAGAAACACTCCTACAGGTCAGTGTGAACGTATTTTTGTTTTTAGTGAAAGGGAAGGTCTACAGGACCGTGGTGGGACCTGCGGTGATGTTTGGCTTGGAGACCGTGATGCCGGAGCTGAAGATGCTGAGAGCTTTTGTTGGGAGTGACCAGGATGGACCAGGATTAGACATGGGCATATAATCCAGGGACAGCTCAGGTTTGAACAGTTTGGAGATAAAGTAAGAGAGAGTCAAGGTTGAGATGAAGCTACTGCAGAGAAGGTTCATGAGGACAGTTGGTGGAGCAGAAGATGGAGGCAGATGATCCGCTGTGGCGGTGTGTGGAAGAAATAGGATTTTTCAGTTTATATATTTTCAGTTTACAGTATTTTGTGGTTTCTTTGCTCCGTTTGACAAAGAAATCATTAAAACTTGATCATTTTGGTTTGATCGACATTTTCTGGACCAAACAACCAATCGATGAATTCAGAAAATAACCGACAGATCATCATTTATTACCCTGTGCAGTTTAAGATTAATTAAGGTATTGTTTTTGTTTTGCTTTGCAGTCATTTATTCATCTGAACCAATCACTTTGGTTTATGGACTCAAATAATCATTAGTTGCAGCTCTTTTTCTGACTCGCGGTTTAATGTTTTGTTTTTTTTCACGAGGACACGAGGACGTTGATCTAATGAGGAAATAACCTTCAACAACCGTGTAATACTGATAAAGAGATTAAAGAGTGAGAAATATCCTCGTCATCAGGCGAGTGTAAGTGTGAGGAAGAGTTAATTAAGGGTGAAGACGTTACGATGTCTGTTCTGCTCACGAACATCAAACACGGTTTATTTATGTTTGCTCTCACTCACGTCTTTGCCGACTCATCGCCTCGTCTTCCCTCTTCCTCGACAGTGTAAACACGAGGAACCCGAGCTGCTTATTAAACGCTGAGCTGCTCGCAGTCGTAAACAGAAGCCAAAGAACAAAGGTTGAATAAATGAAATAAAGACTCACAACACAGGAGAAGAAGGAGGGATTCACACGTGGCTGCATGTTTTTGTGGTCAAGTAACTACAGATTCTTCTTTTTCTGGGTTTTTTTCCCTTGTTGTCGGGACATGAAGCTTTAAAGGTCCAGTCTGTGATATTCAGGTGTGTTTATTGGCAGAAGTGGATCACACTACCCATAAGTGTGTTTGTGCAACTTTAAAATAACACATTATTTGGTTTCATATGTCATTTAATGATAACCTGCTCTTTATGTCCTCTATGGTGACATGGTGATAAAGTATCTGTGAGTTTTCCCGTATCATCAAACCCTTCAAACCCTTTCATCCTAACACTTAACGCTGTCACTCTGTGCTGTGTATTTGTAGAAACTGGGTTAAATGTGTGTGTGTGTGTGTGTGTGTGTGTGGGACCTCGGCACCTGTTTCCAGTGTGTGTGTCATTGACGCTCAGCACAGCTGTCGGGGACAGAGTCTCGTCCTCGTCCTGTGATTGGACGCTTTCACGTGTCCCGCCCTGGCATGAGGTCACTCTGTGGCCGTGGCGACGGAGCACACGCCCTTTTGTGGTGAGCGGCGGCGCAGCACAGCAGAGGGATGTGGCGCGCCTTCACTTTCCTGCCTCAACATCTGAGGAGTTATTTTTGGGAGAAACATTATCGCTCAGACACAACAGAGGAGAGACAGACACGCTGAAGTCTATGAGCAGCGAGTGTTAAACTGCTGCTGCTGCTGCTGCTGCTGCTGCTGCTGCTGCCGCTGCTGCTTCTGCTGCCACTGCTGCACTTTTACCAACTGGAAACAGAATGAATTTAAAGTTGCTTTTTTAACATTTTACAGTTCGACTCAGTCACGTTGTTTTCTGTGACTTCACAGTTCCTCCTCAATGTGGGCGGAGTCATCATAGAAACATTTCAGCGTTTGTGTTTGCTTTGATTCTTGTGTCTGACGTCACACTCATGACTCTTCAGTGACGACACTCTCTGACCAATCAGAGGCCGGCAGTGTGTTGACGTCACGTTTTAGTATCGGCTCAGCTGAACCTCGTCAGACCAGGTTCTGACCAGGTTCTGTCACTGATGCTCGGAGCTGCCGCTGTTTAATGGAAAAGCAGCAACAGTTGTTTTCTATGAGCGACCATGTTGGCAGGCAAAGATGAACAGGACCGGTTCTCAGGGTTCTCAGGGTTCTCAGGGTTCTCAGGGTTCACTGTCACTTTAAATCAACGGAGATCGACCGATATATGACAGAAGTTAACAGACTGAATATATCTGCTCCTTATAATGCAACACTTATATTTGTATATATGTAAAATAATTTGTGACAATGATTATAAAGAATAAAAGATAAACGTTCTCCTAAGTCATCAACGGATGAAAAATGTTTCACAGCGTCATAATTCACTCAACAGCTGTTATTTAGAGCTTCAGACTCAGAGAAGTCCTTTCCCAGGAGGCTTTGCTCCCACATGCGTGATTTACGAGAACATATAATTGATTTAAATACTTTCAATGTAAATGAGAGAGAAGCAGTGACTCTGTGTGTCTCACCCTGTCATTCGCTGACAACAAAGCCCGACGACAGAACAGACAGCGGCTGGTGGAGAAGCTGGTGGAGGCGAGATATTTCTGTTGTTATTGATTATAAGACGATTTCATAATAAATCAAGTGAGTGGAGACAAAGAGGGAGAACCAGAACTTCCACAAACCTCACTCCAGATACGACTGTCGGTGTCCTTCAGTGAAGAAGTTAAACATTCAATGACACCAAAACGACTACAAAAGGTTGCAGAAAATGACAATAAATGTTTGTTTTCTTTTGAAAAACTAGAATAAAAACTCATTGTGGAGAATAATTCATGTGTTGAGTGAGTCTAAGCAGAGATGAAATTAAATAAAAACATACATGTTTTTTAATGTTTTTCCCATTGAATGACGCTCGTTTCTGTCGTTTTCTCCCACGGACGTGAACGTGACGCCAGGACAAAGGAAAATAGTCATTCTGGGAACTTTTCCTGTGACAACTTAAACGATTATGAACTTTGTACGACAAGAACGAAACAGTATTTTGTACTGATGAATTCTTCTTTGAGTGACGTCTCATCCGCGGATCTTTCCTTCATGAAAGTGTCTTTTGTTTGCGTGCAGGCGTCGTGGTCGTCTCTCAGGACCGAGTTTGCTTCGCTGAATCCAGCTCAACTTCATCACATGCTGAGGGAATATAACTGCGGCAAAGTCTGTCCCAGTGGCTGGACGCCGTCCCCAGAGGACGCTCAGGACGCCGTCAGGACGGGTGAGGACTGTTTATTACATTATTAAATTATTAAAGTTGTTTATCAGTTTCTCAGCTTTATTAATAAACAACCAGGATTTGACCGAAAATGCTTTACAGCAGTGGTTCCCAAACACTGGGTCGGCCCCCAGAAATTGGTCGCAGGTGAAATGTTTGGGTCCCAAAACTAATTTTCTGAACCTTTTATTTCATATGAATGTGTTTATGTTTGAGAAAATATGCGTTAAATTAAGTTTTAGTTACTGACTTAAAAATGATTTGTTCGTTAATTAAAAAAAGTAGATTAGTTGATTAATTGCAATTTGGAGAATTGCAAGAATACTTTAAAAAATGAGTCTTCACATAGAACGTTAGGGAAACAGTGGGTCATTAATTGATTATGAAAATAATTTATGTCAGAAAATGTCGATCAGTGTTTCCCAAACCTTTGTTTTTGTCCACAAACCAAAATTATTCAGTTATTAATTAGATTATGCTGTCGACTAATTGTTTGATAAATGCTGATAAAGCAGTTATTTCTGGGTCAAAGTTCTTTAGTAGGCCTGCAACTAATGGACTATTCTCATAATAGGTGTAAGTAGTATCTGGCGATTAGGTACTCGACTTGTTTGGTCTGTAAAATGTTGAAAAATGTTGATCAAACCTGGTAATGATGGCGTTTCTCAAATGTCTTGTTTTTGTCCCCAAACCAAAAATGGGAAACTGGTTTTAATTATTGAAAAGAAAAGAAAAAACTCAAATATCAAAATAGTTAGCGATGAATTTAGTAACCGGTTAGTATTCATTACAATAACCATGGCAGACCAGTTGAACAATAACGTGTTATAATAATAATTAATAATCATGCAGTGTGGTTGTCATACAGTAGAAGGTCTGGTGGTTAGTGATGACGATGATAAGAATCCGTCCTGTTCTTCTCGTCGCAGGTGAAATCCTGCAGAACTTCGACAGCCACCCGCCGCTCATCCTGCCCGCCGCCACCTTTCACCTGGAGCTCGGTAAAGCCATCGTGGAGCCGGCGTTGTTCGAGCAGCTCGGCCGCCTGCAGGAGTTCATCCGCCGCCTCCCGCGCAGTGAAACCCAAGACGCGGAGGAGCAGGTAACGAGTTCTTTGACCTCCAGAACCTCGGCATCGTAACGAGGAGCCGAGACGCAGAGACTTTGATGTTTCCACATCTGTTATTGATTCTCTTTTTATGTTTCCCCCAATTTCAGGTCCTCAACGTGACGAGCTCACGCAGCCAATCTACGAGCTCAGCAGTCTGCCAGGATCCGGTCGTGTCTGACCCGGTGACCCGCCGCTCCCCCTCAGCAGACCTGGACTCCACCCCCTCAGCAGAGCCTGTGGTTCAGGTCCACGGGTCTCACGGTGACCTGAGTGGCTGCGAGGCCGTCCTGACCCAGAAGTTGAAGAGCCTGGAGTTTCAGAACACCCTCCCAGGACAGGATGACATGGGTGGCTACCACAAGAGCCTGGCGCTGGACCCGTCCTGCCTGCTCACGCCGCCCAACACGCCGCAGGGTCTGGATCTGGCCGAGCTGGAGGCGAATCTGCAGGAGGGAGCGCGTCGAGAAAAGAAAGGTAACGCACAAACATTCAACTTCTACCATCATCGTAGTTAGAGGGAGACAACGGATTCATCGGGACAACCGGGTCAAATCAATTCAGAGTTTACGCTAGAAAATGTTTGTAATATTAATATTTTTTTTGTCGGCCAAATTCACGCGACAACGACCAAAAGTCGGCATATTCTGTATGACATAACATTTTGGCGTTTCTATAGGAATAGAACCAAGATAACCAGCCCCAAGCGTTCCATTCTTTAGCACCCCAGCTAGACCATACCAAGTCAAGGTACAGTTCTCAGTGGAAACACAAGCTTGATGCTGTACTGTACCAAACTGAACCACAGCGTTAGGTTTGGATTCAAACGCCACACAGCTCAAACCTCGAAAGATGAGGTCACCGCTCGTCGTCCCTCCCCCAAAGGAAAAAAACTAATGTCCCTGGTTTGACCGACTGAGCCTAATAAGGACTGCTTTCAGTGACTTGACCTCATGGACCTGCTGCATGTTTGTCCTCGGCGTCCCTGTGTCCACATGAAAGCGCTTCTTCTCTCGCTCGCTCACTCTGCTCGTCAGGAATTTCAAGTGCAAGGTCACACTGTCGGAGCAGAGGAAGGAGTGTTTCCTCTCCCACCCTCATTGTCTTTGTCCTCCTCCATCGTTCGCTCGTCTGTGGGAGTCAGAGAGAGTGGACAGCTTAGATTTAAAGGTGCAGTGTGTCGAGTTTCAGCTGAACGTCCCCTGAATGTCCCCTCACCTGATGTTCAGCTGACACACTTCACATATGTTTACAGACTCTTTATATATGTGTTTAAAGGTAAAATATATACATATATGTATACATATACATATATGTATATTTGTATACATATATGTATATATTATACCTTTAAACATATTTTAAGTATGTTTTTAAGTATTTACATTTACATATATATTTATATGCATATATTTATAAAGAATATAGAAATGTCATATTTCGTTATGTCTCGATTTGAGCAACAAATACTGATAACAATATTGAAGGAGGGCCACACGGTTGGCGTCGTGGTTCGCCCACTTGCCTTTGCAGCAGAAGACCCGGGTTCGAGTCCCGGTTAGAACGAGGGAGCTGTCTGCCTGGAGTTTGCGGCTCATGTTATTTTCACAGTTTGTTAAATCCTCTAATCTGCTCTCAGGAGTTTGAGAGAGCCGGTGATGTCAGGAGAGAAAAGAGTCATGGGAGTTTACAGTTGGGTTGGTGCGTGGAATCTTAATCGGGAGAGGACGGCATTGTTCACGTCAGGTCGCTGCTGCATGGTGGGAAAAGGAGGGGGAGGGGAATGTGACCTCTCTAGTGTCTCTGTTTTGTCTCCATAGCAACAGACAATAGTGGATTATTTGTTTGATTACATGAGGTAAATGTGACTTTACTGAAAAATCTGTAATCATTGATTCCTAACAATAATTCTTATGGTGCCTCTTTTACCACAAGGTGGCAGCAGCAGCAGCTCACGGGTCACATGTGGCCCCCCAATCAATTTCACGTGCGCTGCCACTTAAAAACTCTACTATTTATCATTCCATATCAAAACAATCACTTTTGTTTTGAAATGATGTGAAATATCAGTCATGAATATTTTTATTTCAATATTGTAATAATATCGTATTGTGCTTTAGATTTTGTGATAATAGTGTATCGTGATATTATTGCATAGTGGTTAGGTATCACGAAAATATCATATCGTGGCTTTAATATTGTAATAACATCGTGACATAGATTTCGTAACGGGATAATATTGTTTTGTGACTTAAATATCATGAAAAATGGTATTGTGACTTAAATATCATGAAAATATCGTATTGTGACTTAAATATCATGAAAAATCGTACTGTGACTTAAATATCATGAAAAATCGTATTGTGACTTAAATATCATGAAAATATCGTATTTTGACTTAAATATCTTGAAAAATCGTATTGTGACTTAAATATCATGAAAAATCGTATTGTGACTTAAATATCATGAAAATATCGTACTGTGACTTAAAGTCTGTAATAATGTCGTGATATTATTGTGTAGTGGCTTAAATATTGTAATAATATTGTAACGTGACTTAAATATCGCAATAATATCGTGACATGATATTATTGTATTGTGGCTTAAATATTGTGAAAATCATATTGTGATAGTATCGTATTGTGATTTAAATTCCATAATATGGTATTGTGATATTTTTGTATCATGGCTTAAATATCATAATAATATCGTATCGTGACTTAAATATCATTATAGATTTTCAAGTCACTATATAAATTTTTTTCCTTCTCTAATTGTTTAAAATTTCATTTTTCTTTCACTTAGCATCTAACTCTTCTATATTGCAGTTTAAATACTGGTATCTATGTAAGGAATATTCTTAAACAGCCGAAATTGTGTTTTTGGTGTCACGTCAGATACTAAGAGTAAAAAGTAAGAACTTAAATGTTTGTGTGTTTGTTCAGTGAGTGGACGTCCTGAGAGGAAGACGATAAATGTGGAGGAAGAAGAAGAAGAAGAAGACAGAGAGGAAGTCTTCATGGTGGAGCTTCAGCGAGGACCTCATGGTCTCGGGCTGGCGCTTGTAGACGGAACGGTACCAAACGTTTAATATTCATTCATTTTATGCATTATCTTAGTTTTTTATGAAAAGTACTTTGTTTACCATGTAGGAATCGTTAAGTGCTATATAAATAAATATTGAACTGACTTCCTGTTATGTCATGATTACCTTTTATTCCACAGAAAACCCCGTTGAAAATGAGTGGGATTTACGTGAAGTCGGTGGTTCCTGGTTCTCCTGCTGCTCAGTGTCAGAAGCTGAAGACGGGCGATCGCATCCTGGCTGTGAACGGCATCAGTCTGGTCGGCATGGACTACAGCGTGTACGTAGTATAATGGTGGTGTTTGTGGAAATGTGCACAACAGCACCCTTTAGTGGTGGAAACATTCAAAACACCACAGAGGGGTGTGGTCACCAGATTTTTCCAAAATTGGGAATAAGACGCTGCTTGTCTGCATAGACAGGTTGTGGTGAAAGGAAAAATGGTAATATCATATCATGACTCAACTATCGTGATATCTTATCATGACTTAAATATCGTTATAATATCGTATCGTGACTTGAATATTATCCTGATAATTAAGGCACGATACAATATAAGTGAAGCCAGTATTTTAATATTTATCAAAGGTAAATTTCTTATATTTTCTATCCCATTTATCGTTTGTCTGATCTCAGAGGCAGAGAACTGATCTGGACGTCGGGACATTTGCTCCGGCTGCTCGTCGCTAAGATCGACTCCACGACGACGAGCGGCAGAGTCTCCACTAAATGTTGAAGGAAAGACAAAAAGGACACGAGGACATGAGGACACAAGGTTGTCCTTCCTGCTGCATCCAAAGTCAGTATTTCTCACAGGAGGGGATTCTCCCGACCAAAGCAAAACACTCCCTGTGTGTGTGTGTGTGTGTGTGTGTGTGTGTGTGTGTGTGTGTGTGTGTGTGTGTGTGAAGCAGCAGGACTGACTCTTTGTGCTCGAACCAAACGTTTTTTTCCGCTGTCGCAGCTTCTTCCTCTGGTCCAAAAGCAAAACCTGCGATAAACAGGAGAAAATGTGTGTGTGTGTTTGTCTGAGGAGCTGCTGCTGCAGGAACAACTGGATATTATAATTTTTTTGACTTTTTATTTTTATTTAAATTTACGGGCTTTTTAAATGAATGTACTGTGAGACAGTATTATAAATAAAAACAAGCCTCCATCTTCAGCATTAACATGAACAAACTACATATTAACTGTTTTTTTTTACATTAAATATAATAAGACTCACTCGACGCATGAATTTTACTTGTTTTATTTTCAAAAGAAAAATGGAATTTTTTTGTAATTTTCTGCAAAAAAAAGTCAGCAGGAGAAAACAGAAACGAAAAAAAACTGTTCAATAACATTTAAAAAACCGTATGTTTTCATTAAATTTGAGTTTTGTTTCACACTCGCACACAAACACATATTTACAGCAGTTTTATTGATTTTATTTGTTTTTCAGCTGCAGCTCTGACGTGTTTTTGCGTGTTCAACAGTGTTAAAGGTCAAAAAATGTATTCAAATGTTTAAATATTTATGTTTCTCAGTATTTCTGAACAAATAAAGAAACTATTTTCACTTTTCTTTGGCCCACACTTGTGTACATTTGTACTAATACTTCATTAAACGCTGTTTTTCTTTATTTACTTATTTGACAGTGTATCTGCTGTGGTGCAGCCTGTCTCTGGGTCTCTGGGTGTGGCGGCTGCACGGCACGCTTCCGCGGTCGCCACCAGCCGCTCGTTATAGCTGCTGCTCTGTGGTATTTTCTTCCTCTGGCCGAGCTCAGTTCAGCCTCTAAGGCTCCGCCCCCTCCTCCTCCTCCTGCTCCTGCTCCTCCTCCTCCTCCTCCTGAGGCCACAGCTATATAAAAAAAAAAACCTTGGTGCTAAAATTACAAAATTACAGCTGCTGAGTGTGAAGCTTCCTGCTGCTTTTAAAGATAATAAAAAAGAAAAGAAATCGCTTACATGAGCTTTAGCAGCCAGATTAAAAAGTGCAGACATTTGTTTTTGTTGCTGGAAAAAAAATGTGCTTATTTAAATGATGAATTATAAAACATTTTTAATAAAAAATAAGGAGTCATTTCAGCCATTAGGGGTCGCTCAGTCCAAAGAAGTCAGGAATTCAGGGAATTCTGTCACATTTCTGCTGATACTGTATTAATATTGTTGTTGTTTTTAAGACATTTTATTGTAATGTCTTGGGGTAATAAATGGAGATTATTTACCCCAACCCTGAACCTGGCGGGGGATTTGAACTCGAGTTCCGTTTCCCCAGGCTGACTGTTCTCCAGAACTCTGTAAATGTTCCTAAAGTCACTAAAACTTTACTTCTTTGGAGATTTTTGATGACCTGTTTCATGTGACGTTGTTTTTATTAAAAAACATAATGAACATATCGCAGATAATAAAATGTAGATTAGAGCGACGGATAGTTAGTGTTTTTCAATACGTGGTTACTGATGTTTTCATTTCATCAGATGCAGGAAGAAGAGAAATTTGCCATCGTTCACATGGACTTCCATTCAAACTTGAGTTGTTTTTGTCACTCCATGGTGGCTGCTTGATGATTTCTTATTCAGACCACATCCATGGACAGAGTCCGGTCCTGGTGTTGACCTGAGGTAGTGGTCACAGTTGAGAACTGGACAGTCGGTGAACATGGGCGTGTAGTCGTAGTACAGCGTCTCCTCTGCTCCTCCTCTGAAGCCACACCCCTCCAGGGAGTTCTCCGGCAGGAGGCGGGACTCCTCTGTGGACTCTCGGCACCGGAAGACCTCCAGCCTGGAGGTCTGGATCCCGACCCGGTCCCGAATGATCCCAATCAGAGTGATGACCCTGCAGCTGCTCGACAACACCACGTCAAAGTTGGCGGGATGTTTTGCAGAGAAGTGGAAGGGGAGGAGTCTGACGCTGAGGCGAAGGAACCTGTGAGTTTATGACACTTAGAATGTGATGATGTATCAGTTTAGAGTAACCACTCACTGTCCCACACCAAACCCCATAGAGAAAATCAACGATTTAACATGACAGCACACAGGAGTTGTTGATCCACTGCTGCCTCCATCACTAAGTTCAAATGTCTTATTTTGTGACTTCGGCATTTAAAAAACCTTTGTTTAGATTGACCTCAGTGACACCAAGTGACCACACGAGGCAGCAGTAGACCAGCAGCTCCTGTGTCCCTGTGAGCTTAAATCACTGGTTTTCTCTATGGACTTTGGTGTGGGAGAGTGAGTGGTTTACAAACTTACAAAGATAAAACCGTGGACATATTCTTAACATATCATAGACATAATACAGATTTTATTGACGGAGTTATTATTTATTAAGTGGCTAAAATCAGTTTTAAGCCGCCATGTTTACTCTGAGATTCTTCAATGTTTAAGTCCTGACTTTGTCTAAATGTTTGTATCAAATTAGAAAACATTGAAATATTATGTTCAAAACAACCACCGGGGCAAAGAAACGCTGAGCAATCGTTACGCGTAACAAAGAAACGAGAAAGACACAAAATAATCAAAAGTGACGACGAGGAAGACACAAAACACCATGAAGACGAAGAACAAAATGACATTGACAGTTTGACAACACCTCACACAACCACAGCTCCTTATTCTGCTATTTAATTGTGTTTCAAGTGCATTTTTTTGGAGTATTTTCGCTCATTAAAACAACAGCGAGACGCCCACACACACACACACACACACAGGTTTGTGCAGCTGTCCTTTTAAGGACACTGCATTGACGTCCATTCATTTGGACAGACTTAACAAACCTTATCCCCAAACTTGAGCATAACCACATGAGGTTCTGCCTCATTAGGACCAGGTTTTGGTCTCCATGAGGACCACTGGTCCTGACAAGGTCAGAGTTTATGACAGGAAAAGGTCCTCAAATACAAGAACACACACATAAAAACAACAACAGCACAGTTTAAACACACAAGTGTGAGGAGGTCACCTGTGTTTGTGAAGCTGTTGACCTGCAGCGGCAGCAGCAGCCATTTTGGTGCCGAGTGATTTACTGCTCATCAGTGACACAGAAATAACTGTGGTCAAACTCACACTCGTTGCACTTTGTGGCTCAGACTTTTTTAAATGCCTGTCTGACTCTCTTTTTATTTTATTTGACGTGATGTTGAAACGAGCTGCTGCTGTTTTTGTTTTTTTCTTCTTGCATTTGCTCTAAATAGAAGCGACAGTGACATTTTTTGGGTTTTTTTTGGGTCAGACTGTGATTGTTTTCACCACAGGTTGAAGAAACATTTGGGTTATTGCAGCGTTTTATTGTTGTACTTGTGTAAGTCGACGCCACTTTTAGGGGTCGCGACATAAATGCTCAAAAACAGCTGCTCTGAAAAAGAAGAATGACAACAATTTGTACAGGAGCCGATTCAAAAATAGTCGGTCAGGAGTTTTATTTTCGTGACTTTAATCAGGACTATTCGTCCACTTTTGGCTTTAGGCTTTTTTAAGCAGCGTTGTTACCAAATAAAATCAGAAGAAGGAGAGTTGGTATTATGGTCTGTATTTACATTTACATCTTTTCTCGTCTTGATGAGCTGCTTTACACTACAGTTTTCACCCATTCACACGCGGGTTAAGTGTCTTTGCTCATAGACTCGCAGAGTCAGGAATTGAACCCACAACCTTCCATTCGCTAATTCATACACACAGTAAACCTTTCTACCTACCTTTCTTTGTGAGGATTTAACATCCGCCCGTCAGCGCTGACGTCCTCGGAGGTCACAGTGTCGTCGCCGAGTCTTGACAACGACGATGACGAATATATATATGTCGGTTAATGATCGAGAAACAAAAAAAGCCAAAAATGATCGTATTCTTTTTACGTTTAAACGCTGGGTTTTACCTTAACCTCTGGAGTTGTTTGTTGACGTCTCGGTAAGCGATCGCACCATCGCTGGTTTTCAGCTGCTCGGTCAGGACGTGGAGCTGATCCTGCCCACAGGGGGCGTCCAAGTTCAACACAACTGCAAAAAGAGACGTGTGGCATTTTAGCGACAATCTATACCGCCACAGTTTTACATTAAACTCTGTGTGTTTTGAACAGAACAAGTGTTCGTACGTATGTAAACCGGGCACAGGAAGTTGATTTTCTCTACAAGTGTTGAAAAAAACTACCTGCCTACCTCCTACTGATCAATCTGCCTACCCACCTCCTGCTGACGTGCATACTATCACACCCCGAAAACGTAAATCACATGATTTTGTGTGCTGGTGTAAACAGGAATTTGATTTGCTTGTTTTCTAACAAAAAACAACAAAGATGAAAAAACAAGAGACAAAGATTTTCGATATAAAAACCATTGGGAGGTGAAAATTCAGTAACTGTGTTAGTGTTTTCTTTTTACATTTTTAAACAGAAAAGGGTCGACGCAGCATCTAAAATGTCATGTCGGAAAACACATTTAATCTAAATCTGACAAACGAACGTTTCTGGAACATGGTTTACCAAAGAGTTGAGTCATTAAGTTCTCCAGCAGAAGTTCCAGAACATCTAACCACGACAGTTCATTTATATCCTGCAGACTTTGGCTGTCTTTCTACCACTGGAACTTTCCTCTTCTGGATCTCTGCACTTTTGCAGAGACCAGGGTCTAAAATAACAACATTTAGACAAAACTCAACTATCAACTATGTTCTAGCCCATTGTTCCCCAGATATATCTGTAACACCTCATAATATCATTAGGAGTTGGTAACCACTGCAACATCTATCCATCCATCCATCCATCCATGTCCCAACCAACCTACCTACCTCTGACCTACCTACCTGCCTGACTTCTCCTACCTACTCCACCTACTGTATCTATGTACCGACCGGCTGATTGAGCCACCAACCGACCGACCTACACCTACCTACCAATGACCTTCCTCCTGCCTACCAACTGACCTCCTACTTACCTACCTACCAACCGACCAATCTACCCTCGTACCTACCTTAACTTACCTACCTACCAACTGACAATCCTCATGAGCAGAGCGGTGAAACTGAAGAAGCTAATTGGAATTCAGCTGTCAGTCATTTTGTGACGCACTGAAATCTGTGCCAGACAAAAAAAAAGAAAGGTTTATTGCATTTTTTTTGTCTGTTCTTGCAACAGAAGGAGTTTTGTACCACACACAGTTTGTCTCGCGGCTTCTCACACATCCTTTCAGCTGAAGAATGTAGTTTACTGTGTGTGTGTGTCTGAAGTTTGATGGACAAAAAGCACATTGTCCCAGAGTTTGCTGCTCTTATCTGTGAGGGGATGAAAGGAAATGAGCCGCTGCTGTCGTTCTCAAACGTCTGACTCACAGGTGTCTCCACTCCAGAAATACCACACTTTGACTCTTAATCTGATATTCAGAGGACACGTTTTAAGCCAATACTAATTGCCCCAGAAGGACAATTTCATATCACAGAGTTGGGGAAACTTGTGGTTCCCTCAATCAATTTCATGCGTCCCCGCCACTTAACCCCTTAATGCCTGAAAATTCACTCAACCGGCCCCCTACTGACCAAACTACACACTGCTGTAGAGAGAGAGAGAGAGACGGTGGATTTACCAAGCTCAAAGTCCTCCATGTTGATGGATCCACATCGTTCTCCGTCTTTAAGACTTAAATTCTGTTCAACTTCCTGTTGATGATCAAAAAACCAATGAATCATCTGAACCAGAAGACACTTAAACTCCGGCCCAAAGGTTTTGTTCACAGAAACCTGAAAAAAAAAACATAGATATTAAATATATATAAATATATTAAAAATTATATTTATATATATATGTATATATATATATATATATATATATATATATATATGTATATATTAAGTATTTCCTAAGAAAACTCGTACATTATTTTTCTTGTCTTGTTTTTCTCTTGTAGGTTTTCGGGGCTGTTGCTTTTTCGGTTTCTTGTTTGATTTCTTGTTCGGTTTCTTGTTCGTCGGCATGTTGACGTTTACAAAGACGTTTCCTGTTGAGGTTAAAGTTTTTGTTAAACTGAGTTTGTTCAACATTTAAATAACAAACAACAAACAAACTAGAATGAGTTTTTTTCGAAATGAACCTCAAAATGTCTTCACACAGGACAAATGTCCTCATAATTCCAGTCATTTGCTGTTAGCGTTGGCTGATGATTGTTTGAGCTGTTGGCTAACTATATACTGTTAACTAGTAACTTATGCAAAAAGTTAAGTTATTAAAAATCAACATCTGGACAAACTTATAAGGAGGTAAAAACAGGGAGGAGGGGGGGAGGAGGCTGTTAGCTAAAGACAAACTGTTAACTAGTAACTCATGCTTTGGCCTAACAACTGTTAGCTAAAGACAAACTGTTAACTAGTAACTTATGCTTTAGCCTCAGAGCTGTTAGCTAAAGATAAACTGTTAAGTAGTAGCTCATGCTTTAACCTAAGAGCTGTTAGCGAAAGATAAACTGTTAACTAGTAGCTCATGCTTTAACCTAAGAGCTGTTAGCTAAAGACAAACTGTTAACTAGTAACTTATGCTTTAGCCTAAGAGCTGTTAGCGAAAGATAAACTGTTAACTAGTAACTCATGCTTTGGCCTAACAACTGTTAGCTAAAGATAAACTGTTAACTAGTAGCTCATGCTTTAACCTAAGAGCTGTTAGCTAAAGATAAACTGTTAACTAGTAGCTCATGCTTTAACCTAAGAGCTGTTAGCTAAAGACAAACTGTTAACTAGTAACTTATGCTTTAGCCTAAGAGCTGTTAGCGAAAGATAAACTGTTAACTAGTAACTTATGCTTTAGCCTCAGAGCTGTTAGCGAAAGATAAACTATTAACTAGTAACTCATTCTTTGGCCTAACAACTGTTAGCTAAAGACAAACTGTTAACTAGTAACTTATGCTTTAGCCTCAGAGCTGTTAGCGAAAGATAAACTGTTAACTAGTAGCTCATGCTTTAACCTAAGAGCTGTTAGCTAAAGACAAACTGTTAACTAGGAACTTACGCTTTAGCCTAAGAGCTGTTAGCGAAAGATAAACTGTTAACTAGTAACTCATTCTTTGGCCTAACAACTGTTAGTTAAAGATAAACTGTTAAGTAGTAACTTATGCTTTAGCCTCAGAGCTGTTAGCTAAAGATAAACTGTTAACTAGTAGCTCATGCTTTAACCTAAGAGCTGTTAGCTAAAGATAAACTGTTAACTAGTAGCTCATGCTTTAACCTAAGAGCTGTTAGCTAAAGACAAACTGTTAACTAGTAACTTATGCTTTAGCCTAAGAGCTGTTAGCGAAAGATAAACTGTTAACTAGTAACTCATTCTTTGGCCTAACAACTGTTAGCTAAAGATAAACTGTTAACTAGTAACTTATGCTTTAGCCTAAGAGCTGTTAGCGAAAGATAAACTGTTAACTAGTAACTCATTCTTTGGCCTAACAACTGTTAGCTAAAGATAAACTGTTAACTAGTAACTTATGCTTTAGCCTCAGAGCTGTTAGCTAAAGATAAACTGTTAACTAGTAGCTCATGCTTTAACCTAAGAGCTGTTAGCGAAAGATAAACTGTTAACTAGTAACTTTTTTATTTTCTGTTTTTATTACTGCAATAGTTAAGTTACATGTGTGCTGGAGAGTTGAGTGATGAATCCTGTTAAACAGCAGTTAAACCACATCACAGCAACAGAGTGACATCAAGAAACAATAGACGAGATGTTTCACGAAGGTTCATCCTTCCTGCTCGTCTGAAACAATAAAGACAGGAAACAAGATGAAATCATTACCACAAAACTACACAAAGACACAAAAAGGGACACAACACACTTCGCCCAAAAGACAAAATCCTCATAAGGAGTTGAAAAATGACAAAGTGAAATTACAACAACAACACAATAACATAAAGAGACCCTAATGTTTTTATTTATCTGAAAAGTGTGGCCATTTTAATTTGATGGTCTACTTCTAAACACAAAGGTTTTAAGGTATTAACATGTGTGTCTGTACTGCACTCACACACGTGTGAAGAATAGAAATGAAGACGGTTGATGCAGTTTGTGTCTTTGAAGATCAAATTCAAACTTCTTAAATAAAACACTTTGAACTCAAGTGAGAAATAAATTTCCTTTGTTTCTGAAAGAAAACACGATGATAAATAAATCTCCTGTTTTTGATTCAAGTCTCATGTAAAATTAAAATGAATGCTCCCACAACAAGCAGATCATGTTTCACAGTCATTTTGAAATGAAGAAGCACAGGAGCAGATCTGATGGTCGAGGCTCCACCCATCATCCATCTGTCTGTCCGTCTGTCTATCTGTCTGTCTACTTACCCTACCTACCCTACCTTCTACCTACCTACCTTCCTAACTACCTTTAAAGGGACACTGTATCCTGACATCAGCCGATAATGTGTGTGGTGACAGCGCCATCTGCTGGATTTAAAAAACAACTAAAGAATTGGAATTTTTTTCTGTTTCAGTGACTGATAGGATTTTAAAAAACAGACTGATATTAAAGACTTTTTTTTATTATTTAAAGGGTCAATGGAAATTGTTTAAAATGATGTCATTATATTACTTCATTATTACATTCATTCATTCATTGTTTTATCTTCATGTCCGTTCATGTATGTCTTAAACCTTTATGGGTGTGAGTTTGCATAAATGCACATGCTCGTTGTTATTGTGTGTCCAGCAGATGGCGCTGTCACCACACACACATTATAGGCTTTTTGTTTTCCAGTGTTTGGATTTGATCGAAACCAAATGTGAACACATTAAATACATGAGAATAATAAACTCAACATTTATTGGTTCAGATAAAATAATATTTACACTTTGTTTGATATTTGATCCTCGGTAACAGATATATTAGAGTGATTAAAGTGATTATTTTGTTCAGTTTATCATTAAAAACACTGCAAATAGTTAAGAATATATAAAAGAAATATAGCTATAAATACAGTTTATGAAGTGAATTAAATGAATTCTAACTAGAAGAGACAAAGTTATATTTCACTCACTTCTCACACTGTTCTTCTCTTTCTTTCTCTGATTTTTAAAGTGAATTTTGTGTCCTTCGCAGCCTGGAGGTAAATGAACGGTGTTGACTGGTTGCCATGGTAACGGCTGAGGGTCACTGTAACAGCTGAAGAATGAAAGCATGCGAGTAGGAGGTGAGCATATGATGCTTTTATTAAAAAAGACACAAAATAAAAGAAAACAATACAAGTTTTTATTATTCCTTAACAGTAAAAAATAAAAAGAAACATCTGTGATGGAGGTAAGGGTTTGTCCACTAGGTGTCAGTAAGAGGCTGATTTAGGATTAGATGCAGTTTTTATTTATTCTTTAAATAAAATACCTTTATAGTAAAACATAAAATATATTTGTAACCTGTAAATGACACATTTAACTACAATTATTTTTCTTTTTATATAAATATTTACATATAAACATTTGATTTGCCTGATGTCATTGGGCATATATATATGTATAAATGCATACATATATATATACACACACACACATATATCACATAGACATATACATATATGCATATATGTTAAATAAAACAGTGTGTGTTTAATGCATTTATTTTCTGACAAAAAACCCCCACAGAATAACCATGGAGACAGAAAATTACAACAACGTAACAGGAGTGACGATAAAGAGACGTAGAGTTGGTACAAAATGACAACGTTAACAACGTTAACAATGTTAACTTAGAATGAACAAAACAAAGACATGGACACAAAATAATAACCTGCTGTGTGGAGACAGCAGTCGCCCACACACACACACACAGACACACACACACACACACACACACGTGGCAGACAGAACACGGTGTCCAGAAGGAAAATAAAACACTCTCTTTCTTTTTCTTCCTTGACAACAATGCTTTGGAGCGAGTGTTTTACTTTCATCTCTCTGTCTCTGTCTCTTGACCAGAACATCCTCATTAACAAGAAAGACAAACGGACAGCTTACCCAGAATCCTCTGGCCGTATAAATATAAATGTGGATTCATGCTCTGAGCGTGCAGCTGTGGTGAAACATGGACAAAAGGCAACATTTCTCAACTGGAGAAAATGAGGGAGAAAAACGAGGCTGCAAAGCTGCAAACATGTTCACATCCAGGGACAATTATTTCATTATTTTCTACTAAGTTGGTTTGGTGCGTTGTTGGTTGGTTGGTTGGTTGGTTGTTTGTTTGTTTGGTTGGTTGCTTAGTTTAGAACTGAGTTGGAAGAATCTTCATATGTTCACATCTTGGTGTGACTTTGACTGGATTTTGACTGCAGCAGCAGCAGCAACAGCACCACCACCACCACCACCAGCAGCAGCAGCAACAGCACCACCACCACCACCAGCAGCAATAGCAGCAGCAGGAGCAGCAGCAGCAGCAGCAGGAGCAGCAGCCTCCACAGTGCTGCGACTGATGTAATGATTTAACCCCGGTGATGTTTCACCGTCAGCGGCCACTCGTCCACTCTCACACTGAGTGTGTTTGCTCCGACAGTCCACGCAGTAACAGACTCTCCTCAGTCCCACTCCTGATGAGATTAAAAACATTGGCTGTCGGCCCAGCGGGTGTTCAGGGCGATGCTTGGCATTCTGGGAGATTGCTGTTCTGACCTTGATTGAAGGAGTCCCAGCTGTTCACTGTGTTTTTATTTGTGTGTGTGTGTGTGTGTGTGTGTGTGTTAAACTAGGTGAGTGCAAGTGAGGATAAATGTGAGCCACAGATCTCTGAGGGATCATCATCACTGCTGAAACACATCACACGCCTGCACTGACTGACCTGTGTTCACTTCCTGCTCCAGGAACCATGCTTGAAAATATGTTCACTGCTTCATTTTACTGTGCGACAACATTTTCTAAGAGGAAACTATAGTTTATAAAGCACTCACTCTCTCGCACCAAACTCCATAAAGAAAATCAGTGATTTTAGCTCATAGGGACACAGGAGCTGCTGGTCCTCTGCTGCCTCGTGTGGTCACTTTATGTCACTGATGTAAATCTGAACAAAGGATTTCAAACTCCAAAGTGACAAAATAAGACATTTGAAGTTATTGATAGAGGCAGCAGTAGATCAACAACTCCTTTGTACTGTGATGTTAAAATCACTGAATGTCTCTGTGGACTTTGGCGTGGGAGAGTGAGTGCTTTACAAAGCAACCCAAACTCTCATTTCCAGTTGAAAAGGTCTCTCTTACACTGAGACAAAACAGCAAATCTGTTCCTATTCTTAACATATAATAGATTTAAGCAGGTGTACATTTTATTTAAGTCTTCTTTGTGTTCCTATTTGGCATCTTTACTGTGTCATCTGTCAAAAACCTGAACTATACCTTTAAGCACCAAGCCAAATGTCAGCTTTTTATGCTTTTCACTTGTTTTTAAGGTTCTTCTAAATTAATCTGAGTCTTTGCAGAGTCTGATGTGATGAAGTGACTGTTCATTCATTCATTCATTCATTCATTCATTTCTTGTTGCAAAGTCTCATATTGACCTTGAATTAAAATTCAGTGTGTTTGGCAGACGTGCACTTCTTTGTTTTAAAGAGACGCAGCCACAGCTTCTCTCTCTCTCTCTATCTCCAGCCCTGGGAGCTCATTATTCCTGCCCTGAGGAGACTCGATCAACAAATGCAGCTGGACGTGTTTTAATGATAATGAGCCAACAGTCAGCTAATGATCTGCTCGCTAACGTCTCACAGGAAAACCACTGTAACGTCTCCACTGTGTCCTCCAGCAACGATTCAGACGGACAAGTTTACACAAGGTTTACGATTAAGTGGCTGGTTGTTATTTGGTTGGTAGTTGGTTGGTAATTGGTTAGTAGGTAGGTAGTTGGTTGGTAGATAGGAAGAAAGGTAGTTGATTGTAGATGGTTTGTAATTGGTTGGTAGTTGGGTGGTAGATAGGTAGTTGGCTAGTAGTAGGTAGGTAGTTGTTATTAGTTGTTTTTTTTAGTTGGCTGGTAGTTGGGTGGTAGTTGGTTGTAGTTGGTTTGTAATTGGTTGGTAGTTTGGTGGTAGTTGGTTGTAGTTGGTTTGTAATTGGTTGGTAGTTGGGTGGTAGTTGGTTGGTAGATAGGTAGTTGGTTATTGGTTGTTTTTTTAGTTGGGTGGTAGTTGGTTGTAGTTGGTTTGTAATTGGTTGGTAGTTGGGTGGTAGTTGGTTGTAGTTGGTTTGTAATTGGTTGGTAGATGGCTGGTAGTTGGTTGGTAGTTGGTATTTGTTGGTAGTAGGTTGTATAGTTGGTTTGTAATCGGTTGGTAGTTGGTTGGTAGATTGGTAGTTGGTTATTGGTTGTTTTTTTATGGCTGGTAGTTGGTTGGTAGTTGGGTGGTAGTTGGTTTGTAATTGGTTGTAGTTGGTTTGTAATTGGTTGGTAGTTGGTTTGTAGTTGGTTGTAGTTGGTTTGTAATTGGTTGGTAGTTGTCTAGTAGTTGGTAGTTGGTTGATAGATGGTAGTTGGTTGTAGTTGGTTTGTAATTGGTTGGTAGTTGGGTGGTAGTTGGTTGGTAGATAGGTTATTCAATTCAATTCAATTAAATTCAATTTTATTTGTATAGCGCCAAATCATAAGATACATTATCTCAAGGCACTGTACATAGACAACATCAAGGAGAGCAGAGAACCCCAACAGTTCACACAATGAGCAAACAATAGGCATCAGTGGAGAGAAAAAACTCCATCTTTACAGGAAGAAATCTCTGACAGAACCAGGCTCAGAGATGTGCAGTCATCAGCGTGGTGACATTCCCGCGCTGCACACAGGAAGTGATCCATTTTGTTTTCTAACACAGACGGATTTTGTTCTCCACTTTAAATTGTTTATTTACCTTTTGTGTAATTTTGTTTTTAAGTGTTTTTTAAAATTATTTTATATTTATTTTTTTTATGTTGTGTGATCACTCCTTGTTGTTGTTGCCAATAGCGATAAGGTTAGAATCGCCGATTCTCATATAAATATAAATATAAAGACCTGTCTAACAAGCAGCATTAAAACTGGAGTTTTGACAGAAAGAACTGGAAACTGGAAGATCAAAGCCTTACCTGCTGTGACATCATCATTCAGCGCCGCAGGTCAAGGGAGAGAAGAAGAATCACATAACTTCCATAAATACCAAATAAGAAGAACAAAGGGCACCGACAGTGACGGTAATGCCTTTCAAAGGATTCACATTGTTTGCCTCCAAGAAACAGCTCCAGCAACGCCAGGATCCAGACGCCGGAAACAGGACTTCTGTCGAGGGCATGGAGTTAAATGGTCACCTTCAAGAAGCAGGGGTCTCTGCTGACTCTAATGTCAGTGTGGCTACAGGGACGACGACAGAGTCTCTGTCAAACCACTCTGGTCAGATCGCAACAGTTTTGGAGGACCTGCTTCAGGAGCTGAACCTGGTTGTGGAAGAGAAAGACCTCCTGCAGCAGCAACTGGAGTCAGAAAGAAAGTCTCACACTGATACAGAGCAAAAGACTCAGCAGCTGATCCAACATCTGAGGACCGAGGTGGACAATCTCCACCAAGAAGCAAAGGCCCTGAAGTCAGAGGTGAACGACCTGGTCTCAGAAAACCTCCATCTGTCCATCGGTCTCCACACGGAGAGAGACTCCAGGCAGCATCTGCAGGAACACAGCGCCATACTCGCCGACAAGGTTTACAAGCAAAGCAAGGCTTACATCATGAAGGAGAGGGAGCAGGACGCGGTCCTTCAGAACCTGCGGCGGCTGGCCTCCAGCCACCTGCAGCTGGTCCTCCAGCTCGACGCTGAGAAGAGGGCCGGCAGGCAGGCTCTCCAGAGGACGACCAAGACCAAGAAGAAGCAGAAGACAAAGGGCAAGTATCTCACACTTTTAGAGGCTCTACAGCTGGAACCTGAGCACAGGAGGTCACTGCGCATCAGAATCTTTGATTTTCTGAAGAGCAGGAAGAAAAAGAAGAACAAGGAGAAGTAGAACTACAAAATGTCTTCATGTGTTTTTAAACTTTTTTAAAACTGCTCCATGAGTCCCTTGACTTTTTCATTTGAACTGAATTGAATTGAAGTGAATTAATGTCGTCTTTCTGCATGGAGTTTGCATGTTCTGCCCGTGTGTGCGTGGCTTTTCTCCAGGTTCTTCTGTTTCCTCTCACAGTCCAAAAACATGCTGATTTGGGTATTCAGTCTCTATGTCCCTGAGATGGACTGGCGATCTGTCCAGGGAGTGACCCCTATGTTTCTACCTATGTCAGCGGACATAGGGCCCCCACAATCCACATGTGTAGGATACAGCAGTAGAAGATGAATGGATGAATTAATTAATGTCAACTTGTGCTGCACATTTGCAAAAAAGCATGGATTTGAATGTGCAGCTTGAAATCCCTGCTCCATTTCAGCGGGGACATGCTGTGCTTTGATTTTCCCTCGTGCTGCGTTCAATGACGTTCTCATGAGTCCACCGTCTGAAATACGGATTCGACTAACTACGAACAATCGTGACCCAAATCACAATATAATTCCTAACAGGATCAGATTTAATCATAATGTAATATATTAAGCGACCTTAATATAATTTATTGAAAAACATGTGAAATGACCTGGAAATAATGCCCTATGTATATATATATATATATATATATATATATATATATGTATGTATATACATATACATATGTATATATATGTATATATACATATGTTAGTTACATACATATACATATTAGGTAGAAAGAAAGAAAGAAAGAAAGAAAGAAAGAAAGAAAGAAAGACAGAAAGAATGAGAATATAATGTGTTTGTTTTGTAAAATACCGACGGAACCTGAACACCGCGCTCTGCGCTCTGATTGGACGGGGCGCGGCGGTAGGCGGGGCCTCGCTCTCAGTGCGCAGACAATAGAGAGCATCTCCGAGAGAAGCTGCTGCTCAGAGGCCGATACATAGTGAGGGATCAGCGGCTGAGAGCACGGAGCAGCTCCGGTGTCTGCGGAGGTTCAACAACAACAATACAAACAAATATCATCAAATATCGTCAACAGCTGAAGGATCTGCGTGGTTTTCCTGTACGAGCGGAAGAGTCCGGTGTTTGTGGATGGATTGAAATGTTATTGTGAAAGGTAAGATCATCTGCATTATTTAAAAAAACAAAACAAAAAAACAAAGAGAATCAGCTGATTATTTAATGATTTAAATGTTTACATCAGATTCCACGTGCTGTGGATTAAAAACCAGCTGTCAATCACCTTCAATCCCCACAGACATGAAAACAGTGAAAATTATAAATAAATCATAAATAAATTATAAACCAAAGTTGTGACACAAACACTGACCAGAACAATGACGCTGCTGTGAGAGGCTATTGTGTCCCAGCTGCACGTGTGTGTGTGTGTGTGTGTGTGTCATCAGTGATCTGATTTTTTTATTGTCAATCTGTAAATGTAATGTGTATGTAACACATACACACATATATGTGTGTGCGTATATATATATACGCACATACATGTATATGTATAATTGTGACATGGCTCAATAAATATGTATATATACACATATATACATATATGTGTGTATATATATATATACACATACATATACATATAAAATAAGTGATGTTTTTATAAATGAATACATTTTACGTTTGTTATTTAAAACATAAAACTAACGTGGGTCCTGAGCCGCACTTTGAGAACCCTGTGTTTCTCCTGCTCGACTTTGATTTCTCGTGCTGCTGATGTTTTTACTCTTGCACAGGCGACTGTTTCTCGACTTAATGCACAATCAACAGTCAGATGATAACTCAGCACTTTTGTCATGTTTCTTCAGGTGTGTGTTGTCTCTGCTGAAGACAATTATTTATTAATCACATGATTATATGGTTTTAAAAATGCATCCATAAGTGAGACAGTAGAAGGAATAACCTGACCTACATCCTCTGCTGTAATTATTCTGCCATTGATTTACTGACGATGTCTGAGAGCAGCAACATCATCATCATCAGCAGCAGCAGCAGCAGCAGAAGTCTTCAAAATAAAAGCTTACACAGTCAAAGTGTGAAGCCGTTCATGTTTTCATCATTGATTCATTGGTTCAGAAAATGTTGATCAGCTTCTTCCCAAACTCGCAGTCTGGAGTCTTGTCCTCGTCCATGAGGCGGGACCTCGAGGCTCCTCCGGGGAGCAGGAGCTCAGGGAGCTGCAGGGACAAGTGTCTCTTAATGAGCGCTGTCTTTGTCTTTTTTTCATCCCCAGACTCTTTGATTGGATGAACAGTGTAAATCTATACATAATGTGTATATATATATACTGTATATATATATATATAACCCTTACCTTTTACTAAACTATGACTTTCTTGTCAAATTTTGGATGACATACTAAACTATGACTTTTTGGTGCAGTTTTGGACAACATACTAAAGTGTGACTTTTTGTCTCATTTTGGACGAAATACTAAACTATGACTTTTTTGTCAAATTTTGGACAACATACTAACAATGACTTTTTTGTCAAATTTTGGACGACATACTCAACTATGACTTTTTGGATGGCGTACTAAACTATGACTTTTTTGTCTTTTTTGGACGACATAGTAAACTGTGACTTTTTGGACGGCGTACTAAACTATGACTTTTTTGTCTCATTTTGGACGACGTACTAAACTATGACTTTTTTGTCTCATTTTGGACGACGTACTAAACTATGACTTTTTTGTCTCATTTTGGACGACGTACTAAACTATGACTTTCTTGTCAAATTTTGGATGACATACTAAACTATGACTTTTTGGTGCAGTTTTGGACAACATACTAAAGTGTGACTTTTTGTCTCATTTTGGACGAAATACTAAACTATGACTTTTTTGTCAAATTTTGGACGACATACTAACAATGACTTTTTTGTCAAATTTTGGACGACATACTCAACTATGACTTTTTGGATGGCGTACTAAACTATGACTTTTTTGTCTTTATTTGACGACATAGTAAACTGTGACTTTTTGGACGGCGTACTAAACTATGACTTTTTTGTCTCATTTTGGACGGCGTACTAAACTATGACTTTTTTGTCACATTTTGGACGACATAGTAAACTATGACAATTTGTATGACATACTAAACTATGACTTTTTTGTCTCATTTTGGACGACATACTAACAATGACTTTTTTGTCAAATTTTGGACGACATACTAAACTATGACTTTTTTGTCAAATTTTGGACGACGTACTAAACTATGACTTTTTTGTCACATTTTGGACGACATACTAAACTATGACTTTTTTGTCAAATTTTGGACGACGTACTAAACTATGACTTTTTGGACGACGTACTAAACTATGATGTTTTGACACCTCACTGTGTGAAGCTTCAGATCAAACAGGATTAAAATGCTGATGTTTGATAAAACAGGTCGAATTTTAATTAGGAAAAATCTCATTACAGACCCACGCACACACACACACTGTCTCATCCACTTGTGTTTTATTGACCTTGTCACAGTGTCGCTGAGTGGACCACTGACAGACAAACGGCCTGTGTGGGTCCTGCTGACTCATCGTCTTTACCTGCTTGTCCCACTTTCATCAGCAGCAGATGCAGTTTTTTTGTTGTTTTTTTTTATCCAGAGATGCTGTCTTTCGAATATATTCAATCTCACTGGGTTAAAAGCACAATGCTTTATTGCACAGATTTAATATAAGAAGTACCAATAAATCTGTCTCAAAGTACAAGTTAATTATTTCAGCAACAAACAATCGATGACTTTATTCCTTGACCTCAACCACAAAGAAATCATGTTGTAAACTTGGCAAAGACGTCACATTAACTGTAATACTGCAGAAAGGCATCAAAACATGTAAAAAAAAAAAAAGAAAAATTAAGAAACTAGAAAATATTCACATTTAAGAAGCTGGAAAATATTCACTTTTAAGAAGCTGGAAAATCACAGAAACTAGAAAATATTCATTTAAAAAGCTGAAAAATCACAGAAACTAGAACATGTTCACATTTTAGAAGCTGAAAAATCACAGAAACTAAAAAATGGAGACTGAGGTCTTAGAAGAATAAATCAGAGGTTACATAACCGATCATTTGGCCTGGGCTCAAAGCTTTTCTCGTTTCCCCGTGATGGTGATAACCATTCATTTTCTGTGTGTGTGTGTGTGTGTGTGTTTGTGTTGTGGGTGGGTTCTGTTCCACATCTTGAACCCTGATTTCCTTCCTGCTCCTCCTGCTCCAGGAACATCCGCCTCCAGACCAGATCAGCCCACTTATCCCCCTGCAGACCTCCACAAGAATGAACTCCTCGACCAATGGCTCCTGCGCCTCCATCGACATCCTGGAGGAGCTGCAGCTGATTGCTGCGCAGAACCTGGAGAAACTGGACGTCAACAAATACTTTGAGGTCGTCCGGGAACTGGGGAAAGGAACCTATGGGAAGGTGGACTTGGTCGTCCATAAAATCAGAGGTAACAACCAAACAGTGGTCTTCATTAAACTGGTATTTGTTGTTGCACAATTGGAAAATAAACACACCATTAAAGGTCTAAAGTGTAAGAATTAGTGACATCTATTTGGTCACCCCTCCTGTTCCCAAGTGCATCAGGGAACTACGGTGGCCGTCACCTACCAGAGAGTAGGTCACGCTTTCCCTGATTGCAAAGTAAGCTTCCACTGCCACTGCTTTGTCCGATCAGGCATCTGTTGAAACAAAGCGGGTTTGAAGCAAACTATTGCGCAGGGTTCCCACGGGTCCTTGACATGGGTCCTTGAAAGTGCTTGAATTTTGTGCGAGAAAGAAGTTAAGTTGATATTTAGGTAAAATGTCTCCCTTGTCTGTTACGACGCCACCTACTGTTTCATGCCCTGCAATGGTTGATGTATGTAGACTAGGCTTACGCAGGACAAACGTGGAGACACGTCATTACTCTCCGAGTAATGATGCAGAACAATGAGCGAGTAAATGATGACGGGATGTCTGGCAAATAAAAATTACAAGATATCTGTCTCACCAAAGACAAATGACAAAGACTGACTTTGACCAAGATCCCAAGGACAATCACTGGTCCAAATCAGTAAAAGTGGACACCATCATGGCTAAAGCCGTTCCAATCTTAAGCTGTGACAGCACATTCTGTACATGAATTTGATGGAATTGGTTCTGGAAAGTCCTTGAATCTGACGTCAACCACACTGCGGGAACCCTGGTTATAGTGTAAAATGTTGTAGGTTCACATTTCTTATATTTACACACTCACTTAGCTCAGCGGCACTTCAGGCAACATTCCAGTTACAAGCACATTTCCTCTCCTCTCAGCCACAGGCTGCTCAAGCAGAGGACCACAGCAGCCGGCCCGTGGACTTGGTCTCGCTCCGCCAGCTGAGCTGTCCGGCACCCAAACCTGAAATTACGAGAATGAGATTGGCGTTTTTCTAACGTGTGCTTGTTTTTCCAGGCACAAAAATGGCCCTTAAGTTTCTGAAGAAGAAGACCACCAAACTGAAGAGCTTCCTGAGAGAGTACAGCATCTCCCTTTACCTGTCGCCCTGCCCGTTCATCATCAACATGTACGGCATCGCCATCGAGACGCACGAGCACTACGTCTTCGCTGAGGAGTACGCGCTCGCTGGAGATCTGTTCGACATCATCCCTCCTCAGGTGAGACGTGATGAGACTCGTTGCATTACCATTTCCTAGTCCTGAGTCCATGTCCTAATTTGTGCTCTCTTCGTTCAGGTGGGACTCCCGGAGACAGTGGCAAAGCGCTGTGTCCACCAGGTGGCAATGGCTCTGGATTACCTGCAGTGTAAGAAACTGGTCCACAGGGACATCAAGCCCGAGAACATCCTCATCTTTGACGTGGAGTGCAGAAAGGTCAAGCTGTCGGACTTTGGCATGACTCGCTGCACGGGCTCTCCGGTGAGGCGCGTGACTGGCACAATCCCGTACACGGCGCCCGAGTTGTGTGATAATTCGCGACAGGACAGTTTCTGCGTGGACCACAGCACGGACGTGTGGGCTTTTGGTGTCCTGCTCTTCTGCATGCTGACAGGAAACTTCCCCTGGGAGAAGGCCATGCCCAACGACAGCTTCTACGAGGAGTTTGTCCGATGGCAGCGTCGCCGGACGGCTACAGTGCCGTCACAGTGGCGCCGCTTCACTGCTGATTGTCTTCAGATGTTTCGCAGGCTCCTCTCCATCGAGCAGGAGCGACGGTGCTCCGCCAAAGAAGTCTTCAGCTACATCAACCAGTGCTGGATGTTGGACACGGAGAACGGGAACAGCAGCAGCAGCAGTGAAGGTTTTATGAGCAGCGCTCCTCCTCTGGACATCAGCTCGTCTTCGTCTGAAGAAAAGGTGTTAGTGGACAGACTGAAGCAGCAGAGCCTGTCTCCAGCCTGCGTGGCCTCCAAGGGAAGCATCATGATGGACACCCACTACTCCTCCACGTCCAGCAACAGCTCACCGTCCTCCACCGGCGACTACGATCGGGCCAACAGAGAAAACAACGAAAGAGGGCGCATCCTGGTGGCCACACCCATCGAGATCTGTGTGTAGATGCTGCGAGTGCTGTGTGACCGGTTTACCTGCTCAGGTGTGAGCTGATTTCTCCCCGTTTGAAGAAAGAGGGAGGAAGGTGTGGTGACACATGCTTGGTGGGTCGGGACGTACAATTTAGCCTCACCGCGGACTGAACCATTTCTTTCTTCATCAAACACCGAGGAAATGACCTGTGAGACAATCGCTCACTGTCGCTCCCTGCGTGTCGCCTCTGCTTACGCTGCTGAAAGAGTTCAAGACCAACAAAAACAAAACAGCAATATGTTCTAAGGCTGCAACTCGCGATTATTTTCATAAACAATGAAGTGAAAGATCACGATAATTAATTAATTGTCAAATTAGTTGACGATTATTAATCGCTCAGTTGTTGCCGTCCTAATATTCTTCAGATGTTTGAAATAATCAGTACAGATAGAATCTGTGATCGTGTTGTGTTAATTGTCGTGCAACACTTTGACGTTTGGTAGATGATGTGAAGTGTGTGTCTGAGAAAGTGTGTTTTCTTCTTTTTCTTTTGGATTTAAATGATTTATTTATGTCGGATGCACTTATTTATGATTTGTTCTCGAGTGGCCTTGGACACCTGAAGTCTTCTCTCTGAAAACTGCAATTTATATTTAATTTATTAATATTCTCCCTCATGTTGTTGTCGTCGTCACTGTTGTCTGAATGATTTTATTTTCCCTTCCTAAAATGTGTATTTCATGTTTACCTGTGATGCCTGAACCCACTGTGCAGTAGCAAACAACAATACAAACACCTCGTATTCAACAGTAGATGTGTTATTGTGTCTTATTTTGTTTAAACATTCCTCCTTTAAACTAAGAGCCATTAATGAACAAAACTGAGGAAAGTCCTGTAAAATCACAAGTTACAAACTTGCATGGTTCATTAAAGAATTCCTGATTAGTGATAAATTTGTTGTATTTGTTTTTAAATGGCATGATCCTGGAAATTAAATTAAATATGTAAATAAATGAATTTTGAGTAGATAAAGTTTGAATGTTAAGCTAACATTTTACAGTAACATTACAGTATTTTCGCTGTACAACAACACATTCCTTTTACATCGGAACTGGGAGCGATGTCCCCTCCGAGTAGATTGCGTAACAGTTGAGAAAACAGGGTAAAAAACACAGAAAAACAAGGATATATCTTGGGCTAGCAAAAGCACATGGTATTTTTCCTCACACAAACAACATAGCAACATTTACACCCACAAAAATTGAACAGTACTTTGTGTTTGAGTGATTTAATGTGAAACAATAAAGTTTTTATTATTGACGTGAATGGCAGCCATCTTAGAATCTTTTGTCCGGGTTGTTTTCCTGTTAAATTAGTCAATTTCGACCTCCACCTACGTTCTGGAACACATTAAAAAGCTAATTTCAGGATCAAAATGCTTCAGATTTGTTTCCCCAAGTATTGCATGAATATTACTGTGGTCACATTTTGTTTAAATAAACTGTTTGGGTTTTGTTTTTAAATGGACTCTTCTTTTTGACAGCTAGCTTATCTAAGGGTAATATGGGAGCTACTAGCTAACGAACATTACCATCTTGTAAAAAAAAGCTAATTGTCTCTTCTTGTCATACTTAAAATGTATAAAATTATACTGTATATATATACATATATATGTATATGTATATGTATATGTATATACATACACGTATATACGTGAGTTTTGAGTCAGGTAATGTTAAGCTAACAGCTTGAACTCGATATTTAGCTTATAGAGTTGAATCAGATGCTAATATAGCATCACTTATGGTTCCCCAAATTAGCCTATACACATAAGCATGTTGCCTCTTTGTACAAATTAACATTTTTAATGTTTTACTCTTAAACTAAACATTTATTAATATTAATTAGCATAGGATAAATAATCCTATTGTGTCACATTAGCTCTCCTGTGTTTTCATTCTCATGGATAATATGATCGAAAAGTCATAATTATTGACCAGAAATATTGATCACACATTAAATTAAGTATAGTAAAATGTGTGCCCTCAATAAAACAGTGTTTTTGTGTTTGTAAAAAGTTGAAAATCTCTCTCCTTTTTTTAAAATGTCATCAACATTACAGGAAATGTTTGTTCTTGTTCCAGCAGAACATTGGGAGCCCGCAAACCAATTTCTGAGTTCATTAAAAATGAAATGAAGCAGAAATGGAGGTGGACTCGTTGTCTGCGCCGACATCTGTGATCAAAATAGACGTTATTATAAGTCAATAAATCGACTTTTATACAGATTGATTTATGCTTTTAAATCAAGGTTTGCTTTAAGTTGGTCACGTAGTTCTGTCTCAGTGAACTCACTGGAAGATAAATGAAGGTGAAAGACAAAACATCACAGGTAGAACAAGGACAAGAAAAGATTGAAATAAGGGAATTTACCTTCACTGTGTGAAAAAAACCAGCTCAGTCCATCTGCAGATGAATGTCTTTCCCATCATGTCTTCACCACACCTTCATCACGTCTTCATCACGTCTCTATCAGTGATTTTTCCATCTCTCGTCATTTTTAAAAAAAAAATTGAACTTTGTTCTTAAACGACATTGTGCGACTTTCCAAACTTTCATCGTAGAAAAACCTTTGCTCGTCAGAACGCACACTTTAGAGAAAAATAGTGGTGGCAAATCAGTTTTACAAAAAAAAAAAGGAACACCCCTGGAGTCGAGCATCAGGCGTTTCATTTAAAAAAAATCACCCTTTTCCAGAGAGAAAAAAGGAAAAAAAATCTTTGGGGGTAAGCCAATTTTTTTTTTTTTAAATATTATCTGCATGACTGGGCTGCACGGTTGGTGTAGTGGTTAGCGCTCTTGCCTTTGCAGCAAGAAGACCCAGGTTCAAGCCCCAGTTGGAACAAGGGCCTTTCTGCAAGGAGTTTGCATGTTCTCCCCGTGTGGGTATGTCAGCTGAGATGGGCACAGCACCCCCCCCGTGGAGGATTTTTGTTTGCTTTTTCCAAAACAGTGAGAGAGGGGTAAAAAGGAAAATGATCCCAATTTTATTTGGGAAGCTGATGCTTTTTTTTTTTTTTTGATCGCAAAATGAGGAAAAATAATTGGCTTTTTTTTTTGTTACCAAAAAGTGGGAGAGAGAAAGCGTCTAACATTGAGTCATTGGTTCTTTGAAAGACGTCGTCTTTTCACCGCCTCTGCTAAAAGTGTAGAAAAACACGGAAGATTGATTTAGAGAGAGACACCTAGTATCAGAAATTACACATAATGTGGATTAAAAACACATTTTCATTAAAAAAAAACTTCGAAGAGAAAAAAGATTTTAATGATAATTTTTTTTATTATTAAATAACAATCATCTTGTTTTTTTATTTACTCAGATACAAAGTGCAGGCATAAAACTAAAATCTGGATTAAAATCTCTTTTCTTTTTTAAACATTTAGTGTCTGTCATGAGATGAATCAATAAAGCTCACACTAATATTTATATATATATATATAAATCCTACTTAGTGCAGCTTTATATTAAACTTAAATAACTGTATGATAAAGAACAATTCAGACATAAATAAAATCATATTAATAAAGTGCAGAGTAGCAAACGACAGCTGTTCCTGCTTCTTGATCAAAGTAAATGGTCCTCGTCATGTGACCTCATCATGTGACGCCTGAAGAACCAACAATTATAGAAAAGTCGTACAAAAACAGTAGGAATTAAGTTAATCTCTTAGATTATTATTATCATGGTCAAATAATAAACTGTGTTTGTGACGTGGCTAATCCAGGTGTTGATTTTTAAGAATAAATACACACACACACACACTCGTACAGCATTCTTAGTGAGGACACCCAGACATAATCCACTCCCTAATCCCTAATCTAAACCTAACCCAAACCCTAAAAACTACCAAAAACTACTTTGACTCAAATTACAAATAAAAAAAAGATATGAAAATGTATATTTTGTTTTGTAAGAATAACGACTCCTACGTGCCAAAGTTAATGGCTCTTATTTTGAAAGCCGGATGAGGAAGGGATTTTAAACGTGTATTTGTCTGAGAAGAAGAACTACTAATACCAGAAATAACATGAATGCATTTTACTTTCAAGCTAAAAAAACGTAATACAACAATATTTTATTTTGAAAATCCCTGAACTTGCCATGAAGTAATCCCACTGTCCTCACTTTCACAAAAACCTCCTCACTTGTGGTGGTATAAGTTTGTTTTTTTTTTGGTCCTCAAAGACATTTGTACACACACACACACACACACACACACGCACGCACGCTCACATGCACACACACACACACACAGTGTTAGTAAACAGCAGAGGTGACGCCTTCACACCCTGAGGAGATCTGAAAAAAAGAAAAGAATCCAAATTATTATTTTGATTCTTTACTTCATGTGTTGACACACATAATAATAATAATAATAATAATAATAATAAAACACAGTAGAGCAGTGATTCTTAAAGTGATAGTTCCTGTTTTGTTTTTTTGTGCTGTAAACACTTAAAGACTCACATGCTAAAGTTTAAAATGTCTTCAGAACATGTTCACACCTTCATCTCACTGTGAGACAAACTTTACCAACAGGAAACTGAAGTTCGTAAACCACTCACTCTCCCACACCAAAGCCCACAGAGAAAATCAGTGATTTTAACATCACACACACACACACACAGAAGTTGTTGCCTGTTGCCTCCATCATTAAGTTCAAATGTCTTATTTTGTCACTTCAGTGTTTGAAATCCTTTGTTTTGATTTACTTCAGTGACACAAAGTGACCACACGAGGCAGCAGTAGACCAGCAGCTCCTGTGTCCCTGCAGCTAAAATCACTGATTTTCTCTGTGGACTTTGGTGTGGGAGAGTTTCCACCACAACAGTGAGATAAAGTGAGAAAATGGAAACTATCACAAACCTCCAGAGCCTCCGTGTTTCTTCTGCGTCATCTCCTGCGTCGTCGGGTGATACTGGTGAACGCTTTGTTCTGTTGAACGCAAACAAACAAACAAACAAACAGCTGGAAATAAATAAACTGTTTTTAATTCTTAGTGAAGAACAGAGGAGGTTGGGCCTGATAAGTTCCAGTTGTGAACAAACCGGATGGAAATTTGCAAGCAAATCACAATAAATACAGTAAAATAAGGGAAATACGTTAAACTGATGTAAAGTGGCTCAGTAGGTAAAACATGACAAAACTAAGTTGTACCAAATTCCACGAAACTTGGTGGAAACATGTCTCAGCCCAAGCTGAACAAAAAAGTCCATTGGGACCATGACCTCAACACAACAGGAAGTGGGGCATTTTGAATTTTTTCCCATTTTTTGTAAATGAACGAGCTCGGCTGAGCATGTTAATCTTAGCAACGTAAAAAAAATAGTGTCAATTTGTATGAGACGCATCAAAGATGGAAACTTATGAAAAGGTTTCGCAGATACAAAAGGGGCGTGGCCACAGCAACAATCGGAACTGTGGCGAATTTCGAGTCAAGGTCCTAGTGCCACCTGGTGGAAAGGCGGCGGGAGCTTTAACTTTGCTCTCTCTTTGTCTTTATAAAATCAATGTATTTTATCAATCTGAAGCACAGTATTATCGGCATCGTCTGATATTAACTTTAAATGAATGTATTAACAGATATCGGCATACATGTTAAGATCCTTTGATATGACCTGAATAAGCTGCCACCTCCTTGACTTCTATGCTGCGCCCTCTACAGCAGTTATTTTATACGGATTTTAAAATTTGCACAATAAAGATTATGTGTCTACATCTGCTGCAACGTGAGTATGAAAAATATTACGTTAAATTCACGACCAAAGAGACTAAATGATCTCAGTCAAGGACAAATCGTAGATATATATCGGTATCAGTTATCGGTCGAAGCACTCCCGATCAGGGGTCGCGTGATGACATGATTTTTATGACCCTGTCAGTCAAAATGACAGACAACGAAAAAGTCTAGCGCAACCTCTGCTCCCGATATATCGTCATATCTGCCGTCTCTGTGGTGTGGGTCACATGACTCAGCGGAACAATCAGACCTTTAGAGGTGACATCTGGATTTTTATACATGAATAACATTAATAAAAACAGATTCAACAGAGTTTAGTGTGAAAACCACTGGCTTTAAAACCCACATGAAGGAAGGTGAGATTTAACATTAACAACAGGTGCTCTGGTGCCCCCCAGAGGCCATGAAGCTCATCACACAGACAGACACCAGGCTTTTACAGGCCTTTGTATCATGTATTCCCCCATTAAAATAGTTCCCTGGTGTCCTAATGAACATGTCAGTGACATGCTTTGGTCAAAATACCATAAGGATGAAGCACAATAGCATTTCAATAACCCTGCTAAACCCGCCCCTTTCAGAACGCTCGGTTTTCGTGCATGGTCCCTTTATATGCAAATGAGACACAGGCAAACACACACCCACTTCTTCCAGGGGGTTTCTGATTTGTCCTCTTTACAGCGCTCACTCGCTCAGCTGCTATTCCTCTCCCCCTCCCTCCACTAGTTCTCTGACAATATCAACATGGCAGCATGCGCAGAAAACAGCGAGAGTGCCGTCACAGGAAGAGACGTCCTACATAAGGATCGAGCCGAACAGTGCCGAACTGTAAATCAGTTAAATACACTTAGGGACAGCACAGCTGATCGCCGCCGCTGATCGCCAGCAGCGCGCGGTGAGCTGAATAAACTGGCGCTGTATCAGACCGGTGACTGTATGCTCCGGAGCTGGCGATCAGTTTAGGCAGCTCGCCGCTCGCCGCTCGCCGCTGGCGATCAGCTGTGCTGTCCCTAAGTATCCATGTGTCGGAGGTCTGTTCCTGTGATGGCACTCACACATACAGCGCCAGTTTAGGCAGCTCACCGCCGGTCGATCAGCGGTGCTGTCTTTTAAACTGATTTTCACAGAGAGTGCAGCACCGCTGCACAGAGAGTGCAGCACCGCTGATCGCTACCGCTGATCGCCAGTGGCGAGCGGCATAAACGGCCGCTGTATGTGACTGTATCAGACTGAGTCTGTGCTCCGGTCATGGAGGACGTACAGAACACATATTTTTAATTAGGACGTGTCAGAATGGTCAGTTATGAGCTCCATTTGACCTTTTCTACAAAATGTGTGTGTTTGTACGTCAGTGAAATACGTTCGCTGACTTTATCCGGAACATTAGCTTCATATATAAAATCCTCTGAGGCTGGAAGTTTGTGTAAAACACTGTGCTCCACTGTGCAGCCACCAACAGCACACTTGTCCCTCCGCGTTGACATAATACCGCTCTTCCTCCCTCGCCTGCACTCTCGCAGGGTGAAGCTAAGGTGGAGCTCTCGAAGTAAACTTACTGGTGGGTGGTAACATTCGAGGTGAAATGCTCATGCTGACGTCATAAGTGCAGGGAATTCAACATGGAGTGTTTTATCGCCTATACTTACACTAAAGGGGACCACGAAAACATGACTGAGTATTCTTTTTCCACACTTTGGCGACTGGTAGGGCCTCCAGATTCCCAAATATAAGTATTGAAATGGTTAAAAAGTTGATTTTGCATAATATGTCCCCTTTAAGACTTTTCATGTGTTTACCTTGTGCTCTGTACATCGCATGGAGAAGTTCTCCTCATTGAGGGCACAGCCTGAGACACACACACACACACACACACATAAGAAAAGCAGTCCTTCAAACATCCATAACTTTAAACATTTTCTTCACAAGTCAAAACCAAGTTATTAAAGAAAAACATGTGATAGCAGAAAAGAACGTGTTCACGTTTCATGCCTGTATTTAATCCAGATTTCAAAATAAATTCAGATTCTTAATGATCTGATGCAACAATTGTGCAAACAGGCCAAATATTTACATCATAAAAGTATCATTAAAATTCTAAATATAGAGTATTTAGAACACTGAGGCTCATTCTCAGTGACTGCCAGCGGAGGAAAAACTGATTTTCAGCCACTTAACAAAACACTCTCTGTCAGTTTAAGTCTGCGATATCTTAAGAACATGGTCTTTATCTCACTGTTAGACAAACTTTACCAACAGCAGAGTGAAGTTCGTAAACCACTCACTCTCCCACACCAAACCCCATAGAGAAAATGAGTGATTTTAGCTCACGGGGACACAAGAGCTGCTGTCGACTGCTGCCTCATGTGGTCACTTTGTGTCACTGAAGTAAATCAGAACAAAGGATTTCAAGCGTGAAGTAACAGAATAAGACATTTGAACGTAGTGATGGAGGCAGCAGTGGATGAACAACTTCTGTGTGTGTGTGTGTGTGTCATGTTAAAATCACTGATTTTCTCTATGGGCTTTGGTGTGGGAGAGTGAGTGGTTCACAAACTTCACTTCACACGTTGGTAAAGTTTGTCTAACAGTGAGATAAAGACGTGAACATGTGACGTAGATATTATTCACTGAGATGCTGAGATACCCGCAGGGGGGACACAGGGGGATGTTCGCGATGAAGTCGGACAAAGATCTTGTCATGAAGGTCTGCTTGATTAGAGATTTAAATGACTGAATGAATGGATGAATACTCTACCTGAGTGAATGGCACATATGTAGTGATAGTATCTGGAACAGCCCTTCTGGAAACAGCCCATAATTGCACCTGTTTGTTGACACGCTGAACAAACCTGAACAGAAACACACAGAAATACAAACAAATCGGATTTTGTTTAAACGTTGTCGGGTCTAAAAAGCAGGGGGTTCCCAATGTCTGGGTCGGGACCCACAGATGGGTCGGGGAAGATTGTTTTTGAGGTCCCCAAACAAATTTGCAGAACTTTTTTTATTTAAGTTTAAGATTTAATTTAACTGTTTACCTATCATGAAAACACGGGGATAAAAACATGTGTCACTCACTGTTTCCTGTGCCAGTCGTGCCGCCTCCTCTAAGCCGTACAGCTTCCCTCTGACAAGGAAGACGCCGGTGGACCAGATGCCGCAGTCTTCGTGAATCCAGCACTCGTCCTCCTGAAGACGGATCTTTGGCAGTGCGCTGCTGTCGCCGCCTTGTGAACACTTGACCGCAGGAGAGCATGCGCGACTATTGTAACTAATGTCTGGGGAATTGACTGAATCAGCGAGTTTGCGCGAGCAGTCTTCCTCCTTCTGCTCAGTCCTGCAGCTCTGGACGTCCAAACGTGAGCTGCTGCGACAGTATGGGCCATGAAGGTCCCCGAGACCCTTCAAGTTGGCCATCTGACCGCACAGGCTGCAGTAGAGCGCCCCCTGGCTCCTGCTCTCTGAGCGGAGCCGACTCAGCCGGAAACAGGACGTCTTGGGTAAAGACCCGGGCAGAGACTTAACACCAATCTGTGTCCGTGCTCCTTGGCTGCTCCGCACAGTTGCCTCCTCCTCCTCGAAGTTGACCACAGTGCACGTCCTTTGCTCCACGTGGACAAAGGGACAGAAAGCGTCCGATTTCTTGGCTTTTTTCTCCGCTTTAAGTTTCGCATATCTCAGCTTGATTTCTGGCTCTCTGGGAGGAAACAGAGAAGATGGTCCGGAGCAAGTTCGTCTTTTTTTCTTCCGCCTCGTGGTGTTTTTTTTGTTTGCTGGTGACGCCTTGAGGTTCTGCTGTTTCTGTTTGGTTCCTCTTAACCTTTTTGTTGTTGTGAGCGGCTTCTTAGCCGGGCTCGTAGGTTTCCCGCGAGGTGGTGGTGACGTCCTCTCCGTCAGAACGTCCACATCTGACTCGTGTGAGCTGCTGCTCGCTCTCTGTGACTCGTTTGGTGGTGAGAGGGACTCATCAACCTCTGGGTTGGACAACCTTGCCGTGTAATCCATCATATCATCAGAATCGCAGCTTTCATTGTAAATTCCCACTGCGTCATTTTTGGCCTGTCTCCTCAGACTGTACCGGGACGCCGCGCAGGAAAACTGCGGTGTCTCGGACATAGGTTTTCTGATTCTGGTGCTACGCCGCACTTTTTTAGCTGGAGCTTTTTCTCGTCCACTCTGAGGCGATGTGTCGCTCATGTCACTCTTTTTACAAGGGACAGTTTTCTTGTGAGAAAAGCTGCGGCTTCTTTTCTTGCAGTTAGTGACGGAGACTTCAATGACGTCGCTGTCGTCGCTGGAAACATTGAGAGATTGGACGCGGTTGCCATAAACAGGGCCGAGGTCCGACAGGAGGACGACGGGCCTGGTGTGATGAACAGGGATGTCCACTGAGCTGTCCGACGAGTCGTCTGAATACGAGCTGTCGGCACTGGGGGAGCTCAGAGGCTGAGGAAGGTGACAGCAGTCTCGCCCTCCCCCCAGCGAAGACACAGCCGGCGACAGAGGCTCCACGATGTGTCTCACACTGTCCTGGATGAAGGAGCTACATAAGAGCGGCTCCTTCGCAGAGGAAACAAGGAAAATGACATCAGAGCCGCTGTCGCTCTCCTCCGCGCCGCTGCTTTCAGGAGCGGGGCCGACACTCCGGTCAGGACCGTAGAAACCCGGATGCCACAGGTTGCCGTGAACTCCGTCATGGTATAAATCCAGACCCGGAGCAATTGACGAGTTCATGTAGCCGGTCAAAGCCTCAGGGACCTGGTCCATGTCTCTGCAGTGGACGGCGGCGGGAGCTGGTGCCGATGAGAGAGAGTTAAAAGAGGACGACGAGGCTCTGGATCGAAACGAGGACACTGTGATGTCCGCGCTGCAGCCTGCTGGACGGCGATGGTACCACTCCGGCTTCTTCACCAGGTCCATGGCTTCAGTGTGGCTGCGGGTCAGGGGTTTGTAGCTCTTTGACAGGTCCATGGCCACGAGGGATGGATCCTGTGAGGACACTTCCATCACTGCAACACAAGAGGACACTTCCGTCACTGCAACACAGACATTAGCTTTACTGTGACCAATCTTAAATTATACTCTGTTATATCTGCACACAGGACACGTCGCCAGTCCATCGCAACAACCACTCACTCTCACATTAGAGCGTCCAATTCTGTGGTAACAAGAACATGCAAACTCCTCACAGGAAGGCCCTCGATTAAACTGGGATTTGAACAGGAGACCTTCTGCTGTGAGGCAACACTACTTTGTAGTGCATTAAAAAACAACTAGTGAGTGGTTTTTTATTCAAATAATAGTTGTTTCAGCTTCTTCAATGTGAATATTTCCTGGTTTGTTTTCTCCATGTAAGAAAGAAATAATGGTATTTGAGAAACATTAATGTTCTCAATTAAGTGTTTATGATAATTGTTGGTTGCAGCTCTGTAAACTTGTGGAATAACCGTCCAATCAAAGTTGGTTTTTAATTTTTTCCTCTTAAGTCCTCTTTATATCACAGTATCTAAATGTAAGTTTAATGTCTGGATTAACTGATCAGTAATAATAAGTATTAACGGTCAAGGGTTGGCGATTAGGTCAGGTATTCGAACAGGTAGGCCCCGGAAAATAATGCAATAAACGTGTAACAACATTTAAAAACAATACCAATTTTGGACAAGTGTAATTTTAAGGTAAGGTAGGTTGTTGTGGTGTGTTGTGGACTTACGGCTACGATGCCAGCAGCGAGGTGGGTGTTCGATCCCCGGGGCGGAGGCTGTCACTGTCCCGCTGAAACAGCGCTGATAGCGGGGTTAGCTAACACACCATCACCACCTTATCATCATCATCATCATCATCATCGTCATCATGACTGGATGTAAACAAAGACCGCGATGGCCCGCGCTCATGCTAGCTGGCTAGCAGCTAGCCTCAGTGTGGCTAAGCTAATTCCAGACGGAAACGACATTCGACGTCAACAACAAAAAAATTGAGAGGAAAACCGCGTTAAATTGACGCAAAACGTGTCGCGAGCTTCAGCGCGTGCTGCCGTTTTAAAGTTGTCATCATGGACAGAAAGACCTTCTTCCTGTGCACTGTCAAGTCACACGGAAACAACATGGACGACACCGGAAAAGAAACACGCGCCTTCAAAATAAAAGCACCGCTTCTTTTGGCGTGTGTGGACCTGGAAGACTGCTGCTGTTTCCACGGAACAAGCTTTGTTGTGTTTATACAGTATGAAATAACCATTTAAATCCGTGCTCTCCATTCAATTCCAATGGGAAATATTGCCATAGAAAAGGTGTGTTTTGCAAAAACTGAACACTGAAAAACAGCCTGAATATTATAAAAAAGGCATACACGGACACACACTTTTTTTATTTATTTATTTATTAATAACACTTTAGTATTTAAACATAAAATCCAGTTAGTGAAAAAAGTGTTTAATTTTAAATATTATACAGCAGTGGGGAGTGGCTTTACACACATATATATATATAAATATTTTAAAAAAAATGTACAGAAACAGATACAATATTATTAAAACATTTACATAAAAGTTTGACAAGTGAATCATGAACTAAAAAAATATATAAAAAATTATTGGTCCAGAGACCGACAGATAAATGTTTTCTGAAACTGTGTTTTGTTTGTTACATGCTGTACATACATGCTGTTGTTGAGGTTAAAGTGATTCACGTTGCGTTGAAGAGAAATGTTGCTGTTGCTATGGCGACGCCTGGTCCAGAACCTGACGAGTCAGTTGCAAGTTTTCTCTCAGTTCGTTCGTCTCTCGCTCCGCTTTGACTCTGATGAAGTTGACCTCGCTGAACATGTCCTGGTATTTCTTTGTTGCGATTCTTTTGTCCTAAAATGTAATGCAGCTCTTTATTAATTAATTATTACTATTATTAACATACAAACTTTTTTACCAACAAACTGAAAAATAAAATGATTTATCGAATATTTTTGCTCAAAAACACTCTTTACTGTTGAATCTCAGAATCTCATTTGCTGCGTGATCAGCAGTTTTATTTTGGTGGGTGGTTCTCACCCTCTGTGCCAACTGCACTTCCTCCTTCAGAGACGTGACTTCCTGCTTCAGACACTCGACCTCACACTCCTTCACTCGCAGGGTGATCTGAAAAAATAAAATACTTCATCATCATCATCTTCATCATGTCTTTAAAACATACATCAGTCTATGGGTGGATATAAAGAATAGCTCATGATTTGGCAGTCTGTCATTGGATGTATAGAATAGCTCATTATTTGGCAGTCAGTCTGTCTATTGATGTATAGAATAGCTCATTATTTGGCAGCCAATCAGTTGGTGGATGTATAGATAAGCTCATTATTTGGCAGTCAGTCTGTCTATTGATGTATAGAATAGCTCATTATTTGGCAGCCAATCGGTTGGTGGATGTATAGATTAACTCATTATTTGAATTTTTTTTTCCCATTTTAACCTCCTCCTCTTCCTCCACCTCCTCCACACAGAGTCTCACCTCCAGCTCATAGACGTCCATCCTCTGACTGAGTGGCAGCTCGTCATGTTTGGCCAGTGAACACAGTCTGGTGATCTCTGCTGCTAGGTGACCACTTAGCTCCTAGACCAGAGACGAACACAACAACAACATATCATTAGTTACTTTGAATGACATGTACAGTAATTTTCCTGCGGTCACCCGGCCTCTCACCTGGTTTCTGGACCTCAGGTCCTGATTTTCCTGCTGACACTGGCATAGCGCTTTCCTCTCGGCTTCCAGAGCCTGAACCAGATGTCCGTTCTCCAGACACTTGAGAGAAAACTGCTGCGACAGGACCTGCAGCTCCCTCTGGTGGGAGGCCAGCTCCTCAAGCATCTCCGCCAACTCAGCGCTTACTTCATCGTTTTTTGACAGACACCTTTCCTGCATGTGGCGCTGCAGCTCCACACGGTGGGCGTTCTCTATGGCTGCAATCGCTGAGAGGAGAAGAACAGGATGAGGTTCAAGCCCTTCACAGATTCCTTCAAGCTTATATTGATCCTGGATTAATATATATATATATATATATATATATATATATATATATATATATATATACATATGTATATGAATAAAATACTGATGGCTGTGCTGACAGACCTGTTGCCGTGGCAGCGCTTTCCTCCTCCAGCAGTTGGTCTCTTTCCACCAGGAGGCGCTCCACCTCCTGTTGGTGTCGGCGCTGCAGCTCCTCGACGACCTTCAGATGCGACTCCTCCATTGAGACAAATCCTCGCTGACAGGTGGCCTGCAGGTTGAGACACAGTGTTAAGTGTTTCTTTGTGACTTTGATGAGGATTGAAAATGATTTTTTATTAGAAAAATAAAACCACACACCTTCAGCTTTTCCACCTCCTTCCCATGCTGCTGCTGAACACAACTCATTTTCCCGTGGAACTCTCGGCTCAGCTCCTCCACAGTGACAGACAGAGACTCCTCCAGCTCCTTCACTCTTCTTCTCAGCTCTAAAACTTCCTCCATCCCAAGGTTTGGATCCGATTCCTTTCCATCGGACACTTCTTGGTTCCCCAAAACTTGAATTTCCACCGACTCGTCCATCTCCTCTTCTGCTGTTTCAATTTCATCCCCTGAATGATCTGGATCACCGTTTTCCTCTGGAATGTGTGATTCTACGTCCTGATCTGATGCTTGTTGTCCTTCTAGATCCGACAGTCTCTCTCTCAGCTCCTTGTTTTCCTCCACGAGTCTGACGCAGCTGCTGCAGTTGAGAAGTTTCTGCTCGGTTTCTTGAAGCTCTTTTTCACACACTGACTGAAGCTGGTTAATATAACAGCAGTAAAGAGCTTCAGTGGCCGCCGAGTGAACCAAACCAAACCACAGACTCTCAGAAAGGTAGGAATCTTTGAGCTGTTGAGTGATGAGCTGGAGTTCCTCAGAGGCAGAGGAGCTGACGGAGGAGGCCACGAGGTTAAGCAAAGACATATTCACATGCGCGGTTACTCTGAAAAGTTCACTGTGCCTCTGCTGGGTCATAAAACCAAAGATCCTGCTTCCGTTCATGTCTTTGGTTTCCATCTCAGTCACACTTGCTGTACTCAAAACAAGATCCAGATCTTTCAAACCTTCCTTCCCATCGTCCGTGCATGAACCTGCTTCTGGACGCAGACCATGTCCTAAAAGCAGCATCTGTCTCTCCACGATCATACGCTCCGACACCTCTCTGAGAAGAACTTCACCAGAGTTTTCCTTGCTCGTTTCTGATGTGCTGGTCTGCAGTTTGTTGAGAACTGAACTCCAGAACTTTTCCTCCCACATTAGCTGACTCACTGCTGCGGGAATCGTCTCCTCGTTCTCTCTCTGTTTCCCAAAATCCAACTTGTCAATGACCTCCAAGAACCTCCCCAATGCTTCCAACCTCAGCACCATCCCATCCATCACATGCTGGATCCTGTCCTCACCTGAAACTTGTCTCTTTTCTCTGCCTACCCTCTCATCCTCCAACGCCTGCTTCAACCTTGCGATGTCAGCCTCCGCCTCCACAGATCTCTGCTGACAAAGTCTCTCAGCCTCCTTCAGCTCGGTGTTGTGGGCTTCCAGCTGCCTGCACTTTGTTTCCGACTGGTGGAGCTGCCTCTCCAGCTCCATCATCTTCGCTTCTGTGGCCTCAAAACACCGCCGCAGGTATCCGTCTGCCTTCTGCTCGCTTTTGTCCTTTCCAGCTTCTCCTGTTTCTTGTGGGACATTGAGCTGCAGCAGCTCCTTCTCCCTCAGACTATCCGTCAGAGCCGTGATGAGCGTCTGTGCCTCCAGGAGCTCCTTGTTCTTCAAGCTCAGCTCCTGATCCAGATCCTCTGCCCTCATCTGTTCTCCTTGCTCCACCTCTGGAAGGTGATGTGGTTCAGTGTAGCGGCTGCTCAGCTCTGCTCGCAGCCTCGCTATCTCGCGGTCTGCCTCCGTCAGCTGGTTGAGCATCTCCTGGTTGCGTTGGTTGAGAGCCTCATTCTGGCTGGAGAGGACCTCCACCTCTGTGGAGAGCCTCCTCACCATCGCCTGGTCTGGAGGAATGTGCTGCTCTGCGAGGCAGACGGTCAAAGGTGTCTTCTCGTCTTGTGCTTCTGAGGTCAACAGTCCACCGTCTCCTCCGTCCAGCAGCTTCAGTGTGGTTACACCTTCTTTAAGTTCCTGGATGTCACCGCCTGGGTCTTGCAGCCAGGTGGCAGGCGTAAGCTCAGGTGTGGATGAAGGTGCTTCACATCCGAGTTGTTCCTGCGTGTCCTGCTGCTGAGAAATATCTCCACTCTCTAGGCGGTTCTTTTCTCCAGGACTCTCTGCCTGGTTGTTTGACGACTCAGACTCCAGTGGAGGATCCAGCTGAGACAAGAAAACGAGAGAGAGGGACGACGAGGTTCAGCAAACACATGTTTGAAAATCATTCACAGATTTCAAGGAACCAAAGATAAAGATGGATTTTGCTTTACCGACGTGAGCTGCTCACGGGTCTCCAGCTCCAGCCTGCGAAGCTCCGACTCGGACAGCTGAGCCTTCAGATCCTCAACCTACAACAACACAAAAGCACCAACTCAATTTATAACATTATTGGTGTGTTACCACCTCCCTATAAGATGAAAAGGCGAAAAATATAAGATAAAAAGATGAGATTATGAGATAAACAGTGCAAATTATGACTTCTTGTCCAATAATTATGACTTTTTAAACTCATAATTACGACTTCTCATAATTTCAATTTATTAATCACATATTTTGTCTTTTTAGCACATATTTTGGACTATTGTCCCACCGTTTAGTTCATCATTTTATCTATTTAGCTCAGAATTTGAGAGAAATTTGAATGTCCATCTCCATACCCATGAATTTTTAGTTCATAATTTCAATTTCTTATCTCATAATTTCTATTTTTTTAAATCCCATAATTAACTTATTATCTCATACTGCCTTTATCACACCGTTTGTACTTCTTTTCCCAAATTATGACCTTTTAGCTCATAATTTCATCTATGTAGCTCATAATCTGGATTTACCCTAGTACTCTACACTAAATTTTAGTGATAATATCATATATTGTTCCATCACTGTCCAGCACTCACCCGCTCCCTGCAGCTGTTCAGCAGCTTCTCCATGTCCACAGTGTCCTTGTCTTCAGTCAACAGTGGGACTCGTCTGTCCAGCCTGAAGTCACTCCTCTCCACCTTCCTCCAGCACTCCTCCATCTCCTCCTCCACCCTCCGCTGTGATCTTGGACTCAGAGTTCTGACCATGCCGCCGCCACCGTCGTCCGGTGTCACAGCTCCAACCTCTTCCCAGCTCAGAGAGACGCCCAGCATGTTCTCGTACCTCCTCCTCCTCTCCTGCCGCCTCTTCCTCCTCTCCAGGTCTCCCAGCTCCAGTGAGAGTGGAGCGCTAATCCTCGGACGGTCGGTCTCCAGTGTCGGCTTCTTCCGGGGTCTGAACTCGGCCCAGTCGAAGGTTCTGTAGCGTCCCTCCCGTCGTCTCTCCGTCACACTCCTGGGTTTGGGTTGAGGACGTCTCTCTGAGAGGACGTGAGAGGAACGGGAGTCCTGAGTCACATCTGGTTTGGGGAGAACTTCAGATGGACTGTGGGTGTGAAGGTGGCGGCCGGGTGAACTATGAGCGATGAGATTAAAGAGACAATGAGTGAGTTTGTATGAAAGAAGCTTCTCTGATGTTCATAAACACCGTTTTTATTTGGTATGTATTTAAAGTATATAAAAATATAAAAAGTCAAGCTGAAGAAAAATTCACCTGCAGGCAAAAACTGAAATTTTATTAAAGTTAAAATAAAAACAAAAAAAATCATGAGCAACTAAAAATGATAAAAGTGCAAATGATAATTTCTCCCAAAAAAATGTTTTATTTAATTTAAATTTCTTGTCTCATAATTTCTTTAAATTTGAATCCCACAATTATGACTTTTTATCTCATAATTCCGAGTTATCTCATAATTTAAACTTTTTATCACATAATCTCTAGTTTTTAATCACATCATTTCAACCTTTTTAGCCCTTAATCATGAATTTGATCTCATTATTATGACATTTTATGTCATAATTTTGACTTTTTATCCAATAACCATGACTTTTTAATCACACGAATTCCAATTTGACTCATATTTATGACTCTTACGTCATCATTTTGATGGTTCAATCCCATAGTTATGACTTTAAAATCATTTTGATTTAACCCAAACTTTAATTTAAATTTTTTTTAAACAGGTTTCCATAGATTTGCCTGTAATCTGAACATCATATTACATTTAGATTAGACACATGGATTAAGACATTTTCACTGTAGTTTACCTGGTGACGTCAGGAGCACTAGCCGGGTGAACGTTCCTCGTCAGAGACTGGATCCAGTTCTTGCGTATTCCTGCCGTCATGGCCGACAGCGTGTACACAGCCTCTGGGGTCTGTGACACGTTCAAAGGTTAGTGAAAATCTAACGCAGGAGAATAAACTTCACATGTTTTAGTGTTGTTAAAAAGTCTCACGTGAATCTGAAAGCCGTAGTTCCTCTGCACGTCGTACTCACACACATGAAAACACATGGTCAGGTCGATTTCTCCTTCCAGATCTGAAGACTGAGAGCGGAAAAAAAGCAGAAAATGTCAAAGAAAACACAGAAATAACATTTCCTTAAACAGTAAAACAACAAACATGTCAGTACCTCCTCTGTGACCGAGTCCTTGTAGTATCTCAGTGTGTCGGTTGACAGTACAAACCAGTATTTCTTCCACTAGAGGGCAGCAAAGGACTCGTGAAAGGTACAGACTGTAGCAGCTGAACAAAAAAGCTAAAAATCTTTTTAAATGTAAAATAAAAAAAAAAGTTTACCTGGTTGTTTTTATCCAGTTTCACCATCCAGCCTTTCTTAAAGTTTAACAGATCTGGCTGCAAACACAATAATACACATTTAATTTTCACACAAAAACCTGAGTTTAAAGAAATTAGAGAATTTATTTGCATTAATTACAAATCATATACAAGCCAACTCATTGATCGGTGTGATTGTTTGGATGATTTTCATCCTGTTTGAGGTTTGTTGCAGCTTTGTTTTTTCTTAAGGTCATAGATTTGGCCACAATTTCTGTTTAATACATTTTTAATTTAGCACATTTAACATCCGGATTCATACGTCGCTGGGTCGTAACATTCTGTGTAAGTAAATCACTGCCTTTTACTCGTATTACTGGCCTTTTAAAAAGGAATTTCAATGGGTAAAAAGTGAGTAAATGAGGTATAATCTGTCAAAAACACAACCCTCGTGCATGAAATCAACTCATTCTGAGGAAGAAACAACCTCTGAGCTGCACAGCAGGACCTGTACTCAATAATAGGCAATACAATGCTGTATTGTAATGGTTGTATTGCATTTTAATAGGAATTTCAATGTGTTAAAAGTGAGTAAATGAGTTATAATCTGTCAAATACAAACCATGCACGTGATGTCAGATCATTTAAAGGCATGAATAACATTGCAATAAACATTTGGCAAGTGACAAACTGCCTTCTACTGGCCGAGTGAGTTGGTGATAATCTGTCAAAAACACACCCTTGTGAATCAAATACAAACCTCAGGAAATGAACTCAAGTCAAGTTTTTAGGCAGACACAACATTAAGGCTTTAAGATGGGGGCTGTAAATAATGTTTGTCAAGTAAAACATTGTCTTTTGCTTGTTTTATTGGCCTTTTCATGGGAATTTCAATGGGTAAAAGGGAGTAAATGAGCTGTGAAATACAAGCCTCACGTATGATATCAAATCATTTTTATTGACCTCTGTTTCCCGCCTGTGAGCTGCGTCATAAACAGAATGTGTTCGGTTTGTCGTTTGGCATTGTTGCGTTGTTTCCTCCGATCATTTAGAGCCACAGTGAAGTGAAAAGTGTCGCTGTCTCACCGTCATGACCGTGTCGGACGTCCTGCGCTCCAGAGATTTGGCTGGTCTGTGGGGAGGGGGAGCGCCGAGCCGGGCCGAGTCTCCACAGGACCGCAGCGTCTGTGGAGACAAAGAAAAATGTCTGAATCCTTGGCAGGATTAAAGCAAAGACTAAATTATGAGATAAAAAGTGCAAATTATTTTTTAGCTCATAATTTAAATATTTTTAATACCATAATTATAACTTTTTATCTCTTTAATTTCAACCTTTTAATGCAATAATTTTGACTTCTTATCTCATAGTATAAAAATGAATTTCTTCATTTCACATTTCCACTACAAAGACGACTCAGTTTTGATAAACATTTGTCGTAGCAGCGGTGAAATGTTCCTTTAAAATAAAAAAAGGCAGCAGCTCTCTCTGCCCTGCATTCCTTCACCCGCTCTGAACCCTGAACCCCTGCTGCGGAGCACAGCGGGAGCCCGGCAGGCTTTTTCTCCACCACCACCATCATCATCACATCACCACCAGTGTGCACTGCATCACCACGGACGACTGGATCTTTGGCCGTGGAATACATGGCAGGGAGAAAAAAGGAGCAAAAGGCAACACAATCACGGACACTCTGCGTGTTACATTTCTAAATGATGATCACGTCGCTTCACGCTTCAGCGTCTCTGGATTCAAACGTCACTAAAACCAAACAAGCTTTTTTTGTCCATTTGAGACTCTGCTGTTGAAAAGATTCATTCTTCCCTCTTACGTAACGAACACAGCGCAGGCTGAGCCCGTGTCTGTGTCCGGTGAAGAGTCTTGGGAATCTGTGGAACCTTAATGAACTCTGACTCCTCTGACCTTCTTTCTCCTGGCGACTAAAACAAACACACCCACGGACACATGAATCATCTCATGAGACGAAATAAAAAAACACAAAAAAGAGAGAGAGAGAAAAAAAAGGCAACTCTTTGGCTGAGCTTTATTTAACCTCGCCTTAGTCAAATTAAGTCATTTTGAAGCACAAATACTCTTTTCAGCCAAAAGGCAGGACCTGAACGCATCAGCATGCAGCATTTCACTGCTTTTATTGTGCTTTTTACAGGAATTCCAATGGGTAAAGAGGGAGTGAGTGGGTCATAATCTGTAGAAACAACATTTTTGGCTGATAAATAAGTGCTTTAATCATTTTTGGCGAGTAAAAACTGAATTCGACTAGTTCCATTGGACCTGTACAAGACTTTCAATGGGTTAAAAGGGAAGAGAATGGGTCAAATGGGGGCTTTTATGTGATTTTAGCAAGTAAAAACTGATTTTACTAGTAGCATTGGACTAAAAAGTGGGACATAATCTGTCAAATACAACCTCACAAAATCAAGTCATTCTGAAGCAAAAATGAAAAACAATTCAGGCTTGACCTGTACTCCTGAAACGTTGCACTTGACAGATTTGTACAGGTCTTTTATAGGAATTTCAATGGTTAAAATATAGTGAGGGAATAAGAACCTTAAAAATACAACTCTGATGAACCAAGCAAAGACATTGTGAGGCAGACACAATGTTTAGACTCAAAGTTGGGGGCTGAAAATCTGCACTTGACTGGTCGTATTGGTACTTGCGGGCATTTCAATGGGTAAAACTACACAGTGGGCTGTTGTTGTTTTCCGTTTGCGTCGACGTTGTCACAGATGTGACGGAGGAGCTGACGAAGCCCTGCAGAGGAGGAGCGGTCACGTGTTTGTGCAGAAATGCTCGTAAAAAGACTTTGCAGAGTCTCGCGTCTCTGGAAGGATTACACCACGTCTCGTACAAGTCCTCAGGAATCCTCCCAGAGCCAGGAGCAGGAGGAGGGAAGGCCTGCAGGGCACAGATGTCATGAAGCTCTGCGTGAATCACCAACACTCCCTCGCTCGCTGAGGCTGAGGCTGACACAAGCCTCGACACGGCCGCCCCAACTCTTCTGCACGCTTTCATCATCATCATCATCATCATCATCGCCTGCTTGTCAGCGCTCGCTCTCCATGGACCGGACGGAGAGACGCGAGTGTCGAGTTTCAGAGGAGTTTGCTCTCAGTTTCAGATCGGCTCACAGTTTCCTCGCAGCCGTGACGTCGTTTCTCCTGCTGCAGAACACCTGGTTTGTGCTGAGTCATGTTTAAAGCAGTCCATCCATTATCTACCGCTTTATCCTTCACCGGAGGGTCGCGGGGGGTGCTGTGCCAATCTCAGCTGACATAGGGCGATAGGCGGTAGTCCATCACAGGGCCACACATAGAGACAAACAACCACTCTCACATTCACACCTACGGCCACGTTAAAGTGACCGTCTCAGCTCCTCGCACAGTTCCAGCATGACTCGACTCCACTAGGGGTTCTTTTCTTCTCCATCAGTGATAGAACCTGCTGTTTTTTTTAGTTCCTGCTCTGACGAGGTTCAGCTATGTGACGTCATCAGACTGCCGGCCTCTGATTGGTCAGAGAGTCGCCACTGAAGGGTCATGAGCGCGACATCCGACACAAGAATCAAAGCCAACAATGTCCAACTGTAGATCAGTTAAAAAAGACTTAAAATCCTAATTAAAGCTACTTAAAGTTCCAAAATCGACTTAAAGTTCACTTATGGTGTAATTCAACCGGATCTACTCGCCTCGCCATGGCACGGTTTAAGTAGCGTTTCCACTAGCATAGTAACCTGGTACCAGGTACCTGCTCCGACGAGGTTCCAAAAGCGTGCCGAGTAGGTAACTATGCGATGATTGGTCAGACTGCCGTCACAGGAAGAGACGTCCCACACATAAATCAAGCCGAACTGTAGATCAGTTAAAACTACTTAACAATCCTAAAAACGTGGGTTAATCTCCAACAATAAACAGGGAAATCTCAATATTTAATTGAGGAGTCTGCTCCGTGACCAGCATCACAATCCAGATGGAGTCTGTGCTCCGGTCATGGAGGCAGTACTGAACAAATAGTTTTAATTAACTGATTCTAGTGATTTGATTCAGTTACTCTGAAAACAACTGCTTTACAAGTCACTAGTCACTTGTTTGTGTGTGTGTGTGTGTGTGTCGCGTATAAAACACCGCAGTTTCACGCAGCCGTGCAGGGATAACTCCGCCCACGTTGAGTAGGTACTTTTTTGTAGTGAAGATGCAACCTAAACTGTGTCGTGTCATGTCGGTGGAGATACACCATTATAGTTCCAAAATCTACTTAGGCCACACCCTTATTTAAAGGATAGATAAAGGGTGTGGCCTAAGTTGTAAATGTTTTTTTAAACATCTCATAATTCGCTGTGAACCAATGTGGCATTCATAGTGACTTTATTTTGAAATCCCGGGAGTAAGGGGGAGCTGTTTCTGCACGGCTCTCAAGCTTCTAAAATTCCAGAACTAAAGTTGGTTATGGTTAAAGTTTCCGGAAATTTAGTGTTAATTTTCCACCCCTTTGCAACATAAAAGACAAATGAATGAGTGGATGAATGGATGAAGTTGTGTATCATGTGGTCACCTCCTCCTCCTGCTGCTGCTGCTCTCTGGCGCCCCTGCTGGACCCGGCGTCGCCTTCTCCCCGCTCTGTCGTCTCCGATCCCAGAATCCTCTCTGCTCTGCTGCCACGGCTGGAAAACACAGACAGAGCATTGTCTGTAAAACACACGGGTCCTCTGACCTCTGACATCTGCTGACACCAGGGTTGAATTAGTGATCACGTGACACTGAATTTAAATACTTAGGACATGATACCTCTCAGGGTCATTTGAGTTTACGTTTAGATTTGAACGTTTACACACAGGCTGTCTGGCCCGTGGGTCTGTAAAGGGTCTGAAGGGACCATTTGGCCCTCGGGAATCTCTCCCCTGCCCTGCAGCAATACGCTGCAACAATGGACTCGGGCATTTCTCCTGGCTATCGTTTACATGCACATATGTTTTGGATGCGTTTACCCACAATGCCCTGCTTTGTAGCCCGCATCCTGCATTTGGTTCGAGACCTACGTTTTTAGGCGGACCAGAGTTCACTTCAGAGTTCGGTTGCACATTCACACGTCCACAAACGAACTGGACTTTCCGAGCAGACAAACTAGGATTGGAATGAGCGGAGCTGGTGTGAATACGACATAAAACTTTCTGGACGTGAAGAATATTTCACCATTTATTTGAGCGGAAGAACGTTTGACTGTAGAATCTGAAGAGCAGACGAGTTCCAGTTGATTCTTCATCTCCTCTCTCTCTCTCTCTGACAGGCAGCACTGAGGTCCTGAGAAACAATGCCGCAGATATCTAATTACAGCAGCGTTGTGGAATTTCTGGCCTTATTTGGAGGGTGGGTGTCTGGCCTGTGTGTGTGTGTGTGTGTGTGTGTGTGTGTGTATGTGTGTGTTTTTGTAGTTTTGTTTCCCAAAAAGGGAAGAAAAAAGTGCCATGTTTTCTCCACACGTGAGCAGTTTACACGCTGCCAGGGCACAAACTGGGAGGGTTCAAATATAAAAATAGTAGCAGCCAGAGCTCTAATGGAGGGTTAGAGCGCGAGCCTTTGATCCGGCGTTTAGCCGTGTGTGATGGCTGTGGGGAGGGGGAGCTCAGAGGCATTGGATGTCCTTTGTGCTAATTGCTTGCACATTTTACTCCGCTTTCCTTTTTTGCCAAAGCCTCTTTTAAAACGCTGCCCGCAGATTACACGCAAACATACGTACATGCAGAAAATAAACTCCAGATTTCTGCCAAACACAATCTACAGAGCGCTTGTTTACGCGCGCTGTCATCGTCAGACTTAGCTGGAGATGTACGATCTGTGGCCTGGTTCTTCTCTGACCTTCTCTCCCGGCTCTGGTTCCTGTTGTTTGACTCGGTGAGACGGTCGTCGGCGCCGGTGTCCGCGTTCCCATCGGTTGACGAAGAGTCCAGACGCGGGCTCCCGAAAGTGCCGACGCCACCCTGGGTCAGAGAGTCCGCGGACACTGGAGCCACCGAGGTGGACGTGTTGTTTCCTGTACGTGGAAACAAACGCAGAGAAGTCAGGGACGACACAGACGCTCAAGCGTCCGCTCATCATTTCAGGTCAGGCCGGGGCCGGAAAAATAAAAGTGTCCGTTTCGATGCAGAATGATATATAAAATCACAAAAAAATACACATTTACGAGGCAAAATACAGACAAAGGAAACAGAATCACACATTAAATCAACGTTTCCAGTGCGTGTAAAGAAACGCAGAGAATTCGGGGAAGACGCGGACGTCACAGCAGCCATGGAACTTCTAGTATGGTCATGTGAGGGTCGCTCGAGTGGAAAAGGTCTTACAGTTTTGGTTAAAATGGCATTTTTTTAGTGCGATAAAGGTATTTTATATTATATTTTAGTTGTGATGGTTAAGGTTTGCATTATGTCAATGAATGCGCCTTGAGATAATGTATGTTTTGATTTGGCACTATACAAATCAAATTGAACTGAATTGAATTGAATGTCGTCACCGTGAATGCTATCAGTGTGTGTGTGTGTGTGTTCCTGGAAAAGCGAGGGTTAAATAAACTGTTGTTTAAAGTGTGTGAACATCTGCGCAGTGGTAGGAGGATTCTGCACGGGGACAGGAAACGGCTCTGTGTGTGTGTCTCTCTGTGTGTGTGCGGGTGTGTGTGCCACCTGCAGGGTTCTGCTCCAGGCCCGGGGCAGTGTCCGCTGTGACAGTCCACATGGGGCTCACGTCCGGTTCCCTGCCCCGCTGCTGCTCCTGCCACCGACCACGAGCGGACTCTGCTGGGTCGGGTGCAGCCATCTTTGCTGGACTGGGTTCCTCATGTTTTTGGAAAAACAATATAAATATAATATAGGTTTTTTTTGTGTGTGTGTGTGTGTGTGTGTGTGTGTGTGTGTGTGTGTGTGTGTGAGAGAGAGAGATTTCTTTATTTCTTTGTTTGTCATCAACACTGACCTCATCAGGACCGTTAACCTGGTCCTGATGAGGCACAACCTCATTATCTGAGGTTAACTGGTTAAGTTTAGGACTAATGTTTGAATTATGGTTATGGTTAAAGTTAGGGTTAGACTGAGTCTGGGCTATATATGGACATTATACGACGACATGAGACAAGTTATGGTCTCAGACTTTGGACGTCGTCATAATATGACTTTTCCTTGGTTTATAAATAAATATAGACTAAATATTATGGATTATCATAATATATATTGATTAAAAATCATTGTTTTACCTGAGAGGTAACAGGCTCCACTTTGCGTTTCTTCTTCTGGTTCTGCTTGTTTGTCCGCAGGTACACCACCAGCTGTTCGCTCCACCTGGTGGTGAAAGACAGAAATGGCAGAAATCATTAATCAAACAATTTAGATACAAAGACACGTCGCCACTAACTTTTTTTAATCTCTCTCCTTACATCCATTCAGGAGCGCTAGCTTATTCAGCACTGCTGCTAAAATATCACACGATCACAAAAGTTCTACCAAAGAAGAGCAGAAACTAGTTTGAGACGATTAAACTCGTCAGGAACACGTTTACAGACGTTAGAAATCGAGAGAGAAGTAGAAGCTCATTTTCACATAGACTTCTAGATTTTTCAGAACCAAAATAACCAGCTCCAAGCGTTTCCTCCTCTTTGGCACTCTTCCCTTGGGGTACTAGAGTAAAATGGGACGGTGCAGATAGACTGGCTCCACCCACTACAGTTGGCTGATTGGGCGACAGAAAATCGTTGCTACCGGTGTTTTTTTAACGCCACGCAGTCTATTCTCGTACAAAGTTTGATGTCTCGTTGAGACAAACGGCCACAAAGCGAGCTGCAGGACGTCCTCCATGTCCAACCATGTCTTTATAGTCCTAGCTTTGTGGACTGGGACACAGTCGTGTTGGAACAGAAAAGGAACTTCCTCAAACATCTGACACATAGCTTTGTCCAAAACGTCTCTGTGGGCTGAATTGTCCTTTACTGGAGCACAAATCCTGATTGAAACACCTGAATTCAACACCAGGTGTGGACAAATATCGTGTTTATATATATATATATATATATACACTCACCCATGAATGATCTCTTTGTTGTCTCCACGGATGAATATTTCCTGCTCTGCTGTGATGATGCAAAGCGCGTTTCTCTGACCCGTCCTGGGCTCAGCGTCCACGATGTCTGTACACAGATTCAAGTTCACGGTCCCCTGAGGCAAAGTGCTCCGCTAGGACACAACAGCACAGTTATTCTCATGGCAGTGGAAGAAGGAGGAGAACAAGAAGGAGAACAAGAATAACAAGAACAAGAACAAGAACCAGAACACGAACAAGAAGAACAATAACAAGAACAAGAACAAGAACAAGAACCAGAACAAGAACAAGAACACGAACAAGAGCACAAACAAGAAGAACAAAAACAAGAAAAAGAACAAGAAGAACAAGAACACAAACATGAACAAGAAGAACCAGAAGAACCAGAAGAAGAACAAGAACAAGAACACGAACACGAACACGAACAAGAAGAACAAGAACACGAACAAGAACAAGAACAAGAACAAGAACAAGAACAAGAACAAGAACAAGAACAAGAACAGAACAAGGACCAGAACAAGAACCAGAACAAGAACAAGAACAGAACAAGAAGAACAAGAACAAGAAGAACAAGAACAAGAACAAGAACAAGAGCACAAACAAGAAGAACAAGAACAAGAACAAGAAGAACAAGAACACGAACACGAACACGAACACGAACAAGAAGAACCTGAAGAACCAGAAGAACCAGAAGAAGAACAAGAACAAGAACACGAACAAGAACAAGAACAAGAACAAGAACAAGAACACGAACACGAACACGAACACGAAGAACAAGAACAAAAACAGGAACCAGAACAAGAGCATGAACAAGAAGAACCTGAACAAAAACAGGAACCAGAACCAGAGCATGAACAAGAAGAATAAGAACAACACAAACAAGAAGAACATGAACAAGAAGAACCCGGACAAGAAGTACAAGAAGAAGGAAGAAGAAGTTGTTTCATCAGGGACTGACTGTAACGATTAATCACTGACTTTACTGATTTTTTAGCTCCTTAAAATCATTTCTAATTTTATGGACTACAGTCGTTCATCACACCGAGTGACGACCAGAACACAGACCAACGACAGTTCAACAGAAAACAGTTTGTGGTGATGGAGTGAAAAGAGATGACAGAATGAGGTTTGAGGTTGTGTGTGTGTGTGTGTGTGTGTGTGTGTGTGTGTGTGTGTATTAAAGGCTAAGCCTTAATCATCTGCTGAACAACATCTGGTCTAAAGATGGCCGCCCGATCCCAGCCCACACGTGTAAACACAGAGCACTGATGCTTCACGTGCAAAAGTCTTGGGTTATCGCTTTAGCCCCAAGTTGAATTTAGAGGAAGTTTTCGCTTGTCTGTGGTCTGTGTTAGCAGAGTTGTTGTCGTGGTTACGTCTACACCCTGATGATGCATGTGGAGACGTCCTTTACTTTGCTACAATTTCTGAACAAACCCACGGAAACGGAAACGTACACACTCAAAAAAGATAAAGATTTCCTCACCAGTTCATCGAGGGCGAAGCTCAGGCTGCCGTGTTCGTAGAGGATGAAGAAGCGTCGCTGCCACTTCTGACAAACAAGAGATAACAAAATCAAAATGTGTTTTATTTCTTCTTCTCAATGAACGGAACGTCGCAAACACAGATATTAGTGTGGGAACTTAATCCACTTTCATTACCCTTGACCTCTGCATGGGGTTGTCAAAATCTGTCCCCTCAGGAGCCAAACACAGCCAGCCTCCATACACAGGTTTTGCCTGAAAGAAAAACAAATGTCTATTTGTCATTTTTAAAAAGTTTTCCGTAAAGACAGCATCGCTCAAAGAAATGTCTTCATCCGCACAAAACTGCTGTCGACACTGTAATACACATGCCACGCCTGTACGTGGCGCTGTTGAGACAGAATGAAGAGAGTCAGGGCGACTGAGGAAAAAAACATCAGCAGATTCACCTGGACTCAGTTTAAAGTGCGTTGGACTAAAAAAGTCTTAGAGTATATTGAGCCACACTAAGACATTTATACAACCTTTATTCGGGGCTCAATTGTTGTAACTTAAGTTTCCCTTAACTTTTCCCTTAACTGCAAATAATCTGGATGTTAACTTCAGCGCTGTTACAGACTCCTACACTGAGGAAAAACTTAAGGTCTGGACTAATGTCCGCTACAGCTCCAGTTTCCATACTGGTGAAAAGCACCAGGGGGCAGTAAAAGGATCAACGGTGCTGTTGTGCCACCATGTTGGCAGGCTTTTCCTGCCAACATGGTGGCGTAAACACAGTATGAAAGAGAGCTTGTTTTTTACATTGTTTTCCGTTCACGAAGAACAAAACGAGCCAGAATAATAACATCGACAACAATCATCGATTATTACGCACTGCAGCTTAAAGACAAAATGTTCCAAAAAATTGATTTAATTGTTTTCTAAAATGAGGGAGAAACGTGTTTTCTCCCTCCTGCGACTGTCGGGGAAAATACCATGTGTGGTGTTAGAAGGTTGAAATTACAGGGCACCGTGAGCGGGCAGGCAGCAGGACACAGACTAATAACATGTATGAAGTATGTCAGGCATGTAGAAAACTGTCACCACGATCACGTCCATGTGACAGAACCACTGTTAGAGCGAAAAATATACAAGCCACAGCGGAGGAGGTAACCGATATTTTATATGTTATTTAAAATAATCAACACTGGGACTGGACCCAAAAATCTACGGTGGCCTGGAAGTGCAAGCCATTATTACAAAACATGAGAGAAATTTACAAAGTCCACAATACAGAAAAAGGGAATGAAGTGATAAAGTGAGGGGTCAAAGACACATAATATTTCTCGTGTAATATAGCTCGTGGAATGACATTAAAACATTTATTTCACTTATAGAATAAATTAATTAATTAAGATCATGGCAAAAGTTTGATACAAGAAGCAGTAAAAAAGTCAGTGGTTCCTATTTTGAAAGGAACCTAACCCTAAACTCACAATGAAACCACAACACATGGCTTCACATTTATGTTTTTAAAAGTTTAACTGAAGTTTGTCTTTAATGCATTTTATTTCAAACAAAACGTTGAATATGTGCACTTTCTAACGTATTAAATAAAATGTCACTGTGTTAGTTTAGTCTGAGTCAATCAACCGATTAACTGAGTTAAGATAAACTAACAATTAAAAAACACATGGCTTGAAATTTATGTTTGTAACATTTGTTTTGGTTTGTGAAATGACTTTAAAGCTCGTTAATGGTGGTAGTTTTAGGTTTGAGTGTTGTTCGTTGCACTCATTCAGCAACGAAAGATTTAACTAATCATTTTATTACAAACTAAACGTCGAATATTTGCAGTTTCTAACAAAAATAAAATGTCAACAAAAGGTCATATAAATGAAATTACATTTAAATAATGTTGGTTTGGTCTTAGTGAGGCTTCAGCCAAACAATCGACCGATTAACCGAGTTAAACAATGAGAAGTGGTTAAACAGCACATTTTTTAAAAACTGTGAAGTTTGTTAAATGCTAATTGTTTGTTTGCGTTGTTTGGTAGTTAGTGGTAGTTTTGCTTAGTTAGTGGTAGTTAGTGTAGTTTGGACGGTACCTGCTGTTGGTCGTGTTCGTTGAGCAGATGAATTTCCCGGGATTTGAAGCAGTTCTGACATTTACTCTTGTTAAAAATATTCGCCTGGAATTTGTTGCAGGGGTTCGCGCCTTTTTCTCCCGACATGTTTGTTCTTATAAACGTACTTTTCTTCTTTTCCTTCTTCTTCGTCGTCTTGTTCGCTTGTTCCGCGCTGAATGAATCCGCTTTGCGTCCTCGTCCTCGTCCTCCTCCTCCCTACGTCCACAACCAACATCTGTCAAACTCTGCTCTGTTGACGTCTGTCGTCATGGTCCGCGGTCACGTGTTCTACCGCAGAACCCCCGCCCCCTCCCGCACTACTTCCGGCCAAACCCTACAAAATAAAACCTTCTAAAAAGCCCTTCTAAAAACAGTATTTCGCCGACGCGTGTGTGAAAGAATAACTACTATAACAAAACATCAACATTATTTCATTTAGGTGGTGGAGAGGAGGATGCTGAATAAACTTTTTTCCATCATGGATAACCCCGATCATCCTCTCCACCACATCCTCCAGGCCCAGGAGAGCACATTCTCCAAGAGATTCAGACCGCTCCACTGTCACAAGGACAGATTCATCTGCCATCAGGACTTACAATAACTCTCTGTAAAAAAACAAAATAAAAAATGTATTATTATTGCACTATTTTTTCCCCACTGTTGCACATTTTACATTTTATGTTTATAATAATTGTTGTATTGTATTGCTGCTATGTTAAAACAATTTCCCCTTGGGGATGAATAAAGTATTTCTATTCTAAAATAGTTTTGACAGGAAGTAGCCTATTTCAACAGGACGTGAAATAGTCTAATAGTCTAAAAACAAATTACGGCATTTTGTGTTTTTGTTTCTTTTTAAATAAAATAATATTCTGTCGTAGTAGTAGTAGTAACAAATACATGTTAGTGATCCGAGTTTTTTATTTTATTTTTTTTTACTGTCGGTAGCAACTACAAATGTCGCAAAAAAAGACAACAGCTACCTGATCTGTTCTACCCGTGTGTGAAAGCACAGCTACTGTGAGTCCTGTTACCATTATAATTCTCACTAACATGTATTTGTTGCTTAGATATAAGCCATAATCTGCATATTTACAGTTTATTAATACGCATAATCCTCATTAAAGTTCCCTGTCATTTTATTTCTTACAAAATAAATAATTATTTTTCTTTGATAACATTAGACAAGACTGATATTTATAGCAAGAAAGAATAAATAATTTACAATGACTTGGCTTTTTCATACATTTTATTATGGTGCAGTTCTACACTGTGGCCGCGCGAGGGCAGCAAACACCCAGCTATATAACAAAGCAGCTTATAATACTAATACAGTCTATCTCCAGACAGAAACCAAACAAGATATTTTGAAAAATACAAAAGTACAATATTTAATTTCGATACATGATGTGGTTGCTGAATTTTGTAGTTAAAAGAGACAAAGGAAGAAAAAGGAAGAAGAATCCGACACAGACGGACGGTGAACACAAGCATTTATTAATCCAAGGCGACGGCAGTGACAGGACTGTACAAAGAAAAATGATTCAAAATTTCTGGCCATTCAAAAATGTATAAAATACAGTAGTTATTTATTATTATTGTTTTGTCTGGTTACTCTTATTACACTAAAACTTGATTTCTTTATTTTTATTCATTCATTTCAAATCTCTCTCTGTGTGCACATTTTTAATGAATACATTCATTTCATTCAAAATATCTTCCACATGTTTCTTCAAAATCACACACGAATAAAGCTTTAAAAACAAAGTTAGTCAGCCACTGACAAAAACTTAAAAGTGCATTTTGCAACATGTGCATATCTTTTTTCTTTATTTACGGTTGATTTTGTATAACTTTGACAAAACAAATTGTACGCTATTGCTATTTCAAGGAACACAATAAGCCACGTCCTTCATAACTACTGTTACTATGAAAAAACTGTGGCTGTTTTTTAATTTTAATTAAATGTTGTTGTTTTTTTAAAGTCAGTTGATGTGAGAGAGTGTGGGTCTAGCTAACAAGTTAAGCTAATATGTGTTCCATTTAAAGTAAAAAAACTCAGGAACTCGGAAACTCAGAGAAATTAAACCGACCCTGACCCTGGGATTCCAAGACGTCGGCTACCATATTAGCACTGATACTTTCACTCTTAATATTACTTCACGTCGTATTTGTTTCACGGTAAATTTGTTGTACACATTTTAACCATAGACATGTTATTGCTAACAATGGCTAACAATGGCTAGTGCGGTTTTGCATCCATGTGTTTTCCCAAACCTCTCAGCTGGAAATCGGGGAACATGTGGATACTTCCAGTTCTGACTTCTTATGTAAACGGAACGCAGCGTATCATCAAAAATCTCATGAATTTCTAAAACTACAAAAGCCTGCGTCATTCTGTGCTTAAAGCTAACAGCTCTCACGCTAATCTTCCCACCACTTGGGGCACCATCAATGAAAACCCTTACATTTAAGGGTTTATTTCCACGTGGAGCTAGCTTAGTTAAGTGTTTGACGAGGGAGAAAGAAACTATTACATTTTTATATAAACTCTGTTTGGCTTCTCAAACTGTGTGATTTAATTTCTATGAAAAAATGGAAGACGACCAGCTGTGTTGTTAGCTAATGTTAGCCTAAACACTAATAGCATTCAGGCTAGCAAAAAAAACAGCTAATTATGGTTGGTTTTTTTAAGGTAGCCTGTAGCTAACTCCACATACTAATATTAGCGTAAATGATATCCCACATGTACAGTATAAATATTATATAGTTACAGTTAATAAATACTAACTGGACAAATAGGGAGATATTTAAAAAAAAAATACATAAAACAAAAACAATTCTATTTTTTTTTTCCATTCAGCTAATTTTCTGTAGCTTCCAAAGTGCACAACATGATTTATTGTATATCATTTTATAAGTCATTAATGATTCATTATTTACAAAATGACCTCTGAGGCCAATCTTACAAAAACATTTCTTCTGACGGATGAAAACAAAAAGTCGGCATTTTGGTCTACGTTTAGCGCAGAAAAAGACGAAGCTACCGTTTGTTTAAAGACCGTAAATATGGGACATAAAGCAGGAAGAAGAGTGTTTAAAATAAAAAACAAACAAACCATATTTTTTACCATCGTGATGGCTTTTTAAGTTTGGTTTTAAAAACCTAAATGAACGTTTGTGCTCAGGAACCTAAACATTTCATTTTTTTTGTTTCTTATACAGTGAACACTTTAAAACTCATTAGTTATGGTAAGTCGTTTAACATTTAAAACTCGTGTCTGTGATACATGTCTGGGTCGTAGTATTTGGTGACCACCACTCTGTTGGCAAACTTGCGGCCGGTGAGGGCCTGCATGGCCTTCTGACAGTCTGCAGCAGAGACGTACTCCACAAAGATCTGAAATTTGACAAAAGTATTATACATGAAGAGGTGTGGAATGACAGGAATTGGCATTTTCAGGGAAAATTCTGCTCCTGGAAACATCGTAAAATGAAATACCTCATAAGTGCCACCACTTTTATGCAGACCCTGACCAGACCTGGTGTTAAAGTGTTTTTATCAGGTGTAAATCAGTTTATATGCGTATCTAGTTAATGTTATTTGCTGATCCTGGTGCAAATCTTCAAACTTTATATATGAGAACCCACTAAAAAAAGATTTAACTTCATTAAAGGATAATGTTGGGACAAACAATGTCCCAGAGATGTTTGGTAAATTGATTTTAAAATTAACTTTATGTCAAATAAAAATATACACATAAATCTAGTACTTGTATAGAGTACTTGTTTGGTCCATAAAATGTCAGAAAATGTCGATCAATGTTTGTCAAACCTGGAAATGAAGATGTTAATCAAATGTCTTGTTTTATCCAAAAACCAAAAATGATTCAGTTTTAATGATTTCTTTGTTAAATGGAGTGAGAAACCAGAAAATATTCACATCTCAGAAGCTGAAAACCAATTCAAACCATTCATCGATGATCAAAAAGATATATTTATAATAAAAATAACAATTATTATAATAATAATAATAATAATAATAATAATAATAATAATAATAATAACACATTAATGAAATAATCTGCTAGAAAATTCAGACAATTCATCGCCTAAACGTAACCCATATGTGGGTCCCGACCCAGTGTTAGGGAACCATTGGTTTAGTGTAAAGTTTTGTGCTTCTACTTCCCTCCCTGGTCAAACACCAGCTACTGCATTCAAATTTTGCCATTCGGGCCCTCTAGTCCAATCACTTCATCGAGCGATTGAGCGATTTGTGAGTGAGACCACGCCCCCCTCTGCACTGCTCCCCACCCTCTGTACAAAACCTCACCTTTCCACAGCCGGGGACTTCCACGCCATCGACAGGCCGGGGGATCTCGATGGAGCGGACGCTGCCGTACTTGCAGCACTCCTCGCGGATGTCCTCCAGGATCTCCTCATAGTCCTCATCGTCCACCAGCTCCTCGGGCATCACCATGTTGAGGAGACACAGCACCTCCGTGGGCAGGCCAGAGTTCTGCAGCCTCTGAAGCCCCGGGACCTGTAGCGTTACCGGCGTCTCAATGATGGAGGTCTGCGGCTCAGACATAAACAACATTATTACATTTGAACGACTTAACCGACTTAAGACTCACCTCACAGAATCTGCACCACCTCAAATTTTACGATATTTTCAGGCTGGAAACTGAAGTTTGTAAACCAAACTCACTCTCCCACACCAAAGTCCAATGTAAATATCAGTGATTTTACATCACAGCACACAGCAGTTGTTCATCCATTGCTGCCTCCATCACTAAGTTCAAATGTCTTATTTTTATAACTTCTGTGTTTAAAATCTGTTGCATAGATTTACCTAAATGACACAAAAACTGACCACAAGAGGCAACACTCTTGGCACCCCGTGGCCAAGTGGAAAGGGAACTTTGCCGGTTCAAGTCCCCACAAGATCAAAAGGGCTGGGGTACCCCTGAGCAAGGTACCCAACCCCCATTGCTCCCCGGGCGCTACTCAGTGTGGCAGCCCACTGCTCCTAATTCTAGGATGGGTCAAATGCAGAGAAATAATTTCAGCTCCTGTGTGTGAGCAAGCTATAATCCATCATTTTCTCTATGGACATTGGCGAGACTCGCAAACTTCAGATTCTTGTAAATAAATAAAAGTCTACCTAACAGTGATATAAAGTGGCAAACGTACAGTATGCGTAAGAAGACATAGATTTTTATTAGTGGAGCCTTTGAATTGTTTTCTGTTGTGTCCACAAACTGAAAATGCAAATTTCTTACTGTACCTCATGAGCGGTTTGTCTAGTTTGTTGTTAAACTGACACCAAAATAGTGAAAATATCACTTTTCTGCATGTTTGTTAAAGAAGGGTTACACAAGTTTCTGCGAGGAGATCAAGTCAGAAGTGAGATCTTTAAGTGACTAAAATCTGTTGGGTTTTTTTTTTTGGGTCTCTGCTGGCAGCCAGTTTTTCAACAGCAGGGGGCAGTCACAGTGCAGTCAGTGCTGAATATGTCAGTATCAAACACAACCACACAAAAAAAACCCTACAAGTCGTCCCACTCACAGGATTTGCGTTTTTAGCTCCCACGCTCGCTCTTTGGACGATCAGCTTTTTGTCTCCCAGTTGCATCCCATTGAGTCCAGCGACGGCCTGAAGATGAAGACGCAGATGAAGATGAAGATGAAGACAGCATCGACTGAGCACAGCACAGAACAAGTCTTATCCTCAAAATAAAAAATAAATTCAATAAAGTTGCTTCACTTTTGATCACATCCTGACCCAAGAAATCAGAATTGAGTCGTGAGATTCCCAACAGGGTTCCCGTGTTTTGGTTCACATTCAAGGACATGAATTGAGCACATGATTTGCTTTGTTATCCGTTTTCAGTGTCGAAGAATAAAGTCCTACCAAACGTTCAGGTATGTTTATTTTCTGGATGTTGGGTTTGACATTGTAGTTCTTTAAACACATCATCACTGATTAAGAACTCTCTTCAGGACCAATTCCCTCAAATTCAGAACTGAATGTGCCGACACAGCTGAAAATGGGAGGACAACTTTGTGAGGTTCTCTGTGATTCCAAAAATACAAAATACAAAAAGACTTTTTCCTAGTTTCATGTCTGTGGGGGAAAAGATCGACACCTCCCACACGGAGAAGACGGCGCTTGCCGTGGTTACCTGATCGGTGGCGCTGACGTCCACATATTCACAGAAGGCGTAACCCTTGGACAGTGACGTGGCACTGTCCTTCACCAGGTTGAATGCTTTGAGCGGGCCGAACGACGTCAGGAGCTCCTTCACCTGCACAACAGAGTCCGAGAGCAACGTGTGAGACTGATGATCCACGTCACGCCTCATTCTATAGAAAACACATTCTTTTAAACACAATCTTTAAAATCTATTTGACATTTATGGATTTTGCATTTAGAAGGACAAAGAGAGGATTTAATAAATATCATCTCCTGACACTGAGGTCTTCTGAATAGCAATTATCTTCATTTTATTCTGTTGACCATAATCATTATTATTATTATTATTATTACCATCATTATTATTAGTTGTAAAATGACAGAGTTCATACAGACCAATCAGCCTGGAAACTGAAAGATAGAACAACTAAAACATAGAACATTCAGACGTAGCTGAAGCTGGAATCAGAAAACGACAATTCATTGATAATCGTTTGATCAGCTACAAGATTTACTTACATTAAGTTTTATACAGAAATAGAAAATATGTGATACAGTCTTATATTGTGAGATTCAGAGCCGGCCCAAGACATGGAGAAAAACAACATTATGACATAATAGTATTGCTTTGTAACAAAGCTTTAGATATATTTAAATATCTGAATTATGGTAAACACAAGTGATTTAGTTTTTTTTTGAAGTTGCTCATTTAGTGCAAACGAATATGAGGCCACTTTTGTGATTTTACTGCCCTCTAGTGTTAAAAACATACAAACAACACAACTACAATTAAGGCAATTCATAGTGTTACACTTCTTATCAATAAATAATAGTCAAGTACCGGCGACTCTGAGGCTGTAAATTCAGTTTAGGGCCCCGTAAAGATTTGGGCCGGCCCTGCTGAGGTTTATTGTGAGTAAAAGAAAGAAAAAATGGAAATAAATGAGTGATTTTTAGAGTTGGTGACCGAAGCAGAACAGTCACAAAGTCTGTTCATTATGTCTTACCTTTACATTAAAACGCTACATCATCCCAGTCCAACATGTCTCCCAAAGATTATATTCCAGCAAGTATGATGTATTTTCTGCCAGATTATGGTTTGTATCTGACACGTCAGTGATAGGATGGATAGCATTCCTCAACTTTGCCAGTCTGCTAACAGGCCTCCCGACCTGTGCTGTGAAACGGCTACAGATGGTCCAGAACGCGACGGTGCGCCTGGTCTTCACTCAGCCTTAAAGGGCACGTCACACTACTCTGTTCATCAAAGGACAAAGTCAGTAGCACAAGAAAATCCAGACACTTTTCATGTGTCGTTCCAGGCTGGTGGAATGAGCGCTACCAGAACAGCGTCCATGTCTGTCTTCAAGAAGCTCTTCCAAGAGCATCGTCTGTCCTAACACTTACTTTACCCCCTCCCCTGCACTTGGATTCACATCTGCACTCTCACCCTCTGTCAGTCCACTGTTCCTATCTAGTGGATTTCTTTCCAAGACTTCTTCCATGTAGCACTAAGGGTAAATCTTCGATTGAATATACGTCAAAAAGGATTTGCAAATCGTTGCATTTCAACTTTTGTCTCAGTTGATTGTGGTGTCAAGGAAAGTTGGAGCTGCGTGGTGCAGGAACAGCCGTGTTGTTTTTCAAGGAGCACAGGATTTGCTTTAAAGTGTATGAAGTGTGTGTCCTCATATATCAGGTTGCATGATCCAGATATAGTTTCGAGGCGGTTCTTATTATCATTAGCGGTAGTATTGTTGTCATTATTGTGTTATAATTAAAGTTGATATCAATATATTTCCTTATCAACAATCTCTGCTGCTGCTTGTATAAATGACATTGTCCTTTCTCTCCCCCCTTCCTCTCCTCTGTCCCCCATTTTTCCTTTTACCCCAACCTGTCTAGGCAGATGCCGCACATCTTTGAGTCTGGTTCTGTCAGAGATTTTTTCCAGGTTTGTTTATTTTCGTGTTGGTAACTGTTGGTCAAAAATGTGACGTAGTTGCTCTGGAATATAATTTTTAGGAGACAACGTTGGCTCGACTTAATTATCGGCCCCCAAAAAAAACAGATGCCCGCTTCCTAAACGCGCTCCAGGTGCATGATGGGAGAAAGAAAGCAGCCAGTAATGGAGCCTGCTGGCTCGCAGTGTATCCGTGTGAGGACCAGAATGTCTTACTTGCCTTGTGTTACATGTTGGCATGGCAGCAGTAGATGAGAACTACTGAACAAATTATGAGCGCAGACTTAACGATCTTACAGGCCCCTAGCTGGGGACAAAGTGGGGGGAACAAAAAATGAAAGAGCTGTGAGTATCAACGCAGTGGAAGTATTCAAAAAAAATGAAATTTGAAAATAGATTAGTCAATGAATAATAATAATAATAAGAATAATAGTATACATCAGGCTACATGTGCACTGTGGACACTGAATGGACAGCTTGACTGTCACCACTTCATTTACTCCAGTGAAAACATCTCACTGTCAAAGTTCATATTGTCACAAGAAAAAGTCCAAACTTTGCCCTCACCCTGCCCGATTTATTACCCACAATGCCTTTCACCGAGTACAGTCACGACAAATGTGATAATATATTGGCCGTTTATTTATTTATTAGGATTTTCATGAATATCAATGGATTTAATTTTGTATTTTAAATAACTCTGACCAAGATACACAACGGACTATGTTAAGTTTCAGTGTCAGCGCCCTCTAGTGGACACAGGACATAAATACAAGCAATAATTACTATTTTCTCTGGGAAAATTAAAAGAAAAAATTGCATGAATTCTGTGAAAATTCAGAATCCTCAGGTTAAAGTTAAAAATGTTGACTTTAATCTGAGAATTCTGATTTTGTTTTTTATAATTCTGACTTTAATCTGAGAATTGTGATTTGTTTTATAATTCTGACTTAAATCTGAGAATTCATGCTGTTTTTTTTATTTCATTTCAAAACTGTTTTTTACATGTTGTCTATTGACTCAATTAATTAATTAAATTTGAATAATTAAAACCAGTTTCTTTGATTTTCACCTTCTTAAATGTGAATATTTTCTGGGGGGTTTTTGCTCCATAAAACAAAGAAATCATTAAAACCGAATGATTTTAGTTTGTGGACAAAAACAAAGAAATTTGAGAAACATCATCAATTCCAGAGTTGACAAACACTGATCAACAGCTTCTGACATTTTATGGCAAAAACAACTCAACAACTAACTAAAGGAGAAAAGAATTGAGTCGATAATGAAAATAATCGTTGGTTAAATATGCAGCATGTGGACTTTTTCTTTGACAATACTGACTCTAACAAATGAGGAGAAACAACCAAAGAGAAGTAAACGTATATAAAACTGTACTTTTTTTTTGTTTATCGGCGTCTAATATGAGTATACTGGACTTTGCTTACCTTTCCTAAATCAGTTTGCTTAACATGAGACAAGTATAAGCAGTTTACTCAGAGAGCCACGTCACAAACAAATACTAAAACAGGGAATCAGAAAAAATAACAAAAAGAGCAGAATCTATTGTTATTTATATATGAAGGAGCCGATTATCTGTTGTAGAGGTTATTAGATATTTACACTGTGAACTTATTTATGTTTTGTGTGTTTTTCAGGTCATAGAGGAACAAAAGAAACATATTCTGTGTGTGTTTTAGCGTGATGTATTTAGAAACTAACTAACTAACTAAAGATAATACACCTGTTCACTCTGTGTTCAGATCCATACCTGGTCGTCATTGAGATAGTTGGGGAGGCCTCCGATGAACAGTTTGTGAGGAGAATCGGGAACAACGGTGGACACGACACCTGCGAGGACAAGACGCCGAATAAAGAGAATAAAGAACAGTTTTTTAAAGTTTTTATATCGTACAGGTTAAAAAAACAAACAAAAAAACATATGGAACATGAAGAACACACCTGGAACGTGGAAAGCCGGCTGCTCTGAGATACCAGGCAAAGGTCGATAGTCGTGAGGTCGTCGTATCTTCAGCGACTGACCCTGGAAAATGATTCCATCGAAGGCCATGGCCTGCGTCGTCTCGTCTACAGATCGGAACTAAAAGGGAAAACAAGTTTCAGGACTTCTGTCGCAGATACATCATTAGCACAGTTTCGAGGTTCACGTACCTCTAGGAAAGCAAAGTTCTTGTCCTGATTAATCTGTACAGCGAGGACAGGGTTACTCGGAGCTTGTGAAAGGCCTGCGAGTCGCATCTGAGCGTTAAAGAACTCGGCCATGGATTCCTGCAGACACAGAAAACACAAACAACAAAGAGTTGAGTCAATTCAAGTACAGTAACAGTACAGTAGAATTAAGTAGAGTAGAGTCTGTACTTTCACCCACTCACCTTTACTTTCACCCACTCACCTGTACTTTCACCCACTCACCTGTACTTTCACCCGTACTTTCAGCCATTCACCTGTACTTTCACCCACTCACCTTTACTTTCACCCACTCACCTGCACTTTCACCCACTCACCTGCACTTTCACCCGTACTTTCAGCCATTCACCTGTACTTTCAGCCATTCACCTGTACTTTCACCCATTCACCTTTACTTTCACTCATTCACCTGTACTTTCAGCCATTCACCTGTACTTTCACCCATTCACCTTTACTTTCACTCATTCACTTGTACTTTCAGCCATTCACCTGTACTTTCACCCAGTCTAAGAGTCTTCACTAAGGGTCTTACTAAGAGTCTTCACTAAGAGTCTTCACTAAGGGTCTTTACTAAGAGTCTTCACTAAGAGTCTTCACTAAGGGTCTTTACTAAGAGTCTTCACTAAGAGTCTTCACTAAGGGTCTTTACTAAGAGTCTTCACTAAGAGTCTTCACTAAGAGTCTTCACTAAGGGTCTTTACTAAGAGTCTTCACTAAGAGTCTTTACCAAGAGTCTTCACTTAGAGTCTTTACTAAGAGTCTTCACTAAGAGTCTTTACTAAGAGTCTTCACTAAGAGTCTTCACTAAGGGTCTTTACTAAGAGTCTTCACTAAGAGTCTTCACTAAGAGTCTTCACTAAGGGTCTTTACTAAGAGTCTTCACTAAGAGTCTTCACTAAGGGTCTTTACTAAGAGTCTTCACTAAGAGTCTTCACTAAGAGTCTTCACTAAGAGTCTTCACTAAGAGTCTTCACTAAGAGTCTTCACTAAGAGTCTTCACTAAGAGTCTTCACTAAGGGTCTTTACTAAGAGTCTTCACTAAGAGTCTTCACTAAGAGTCTTCACTAAGGGTCTTTACTAAGAGTCTTCACTAAGAGTCTTTACCAAGAGTCTTCACTTAGAGTCTTTACTAAGAGTCTTCACTAAGAGTCTTTACTAAGAGTCTTCACTAAGAGTCTTCACTAAGAGTCTTTACCAAGAGACTTTACTAAGAGTCTTCACTAATAGTCTTCACTAAGGGTCTTCACTAAGAGTCTTTACCAAGAGACTTTACTAAGAGTCTTCACTAATAGTCTTCACTAAGGGTCTTCACTAAGAGTCTTCACGAAGGGTCTTTACTAAGAGTCTTCACTAAGAGTCTCACTAAGAGTCTTCACTAAGAGTCTTCACTAAGGGTCTTTACTAAGAGTCTTCACTAAGAGTCTTTACCAAGAGTCTTCACTAAGAGTCTTTACCAAGAGACTTTACCAAGAGTCTTCACTAATAGTCTTCACTAAGGGTCTTCACTAAGGGTCTTCACTAAGAGTCTTCAATAAGAGTCTTCACTAAGAGTCTTCACCAAGAGTCTTCACTAAGAGTCTTTACCAAGAGTCTTTACTAAGAGTCTTCACTAAGAGTCTTCACTAAGGGTCTTTACTAAGAGTCTTCACTAAGAGTCTTCACCAAGAGTCTTCACTAAGAGTCTTTACCAAGAGTCTTTACCAAGAGTCTTTACCAAGAGTCTTCACTAAGAGTCTTTACTAAGAGTCTTCACTAAGAGTCTTCACTAAGAGTCTTTACTAAGAGTCTTCACTAAGGGTCTTTACTAAGAGTCTTCACTAAGAGTCTTCACCAAGAGTCTTCACTAAGAGTCTTTACCAAGAGTCTTCACTAAGAGTCTTCACTAAGAGTCTTCACTAAGAGTCTTTACTAAGAGTCTTCACTAAGAGTCTTTACCTCTGTGACTCCAAAGGGAATATTTCCCACATACAGGCGTCGTGCTTGTCTGGTCATCTGACTGCCAACGATGGGCACTTGTGTGGGCGCCGCTGCCACTCCAGTGGTGGTGGACGTGGCCAGCAGAGCTATCGTTGGTATCTGTCCAGCAGCTGAGGGGAAAAACAACACTTTTTCTAAATGAAGACTGAGTTGAGGAAAAGCAGTTTGTACATAGGAAATGGAGCTGGTCTCCACTGGTGACATAAAGAAGGAAAATCTCACTTACTTTATGTGAGATAAACGTAAACATGAAGTAAAAGCTTGACTTAAGGCAGACATGAGGCGTTTTGTGTGGGCGGAGCAGTGAACACGTACGTACCTTGCATAGCTTTATATTGCATTGGTGTGATATGTTCAAAGCCTGGAGGAGGAACATCCCAGTATCTGCACATCCTTTTCTTCCTGGTTCTCCTTGGAGAGTGACTGCACACACATAAAAGACAGGAAACACCAAGTAAGAAAGGGGCGGGGCTTAACCCCCCCAAAAACAAACATATTTTCTCATTCGTACTGATCTTCAATTGAAACATCAGATGGATGTACTTTTCAGCCATTCACCTGTACTTTCAGCCTCCCACGTGTACATCTATACTTTCAGACTCTCACCTGTACGCCTATACTTTCAGCTACTCACCTGTACACCTGTACTTTCAGCCTCTCATCTGTGCATTCAGCCTCTCACCTGTGCTTTCAGCCTCTCCCCTGTACTTTCAGCCTCTCCCCTGTGCTTTCAGCCTCTCACCTGTGCTTTCAGCCTCTCACCTGTACTTTCAGCCTCTCACCTGTACTTTCAGCCCCTCCCCTGTGCTTTCAGCCTCTAACCTGTGCTTTCAGCCTCTCCCCTGTGCTTTCAGCCTCTCACCTGTACTTTCAGCCCCTCCCCTGTGCTTTCAGCCTCTCACCTGTACTTTCAGCCCCTCCCCTGTGCTTTCAGCCTCTAACCTGTGCTTTCAGCCTCTCACCTGTGCTTCTTGTGGTCTCGGGACGAGCTCCGGCGATCCCGGCTCTTGCGATCTCTGCTGCGGCTCCGTTTCTCTCGGCTGCGACTCCCGCGGTCTTTGCTCCAGCTGCGATGTTTGTCGCCTCGACTCACCGATCCACTGCGACTCCTCTTCTTGTGTCGTTCTCTTTCTCGCTCTGTGCGACAACAACAACAACAACAACAAAAAGTTGTATTTACAAAACATCTGCTGTATATTTATCTGGTATTACATAATATTGTACGTAGTATTACTGCAGCAGAAATATTCAGAGGGTTTTTCATCAAAATAATTATTAGCTTTTAACGTGGATCATGGGAGTTGATGTCTTGGTGATGAGTGTTTACCAGATGCGAGATTAATCGAGAGATTAATCAATAGAGGAAATAATTGTCCCACACCAAACTCCATAGAGAAATTCAGTGATTTTAGCTCTCAGGGACACAGGAGCTGCTGGTCCTCTGCTGGTCCTCACTGTCATCACTTTGTGTCACTGAGGTCCTATGGGGTTTGGTGTGGGAGAGTGAGTGGTTTACAAACTTCAGTTACCTGTTTCAAAGGTATGTATTACAGTGAGATAGAGACATGTGAACATGTTCTCAGATAACTATTGTCAACAACCACATCTGAAGTGAGAGTTTTTTTATACAACATGACACTGAATATCTTTACTTGGACAGAAGTGGACGTTTAAGAGACGCCACATTAACAACCAACTCATGATTCACCAAGAATCATGAGTTGCACCCCTACAATAATTATGGTACAGACAGTTATTGCAGTACATTGGTGTCTTGTCTTTAATGATGTCATGTCCCCATGTCCTCCAGTCTCCTCCATGTTTGTGCCGCGTCATATTTCTTTTGAGAAAACTGACAGTTTAATGCGACTTCGCTTCTCAGCTAAAATGGAATGTGGACGTGAGAGTGTTTATCAAATCAATAAGACACTCTTTTATTATTATTTATGTGTCCATCTGATCCAGCAGGTAGATCCGCTTTGATTAAATGTCAAGTTTTAGACGTGGTGTGTTTATAGATTCCTCTTTGTTATGTTCGTTAAGTCGCAGCTCTGCCACTCTGTGCTCAGCTTTAACATCAGTTTCTGTGTTAAATTGGCCACAAACAATTATTTTGACAATGAAATGACATGAGTGTCAAAAGTCTCTTTTATCCAAATAACAGTTCAATCACAAGAAAACTAAGAAAACATGACAGTCAAAAACTAAAAAAACATTAAATAGCAAATGAATGAACTAATACAGTATGTACATTTGCTGAAAACTTTGGTGATCATTAAATTTGTTGTCTAGGTCATAAAACATAAATAGACTCATTAGTGTTTCACAAACTCTCAAAAATGACCAAATTAAATTAAACTGAAGTTTAATTTCATAAAAGTGCAAAGAAATTACTTCAAAATTATTTTTCATCAATATTATTAACAGTGGAGTTTGTTTCTTATCACTTGCACTGAAAAGACACAACTACAATGTATTCATTTCATTATTTTAATTGTAATGATTTAAAATTATTCTGAAAACTGAAAATATTGACGTGCACCTGGCAGTTGCTTTAAGACAGCCGTTTAAAAACCGTGAAACTGTCTTTAATTCAGCGACGTATCGTCTCACCCTTGACTACATTTAAAGAACAATACAAACATTGATAATATTTAACAATAATGACCATCATGATTCAACATCATAACTGTGATTCCTAAATACTGATCCAATCAAACATATGTAAACGGAGATTTATCAAATATCCTAATAGATGCCGAATTAAAGAGTCGAATGCATTGATTCTGAAATGTCATGTACTCATTTCGACATCTCTTATATTAAGGAAAAGTGCGGAAATTGTAAAAAATGTGCTAATTTTAAAGGGAGTTTCGCTTCTCGGTGCCTCGCGCAGGAGAAATTACATTAAGTTTTCACCGGTGTGGAGACTCTGAATTTATGCTGACGAGAGGGGGAAGAACGAGCTGAGTCACAGCGGGGAAAATCTGCTCGTAAGGTCGCTTTATTTATTCATTCATTCATAAAATAACGAGAGGCTCTGACGTTACGCACGAGCGCTGCGTTCACTGCTAGCTTGCGGAATAAAAACCGGCGCACAGACTGATCGTTAACACTCACCTTGTCGATTCTCACTCAGCTGTTTCTCAAATTCCTCGAAGTCGGACATTTTTAGCTGCAGATTATCTGTGACAGGACACGGCAGGTGTGACGTGACAGCGGAGGTGAAGATAAAAACCCAGAAAAGCCGCTGTCAGTGCAGCAAAAAAGCCTCAGAAATATCACCGAGTCAAGACCAGCAGAGATAACACATAACATCCGGTCACGTCCTTCAAAATAGAAGCACAAATCCGCGTTTTTGTGATGTAATTTTGTTGCTGGATAGTAATTCAGATTGAACTTTATTAATCCAACATCATGGAAATTCACGTATTCCAAAAAGAAATTGATTTTAAACTGAAGCGAAGGGATTTCAGAACGACATGATCTGAAATATCCTGTGCTCTTATTCTTATGAGGATGACATCCGGTTAGGATATTAAGTTTCGACACATTGACTGGCAGAATTTTCGAGCATTCTCTGTGTGTGTGTGTGTGTGTGTGTGTCTCACGCACAAATAATGTTGGTCCTCACAAGCACAAATACAAGCGCGCACAAACACACACACAGACACACACACACACACACACACATACACAACCAGATCCAGCTCAGTTCCAACTCCAGTTCCAGCTCCAGCTCCTGCACAGTTCCAGCTCCAGCTCCAGCTAAATTCCAAATCCAGTTCCAACTCCAGTTCCAGCTCCAGTTCCAGTTGAAGCTCAGTTCCAGTTCCAGTTGCTCAGCAGAGGAATTAAAATCGAGCAGCTGAGACGTGTCGAGCTGTAAGTTCTGGCTTCATTTCATTCATTTCATTTAACATTAACATGAAAATCAGAGGTTGAGACTGTTGGATAATTTGTAGATTTGCATATTAAAGACACTTTAATATTGTTTTCTGTCGTGTGAATAAACACAGTTTAGTTGTAGTATAATATAATGCGTTTTTGTCTCAGACTCAGAATCTGTTTGTGGGACAGTTTATATTTAGGACAAACAGCTGGTGCTGGGCTCAGTTTTATCTTTACATTCCCCAATGAACACAAATAGAACATGTGAGCTGTTGGTCTTTAGAACCTGTCCTGACGTCTCTAACAGAGGGACATGCAAGACAATCTGCAAAATATATATATACACATTTTCACTCACACACCTTCAGTCAAACACCGTAAATGTCCCCCAACACTAACAGAAAGACATTTCATGTCTGTCTTTGTTGTTGTTTTTCATGTTTAGTTTGTCTTTTTTGTCTGTTGTTAAGAGGACATTGAACATTTTCATTTTGTTGTAATGGTTCATTATTAATTATGATCTTTCTGTTTTCATTTTATGTATTATCGACATACATTTGTCTGTTACTGTCATTTTGTGTCCTCGTATTGTGAATTGGTTGTACATTTGTAAATTTGTGTCTTTTATTGACATTTTGTGTTTCTTATTTTATCTTTCAATTGTTTTTATTTTGTCTTTTTCTGTCTTTTATTTTGTCCTTAGGTCATCTTTTTGTCTTTAAATCATACTTTTGTGTCAATATGTCTGTCTTACATAAATGTATTGTCTCTGTCTTTTTGTTGGGACTATTTTTTATTGTCCTGTTGTGTTTTTTTTGGTAATTTTCTGTCATTTTCTGTGCATTTGTTCACATTTTCTGTTTCTTTTTGTTATTATTTTGGGACTTTTCATCATCTTTTTGTCTTTCGATAGTAACTTTGTGTCCATATGCCTAAATCATGTTTTTTGCCACATTTTCTAGCATGCTGTCACATTTTGGATTTTAAATATTTTAGTACTTAGATCCTGCTGCTTCACCCACAACGTCGTATTTATTTTGTCTGTTTTTGTTTCAGAATTTTAAGAATAATCTCTAGATTTAAATATGGTTGTAGAAGGTGAGATGGATTCTTCCAGTGTTACAAAGCCGGAGAGTCTCTGGGTATGAAACTTTAAAATCATGTTTAACTGTTACGTCTGAATCGAGATGTTTGACATCTCATCTCATCGTCATCACAAAAAGAAAAGAAAGTGAAAATACAAGAATCAATTTTCATCTCAAAATAATATTTACATTTTTAAACATGTGCTAACATCAGCTAGCCATGATGCTAACATGAAACTGAAATGATTTTCAGTTTGTTTTCTCATCGTCTCGTCTGTGCGGTGAATATGCAGCTACTAGCTTTTGGTTAGCTTAGCTTAGTATAGCTTAGCTTTGCACAAAGACAGGAAACCGAGAGGGGGAGTTAAGCTAGCATATTGTCAAAAGTAAGCAAATCTGCTAACTAGCGTCTTAAAGTAAAATACAATGGTGAAGAAACAGTTGAACACAATACCCCGGTATTGCTGTCACTTAGCTTAGTATAGTTTAGCTTTTGAACCATGTTGAAGAGATTTAACCTGACATGTTGTTTACAAGAAGCAAATATCCTAACTAGCATCTTAAAGTAAAATACCAAAAAACAGTTGAACATGGAATATTTGTTTTTACACTTCTGTCTGTATTTAAATAATATTTTTATATTAGCCAGTGGTAGTGCTGTGTCCTGCTCTTTTTAGGAGAATTTTTTTTATTCTTTTTTTAGCTAAGCTAACCATGCTGCTGGATGTAGCTTCATATGTTGAAAAGATATATTTTTTAAAAATATATATTTTGTGTGACCATTAACACGAGTGAGTTGTTCATTTCATTTGCTCTAATATGAAAGTAAACACTTTTTTTCTAAACAGCATATCCTCCATGAGATGGACCCAACATGGACGACCACTGTCCTCCTGGTGCCCTGTGTTGTCGTGCTGACAGCTGGATTTTTTTACCTGTACAGTTTCATTGTTGGTCTTTTGACCAAAACATCAGTACGCAATAAGGTGGTGGTGATAACAGATGCTTTATCTGGGCTCGGAAAAGGTAACACAAGCATACTTTGTGTAGTACAGAAAAAAAAGTCATCCTACATGTAAGTTGATTTTTTTAATAACTTCTTCTGGATTCAAAGAATGTGCAGGTGTTTTTCACAAAGGAGGAGCGAGGTTGATCCTCTGCGGGAAAACCTGGGAGAAACTTGAAGAACTTGCGGATGATTTGGTGAACGCCTCAGACCCCACTTTAGTAAGTGTAGCAGCACAAATGCTTATTTATCTCACAGACATCACAGATTTCCACTAAGGCTTAAGCACTTTAACTGTGTTTCCACCAAGTGATACAGTTTGGTTTTGGTACAGTATGTATTTTATTGCGTTTCCATTAGGAATAGTATCAAAATAACCAGCTCCAACATTCCATTCTTTGGCACCCTTCCCTTTGGCTACCAGAGTAAAATGGTATGGTCAGGTAGGAGCTCCAGCGCCGACAGTCAGCTGATTGGGCAACAGGTGTATTGGTGTAAATATCCCATTGAAGCTGAGGCAAACACCCGCAGTATATCCATCGATCCATTCATTTTCCACTGCTTATCTGAGGTCGGGTCGCATGGGTAGCAGCTTGAGCAGAGAAGCCCAGAGTCCCTCCCCACACCCCGCCTACCAAGTAAAAGGCTTTACCATTCCGAACTGTACCAAACTGAACCATACCATGATGGAAACACAGCATTTGTCACCTGTTTTTTACATACCAGCACCTAAAATTAATACAATTTGATCCACTGGACGTCATTGACCAACGGGCGTAGATGAAATTGCCTCAGTACGCAATTGGACATACCTACAACCAATCAGACCAATGATCAAGATGATGTACGCAGAGCGATAGATAACGTTTCAACAAATGTGCTTGTTTTAGTTTTCTAGCATCGATGGCTAACAATTAAAAAAAATGAAGACTTTTGCGTGGGTAGCTGCACGGAGCAAGTCCCTTAAAATGGAAGCAACAGTCAAATCCAAAGACAGATGCTCTTCAGTGGCCGCCATGTTCAATGTAAACAAAAGCTTCTCTGCGGTCATCATGTTGTGAAGTTCTGATTGGTTCCATTTTTGTGGAGATGCCATAGTTGGCCAAAAGGCGTCAGAGTGAAGCCAGTTGTTGGCAGATTAAACTGAGTTCACCCAGGCTATGGGAACATACCATCACAAAAAACAAGATTTATCCATCAAAAACGGTGGGACAAACCCACATCAATGAAAACATAACTTCCTTGGCGGAGGTAACGATGGCTGATAGGGTCATTAGCCCACCTAGAAATGTTACATTTTGTTTTTGATGATCATCAGGGTTCTGGTGACTGCAATCACACTATGGTCATAGCTCAGTTCAATGTAGAACCCTGTGGAACCCTTTGTTCTCGGTTCCCCAATATCCCGGGTGCACATCATGTTTTTCAGTCCAAACTTTTATTCTGAATAATTAGTGTCGCATTAGTTCTGACCCCTTAGTGTCGTAGTACCTCACCATCACATTTCCTCTCCTCAGACGTTTCATCCAAAGCTGGTGCTGGTGGATTTCAGTGACATGGACAGTATGCCCGACGTGATCGCAGAGATCCTGGACTGTTACGGCTGCCTGGACGTCCTCATCCTCAACAGCAGCATGAAGGTCAAAGCACCAGCGCAGAGTCTGTCTCTGGAGATGGACAAGCTACTGATGGACAACAATTACTTTGGACCGGTCACACTTGCTAAAGGTGGAGGATGGAAACCTTCAGACGTTAGGTTTTGTGGAACAGTCCGTTATTAAAGTGGTATTTCTGTTTCAGGTGTGCTGCCGTCCATGATCTCCAGAAGAACTGGTCATCTGCTCCTGGTCAACAGCATCCAAGGGAAAATCGCTGTTCCTTTTCGAACAACATGTGAGTTCAAGGGAAAGTGTCTTTGGAAAGTTAACAAATATAGTTCTTTGGCCGTTTCTTTGTCAGACCCGTATGTTGTTGTCGTTTCAGACGCAGCCTCCAAACATGCAGTCCAGGCTTTCTTTGACTGCCTGAGAGCAGAGGTGGAGGAGTACGGCATCTCCATCAGCACCATTAACCACACCTTCATCAGCAGCTCAGCATCCGAAAACACAGACGCAGCCTCCTCCAAATCCCTCTGGTCACGTGAGTAAAAGAGCAGAAGAAGGATCAAAAAAACAAAATCCTTTACAAGACAAAGTGACTTTTTAAGTGAGAGTGCCACGAACTTACCACATTTACTGGACGAAAACATGTTGCATATTATGATAGATGGAGAGTATTCTGGGGGTAATGCTGCGTTCCATTTACATCAGAACTCAGGAGTTGGAGCAGGTAGTGACTCCGCCTCCAAGAAATCGGAAAAAACATGGACGCAGACATATCCTGGGCTAGCCATTGTTAGCAACACCAGTTGATACCAACACATGGTATTTGGCGCACACAAACAGCTTAGCAACATGTTTACCGGTATTATAGCAGCTCAGCCTCAAACTTCCGCTACTGAGGTTTCTGACTCCGGATGACCTGGTTGACGCGCTTTGCCTTGGCGATCGCTCTTTTGAACTCTGATTGAATGTCCACGCTGTTCGTTTCGTTGCAATATATTGGTTTTATTGCTGTGCGTTTTCTTTGCATAATGAAATTCCAACAAACAATCCAAACAGTCATGAGAAGCGCCTCCGCGGTACAGCGGTCGAAAACCGTTTGCCCTTCCGGTTCACAAACCTGACAATGACAGTGATAATGCCACCTATATACACCTGAGTTCCCCCTTCTGAGAGCACAGCGACCCCACACACACATAGAGTGAATTACACCAAACCCTCATACCACAATCAAACACATTCGGCTTCTATAACCGGTAAATAAAGTACTACGTGTATGACTGGTTTACTGTGAAGTAAATGTGACAGAAATATGGTGTTAGTGGAAGCTCTGCTGGGTCCTGTTGAGCTTAAATGGATTCTATTTGGTTGCCTCTGCTACAGCAGTCTTTGAAATGCTTAAAGGCAAACATGTTTGTATTTTTAAAATGACTTACCTGTGAGGTCTTCACTAGAGGAATGAATTTAAAATTAGGTTGAAATAATCAGCTAAGCAAACTGTCCAATGGTCCATCTTAACACAGGAATAATTATGCACTAATGCACTTCCCCTGTCCCTCCACTAGTGTGTGTGCAGAACCTGCTTTAGGATACTTTCAAGGTTTGAAATGTGATTATAAACTTTACAAAACTTCCTTCCAGAACTATTGGCTTGCTGACTGAGTCATTTTTTATTGGATGGAAAAATTAAATCAATTTGTAAAATTGCTTTAAAAAGCTTTATTAGCTGATTTTCTCCTTCTCTCTTCTCTCCTTGTGCCACTGCAGTGTTTTACACCAGGAAACCACTTGGCGTCTCTCCAGATGAGGCCGCCACTGAGATCGTCAAGACTTTAAGTAACAAGAGGAAGGAGGTGGTTATTGCTCCCTCCCTCCCCAAGGTGGCAGTCTATATCAGGTCCTTCTTCCCAGAGATTTTCTTTGCCGTGATGGCTGCAGGAGTGAACAACGCCGCTGCCGCCGAAGACTCAGAGAAGATGTAGAATACGTTAGCTGAAGAAAAAGAATTTCAATTAATCAATTATTTATTTTTTATGTTTTTGTCAGAAGTTACATTTGGAGAATATTAGGTGACCTCAGCATGCACATGGCCACAATTTAAACATATTAATCTAATGATATTTACAGTATAATGCATCTCATCCTCAGTAAAAAAAAAAGAATAATTCTTTAGTAAATATAATAACTTGTGGAATATGTTGTAAAAAAACCATTTACACATTTAGTGTTATTCTTGTTTAGCTTTAACTCATTTCAATTAGTGTTGTACATTTTGGATTTGTTTTATAGTTGGACATATTGATGTATGTTCTGCTTACTGTACATATATTTAACATTAAAAATTAAATCTTGTTTAAAAATTAGTATGAGAATACTTTATGAGAGATTGCCCAAAAGTAACATTTGTTCTGCCATAATTCAAGTTTTGAACAAAGCCTTTCATTTTGAGGGTTGAAGGTTAGTCCTTGTGCTGATCTGGCGCCCCCTGGTGGAGAGTCTGTAGTCAGAATCACACAACCATGCACTGTTAGTCATGGTTCTCTCAGTTCCTTCAGCCACAGCTGCAGGTTGATGGTCGAACATGATCGACTGAATCCCAGTCACACCGGGCAGCGGGGCTTGTAAGAAGGCTTCAGCCGGGGCTGGGGCTCCAGCGCCGGGGTAGATCCACTACGAGAGGCCGGAGCCCAATCGCGGCCTGCTGGAAGACTCTTTTGTGATTGATCAGTTACCACAGGAAATATTCATTCTATGTCTCTCCTTCAGGTTGGTGCAGGCTGTGCTGTAGAGAACCCTGTCACGGAGATTTAAATCTATGTTTTTCTCCTTCATCACCTGCAACTAGGCTCCTACTGGATGATGTCAGCTGTCAATCACGCTTAATCTGGCGATTTTCCAACTCTTCAACAACTTTTTTGTCAAAAGCGACGAGCGACAAATCTAGCGACTTTTTCTGGTGTCTGATATGTGTCAGTACTGATATCTGTACCGTGTCACGGCGCACATGCGGTTATAATAAAATAAACGATTATAACAATTAAAAGATTAAAAGACAGCATCCAGCGTGAAAAAACATTTTTTAATCCCTGACTGTGACTTGGAATGAACACTAACGTAAAGTAGATTAACAACGTTAATGAAAACTCACCCCTAAGAAGATCCGTTTGTTGTTCATAGTTTACATGAACAATAAAAAAAGAAATATAAATAAATAAATAGATAGAAAAAAGAAAAGAATATAAAAAAAATAAAAAATAAACAACATCATATATAAAGTAAGTCACAGCGGGCTTCCATGCAGACAGAAGCCTTTTTTAATTTTTAATTTTAATCTTCATTTTAGGTACCATTTGGTTCATGATGACAACCTGCAAAACCAGTCATTGCGCCACCTACTGGCAACAGGAAGTACCCCTACAGTAACAAACATTGTCTGAAGCTTTCAGTGTGTGGTTGTTTGCTATACTCTGACATAGCAAATTATTAGTAATTAACAATTGATAGGTAATAATTGATATTAATAATTAATAATAATTTGTTGTTGTTAAAGCATTATTTTTCTTCCTGTTTTTTCTTGTTCTTCAACATATTTGAAATAAACTTTCACTCATTACTTCATTCAATATAGTCTTAGTCAATAGCATTTTATTAACTTATAGTTCCTATATTGATTGATACAATATGAGTTATTAATTAATTAAATTAATACTTTATTTAATAACCCATACCCATTTTTTTGTTGTTATTTAACTATTATTTTTTGCCTGTCTTGTTCTTTTACAGTGTTATTTTATTTCCTTTTACATACTTGACTACTTCCTGTATGGAAATGTTTACAATATGAGTTATTCAAATTAATATTTTTTACCCATAATTCACAAACAGTGAGCAATTCCTGCAATGTGTGGGTGTGGGGATTTTTTTTAAAAAGGGGGGAAAAAAGTTTTATTTTGAAAGTTTTGACCGGAAAATGTGTGTTATTGGAGTCTGGGAGCGAATGTAGTGACGGCTCGATGACTTTCTCTGTTATTTCGTCTCAGTCATGTCAAACAGCAGCGCCTTAATCATCGCTCAGAAGGCAGTGAAGCAGCTGCGCATGGAGGCCAGTGTCCCCAGGATGAAGGTATGTGTGTACACACACACACACACACACACACACACACAACTTTACACTGACTGACTCCACTGTTAATAAGTGTTTAAATGTACACATTGTATAAGTTAGTGGTCAAAAACAGTGTGTTTATTAAATATTTTATATCTAAGTTATATACACATATATATACTGTATATATAATATAATACAATATTTATATATGTGTGTATATATATATACACATATTTCAGTGAAGAACATGCTGTGTGTGAATATGTGAAATAAGTGTAAAAGGCTGTAGGAAAAGGTTCCCTCTACATTTCTGGTGCTGTCTTTGTCTGTCACTGCTGTAACAGTCCCTTTATTTCAGCTCCAGAAAACTTTGCCCATTTCCTTGTGTGCCGTGAAATTGTGACCCTCCTCTCTGTAGCTGCTGCTGCTGCTGCACAGTGATGGCTTTGTTAATTGTGCTTTGTGACTGGCGTGTGACTGGCGTGATTGTCGGCCGGCTGGTTACTTATTTTAGGACAAAAGTATGTAATTTTCAAGTATGTGTGTGTGTATAACAGTAAACCCCCCCCCCCCCCCCCCCAAAAAAAAACAACTTACTTTTACTTTATTTATTGATTCCAGTAACGAGAAACCAGTATTGTCTTCACTCATAAGAAACGGAATTCCTGCTTTGAAGTGTTGAGCTCTGTGATTTTTTATGGTGTTGGCTCTCCTGAGGCAGCAAGATCCATGGAGGTCCTCCAGTGTGAGTAGGGGGCACCCGATGACCTGACCTTCTCCTTTCTGTTAGCCTCCGTGCAGCTGGAAAACCATGCACAGAAGCAGTAGGAGAGGATGCTCTCCATGGTGGAGCACTAGAAGGAAACAAGCAGTCTCTGGTTGATGTTATTCCTTCTGAGGATTCTCAGAAAGTGGAGTCGTTGTTGTGCTTTCCTGACCAACTGTGTGGTGTTCCTGTACCAGGTCAGGTTCTCCTCAAAGTGGACTCCCAGGAACCGGAAGTCTGTGACCCTTTCCACACAGGCCCCACCAATGGAAATAGGCTGAATGTCCCTTTTGTTTTTCCTGAACTTAGTGTTGAAGGTTTTGCTGGCGTGGATGGGGGTACAATCCGATGTGTAGAGGGTGAAGAGCAGGGGGCTCAGAATGCAGCCCTGGGGGGAGCCGGTGTTGAGTGTAAGAGCTGTGGAGATGTGGGGGCCAATCCTGACCCTCTGTGTGCGCTCTGACAGGAGTCCAAAGACATGTGGAATGAGGTATTCCAAGGTTCAGCAGGTTGCTCAGGGGGAGGATGGTCTGAACTGTAATCCACAAAGAGTAGGTCCTCAGCTGCTCCAGGTGGGTCAGCACCGTGTGGAGAGCTGTATCCACCTGGCTACAGCTCTCTGGCATCCTCTGTTGACCTGTTGGCCTTGTAAGCAAATTGGTGGGTTCGGGTTAGTTGAAAAATTGACATCATGTTCAATTGGAGAAGATCTGGATCTAGTGATTGAGACCATTAACTCCATGTTAACATGTTTAGTAGTGAGAAGTTAGAAGCTAACTTTTCCTCAGACTTCCATTCAAATGGAGTCTTCCACTTCTGGTTATTCAGTATATTGTTACTCCCAGGTTGGCAAACTGAAGACTATGTCCACTCTTTAAGTAGGGTCTGTGGGCCATGTTTGGTTTCTTTATACCAAAGGTAGGGGTACAACATAGTTGAATGATTAAATGAGGGATTGCACCTTTATTCCCTGATGTTTTTGCACTGCCTCTATATTTCCTGCACGTTAAAAAGACTTCTAGTGGACACATAAAAACGAGTGATATTTTAAAGCTCCAGTGTGTAACTTCAGTGGCCAAAATCACTGCTAGTGCTGCTAACACCCCAGATTTAGCCCACGCCTCAGGTGAGGCTGCAGAGCTTTGTGAAAAGACGACTCTGTGTCCATTTTCAAGCTCTTCTCTTTAAACTGTCGTTTCTCACGACCTCGCTCATGTTTCAGAGAACCGAGGATAACTCCTTGACCTAAAGCTCTCTCTCAGCGTTTGTTTCCCCTCACTCTTGCTTCAGAAGAGAACCAGGTATACGTTTTTGATCTACAGTTTGTGGTGATGTAAAAAAACACGTCGCTATGTGTCTGAGCTGATAGGCTTAATCAGCATTGTGTGTAACAGACGTGTGTTTGTGTTTAAAAGTTCTACACTCCAGCTTTAATAAACTAACCTGATATACTGTACATGACGCAGGTTTCTCAGGCTGCTGCAGAACTGAAGACTTTCTGTTTGCAAAACGCCAACAAGGACCCTCTGCTCACTGGTGTGCCCTCCAGTGATAACCCGTTCAGGCCTCCCAAGTCATGTGTCCTGCTCTGAGGTGTGAGTGTTCCTCTCCTCTCTTTGCCTGAAGTAACTCTTTTTTCCTTTTTTTCTATATTATGTTGTTATTTTCTTCCAATGCGACCTCGATGTACTGTACTTGTACTGTGGTTTGTGCAGCAGTTACACAGTGAGCATGTTGTCTTTTGGAGCACTCAGAGCCTCTAAGCAAAAGCGAGAAACAAATATTTCTTATCTTTTTTAGGACTGTGAAGGAGTGAAAAACCTGAAAAAGATGCTGCGATGGGGATTTCTATCATGTGCCCCTCTGCCTCTGAAGATAAAGAAGTCAAGACCATACACACTCGCACGAACACACACACACACACACACACACACACACACACACACACACACACACACACACACAGTGTTTCACTGGGGAAGCAACACAGTAAAAACAGTAATACTTTCTGTATTTATACATGAAGTATTGGTCTTCTCGATGTTCGGGTGTCTATAAGATGGTAAACACATCAGCTCTTCTCCTGTCAGCCTCTCCGTTTAGGGGTCGCCACAGCGGATCAGCTGCCTCCGTCTTGTCCTCTCTATTGTGTCCTCTTCTGTTACACCAGCTGTCCTCATATCCTCCTTTGCAACATCCATCATCCTTCTCTGTGGTCTTCATCTTTCCCTCCTGCCTGGCAGCTCCATACATCAGGACGTAAAGCTGCAGTAGATTAAATCGCTAGAAACATTGTTTTGATTGTTAAATTTCATGTGCAGGATGTTTGGGGACCGTAGTCCTCGTAGCTATCAGATGAGCACAGAATGACGCACCTGCGTCTCCTGAAGCACCTGATGTTGTTAATTGCTATTATTTTCCAACTTTCCTATTGACTCTTTCCCTTTTTTAGGTTTCTTTGCTGCATAGTTTTCTCTTGCTGAGGCTGGAGTAGTGATCATTTCACGTAGGCTTCGTTCACACCTAGTATTGACATCTTACCTTAGTGATCTGATCACAAATGACTGAAGACTTTGCTTTAGAGTGCGTACTGAATGCATCAACCCATCTGTGACTACACAAGATCTGATCTGGCTTCACCTGCCCTGTACTCAAATACACACTGATAATATTTACATCTGACTGTGTGTGTGTGTGTGTGTGTGTTTGTGTCTGCTTGAGTGACAGAAAGAGAAAAAAAGAAATGAGAGATGCGCCAGTGAATGAAAACCCCACTCATGCTGCTGTAACATGAAATAAAATTCAGAAAAAAGAACTCATGTAATGATCAGAAACTACCGCTGGTCAGGGGACATCAGCTGAGGAAGCGGCTGCAAATATGTCATGAGGACAGAGTACACCGATGCAGCTCAGGAATGTGGCCATATCTGTCCTGAAACCATCTGAAATCGATCTGCAGATGTTTTCAGGACAGATTGGGGGCGTGATTTGGACATGATAGGATCGCTGAGGATGGATGTTATTACCATGTCTGGATAGGGTCTTAAGGGACCTGTTTGCAGAGTATACCTGTAACAGAGCACTGTCTTATTGAACGGAAGTACCCTCTCTCTGAGCTGTGCTCTGTGACTGGTCAAAGTCTCCTGTCATGGGCCAGATTTCCCCATGGTTGGAAACAAAGTCCAGAAGAGTGTGCAATGTCACTCTCTGTCTCAGATAACATGATTTATATTATACATCAAGTTAAACGGATCACTTAACCTCAGAAAGTCCATCCTACCTATTCTACCTTTAATGCCAAACATGATACACTGTTCAATTTATACTGTGCATACAATCTCAATCTATGTGTAATTTTACCATTCCCCATTAAAAGTAACTATGTGTTTGTCATCTGTGACTCAATCTCTCTGGTATGAATGTTGCATCTTAATTATTTTAAACAAATGCCAATTGTCTCAACTATACCAAACATCACGGGTGAGAAATTATATCAAAATGACATATTAGAATCGTTTATGTTGAAAATGTTGTCCTTTAATCAGCACATGAATACTAGACAGTTCAGAAGTAACTAAAACCAGGTCTTAACTCTGGACAAGCCCTTTTACGTGAGAATGTCCCCACAAATGTATTTACACACACAAAGCAGGAATTCTAAGTGCTTCTCTACAGCCCACTGGTGGTCCCTGGAGGTATTGCAGGTGGATCACAGGTAATTAAAACAGTATTTTTTTTTAGGAGAAAATGTTTTTTATTTTGATTATTTATGATTTATTGAAATAGACACGAATTTTAATTACTGTTTTCGCCTTACTTACATTTAAATAAGTAAAAAAACATTATTCGTCTTTCATTTCTTGGGCAGCTTTTTGGTTTGTTTTAATTTTTTTGTAAGATTTAATACACTCTTTTGTGTATTTCTCTCTTTGTTTTTCCTTGCAACGATAAATATGAGAGTCGTAAATCGTCATGACGTAAGCCACCTTTGTTCCGACAATACCCGCTTTGATCCGCCGGGTGACGCTGTTGGACTGGCTCATCTCGCGGCGGATGCCCACTCTGCCTCCAGCAGAGAGCAGTGCGCTGTTGGATGTGAGCACCACCGACCTGTCTCGACTTCCAGATCGAAGATGGCGGTCTCGGTGTTCCCCGGCGTGCGGCTCCTCTCCATCGGAGACGCGAATGGAGACATACAGCGACACTCAGAGCAGCAGCCCCTGAGGCTAGAAATCAAAAGCACACAAGACTCAGCCCTCATCAATCTCTCCAATGGTGAGTTGACCTCTTCTGCAGCCGCTCGGCCTCTTTTCAACTGCCCATGCTAATGCTATGCAGAGCTAATCCGGCCGTGCGTAGCGCTAGCCAACAACAAGCTAATCCATCTTGAGAGACCACGTCGCCTCCCCCTGCTCGTCACGAGGGAGCCGAGAAAAGTCCACATTTCTCCGTGGCCGCCTGGCTCTTCTTTGAGCTTTGTCCACTCTATAGCCGCGGTTTCTTCACAACTTAGCGCCTTTGTAGACTATGACACAAACATAGCGCAACACGTATAGCGCCGCTTCGTCAGTCACGCGAATAAACAGAGTAGCTAAGTAATGAGTAGTTTAATGCTAGTTAAACAATGCCACTAGCTTGGCTTCAGCAGTGATGCGCTAGCGTGCATCACTGTCTCGCATCTTATGTCTTTTGCCCTTGAGGCTTCAACAATGTGTCTTTTTCCACACAAACATGACCAATGTGCGTTTATTTAAAGTGAATATATTCTAGTTGGCCCCAAAACGACTCATGAGAGGTTATAATGTTATGTAGCTTGTGTATTAGCGGATGTTGGTGTTTGTGGAGCCGGGAGCTGAGGGCATCACATCACAGGGCTGTGTGTTGTTTTACCGGCGGCGGTCGCCGCTGCGGCTCAGTGTGTGTGGCCGTGGCTCCGTAACGTTAGAGCGGTAAACGCGGAAACTTTTGAAGCTTTTTTTTACTTTTCATGGCTGGTGGGGGTTGGGGAACGGCTTTGGCGTGTTGGGGTGTTGTAGGGAGACTGGGCCCTCATTACTTATGCATTCATCTTTGTTCTCATCGGAACAAAAGATGCTTCCCCGCCGTCTTCTCCCCTCCCGTGCGGACGCGGGATCAGAGCCGCTCCGCTCCTCCGCCGCTTTTGTTGCTCGGTGGGATGTCCCGCTGAAAAGCAGCGGGAGCGCCGCTGGCCTCCTCTGCTGCGATGCTCCTGTTACAGGGACGCGCACATGTCTGCGTTTTCCCTCCACATATCTCAGTTCACTGTAGATTTTTGGTCAAGTTTGAGTGTAAAGAGACGGACACGCCCCCGTATATATCCAGCGAAATACATGGACATAAATAATCCCCTTTGTCATAAAAGCACTGGAAATATATCATGATTAAAAACGGAAGATTATATATGGGCAAACACGCCGAATTGCATACAGATGGCTGCCAAAGTCAAGGAAAACATCAAATTACAGTAAAGTGTGGAGCCTGCTTGTTTTTACCAAGTTTTATGCTTGAGGGACGTTCAAAAGTTGGCATATCAATAAAAGGTTCATGCGAATAAGTGATGAAAATGAATTCAGCGAAAATCTCGTGGCAGAAACATCATTCTACCTCCCAAAGTGCAGTGCACTAAAAATGGAGCTATGTGTGGACTGATGAGGAAACTGCATCATTTCTCCAGTTAGTGCAAAAGGCAATATGTTAAAATAAAAATAAATAAATGGAAGCAGCACAGAAACACTACCATGTATCAACGGCTACTGGAGCAATGGAGCTCTTTAGTTATGTCGCCGGAAATAAAGAGCATACATAAATTATGAGGTGACTGACTAAATTTGGACCACCTACTGCTTGTCTCAGTTGAACTAACTTTCACTATTCTGTTTACAGTAGTGGATGTGAACACTGATTTTTGCTGAATTGTCCATTTACATCACCATTGATTCTCCCAAGTGTCTGAACTCCACAGGAGAGCACTGGTTTACGATCTCAGCCAAGATTCTCTTAAAGGTGTTTATTTTGGTTTGAGTTGTGATGACTGTGATGGCCACACAACACATACTTTACATCATTTACCCTTTTTTAAGTTTCTCCTCTCCTGTGTCACTCATCTGTTCCTGTGAACTTCAGAGAGGGTGCCTGATATTGAAGGATTGGAGAAAAGTTGACTGGAAAAAGTTACTGCGAGTTATCATTCTTTAAATATCCCTGAAGACGTCTGTGTACCAGATCTCCACAGATTATCCACAGTTTAAAGACAAGTTCACAGGACTCTGAAAGTCTCAGGGTCATGTGCATGTTACACTACATGAGATGCTCTCTTTTGATCTGGAGCCCTAACAGCTGTTTTGTATTAGTTTACACATAAGGGGTCGACGGTGGAACGCGTGGATCACACACACGACATATTTTACTGGAAGTAGCCTTGACTAGCACGTGTCGTCACACATCTTTGTGACTTCAGGTAGTCGGGTGCTGTTTTGCTGTTAGCACAACATTAAGTCATTTTTGTTACTGAAACAAGATGGCAGGTAAAAATTGTGGTGTCAGGGTTTTTGTTCTTTCTGTAGGCTGGTGGGCAAACACTGCAACACAACAGACTTTCTGAAGCATCAACAACTCCAGCCGAATTGTTGAGGAGCAAATGTTATTTTCCCTTGGCTAATAATATTGTTTTGAATTCACACCTTTTAACAGAGCTGGCCAGCATACAGCTATTCAGTGAAAATAAGTCATTCAGTTGTCCATAAAGAGTTTTTATATGCTGCAATGTTTGTGTTAATCTTTACAGTTTCAACTTTTACCAAAATCATGAGTAAGATAAGACGAGTATGTAAGTCACTGGCAGTAAATGTTGGATAGCAGTCGCACTACAGCAAAATATCTTTCTTGAACAAAAGTGGCTGAGGCCAGAATCTCCCACACGGTCTCTTCCTTTTCTTTGGTGTATGGTTTGGCAGAAGGTACAAAACAAACAGTTTTCCATTTCCCAGCAGGAAGGAAGCCATATTTAGTATAGTCTTTACATTCCAGTAACCAGAGCTGTGGGGACATGTTTCAAATTTCAGCGTGCGGAATCGTATTTTAATCATGCAGTTTGACGTAACTGGACGTGCAGCTGAGCCGATGTTGTAATATTTTAAATGCAGAGCAGATGAGAGGCTGTGTCATGTTGCACATTAGAGTGCTTGCATATGGCTGTTTTCTGGAGGTGCTGCTCATCGACACACAATGTGCGTGAGAGAAAAATAGTTATTGTTATTTTCCTGACTGTGTGAGGGGAGAATTGTTCTTTTGTAAAGCCCTCAGCTTGTTATGTCACAGTCAGAATCTCATTGTTAAAAGTAAATTTGTCATCATACTTGATGAAATGAAGTGAATCCGCTTTTGGCTGTGAAGATTATCTGTATTCACAGCAGGTAAATGTTGGAAAATTAGATGCAAATGTTGGTAGGTTTCTGTTATTCAGACCCAACCTCACCAAACACCACAGTGAGTGGAGCCTTTATTTCTATGACTTCAATCTTTCTCTGTTTTCAAACGACAATGTTGCCAGTAGCATTTCTAAATTTGAATATCCTGCAGAATTGCGTAACTTTTGCAGCTATAAAGCATTTGAACACTAATATTATAGTGTTGTGGTGGCTGTAGCCTGTGATTCTTTTGGCAGTTTAAGATTGACAATGATAAGGTTAGGTGCAAATGAGAAACATACCCTTATTTCATCCATACAATCTTGTAGCACTAGATTCATGATCAAACTTGCAAACTATTAACCTGGGGCAAAAGAGAGGGACAGTTATGCGCTGTGCTTAAGTGATTAATTCTTTTCAGAAGGTATGAAGTTAAGCATTTTATGATTTCTCAGCATGTCATCAATCAGTAGTATTAAGTGTGAATACTGTATGGATTTCCCTCATGGAATCTAAGTCGGTCATGTTCAGAAGCTGTCGCCCCTGTTGACCAACTGCCACTGAAGCTCCTGCTTCTCACACTCGAGTCCACGTCTGCAGCTGTTAATTCACACTGGTGTTGCATTGTCAGCACTGGCTCGTACAGTCGCTCTCAGTTTTGCCCATACGCTGTTTGTCCATCATGTGGAGAAGCAGAACAAATCATCAGCAGTGTGTTTGAGTCAGCAAGAACAGCAGCGAAGAGGAAACGGCATAGTGAGAACTTCACAGAGTTGATTGTGTTAAAGTACAATACACTCAGACTCATTTGATCAGTGTGTATTGCTTTTGCTGAATAACAAAAGTAAAAATAGAGAGGAAAACTATTTTTCCAGAATCCAACAATCTGTGCAGCGTATCCAACGTGAAGTCAATGTAGTAACTCCATAACGAGGACAAATGTTACAACTCTGCCCACCAGCATTTTTTGGAGAGGGCACAACTCCAGAGAACAAACTACTGAAAAAGAAAGAAATCACAAATATTGTGGCAAGGCAGGAAATGTAGTAGGAGCAGCACGCCGGTCACACATGTGTACGGACTGACTAACAGTCGGGTGATGTGTGAAAATTCAAGTACTGAAACTCTCTCTCTGTAAATTCAAGGTGTTTTTTTTTACGGATGTGAATCGGCTTTTAAGTGGAAATATCCTGCTTTGTCAGTAAAATCACTTATTATTAGTTTTGCTTAGTCTGTGAAAACTGTTCTGTGAATGTCTCCTTATATGAATGGTGATCACAGAAAGCATGTATTATAACCCGGATTTAAAAGATGGAGGCATTTACATGACTGGACGAGTCTCTAATGGAAAAATATACATTAACATTGTGTGAAATTCACAGTATGGCCCATTTTATAGCAGCTTGAAGCACACGTGCACACTGTCTGTCTGTCTGAAAGTTTGTCACCTGCTGCTTTGTTATGAAGACCATGTCAACAATAGAGTCATGTATGTATTTGTTTAGTTTTATAATAAAACAAAGCTTTCCCCTAGACCTGAGACCATTCATTGAGAACCTCTTGGATAATCAGTTTGAAGCTTTTTTCATAATTAAAACAACATTTCTGATTGTTTCAGCTTCTTAAAAGTGAATATTTTCTGTGTTTCTTTGCTCCATATAATAAAGAAATCATTAAAAACTCAATCATTTTGGTTTGTGGACAAAACAAGACAATCGAGAACATCATCATTTCCAGGTTTGACAAACACTGATCAACATTTTTTAACATTTTATGGACCAAACGTGAAAATAATCGTTAGCTGTAGCTCTACTTTCCCCTCAATTGTATGCCTTTTAAATTGAAATATTATCTGTATTTTCTGCTAAGTTGATTTTATAGTTAAAGGCTGCAGCCAGTGATTATTTTCACAAGCAGTTGATTATTTTCTCAGTAATAAATTACTTGTTTGGTTCAGAAAATGGTGGAAAATGTGAATCCATGTTTCCCAAATTTCAAAGTGGTGACATCCTCTAATGCTTTTGTTTTTGTCTACAAGCTGATGATTCAGTTTAATGTCATTACATCAAAGAAAACCTCTATGAGGCTGGAATTGGAGAGTAGTCTAATAATCGATAGAGGGATAATTTCAATTAACCTGTTGTAAAAGATAATTTAGGGCATAATGGCACAAACATAAACACCCATCAGCTGGTGATGATGAGCGTGTGAAAGTGAGTGAGAGGAGAAGTGAGGACTGAGGTGCGTCTCTTTAATTGTGTGGCCCTGCTCTTAATCTGTCAATGGGTGTTAGTTTAGGCTGCTTCCCAACTGGTTTTCTAACTGGCAGATGTGTTTGCACAAGCAGTTAAAACATATCTCACAGACCACGTCTCATGAATGATGAAGAAAAAGAAATCAACCCCCCCCTCCCTTGTTTTTATTTTTATTTTAAGTACATAATCACATGAAATAATGAAAACACTGTGGGGTTTGTGCTAGTTACGCTGCTGTCACTTCTTGTTTATTTTCATACAACATGAAAACCAGTTCCCTCATGCAACACACTGGAACTCTAATCTGTTTTTTTCCCTCCATTGTTTTGTTGCAGTAGAGTTCTGTACGATGTTGTGATTACATTGTGTTAGCTGTCAGACCTACCTGACGGGATACTCGACTTTTTTGTCACGTGTGTTGCTTTTCAATTATGTAGTCTTTATTTAGAAAGTCACATCATATTTAAAATTCTTGCGTTTATCCTTGTATAACTGTATGTGGGTCCCTCATTCAGCTGTTCAACACAAACAAAGGCAATATTCCATTACTATTTCCAAACAAAGCAGTTTAGAGGAGTATGGAGTCATCAGTGTGTGACACTTTGATGAGCAAACATTCAAAAATAATCCGGACTCCTTTTACACCCAACACGTGACCGGCAGCATCCACCAGTTAGCTGTCGAACAGACCAGTCGTCTCTGGTGTTGGGTTAGAAAACTAGAGAAAATTGAAATGGGTGCAACTGTTAAAGGAAATTTCTGACACTGACCTACATAATGGGATTTTTGTCTGATATCAAAATAAAGGAGGACACCAGCTGTTTTCATTTAGCCTCGCTGTTTTGTGTAGTTGTGTACCTCTATGCAATTGAATATGTAAATTGAAAAGAAGACACTATCATGAGTAGGTAAAAGGGCAGTAACTTGTGAAAATCAAACCCCCCCCCCACGCATACACTGTCGTGAAGTAGAATCAGAAATACTTCCACTCCCTATTTTCATTTGCTTCTGTGTCATGACTGTCCACTCAGAAACTTCTGTCAACATTGCATCACTGTTGTCTTGTGATGAGCATAAAGTACACAGGCCAAGCTGAACTCATTTCATCCCCCGCTGGACTTGTGGGCTGTGTATTTTGAACTCGGACAGGGTTTTAATGTTCAAGTATGAACTTTCCCACACAATTTTGATTTAGAACTGATTTTAGAATTTAAGTGACCGCCCTAGTAGGAAAAGTCGAATAACTGCTTACAGATTCCTAATTTGTCATTTTACAAGCTTGAAAAAACAACAACACTTAGAAGATTATATAAGATAAGATTGCTGAGCTCTCCAACACTGGCCAGTTGTCTTAAATGCTAAATGTGTGATTATCGGTAAACATTCTCTGAGCCAGTCATGCACAGTGCAGAGGAAATGAAGACGTCTAAAGGATAATGACTTGATATTTAGAAATTGACTTCTCATGAAGAAAAAGAAATAAAGCAGCACGCTGTCCTAACTCTTTCCATCCTCTCAATTTCATTCCAGGAGAGGACGCGAGTGTGTTCAAGTGTTCGGTCTCCAGGGAGACGGAGTGCAGCCGCGTGGGGAAGCAGTCGTTCATCATCACGCTGGGCTGCAACAGCGTCCTGCTGCAGTTCTCGTCACCTGCAGGTACACAATACAAATGCCCCAATATAAAAAGACTCGTACTAAAGCCTGATTTATACTCCAGACACGGGGAGTGTTGCACCACTCTTTCTCTTGCACACCTGTGGACTTTCCTAGGACGTGGTGATTGATTGTCACCCTCTCCGTTTAGATGCTTCATATTCAAATTCAAAATAATAATAATAATATAAGATCGGGCTGGAGGATAGTGTGTGGTTGGTTGCCACGGAGACGACAAAAGCGGTCTGCCAAAGCATAAATTTAAAATGTGTGACTCATTTGGTTTTGTCGAGCAGCAATTATCAAAAGTGTCAAGTGATGAAGTATAAACCAGGCTTAAGTGACACACACACACACACACACACAACTGTATGCTGGTAGTGTGCAGCTACTTCTGTAGAGGGAATTTACTGTGTAACCAAACATGCATCCCGCAAATAAATAACTCCTTTATCTGTGTTTACGACTTCAGGGTGAGTCAGTGCGCCAAAGGTTTGTTATGAAAGCAGCCAGACTTGTGTTGCCCCCACACACTTGGTTCACCTTCTACTGCGAGTAGAGCGGGTCGACCCTGTTCAGACCTGGTGGTAACGTCTGACCACGGACAGATCAAAGCATTATGACATCAGTCAACACTCATACAGGGCTGTGCAAAACTCTTAGGCCACCATTATATTTGTTGTTGTTTTATTTAGGTCACCCATTAAAGACTTGAGAGTCAACAGTTCTCTGACGCCTAGAGAAGTTGAGATTTTACTTTAAATGTAAAGTGCTTTATAAATCAAATAAATTATTATTATTATTGTTGTTGTTGCCTACTCTGCTCTCCAGCCCCTGTCGCGTGGACCCTCCAGTCCTAGTTCACCATCTCTGCCTCTAACTCCGTCTTTGCCTCAGCCAAAGTGGCATTATCACTCTTATCCTCTGTTGTTGAGAGTGTACACACTGACTCAGCTTGGCAAGCATTTCATCTGTTACTGGTGCAGTTTTGGTCACATGTCGATGTCCCATCCATAAACTTACTTGACAGTCTAGAAAAGCCTATGAAATAAACTCAAAACTCGCCCACACTCTAAATAAACTTCTTTATTTAGGTATTAAATTAGATATATTTAATAGATAAAAACACTTGATGCACATGAATCATTAGATTTTTTTTTTGTATTGTTAATGAAATTGAAATACATAGTTATTTTTAGATTGTGTGGTTTACATGTTATCATTTTGTGGCTCAACCCGATTCTGTGCATTATGTGTCTTCACTTGCTCGGCACTTGTAATCAGATCACTCAGCTTAGATGTTAATACCAGGGCTAAATGTGGCCATTGACTTATTGTAAATCCAATCCAAAGCGGCCAAAAACAACATAAAGATTAAACCTTTTATTTATTCACACACACACTCACACACACACCACTGTACGATTGTGAGTAACTACTGAATGACATGCAGTTGTTGTTGTTTGTGTGTTTGTGTTCTGCTTCAGACTTCCAGTCGTTTTATAATCTCCTGAAAAACAGTCGTGGGCACTTTTGTGAGCACTCGGTCTTCAGCGATAGAACAGAGGAGTCCTCTGCTGTACAGTACTTCCAGGTGAGAGGAGCGCACACACTTATACACACATGCACAGAGGTTTGTGTCTCTTCTTCAAACACGAGCAGTTGTACAATAACTACCGGGAACGCCACAGTTCTCGGTATAATATTGAACCATGTGGTACGGCGTCCACTCGATTTCCATGTGTGGTCACTTGGCGCATTACATTTCTCTATGACTGGACACTGTGTGTGTGCTGTGAGACAAGACTCGCTAGAATAAGAAGAAGAATCTCCTTATCTATGAAATCAGTCAGTACATTTAATGAACCATGACCATTTACTTCGAGGTACGGTTGTAGCTCGACTATCACTTGGACTGCTGTCCTTGTCCCAGTATACGAGCGAGGAATCGATTTACTGAATCAAGTGAGTCGACCTCCGCTCCACTTGGGGCTCCCTATGTTGAGTGGTTTCAGGGTTACCATGTGGCCAGTTGTTGGCGTGTTGAGCAACATTCTGAGTGTTACCATCATCCATGAATGCTAAAATATTCTGTGCGTTAAGCTGAAAAAGCATCAAATAGTTCTCCTCAGTCCAAAAAAGTAGCAGCCTGAATTTTGCCATATTTTTTTTACTTCTCCCATCTATTACTTCCAGGTATTAACCAGGGTAGGAACTGTGGTTAGTGGCCAGGTTAGCTTAAGTCCAACTCTGGTCTGACTGAAGGTTGACATGCTGTAGCACAGCTGGACTCTCACTTGCATGATCTGAGTTGCGTTAAACAGGCTTATTTGTCATGTAAGTCTGGTTTTATTTGGACTAACACTATGATTCTGTATTTTTGTCTAATGACATGTAAAGGTACAGTCACACAGCAACACTGCAAGCACCTCAATACACATTATGCTTATCCACAAACATGGAACACCTTGTCCCAAAAAGTCTTCTTCCTTTTACAGACCGTAGAGCTAATACAGTGGTTTGTTGTAGTTTATGAGACAGTTTCAATGTTTGCCTGTACTGACAAATATGGATCAGTTCAAATGGTTGTACCACTGAATGTATAACTGTATAACTTGTGCTCAATTATATATTTTACTGAGTAAAATATTGCCTGGATGTTTGTTTACGTCCCGACTGATTTGTCTTTTATTACATGATGTGTGTTTGTAAGTGTATGAACACATTGTTCTTGTCCGTGTGCAGTTTTATGGCTACCTCTCTCAGCAACAGAACATGATGCAGGACTATGTTCGGACAGGGACTTACCAGAGGGCTATTCTCCAAAACCACAGCGACTTCAAGGACAAGGTAATCCCTCCATACTAATGTGTATATATATGTATATGCTTAAATACACAGGGGATGTGCTGTAGTAGAGACGAGCGACATGTGCTGAACCGTCCAGTTTAGGATGATGAGGACGAACAGTTGTGTTTTTGGACAGAAGTGAAATGGTGTTCTTTCGGGACATCTGTCATAGGCTGTTATGTTTTTATTCCCCACAAAATATCAAAGCTGCTGTCAACGACGTCATCCTTTGGCTGACTTCCTGTCTGTCGCTGCTGCTAAAATTCCTTCCCCTTCCCCCGTCTGCATTACCTCATGGACAGGTGGGGTTTCAGTTCTGCACGGTGCAGCGTTTGCGTTGTTGATCCATCCAAACAAAGAGCAGAGCACATATTGATATATGATATTTAACTTTCTTGTCATTCTGGTTTGTTTACATTAAGGTCTTGCTGTGTTAATGAAGACACCATCTCACTGTATTTTCTTATTTAAGTCTTAATAGAGAGTATTGATAATCCAGAATATGAACAGCCAGGTAGAGTAATTGTTAAAACTGTTACTACACTAATTTTTTTATTTTTTTAAACAGTATTTCAATGTTTAGTAAGTGAAGAAATGTGTTTGTTTACAGTGAGTCATCCCTTTTAAAGTTTATATAACCTTTGCTGAAATGTAGCTGTAACTGTTACCAACAGTGACCTCATGTTTCCTGTTGTCTGTTCTCAGGTGGTGCTGGATGTGGGATGCGGCTCGGGGATCCTCTCTTTCTTTGCAGCTCAAGCTGGAGCCAGGAAGGTTTATGCTGTGGAGGCCAGCACCATGGCACAACATGCCGAGGTCTGCACACGCTCCCACACACACACACACACACACCAGTGTTAAAATCAAGGATCAGCCGTTTTGTTTAAAACCACCGTTTAAATAGAACCAGATGTGTTTTATAAAGGTGTCCTCTGCCTCACAGGTGCTGGTAAACAGCAACCGTTTAGGCGAGCGCGTGGTCGTCATCACGGGGAAGGTGGAGGAGGTGACGCTGCCGGAGCAGGTTGACATCATCATCTCAGAGCCGATGGGCTACATGTTGTTTAATGAGCGAATGCTGGAGAGCTACCTGCATGCCAAGAAGTTCCTCAAACCCAATGGTGAGGAGGTTTGGGACACAAGACGGGGGAAATGTAAAGCTTTCAGTTTATGACAAATACTCACACTCACTCATCCTTTTAATGCAAAGGTTCAATGTTAGTTTTTCCCACGGTTATCGTGTTAAAGAGGTTTTCATCTTTTCCTCTTTAACACATTTCAAACAAAGTTAAGCTGTAAGAATGGGATTTATTACAGAGCTGTTTGCAGTAGTTTGAGCATGGTGTTCCTAACGGTAAAAACTGTGGAAATCTTTAAAATTTAACAGTTTAATTACACGTACGGTTGAATTGCTTTTGGTATGTGAGATCTTTGTGGATCGCTTGAGTCTTAAAATGCCTTCATGGGGGGAGAAGTTTGAATTGGGAATGCAAAATGATTTAGTCGATGATAAAAAATCTGATTGAGTTGATTGCAAAACATTACTTTACTTGACTCACCACCTCGTTCTCTCTCTCAGGTAAAATGTTCCCCACCATCGGTGACGTCCACCTGGCCCCCTTCACAGACGAGCAGCTCTACATGGAGCAGTTCACCAAGGCCAATTTCTGGTGAGGAGGGGAGGAGGCTGGGGCCTGGGGCCTCCTGCCACCTCCACGTTTTTACACGTGTGTTTTCTGGGGCTTGGGTCTTCACTTCAACAGAGGGAGCAACTCTTACTAAAATGGAGCCATAATTTGACCCCAGTCCCTATGTTTTCAGTCTTGGTGTGGTGTACATCATTTTAACAGCACGAGTGCTTTAGAGCAGACTGGTGGTGTCGGGTTCTCCTTTACTACACACTCTGCACAGGCAGCAGGAATGATGAATGTTCAGCAGGAAGAGAAAAGGGGAGAATCCTGGATATTCACAGCTGCCTTGACATCCTACTTGCCTTTTAAAAACTTCCTAAAACATTATAATAATCCAGTTAGTTTAGATACTCCTGAAACTAACCTGCTTAATATTTTAAATGATATTCTTCCCATCAATCTTTACTCCGGGTCAGTGTGGAGGCTTTTTAAAGGTGTGGTGACGTTCTTAATCGAAGGTCAGCTGCTTTGAATGTGTGAATTATTTTATAACATGTGATTAAACCTGTTGAAAATAAAGAATGAAAACGTGATATCTTGGCCCTCAGGTACCAGCCCTCATTCCACGGCGTAGACCTCTCTGCTCTGCGTGGAGCAGCTGTGGATGAGTACTTCCGCCAGCCTATTGTGGTGAGTTTTCCTCCACACACACACACACAGGTTTACACTTGTTCATTTACATAACAAATAGGTTTGGGATTTTCATAAACTTCATAAACAAAAAGCTTTTTAAGGCCCAGAGTGTTAGAATAAGTGAGAATTGGTGACATCTAATGGTGAGACTTCAGATTGTAGCAAATAAAAAAAAAACCCACTCACCACGTCCTTTCCCATGTGCGTCAGAACTACGGTGGCCTTTCACAACTCTCTCTCCTCTCTGCCACTTGCTTATTTAAGGTGGTTTATGCGCGAGGTTTACAAGGATGAAGCTGTTGCTGTTTGCGCAGTAAACTTTCATTTCAAAATGCAAAACCATGTGTGTTCGAACTGCTGTGGAAACAGCAAATATCTTGTGTGTGTGTGTGTGTGCATACTAGCTCTACACAAACAGCCAAAACCTTTTTTTTTTTTACAGCAATTATTCACTGATACAAAGACGCTGTGGATAATATACTACGTTTAGGTGGATAAACGCTCCCAAACACATTAAACGCTTCAGTAACTGGAGATTGTGTTAATGACAACAAACTGTAGTCTGACAGCAGGTCCATTCATTCAGTGTTTTGCTTCACAATCCTTGTGTTTATGAGTTGATGTCTCCTGGTTTGAACATAGTCTTACCTGAGTGAGTTTTGTTATAGTGTACTTTATTGTTCAATGATGAGCTGTGCTCTTTCTTCACAGGACACATTTGATATCCGTATACTGATGGCCAAATCAGTCAAACACACAGTTAACTTCCTGGATGCCAAAGAAGAGGATCTTTACAGGTGTGTGTGTGTGTGTGTGTGTGTGCGTGTGCGCACTTTGAGTTTTTTGTGTAAATAATTACCTGTATATATGTGTATTGTAATTGTTACATCTCTTTTGTCTTGCATCACAGGATAGAGATTCCCTTTAAGTTCCACATGATGCACTCTGGTCTGGTACATGGCTTAGCTTTCTGGTTTGATGTGGCATTTATTGGATCCATGTAAGTCAGTCACTCATTCACATATGGACAGTTGCAGTGTTTTGAATCATAAGCCGGGGCCTCACACTCTTTACCCACTCCATCTCTGTGCAGGGTGACAGTATGGCTGTCAACAGCACCCACAGAGCCTCTAACCCATTGGTACCAGGTCCGCTGTCTGCTGCAGTCTCCTCTCTTCACCAAGGCTGGGGATACGTTGTCCGGCACTGCAGTGCTGGTGGCCAACAGGAGGTATGATGATTTATTATTATTATTATTTTTATTAATTAATTAATTTATTTATTATTTAAACTCAGACTTTGTAAAGGGGTTTCTTACCAAAACAATACTCAGAAAAGGCGAAGACCAATGTTCTCGTTTTTTAAAAACAAAGCTATGGAAAACTAGAAGGAAACTAGAGGTAGGAAGTGTTTTTACGTTATAGCGAAAAGAAACAGAGAAATGACAGATGCATAAAAGCGACTATCGGCAGTGCTGTCTCTTCTTTAAGATGTACTCTGGTGTATACACCTGCACTGTAGCTTTGTGTTTCATTGGCACAGCATCATAATCTCCCCATAACACTACACTCTGGCTTTTGTGGGGATTAAACACAGAGATATGACACTTAATCACTGAGGATTTATTTACTGTACCTTTGCACAGAGCCAGGCTCACTGTGTTCCTGTCTGTTTTTACCCCCGTTGCTAAACTAAGCTGAGGGGCTGATAATTTAGTTATTTTGAAGTGTCGTTAAATGAGTTATTGACATATTATACACATGCTGTTAAGGACAGAAAGAAAGAAAAAATATTTGTCTTTTTAGCTACTTAACAAAAGGCTCACCCAATAAAATATGCACACACACATAAGACTATGACATGTGATTTATCTCACTAATAGTCGGCCTTTTCTGACGAGAAGCTGAACTGCTCACGTCCCTGCACCAAAATCACAAATTTTCACTATGAGAAGTAAGAGCTAAAGATAAAGTGGTTCACAAACGTCACATTCCAGTCAGAACAGTCTGTGTACAGTGAAAAACACGCTCATTCAAGCAAACATGGATGCAGACGCAGGTTATTTCAGCTCCCAGAGAGACAGTGATGGGTGTGGTGAAATCAACAACAACAACACCAAAAACCTGAATGATCCCTTCAAGGCTCCAGGCTCTCACATGGATTTCACAATGTCATTTATTTAAATTTACCAGTTGACTTATAGCTGTTCTTCTTCCGAACAGGCAGAGCTACGACATCAGTATTGTCGCCCAGGTGGACCAGACAGGATCAAAGTCCAGCAACCTCCTGGACTTGAAGAACCCCTTTTTCAGGTGAGTTTATCTCTCGACCCCTCAGTAAACTTGGCTCTACATTTACAACCTGGGAAGATTTAACCGTGGAGATAATTCCATAATGCACCCCTCTCATTTCCAATTCTTTTATTTGTGATTGCAGGTACACAGGCTCCACCCCAAACCCTCCCCCTGGCTCACACTACACCTCTCCATCTGAGAATATGTGGAACTCGGGGTCAGCCTACGGCATGACTCAGGGGATGCCTGTATCAGGTGAACAGACACATGAACACTGGTAGATGAAACATATCCCCCATATGTTTACAAAGGATAACCAGCGTCACATTTTCCTGAATATTACAGAAATTTAAGAGACAGGAAATGGCATCAACTCAGGACATGGGGTAATACTGAGTGTTGGTTGTTCATCCTCTGTGTAAAGGTGTTGTGTGGCTGAAATGACCCATCCATTTATAATTGTAAGCTCTTATATTACAGTGTCTCCTTTTAGGCTTGTATACAGTTCAATTAATCAAGGATGTTGGAATTGCATGACATCAATAATGGAAGGAGTACTGGTGGTGCCGTCCTGCCGTAACATTGAGCTGCTGTGAGCAGCAGTGATCAGAGCACGTGTTGCATTCACTGTCCTCTTTCTAAATGGGAAAGACTTCAAAAGAGAATGCCACTCATCCGTCGACAGTATTTACGACACACTTCACCGGTTATTCTCCCCTCACAAGTCAGTTTAACTGGTTTTACCACATCGTGCACATTTGAAAAGCAAGTGCAGGACGTTGCAAATGGTTTTATGTTTCATTTGCGTAAAAGAATCATACAATAAATCAAAAAAATATGCTGATTGTTTGGTTGGTTGCATTTTACATTATTGGACTCACAATGACAAATATTTGATTCCTGACGCATTTTTTTACACCTAATGTAGCTCCAAACTGATCTGTATGTTTTTTTTTTTTATCTGTATTATACAGACCTTTGCTTAATGTGAGCCAAAAAAGAAAAGAAAAGCAGAATCCCATAGCGTTTTCTATCTCCCTGTAAAGGAAAATAAAATTTTAATGAAAACAAACATGTTTTCCATGATTATTTCAGTGTCTTCTGCCTCCCTTCCAAAAAAACAACCCCAAAACAAGTTAACGCTGCTGTGAAGCAGACGTCATTGATTAAGGCAGCAAACCGTGTCACTTTGGTTTCTACATCAGTGAGGTTGATGTTAATTGCTTTGTTTTCTGTCTGTCACCACCAGGGATGCCTGCAGCTTATGACCTCAGCACAGTCATTGGCAGCGGCCCGTCAGTGTCTCATAACAACCTCATCCCCCTAGGTACGAAGCACACACCTCCCTACCTCACCTCTGAGCCTCTTTCACACTGAACTTAACAAGTACTGTAAGTGAACCTGCTTAAAAAAGACGTGATGAACGCCGTTGTTCTCTGATCCCTGCATCGACCGTGTATGAGATGTGATGCGTCACAAACGCTGTCACAGGGTGTTTCAAAGAAAGGTTTAACACCACTGCCAAAAATGATCAGAGAAGGAATCAGCCGGTTGACCTGGGTCTCGTGTTCTCATCAATGCTGATAAACACCCATCATTTGACCAGGGAATGAATTAAACCTTTCCCTGTGATCAGGAACAGACGGGATATGGTGTGCGTGTACCGTAGCAGCATAGGGGAATCGGCCTTCAGTTCAGCAGCAAGTGCCAGGCGTGTGTGTGTGAGAACAGAAGAGAACTGAAATAGAGGTCATGTTCATGTTGTCTGTGGTCATGTCCTGCAGACCTGCAGCACTGTATGGCATGAAGAAGACTGACGAGTCTGATTTGACGCGGTCACAAAGCTGAAATAATGTTTCTGTAAGATCATCGCTGTCACGCCTTTGAAGCGAACACTCGTTAAATAGTTACGAGGCAGTTATGTGGAACATTGACCTTTTTAAAACCAGATAGACAGATGTGTAAATGTAAATGACTCTGCAGTTCTAAATTCCATAACCTGTCACCCTTTATAGTACGCCTGGTTTCTTGTTTAAATAGTTTTCTTCTTAAAACCTAATCCTGTCGATAAGCATTGATGTCAACATCAGCCAACACTGACGTACATGACAACACTGACTGCTTTTGTAGCTTCAGAGTGCGTCAGGCTTGTTGTGTGTGTGTGTGTGTCATTAACTGTGCTTGTCCTCTCACAGTGAACACAGGAATTGTAAACCACACCCACTCCAGGATGGGCTCCATCATGAGCACAGGCATTGTGCAAGGTACGTCCACCTGTTCTCACACAGAACATCTGTGTGTGTGTGTGTGTGTGTGTGTGTGTGTGTGTGTGTGTGTGTGTGTGTGTGTGTGTGTGTGTGTGTGTGTGTGTGTGTGTGTGTGTGTGTGTGTGTGTGTGTGTGTGTGTGTGTGTGTGTGTGTGTGTGTGTGTGTGTGTGTGTGTGTGTGTGTGTGTGTGTGTGTGTGTGTGTGTGTGTGTGTGTGTGTGTGTGTGTGTGTGTGTGTGTGTGTGTGTGTGTGTGTGTGTGTGTGTGTGTGTGTGTGTGTGTGTGTGTGTGTGTGTGTGTGTGTGTGTGTGTGTGTGTGTGTGTGTGTGTGTGTGTGTGTGTGTGTGTGTGTGTGTGTGTGTGTGTGTGTGTGTGTGTGTGTGTGTGTGTGTGTGTGTGTGTGTGTGTGAGTGAGTGAGTGAGTGAGTGAGTGAGTGAGTGAGTGAGTGAGTGAGTGAGTGAGTGAGTGAGTGAGTGAGTGAGTGAGTGAGTGAGTGAGTGAGTGAGTGAGTGAGTGAGTGAGTGAGTGAGTGAGTGAGTGAGTGAGTGAGTGAGTGAGTGAGTGAGTGAGTGAGTGAGTGAGTGAGTGAGTGAGTGAGTGAGTGAGTGAGTGAGTGAGTGAGTGAGTGAGTGAGTGAGTGAGTGAGTGAGTGAGTGAGTGAGTGAGTGAGAGAGAGAGAGAGAGACAGACATTACCCTCGCTGAGCATCATTCTTTGTCCCTTTGATCCAGGAGCCTCCACAGGCCAGTCCGGCCCCAGCAGCAGCGGTACTTACTATCCCGTCACCAACCAGTTCACCATGGGCGGCGCCGCCATCTCCATGGCCTCACCTATGGTCATCCCCAGCAACACCATGCATTATGGCAGTTAAGACGAGACGTTGGAGCAAACGTCCTCGCCGTCTCTACCCCCCCGCATGACAAGAGATCCCTGAAACCCCTCCAGCCTTCCACCCTGACTGATCCTCCATCTGCAGCCAAAACCAATATACCAAAACCAGTGCTGTGCTGGCACTTCCCTCCCTTTTTCATCATCCACATTTGACAACACTCAGTCCATCACGATATGAACGATATGAACAGAACACTTGTATCCGTCCAGACTCTTGTCTTGCTTACAGCTGAAACCTTTTCCCCTCTCCGTTTCCCGGTGTTCATATTGAGACTGAAACACATGCACAGCTGAGATGCTCGGCAGTTTTCAACAATCCCCTTCTCTCCCCGTCATTTTTTTAACGTCACCATGTTCCCCGTGGTTCTCCCGCTTTCTTTACCTAAGATTCTACCTGTTGCCAGAAACCAGCATCAGTCCGTTCCCACGTCTCGACACCACATCTTCACTTGGATATTTCGTGGGTGTAGTAGGACACGGATATCACAGACACTCACTTCATATCACGCTGACCCGTGTCAGACTAAGTGGTTCCTCTTAAAATATCCTGTCGTAAGAATCGCAGCGGTCGTCTTTTCATCGCAGCATCACAAACCCGCTGTGATGCTGCAGCTTTGGGACAATGCTGGTCACCTTCCATGTTTAGTGCTGAGATAAACGGGCTGTAATCGCATGAAGACTCTCTTTATGGCTACAGTTTACACCACTGCACCAACTGAAGTCATTTTGATCCGTTAATATAAAAGTTTCAACGTTTACATTAATATGAACGAAGCATTTATTCACCAACAAACAAATGTGGGACTTTGTTTGTTGGTGAATAAATGCTTGTCGTGAGGTTGCCAGGTTTGTTGATGTTCATCATCATCATCTCTTAGAGGTCCACTGCGTAACCTTTAGTCCTCCACTCACTTCTGAAATGTGTCGGGGAACGACGGTGGCCTTCACACACCACGGAATGACGTCCGCTTCATTTGCATAACTTCTCGATCACGTCGCCGAGCTGCGTCGCGTGTCCTTCGAGAAGATGAGAAATGTTCCGCGGGAGCATCAGCCGATCAAAACGCGATATGAAATGTAATAATATAATCAAACCATGTCATGTGTTCAGCTCGCACACAAAATGGCCGAAACTGCTCTCAGACAAAGCCGTTATTGATGGTTACCATGGAAACCGTCAGACCCGCCCACTGTCAAGTGTCAAAGTAACCCGTTAATGTAAATCCTCCATGCCGGTCACACTAAACTGGAAGATGACCAACAAAAAAGCGTCTTCATTTGGTCACACACACACAACGTTTGTTATGCAAACCTGAAATGAGCCGCGTGGCGCTCCTGTGACTCGCTCTCGTCACTTTTTAAACGGCTGCGAGGACTTTGCAGCGATTCCTCCGCAGCCAGTCGTCTGTTGAGCCAGATTTACTCAGTATCAGGAAGAAGATCTGGAGAAAGAACCGCCGTGGAGCTGTATTCCAGGCGGCTGCCCCAGTGGCTGCTGGGATGAGAGAAGCTGAGCTGTGTTGGACTGGCGGCGTCTTGAGTTTACATCCTTGATTCCTCCCCTTCTGTTTCCCCTCCCAACTTCCTTTGAGACTGTGAGACTGTCACAAAGAGACTTCATTGCTGAGGCGTGGGGCACTGGGCCTGTCCACTCCCCCCCCCCCCCCCCCCCACTACTCCCCCTTGGTTCACTATGTATGAGCATATCACCCCTGAGACACCTGACGCCCTCGTCCCCTTAAATTAGTCTAGGAGAGAAAGACTGACACATGTAAGCGTTGCTTTCAGTGTCACAACTACTGGACTTGGTTCATTTGGAATTTGAGTTAGAAAGTTTTAAGAGATAAAAAAAAAAAGAATGTTTCTTTGTAGGGTTAACTTTTTTTTCTGTTGTCTTTATTTTTGTTTTTTTTTTCTTTTTCCTGTCACAAAAAAACGAGAGCAAATTAAATGTGGTGGAGATGTTCCAAGCCCCATCCTGGAATCAGGTGTTGGAGTACATTCATTCGTCGCTCTAGTTTTGTGAAGTAGACCGTGGACATGCCAGATGTTTATCACGTGGTAGCTTCTAGCCGGCGTGGCCCTGTTTTGTCATGGAATGGCTTGCTGTGTGTGCGTGTGTGTGTGTATGTGTGTGTAGCCAATAGTGGCGTCTACTTTTATCATGGAAAAGTGTATTAGGAAGACTGTGTGTCATGTTCTGTTTTTTCCTCTGTCCACAAAGCAGTAATAACATCTTTCTCACTGTCTGACCATCGACTCTTCTGCTCAGCGTCAGCAGCAAACGCTTCACGACTGAGCGTGTGCTCCGGCTGCTCCGGCTGCTCTCTGTGCTCCGGCTGCTCTCTGTGCTCCGGCTGCTCCGTGTGCTCCGGCTGCTCCGTGTGCTCCGGCTGCTCTCTGTGCTCCGGCTGTTCCGTGTGCTCCGTGTGCTCTGGCTGTTCCGTGTGCTCCAGCCTCGGCTCTAAGTCGCTGCTGTTTAAAGTGCATGTTCTGTGAGTCACTGAGGCCGTTAAAGGTCCAGTGTGGAAAAATAAAGCTGTGTTTCCCCCGGAGTGGAACGGTTCAGTTTGGTACAGTACATATTGTAGGCACCCTTCCCTTGGTGTACCAGAGTAAAATGGTACGGTCCAGCTCCACCCATGACAGTCTGCCGATTGAGCGGCAGAAAAACGTCACTTTCTTTGCGACCTGTGTTTAAACACCCGCGGGCCGTTCTCGTGCAAAGGTCGATGTCTTGAGACCAACACCCACAAACTGTCCTCCATTGTCTGCTGTGTTGCGTTCAATGTCGTCGTTTGTTACGCATCTACCACGTCTCTCGCTGACCACACCCCCCTGCCTACCAGGTTAAGGTGCTTCTCTCAGTCGAAAAACTTAAGCCTGACCGCGGGCTTTACCGTGCTGTACCAAACCCAACTGTACCGTGATGGAAACGTGGCATTGGTGACGTCTAGTGGTGAGTGTGCAGAATGCTACAAAGGACTCCTCCACTGGCTCCTCCCATTCCCAAGCAGGTCAGGACAGTCATGACTCACTGAGACGTGGTGATCTATTGTCCCACTGTCTGCTGATTCCTCATCATTGAGTTATTTGGGAGAATTAATGAAGAAAAACTTCCCTTTTATTTCAAACTGCTGTAGAATCACAGCCCATGTAAAGCGAGGCCCTTGGCTGAAGTACAAGGGCCTAAAAGGCAAATACTGAGGCCACGAAAACAAAGCAATGAAACGCTCACACATACATACGTATGGGTCGTATGTTAAATTTCTGCCAAGAAACAAATGGATAAATGTTACGTACTGGACCTTTAACACAACACTTTTAAAGCAAGGCCATTGATCAATATAAATACTATATTTCATGTCACGATCATTTCCAACCAGAATAATCCACAATATTATTGTGATAACTGTAAATATAAGCTTTAATTATCTCTTAAACACACTGAAATTGATGAGATGCATTTTATTTTATTTTCTAGTGGAAAAGAAGAATTTTAAATAACTATAAATCACAAGGACCTGGAACGACCGGCACGAGGACTTTTCCACTTGTGGTCGTCAAAAATAAATGTGCGAGTGCTGTTTGAACATTCATCTGGATTATTAGTTAAATATAATTATTAGTTAAATATAAAACTCCAGCGCGTGAGAGCGAGCAAAAGTAACGCAGGGTTCACAGCGTGTTGAGCAGCATTCAGAGATTGTGTTGTTCTCTTCTGCAGAACGTGGAACTGTTTCCTCGCTCACAACTCTCAGGACAGTGGAACCCTCAAGTACTCATTGTCAGGTGTTACTTCCAGTCTCATGTCAGGTGACAGCATAATGTCAACCATGACATCAACAAGCATGTGTGAGTATAGCAAAGGTCATAGGTGCTGCGCTTCCATACACCTCTGAGCTGCAGTGTTTATTTCACTGTCAATTCACCTGTCAATCATGTTCTCCATGAATCACTTATTCACTGGTTTAGTCCATTAAACGTCGAGGGGCGTTTTCCAAACCTTAAAGCTCTGGTGTGTAACTTCTCTGCCAGGGTCACTGACCTCCACACGCCTCAGGTGAGCCCACCGGTTTCAGAGAACCAGGGTTACTACCTTAACCTAAACTTCCCTCAACATCTGTTTTACCTCATTCTTATATCAGAGACCCAGGGTTATTTCCTTAACCTAAAGGTATCTTTCTACATCTGTTTTACCTCACTCTTATATCAGAGACCCATGGTTATTTCCTTAACCTAAAGGTATCTTTCTACATCTGTTTTACCTCACTCTTATATCAGAGACCCATGGTTATTTCCTTAACCTAAAGGTATCTTTCTACATCTGTTTTACCTCACTCTTATATCAGAGACCCATGGTTATTTCCTTAACCTAAAAGTATCTTTCTACATCTGTTTTACCTCACTCTTATATCAGAGACCCATGGTTATTTCCTTAACCTAAAGGTATCTTTCTACATCTGTTTACCTCACTCTTATATCAGAGACCCATGGTTATTTCCTTAACCTAAAGGTATCTTTCTACATCTGTTTACCTCACTCTTATATCAGAGACCCATGGTTATTTCCTCAACCTAAAGGTATCTTTCTACATCTGTTTACCTCACTCTTATATCAGAGACCCATGGTTATTTCCTTAACCTAAAGGTATCTTTCTACCTCTGTTTTACCTCACTCTTATATCAGAGACCCATGGTTATTTCCTTAACCTAAAGGTATCTTTCGACATCTGTTTTACCTCGCTCATGTTTCAGAGAAGTGGACCTGAGGTTTGCTGCTGCCTCACTCTGTGATCACAGCTGTTCTTCTGCCTTCCCTCCATCAGTTGTGATCTTTGTGTTTTGCCACAGACACAAGAACAAAACATTGTTGGACCTCTTGTTAGCCAGAGGTAATGGCAGATGTATCACATTCATACCACATTTTAAGAAATGACTTGTATGTTCGGGTCACAGTGACCTGGAACTTTCAGTTTGAACGCTGAACGTCCCAGTAGGTTTGTCCAGAGACTGTTCGGTCACGGTGACTGATGATGACCGAAAAACTGCATACTGCATGTTCTCTTTTCGAGCGTTGTTGCCACACAGCAAGACTGAGGGCCTTTCTGTGAACGCTCAGCCCGTGTGCTTGTGGTTCTCTCTGGGTGCTCCAGCTTCCTCCTACAGTCCAAAAACACTCGAAATTGACTGCAGGTGTGAGTGTGAGAGTGAACGGTTTATTTGTCTCTGTGTGTTGACCCTGCGATGGACAGGTGACCTGTCCCGGGGTGTAACCTCGCCTTTCGCCAAGCTGGGAGTGGTTCCAGCTCGGGACAGCGTTCATGTGGACAGTGAGTGAGTTTTTGTGATCATGTCTCTGTCGGGCTGTTGTCAGGAATTCTAACCATGGATTTTTGTGATTGAAATTCTAGAGAATGTCATGAGCAAAAGTGTGAGTGATTACAGACGAGCAATAAGCAGAACAGAGTCTGTTTATTAACCTAAAGAAACCCAAACCTCATCAGCGTCACAGTAGGACAGTAAGTTCTTTTTCCTTCATCTACAGTAAATCATCCGTGCAAATAACATTTTATAAATGAACATTAAAGAGGATAATTACATTTCTTAGCAGAGTTCACTGTAACACATTCACCATCTAATCATTCATTTCCTGCATCTGATTCATGGTTTGCTGAAAGCTGCTGTTTCTGGTAAAGATGCATGCCTAATCACATTCAAACACTATTATTATATTATGATTCATAAATGAAGTAATCAACAACAAGCTGGACAGGAACTGGTCCTGACATAAGTGAAGGAACAACCACACACTGCCATGTGTGGTTGTTCTTTGACCACTGACATAAACAAACATGAGACCATTCCAGCTGCTGCTGTCAGGGAAACACAGTTGAGATCAGTGTGAAGCTCTAATTGTGACAGCGTTCTCAGTCACGTGTCCTTCAGTCTCCGGCTCTGACAGACAATACTTTATATAATCAGGAGTCAGAACTCCACAGAGGAGCGGTTTGTCACCTCATTGCAATTAAAGGTGATTTTTAGACAAGTGGGAATGTGTTTAATGGACAATTATTCCTGAGTCAAGTGACCACATTGACTCACTAACTATTAACTCCCTCATTTCTTCTTTGTCCGCTTCATTTTTGGCAGAGATGCAGATTCTGCCGTCATTTCCAGCGCAACACTGACTCTTTTTTCTTGGTCTTTTTTTAAATGTTTTATTATTAAGTAAACCTTACTTTGGGTAAGCACTCAATATTTTTTTTATTTCCTTATTGTACAGACTGAAGAGAACATCTTTGTTTCTCACGGAGCTGCACAAATATCACACATTCGTCCTTTAAAATGTTTCTTTGACTGAAAATGAGAATAATGATGTAAAAATGACCGTCTCACCCTCTGAGATCGTGAATCATATCGCAATTAGGTATTTATTCAAAATTGTTCAGGAGTGAGTGTTTCACCTGTTTTCTAACATTAAATAAGTACATTAAATAAATTAGAAACTAGAAAGTCTGTGGAGAATAAACAATAAAACCTACAATACTCTTTTTCTTGAAATGTCCAAAAAAATCCCTGTGGAGTGTAATGGAGTCTTCCTTCAAAATTTCATTGAACTAAAATGTATTTTGAATTTTAAAAGCCTTTTAAGTTCACAACACTGACACATTCTCAGGCTTTTAAAAACGTGGAGAGACAGATTTGTTTCCACAGTTTTGCAGCTAACAGAGACACAGACGACACAGGCGAACAGTCATAATGACAGACTGCACCTTTACTGTCACTGACCACAGCTTTGGTCACTGCGTCCGTCACACTCACATTGTAAAGCTACTTCCACGTCCGTGCTGTGAGTGATATGAATGGATGATTTGCATGAACACGGATTCACGTCCGTGTTTTCTTTAACAAACTTTTTTTTGTTTTCTTTCTGTTTTCACAGCTCATTCAAAACAAAGCAAATGCAGCATATTTGGACACAGTGTCACAGTGGAAATGTACAGTTATTATCACCCTGCTACCTCAGCTGTACCCTCAGGATAAATTAAACACACACACACACACACATATCCCAGCTCATATCAGAAGCCTCACAATGACAATAATCACGGTTTTGGATTATTATCGACACATGGTTTTTCTATCTGCCTGTGATTCCAGACAGCCTTCATTTCCTGTCTCCTTGCTAACACTTCCTGCCTGTGGTCAGTGTTGTTTAGTGACCAGTGTTTGAAGAGACGGTGTGGTGGGAGCTGGTGCAGGTATGTGGACGGCGGTCTGGAAGAAATACATCTGAAAGAAAAGAAGCGTAGAAAAATCAACCTTGTGTTGAAGACAGTTGATATGAACGCTGCACAGCTGAGTGAAGCGCGCTCACCGACCTTACAGCCGACGGCCAGCAGCGCGTGCAGGACCACTATGGTCGCCACGGTGGCTACAGCCATCAACTTGGTGTCGTCGCGGACGACGGGCCAGAAAGTGAGGACCAGGACGGAGCCAGAGATCACCATGGCGACGACGATCAGCACCCAGCGCAGCCACTCAAACGGGATGATCCACAAAACCTGAAGACGGTGAGTGGAAATCATCATTTTATTATTAGCTCTCAGTTGTATAAATAACTATATAATACATCGGTTTGAATTTTTTTAATTTGCTAAGAGAGAGTAAAAAAATAACTGTCCTGATGCTTTAAAATGATCAGAAACGCATGAAGCAAAAACACGTTGGAATCGTCGTCATAAAAACCGCTCGTCTCATGACTCTGACCCTGATGCACTCACTGAGGTGGGAATATAAATGAAGAGGGAGTAGCCGTAGACACACACTGTCTCCAGGAAGGAGTAGGCCCCGATCTGCCGCTCAGACCCTTGCCGCCACGTCAGGAAACCCCACACACCGATGGGCACGAGCCAGGCGTACATGAAGATCACTACTGCAGCTATCGTTACTGCAGACGTGAGGAGCAGAAATAACGCTGAGTCAGCATGACTCGCTAAAAACTATTACAATGACTTTAAGGCTGATAAGAGACGGCATGAGGGACTGACCTCTGTGGAACTGTGGTCTGTAGTGATACGCCGGGTTTCCCATCTCACTGAGGAAGGTCGACAGGTTCCCACTTATCGCCACTGAGAAGACCAGTGTCACACAGATCCAGAACGGACCTACACACACACACACACACACACATATATTAGATATTACTTATCCAAACAATGTCAAAGTCTGCACTGCACACACACACACACACACACTGGCCAGGTTTGAAGTCTGCCAAGTGAACCATACGACAGATATTTGTATAAATAAACGTGACGCTAGACCTCGCGGGTTTGGTCTGTTTGGGTTACTGTTAAATGGCGTCTAGTCTATGAAAAACAAACGTATCAACAGACACTTATGTGAACTGTTGAAGGGGCAAACTGCCATTTTCTATTGATACAGCTTTCTCCTGTTATTGTTACGGGATTTGTCTTTTTCCATCGGGATGAGTTAGATTCTATTTACTTTCATAACAGAGATAGGCGGGGTTTTGTTCGTTAAATAGGCCTTGGCAGGCAAGTGGTTTTATGCAACATGCAGATGCCTCCATCCTGGAGCATCACTACTAAAACTAAATGCTTCAGAGGTAATAATGCATGACAAAACACCAAAATGCTCATATGCAACAGTCCTTTCCTGTCATTACATAGCACTATAAATGTGAAAGATATTATTTATCAAAGAACTTTGAATGTGTCATGAAAAGCTTACCATACAGATCTGGGTTAGATCGAAGGTAATGCTTAATGAAGTTTCTTCCAGGAAGTGGCAGCACAGATCCCTTCACTCTATCCAGAACCTGTACAAGTCAAACACATGCACATTGCAATCTATTAATATCACATTTATAAGGTTTCAAACAGCACAAACTGCAGCTGTGGTTGCAAACACCTCGTGTTTGTAGAGAGGGAGACGCTCATACCTGCACAGTGTCCACATTGAAGAGGGACTCGTAGTACTCAAAGGTCCAGAAACCACTGGTTGCTTTCTGTCCTCCCAACAGCTGGAAGAAAAACAACATGTCTCAGGTGCTGTCGTCACGGTGTCACATGGTGGTGAACTTGGATCATTTACTCACCTCTGAACTCTCCTCCTCATCGTGCTCATCCTCTGACAGGTCTAATTTCACATCCTCTCCTCCTCCTGCTCGAGTGAGGTTGTCTGAGGCGGACATACTGAGCGTGGTGGCCTCTGGGTCAGCGGACAACAGCTCTGCTGCTTCCTCAAACTCTACAGACACACAGGGAGCAGACGACAGGGAGTCACTTATGGTGGTAGTGCAGTGATGCTACAATGGGCTCTGATCCAAAGTGTACACAAAGCACAATCCTGATCAGGTTTTCCATTCTTGTTACTGTTAACTGACCGATTAGGACTCAATGAAATTAATAAGCAAGCCTGAGACTAGCAAAGAAATCCTGACATCTTCTTGTCATCAGAAGTTTGCTCTTTTACAAAAAGCTTGTCAAAATAGTATCAGATATTGGATGTTTTTTTACGGTTGTGACCCTCTAATCCTTGCTGGATTGGGATAATTTAACATGTGTCCTCAGCAGCACCCATTTAAATTGAAGACATCATGTAGTGCCACTAACAATCACTAGATGTCACTGGTTGTCACTGGGTGTCCCAGGTTTGGGCATGTAGAGCAGTGTTTCCCAAGCTTTTCTTTTTCCTCACCCACTTTAAAAATAACAAAACATCACAACCCAAATCACACTATAAATCATAAAAAGAGCAAATTGGTGAATAATATGTTTATTTTTACAGCCATTTCTGTGAACGCTAACACTATTCTGAATAGGTAAATCCAATTTAAGAGATATATGTTTAAATTAGCATGTCTGACTTGAATCAAAGACTACTTGAACTGCTGTAACATGAAATACTACTTTAACCATGACAAAAAATCAGATCAGATCAGAGTTACTATGATAATTTAACTCATTTCCAATGGCTGAAGATTATAAAATTCACTAGACTATCATAAAGTAAGACAAAAACAAAAAACAAATGTTAGCTTAATTTCCATCATTCTTACCTTGGAACTGTAGATCGTTTGGACTGGCCATCGTTCCAGAGGCCAAACAGGAAACTTATGAAAGACCTGAGAGAGATAAACTACTACAACTTAATAGTCAGGCGATCTCTCTTTACAGATCATGTATGTGTTCATGTCAAATGTGGAATGTTATTTATGGAGCACAGTTTAAAACAACCTTGTTGCCCTGTTCATGGTTAAAAACACAATGATATACAATCAAGTATGAATGTACTCAGCAACAAGCTATCCTACCGAGCCTAATCAAATATATACACGTGTAATAATTACTCAAGGTTAAAAACACGAATAAGGGAAACGAATACGTTGAATAAAAAGGTCCCACCTGTCCACAGAGGGATGAGCCCGATGCTGCTGGCGTCCACACGACTGTGACAGCTAAGAGTAGCTAAGCTAAAGGGCTTAACGCACAGTAAGACTGTTATTCCGCAATTGTTTGAATGTTTGAATGTAACTCACGTGAATATGTGACAGCCCGGACCGCCAATGTAAAATAAAACAAGAAATAATTACGGACAGCTAAAGCTTTCCTGTCAAAGCCACAACGACTGCTGTTAGTCCGGTTAGCATGTCTTCCGGTACACGTCACCACGTAAACAAAGCTGTCACATGGACCTGGTTGTGTCAAAAAACTTTATTTAAACACATTTCAAGACAGAGAAACTACAAATGATTAAAAGACAGATGAATACAGTCAAAACATGTATTTACGTAGTAATATGGAAAAAGGGAAATTCATATTAAATCATTGTATTAACCAATCAATAGGAACCAGGTAATTCAGCGGGTTTGTGTTAATAATGGATTCAAATGTTCCACCATAGAGTCGGAATTTAATTTCAAACGGATCTAATAAGCAAAACAAAAAAAACATAATTGTGGCGTCATGGTATTACGAACTCCGGTGCAGTAGGTGGCGGTATGCATCTTTCACTTTGTTTGGTGTGTGTGTGGTATCCATATGGCGGAACCTTCACGCGATGAAGATGTTTCTTGACGGAAGGCTAAAGGAGACCCTTTACCGATCGCCATTTTGGCTCCATGTGAGCTATCTTACTAACTGTCAGACAGATAGCTTCTTCTGCATGAAGGTGACCGTCTAAATTTACGAAATGGCTTCGTTGCGTTTAGCGACGAGGATGTTCTCCGCTGCGGCAGACTTAGCGGCAGCTCCGGCCAAAGTCAGCCGCTGGGAGGCTGTGAAAAGCAGCAAAGCAGGTGACATTTTAGGACTACACTAGTCAGGTTTGACATATGTGCTAAAAATTACAATTAGCTGTGTTTAACCTACACGCTAGTTTGTATAAATATGACATTTTGTCGTGTGTTGTGAGAGATATCGTTGCTTCATAAGCTACACTATTATGTGCTCATATTTTACCAACAGGAAAAAATAGACTGGTGTGCGTGTGTGTGTGTGAGAGGAAACTAGTAATTAATCAATGAAATGTTTTCAAATTGAAATCGCCAATAGCAAATTGCACAGGCTGCAATTAAATTCTAATATTGAATGTTCTCTTAAAAATGTAACTTATTTGCATTAGAATATAGAGCAGTGTGTCATGTGGTGATGCTCCATCACATTTAAATTCTGTTACACGGTGAACATTATACTGAACTTTGATTATACACAAAATACACAAATAAACAATTGCAATATCTGCCAGAAACTGAGAGATTTTCCCTAAAAGGATTCAGCCCTTGTCTCTGATGTCATCACGCTGACAGGACCTGAATATCGTGGTCTGTCAAGCAAGCCTGTGTTTTCTTTTATAGACTTTCATTGGTTCACTCACATGCCAGTTTTGGAGTTATTTCTTTATTATTTTTTTGGAAAAAAGAAACTACAATATGAACACATTAGAAAGGGCAAAAACGTGTTACTCAAATGACAGTTTGATAAATACAGGCCCTTATTTCAAACTGCACTGCAACTTTTTGTCCTTATTGGAAGCTCAAAGCTGCAAACAGGATTAAGTGTCTTCTCTTCTACCGTCCGTAGGCAAGTGGTGTCGCGGCCTGTTGTCAGATTATAAAGAGGCCTGTCGGGAGATAGTGGTCGGAGCTCGGGAGCGACCGCTCAAAGCCACAGTGTATGCGACGTTGCTGGGCGGAGCCTGGGCCTGTTTCCACACGGCACCAGACCAGTCGTCCTTTGAGGCAACTCTGCTGGACCACTCCAACCAGCTGGGCCTGCTGTCACCATGGATACGCAATGCCACCTCTGACGGCCACGTCCAGAGTATAGTGAAGCTCCGTAACGAGGGCCGACTCCGGCACGTCAACCTGGGTCTTCTCTCTCTAGTTTACCACACTTACCACGACCCAGACTCCACACTGTACGAAGCCCAGTGCTCTAATCTGTCGATGCCCTGGTCAGAGTTTCCCCGGCGGGTACTGGACGTGGGTTTCGCCAGCCGCTGGTGGATCCTGGACTCAAAGATGAAGGACTATGATGTGAACGATGACGAGTTCAAGTACTTGCCTGCTCACATGCAGGTAACGTCACCACCCACTGTTAAGGAGGTGGAAAGGAATGAAAAGTTGCACACAGAGTCATGGTTAACACTGACTGTGGAGGATGAGGACAAAGATGCACATGCAGTGGACAAAGAGGAGGAGAGTGTCAGTGAAGAGAGCCAGACAGAACAACTGAAACAGACTCAAGTTTAAGTGCTTATGGAAGAATTTGCCACAAAGCAAATTCCCATTTTTCATTTTATTCAACTTCTCGGCCGTGAACTCTCCACACTGTTTACTGTCACCACAAACTGTCACAGAAACAAGAAACCATTGCATCTTTGGTAAAAGCAGCCCATCAGAATCCTCAGTTGTGTTTTATTTATCCCAACATCTGTTTTGTGTCACAGAAATAATTGCATTTATAAACCACTAACCATGTGTCAATAAATCTGTCAGTTACTCAGTATTTTTCTTATGGTATTTGTCTCAACTTCAAAATATCGATGAGAGTACTCAACTCAACTTTATTTATAAAGCGCTTTGAGCAGCCGTAGCTGAGACAAAGTGCTGTACATGAAAAGAAATAAAACAAAAAGTAAAACAATAAAAATATTAAAACAATAAAAACAATAAAACACTAGAACACTTAAAACAAGAGCGGAGTCTCATGCTGAGTTGAAAGCCAAAGAATGAATAAAAATGGGTTTTAAGATGAGTTTTTAAAAGTGTAGTCAGCTGTAGAGATTATTGAAATGGAAACATTCAAATTTGTGATTGAAACTTTTTCTCCTTTACTGATCTGTCTCGTTTACTTATATTTTGCTAAAACCTTAACTTAAAATCAGTGAAACAACAATATTGTGACAGCTGCAGGGGTGGGAAATACAACAAAACATGCCATCGTAATATACTTTTCATACCGGTTATCAAAATCGATCACAATTTTAATTATTTTTGCTCAGTCCTCCAGTTTGAAGCTTAGCATGTTGATAATGCTAGTGCTGCTAATTGCAGACAAACCACTACCTTGGACCAAAGTTGCTCTTAAGGTGAAGGAATCTGATCTGTGACATGTTGCAGACCAGCGTCATCTGCTCCTTATGGCTTTTGATGACTTGTAACCTTTTTAACCAACAATCACTCAGTGAAATCCAGAATCTCAATCTCAATATTGAACAGGGGAGTCTGATAAAAAGCTGGTGATCGTGAGCCGAATCGTTTCCAGGTGATTTCGTGGACCAGCTCTCTGTGATATGTGGTGTTTTCTCACTGACGTGACTCTCGCTCTCTCCTCACATTCATGGGGTGATGTAGGGAGGAGGGACGGGAATGTTAATGACGGCAAAAGACAGGATGTGTGACAAAAGATGACATCACTGACCGCAGTTTCATATATATGTGGAAATCCATCATCGCTGATGACCTGGGGAGGAGTTTCAACAATGAACAATTGTTCTAGTCATCCTGCCTACTGCAGCTTTAACATTAGCTTTGCTTTACCTCTGCGGGACAGCTCTTTTTTGCAAATGGCAGATATGCATATGTAGTCTTTTACATGGGAAATAATAATTCTAAATAACTTTATTTATATAGCACTTTAAATCACAATTTAAAACCCTTATAACAGGAAGAAATAAGTGGCAGAAACAGACGTAAAGATGTGCAGCCATCTGCCACAAAATCCACAGTTTAGCTCCAAGGTACGATGTATAAAGTAGCATGAAATGGGATTATTGAAGTAAAATCTAATTCAGTCACATTCAGTCATCTTCAGGAAGGAGTTGAACAGGAAGTGATCCCTCACCCCGATAACACAAGAAGGAGACTGACTCTTAATGGGGTCAAAGGTGACTCATGATGTCACACTTTGACTCACTGGCAGAGGCTATCAGATGACACGCAGAGGAAGTCACTGAGGTCAGAGCGGTGCTGGATTTCCCTTCAGTCTGTGTCATGTTTTCAGATTCTGCCACCAGAGGGCGTTCTAGTGCCAAATAATTATAAACCCAGTGTCTGCCAAAGTGTTAGCATTAGCTCAATTAAGGACAATTAATGAATGTCTTAATGACTCCAATGTCACGTGTGATGATACTCTAACATGGAACAGTGAGTAGATCAGTATTTAAACAGCTGCATTTTGTCAGTATGAAATACAGAATCTGGTAACAGATTAGCTTTCTCTGTGGGAGCCCAATTTGATACTTTCCAAAAAATATCTTTTTATGATTGCTACAAATAATTATGACAATAATAGCAATAAACTGAAACTTTCTATTTTTTTCATTTACTTGTTTATTTTTTATTAATTTGTCACAATGTGCACCTAGTTCACACCTCGTTCACATAGTTCACAAGTGCAAACCTTTTAACGAGTCATGTGACCTCCGCTGTGGGCTCAACTAATTATTTCTTTTAAGGGTTGGCCTAAAAATAATATTAGTCACACCAATTTAACATAATTTAAACAAACCCTTAGCTGGTATTTCCTCATAATACTCATAAATGTCACAAGCAGTATAACATTTTGTCGTCTGCCTCAGGCGTGTTTCTGTCTCTCACTAATGTTGCACGCCACCACCAACCAATTAATAGTTCCATAACCATTTGCTAAATTATAATATTCAAACATCTTTTCTCTCACTGTTTTTCTGAGAGACCAGGTTGGTTTAGATTAGACCAGGTTGGTTTAGATTAGACCAGGTTGGTTTAGATTAGACCAGGTTGATCAGATTAGACCAGGTTGGTTTAGATCAGACCAGGTTGGTTTAGATTAGACCAGGTTGATCAGATTAGACCAGGTTGGTTTAGATTAGATCAGGTTGATCAGATTAGACCAGGTTGGTTCAGATTAGACCAGGTTGGTTTAGATTCATGGCTTGTTAAACTGATGCTCATGAATAAAGATAAATTCTAATCTTTATTCCATATATGCCGCTGCTGTTCATATGTCAATATGAAATTCAATGGTACAAGTTTTCAAAATGATTTGAGCATAAAGCTCCTTCATAAACCATGTCGTTATTTTTGTGACTTTTTTAGGGAAACGTTATATGACATGTATATGTTTGATGCTTTATACAGAGACTGAATATTCTAGAATATGAACAAGAATACAGAGCGTGGAGCATTAACTGTCACTGAGGAGGAGCAACGTTCAAACTGGACCTTAATTCCACTCACACAATCACTCAACATTTACTCAGCCCAAGTCAAAACATTCAATAAAGGCACAATGCCACTGAACTAGCCTGATGGTGTCTCTGCCTCACAGGCACACAAAGCTTACGTGGAGTTTCCACATTCCTCTGTCGCACTAAGGTTTGGACACGGCAGTGAAACGTAAAGGCAGGTAAAGAAAGTCATGCTAATGTTTTTGAAATGCTGACTAAACTGAAGTAGATTTTCTGTGTAACCAAAACACAGCAGACATGTGTGTTTATATTATACATTATATTATAACACACTGCAGCTTTAAAACAACATTTACCACACGACACGATCAAACTATGAACTACTTTACTCTTACAGCAAGCATGAGAACTTAATGAACTGTTTACATCATGTAAACTTAAACTACAGTGTTTATTGTAATCATTTATCTTGCAGCATGAACACAATTAGAAGTCATTTACTGGATAAGTGAGGCTATTTGTTCCTAATGGTGTTCCCTAGTGTGTTCAATGTGTGTGTGTGTGAAGTCATTTCTCTTTTTTATTTCAGTTATTTTTACTTTTTAACTATGAATATATTGATTTTAACACTCCTTATATACATATACATATACAGTTAAACAAGGTTATCTTGAATCCTGAGGAAGGTTTATTAACATTATTTGTAATTTATGTTCTCCTCTGATTTCCTGGTCTGACACATTATTAAAATAATTATGTCTTTAAAGTGACATGATGTAGCTTTTCATCCTTCAAATAATGTTTTATTAAGATTATTAACTTCCAACTTTATAGGTTGAATGTGGCCCCCTGTCGAAGCCGGAGCAGGTCGCCTACACTATGGAGCCATAAAAAGAACAACAACGTTGTACTTTACAGCAGACGTCACAGCCCGTCAAGGTAACATGACGACATATGTCAGGCTGTGTTATTCAAATCATCGCTTTCATAAATCAAGTGATTCAAACAATGTGAATACAGTGAGTGTTAGGTTAGATAAGTCGGTAACACTTGTTAACAACTGCATGTTATTTCAACATATATTTCATGACAGTTGTGATCAACAATACCGTTTATCAACTGTAGGGGGAACCCGAGAGCAAATCCTTTAATGTGTTGCTTTAAGTTTTTCAGTTGGCATTTAAAGCAGTGACAAAGTGGAAGACTTAACCTGCAGCCTCTGCAGTTTCACAAAGTTATGATCAGCATTTGAACACAAGCGATCACACACACACACACACACACACACACCAGGGTTACCACCTTAAATCCATATTCTCACTAATTGTGCTTACCACACCGCTCTGTCATGTGAGTCAGTCACGTGTGTATATTCTTCCTTCCTCTTCATTGTGTATCCTCTGAGCGTCCTCTGCCTGCATCTCCCTCCATCTTTGACTTATGGCCTTCATTGACCCCGTGCCTCGTCTGCCTGCTGCCCCCTCCTCCACTCGCAGACAGACAGACAGACAGACAGACAGACAGTGAGTCTGTTGGTCGCAGGGGTCAGCGAGGACGGTCACTGTCAAGTGGTGTTTGAAAAAAACATGTTGCATTTCTTTCTTTTCCCCCCGCGCTCTAAATGAAAAGACACAATTAGTGAGGCGAGGCGCGTCACCTGACTGCATTCACAGACTAATAAGAAGCATAAATGCACATTTTAAAAAGCCCTGTTGCGTTCGGCCGTGCAGCACAACTGTATCCATCCCTCTTCTGTCTTAATATTCCCAATAACCTTGCACCCAAGAACTCATCTCTTCTGCGTTGTGTGAGGAAAATAAGGTTAACGTGTTCACTTGTGAGGCCCTCTCCTCTTACATGAACACATTAGGCTCATGATGTCATGCTCTGTTATACATTACAAGTAAATGCATTCATTTTCTGTCAGCTGCTATCAACCTCGCTGGTAGATGAGCTCAGGACTCAGGAAGGATGCTGACATTATCATTTACCGCGACCCCCCAGCATTTGCTTCTTCTTCTTCTTCTTCTTCTTCTTCTTCTTCTTCTTCTTCTCCTTCTTCTTCTTCTTCTTCTTCTTCTTCTTCTCCTTCTTCTTCTTCTTACCTCGACTGCACTCACTAACCCCAAGAAAGGAGATCAGGAGGTGATGGAGGAGGCAGAGGGGAAAAAACAACGAGAGGAACGAGGGGGGTGGGGAAGTCTGTCTGGCCACCATGTTGACCTCATTGACCACAGCAGGACCAGGCTTGTATGCCTCCACACATACCCGCACAATGACACTCACACACACACACACACACACACACACACACACACACTTGGAGCGACCTAATCAATATGTAACTAAGGAAAGGATAGAGGATGATGGAGAGAGCATGGGGGATGGACGAAGGTGGAGGAACAGTGTTAATGGAAATACAAGTAAAGGGGGAGGTGCTGGTGGATGCAAACTAAAGAAACATATAGATATCTATATATATATATATCTATATATACGTGCATTAACATATGAAAACATGCTTTTTACATCCATGAATGAATTCCATCAGTGAAGCACTGAGTCCACAAACAGAGGAGTTACATTTACAAACAAGAGCACACAATAAGTAGAGGATGACGGGGGACACTGATGAATTTTTAATACATTTTCAATAAAACATTATGATGGCAAGTAAAAGGATGACATTTATTGTAGGCTGGCTTTATGTGTCGGTATTTTAGAATGCATTGGTAACATGAACTCTTATATTTCATAATGAATCTTATATTTAACAACCTTGTGTTTAATACACATCTTATGTTTTTTTTATTTAATTAATGTCTGAAAAGTATGAATGCAGATCTGATAAGTTTGTATAATATGAACACATGAGATTTCACTTTTACTTTGTTTCATTTATTTCCACAAATAAAAAGGTTATGTGTTATGTAACGTGTTATTGAAGTTATGAAGTCTCGGAAACACAAGTGTGTCTCAGAGTTGCCGTTGTTAGCAAGTTACCAGTCAATAACAATGCTGTATTGTTGCTATATTGCTCTTCTTTGTATCTTCTGTAGTAAAAATGTCCCATAATTAAACGTGACATTGTTCACAAGTCTTTGATGCATAATTCTCACCTGAACGTGTGAGAGCAACATGTCTGCCGAGCAGCAGGCGACAGTTCCAGAACAAATGTTTGCACTTCCAGTTATTTATTTTACAACGCTACACTGCTACGCTACAATGTTGCCTCATAACCCTCATAACCAGGAAATGGTTATTATCATGTTCATTTTTGTACATTCTTGTTGTACGTTGCTGCTGAATATCTCTAACTTCACTTCTTTTCCCTTTTAGCCTCTATTTAGCATCAAAACTAATTTTTCTCCACAATGGGCTGTTGTTGTTATTAACAACGTATTATTAATAAAGTATAATTATTTTATCAGAATTTTTACACATATTCCATATACTAGTATCACAGCTGACAGTATTTTCTGATAGTGTTTTCAGTCCGATAGTGTTTTTTATCCCCTTTAAACAAAATGAAGCTGTTTATGACACATCTGTGCATTTACCACCTTGCTATAACCAGTCATTTCCAACATCACATGACAGTGACATGTCACCAATGCTTAGTGAAGCACTTTTATGTCATCAACCCTATGTTTTCATCTGAAAGCAGCTTTTAAGATAAAACATGTGTATCAGCAGTAATCTGCATCCATACTCACGGCAGGTGCACCGAGCATGCACGCGCCAATGTAAACAGGAAGTGGATTCTCTCTGCAGTCGATGCTTAGTTTCAGAACGTACTAATAATGAGGAACAACAATGCTGAAATGTAAGAGGAGGCATTTCTGTAAGGAGACTGAGGACCAGGTCACGCTCAATGTAAGTGTTCTTTTTGCTCTCAGCAACAGTTTTGTGTTGGATCGACTTTTTATCCACATGGAACTGGTGTTTTGGGCTTTTTTTCAAAAGTGAGTCCCGGGGTGGGAACATCTCAAAACACCGGCCTCGCGTTTCCGCGCCCGCGTTACAGCACCACATACAGGCCCGGCACGTGTACTACAGCGTTTAAAGTCATTCTGGGGGATTTTGTGAGTGTGAAACATTGTCGTGTTTACAGAAAAGAATGAGAAAGAAAAAGATGGTAAAGTTAAAAGTTCTGATTCTGTGTGGAGAAGACAATTGATTCAAATAATTGATTTCTTCCATCGCACCGTGTGTGTTGGTGTCTCCTCTGGTTTGTCATTGTGTCAGGCATGTGCTAGTGTTAGCTTAGCTGGACCATGCTAACTGAAACAGGCCTATTTCCCTGTTGACCCAGCAAGCTTTTCACATTTTAACAAAAGAAGGAAGAAAATGTCATTTAAAATAAAAAAAACCACCCACCCACATGTGGACGAGGCCTGAAGCACAGCTGCAGACTTTCAAAGTCAAACAGAGTTTTATGTCGACAGCCGGTGAAACCAGAGCACAATTTATGCATTTTCAAACAAAAATGGAGTAGACGCGCACTGACGAAGCAGTGGTTGCAAAAGAACTACAAAGAAGATGATGATACTGACAGTCAGGACACACAGCTGCATCAAAGGGTTAACTGTCTGCTGCTTTCACCACAGTGACAAGTGTGTGTGTGTGTGTGTGTGTGTGTGCGTGTGTGTGTGTGTGTGTGTGTGTGCGTGTGGGGGGGGTGTCAGTAAGTGCAGTTCCATAATGTCAGTCTAGGAGTGTGAACATGTTTGAAGGCAGCAGTGAGGGAGAAGGAGGAGGAGGAGGAGGAGACGGCGAAGGAGGGCAAAGTGAGAGAGGAGTGGAGGAGGGGTGTCTGGTAGGCAGAGAAAAGGAGGGAACGAGGGAGAGGGAAAGAGAGGGGGGAGGAGAGACAAGCAGAGTGTGCACACTATTCATTCAAACTGACAGAGGCTGTGTGTGTGTGTGTGTGTGTGTGTGTCCCGGTTTGCACTTCCCACTGCTCCACAGTGTCTCTCGATCTGTCTCTCTCTCTCCTCCCTCACTCCCTCACTCCCTCTCTTTCTCTCTCTCCAGACAGTCTGCAGTTTACAGCAGCAGGAAGGAGACGCCGAGCAGCCACTGGAGAGGAAGAAAGAAAGAAAGAAAGAAAGAAAGACACAGAGAGAAAGATTTGTGACAAATGAGAGACAAGGAGAAAAGGAAGTGAGAGAGAGAGAGAGCGAGGAGGAAGGAAGTGATGAAAAGTAGGGATTTTGAAGATGAGTAAAAGATGAGAGGATGAGGGAAAGACAGACAGAGAGCGGTGGCTTGGCTGTTCAATGGGAGGGGTGCAAACAGAGGTGTAGAGACAGAGGAATGCAGAGACAGGGACGGCGACACTGCTGCTCCTGCAGACGAGGATTTTGGGTAAGTCACTTTGCATCTTCGTCTCTTCCATGTTTTTTGTTTGTTTGTTTGTTTGTTTGTTTGTTTTTATAAAAGGACGGTTGTGCATGAGGCTGTGATCCCAGAGCAGCTCTGACTGAGAGGCTGTCGCCGCCTGTCGTCATGAACACATGAATGTGATGTGACAGTGGGTCAGTGGATGTTTGCAGACACTGATGTGCATGCAGGATCAGGAACGCCCAGAGTCAGAGAGGGAGAGAGGGAGAGAGAAGGAGAGAGAGGGAGAGTCAAGCATGGGAATGGATGTAGTAGAGGAGAGCAAGGTGGCATGAGAACACACAATGTGGATTTTCATTCATGATTTCTCATGTGACTTCCTGATAGTGTGTGTGCACTCGTATGTGTATCCTTGTGAGGACCATTTTGCCTCATGAACCATGTGAGGACATTTATGCTCCTCCTCACTTTCTGTTGTAATTTAAAAGGCCTGTTCATGGCTTAAGACCTGGTCTTAGGGTCCGGCTTTTAGTTGAGATTGTGAGGGTAAGGGAATACATTATGTGCCCTCATTAAGATGGCTGCACACAGTGTTTTAGATCACACACACACACACACACACATATATACATGTATATATCTATATCTATATATATATATATATATATTTATTTATTTATATGTAGGTTCACTTATATGCTGATTGCAGTTGTGTGTGTGTGTTTGTGGGTCAGTTGAACTGAATGTCAATTAGATTTAAGTCTGTCTGGTCCAGGCGGGGAGATGCAGACTTTCTCACACATCCAGTGGCAAAACAGGGGGAGGGGGGGGGGGCTGGGGTCTGGGGTTGCACCGCCATTTCTGTTACCTCTGACATCAGACTCACACACACACACACACACACACACACACCTGTATACTTCACAACTTGCAGCGATGGATGCAAACATTTAGTTTAGAAATCAGAGTGTAAACATCTGTGAGTAAACACATGGACACACACACACACACACACACACACACACAAAAGAAACAGACACTGGTGGATGAACTCAACTCAGGTCACTTCACACACACACACACACACACATACACACACACACTCACAGACCAGCAGTTTCCCCAATAATGGCGGTGCCTCCCATGAACTCATTCACCGCTGGGTCACAGGTTCAAGTCCCTGGAGGGGGGAGGGGGAGCGTGTAAGCGATTGGGAGAGTGAGTGAGGGAGGAAGGAAAGGAGGGAGGGAGGGAGGAAGGGAGGGAGACAAGGAGGACCAACTCTCACTCACTCACTCCCCCACACCCCACCACACCCCGCCACCCACTGCGTGTCTGCATGTCTCCTTGTACCCTCCCCCTCTTTTTTCCCCTCTAACTCGCAGCCACAATCTGTCTTCTCGGTCTGAACCACATGCATTCACATGCAGCCATGCATGTAGACACACACACACACACACACACACACACACGTTTGCTGTTGCGTCACTTATTGTGTGGCTGTAATGATCAGTTTCCCTGCATGTGTGTGTGTGTGTGTGATTTTTGTGTTCATGCAGCAGCAGCAGAGGTTAAAGGCGTTGCGTTAGCGTTGCCTCTGCTCTGTCAGTGTGATGAAGTTATGTGAGTAGTCACAGTCTGGGTGGAGCAGAATACACACACACAGCCAAACACACCACAGTGTGGGGCAGATGTGTCACATTTTATCCCAGCAGCAGCACTCGGGACTATTTTTAGCTTCTCCCCCCTGTGCCCTTGAGCAAGACACTCAGTGACCTGCCTGCATGTGTTCCTGTGCTCGTGTTTGTTTTGGGCGCAGAGTGTCCTGCTGTTCAAAGACAAACACCTAGATTATTTTTGCACACAAAAACACACATAAATAGATTATCTGCCACATCTGATGTTCACAGGAATCTAACGGCGTGTGTCGTCCATAATAAACACGTCAACGACATGAAAAATACACATTTATGGTCGTCACAAAACAGTCTTACACACACACACACACACACACACACACAATGAGTTGTGCAGCTATTCTTCTTAGGACTCCCATTGACCTCCATTCATTTGAACAGCCTGAACAAAGCAAGATCCTGAACCTTAATCAGTTAATGCCTAACCCTAACCCTAACCCTAACCAAACCCTAACCTTACCCTAACCCCAATTCAAATCTTTGCCCGAAACTTAACCACTGCCATAGAAATGTTTGGTTACCTCATTAGGACCACACTTTGGTCTCCATGTGGACTGCTGGTGCTCACATGGTCCAGTCACAAATACAAGTACTCTCTGTATCGCTCTCTCACACACTCACACACACACACACACACGCACACACACACACACACACACACACACACCTTAGCCATACTTTTCAACATACGCTTGTTTTCTTGTCACATTCAGAATCACTTTGCAGGCTACGTGTTTGAAAAACATATTTAACACAAAGGCAAGCAATCAATGCATGGATACTTGCTTCTGCACACACACACACACACACACACACACACACACACACACATAGCTGCTCTTTCATAGGAAACAAGAGCAGCTAACCTTTGACCTATACCATTCAGCCTGTCTGGAAAATACCAAGCCTGGAATCGATCAGCACTCCTCTCGCCCAGACACCCCACCCTCCACTCAGCAACCCCCCCCCCCCCCCCCCCCCACTCCTTTTTTATTCTCTCCACTCACCCTTGACTCTCCACCCCCACCCCCGCTCTCCTCCATCACCGCACAATCAGTGTGACAGCAGTTGCAACTATATATGTTTTTTTTTAGGTTTTTACTGCATGTCTGAGTTCACGCGGTCGCACGTGTGTCGTAGTGTGTCAAAGTATTTTAGTCTTAGTTTAATTCCAAAAAGTGTTAGATAGATGTATTTCTGTTAAAGCAACCTTGTATACGCTCCAACATTTCTAGTCATTTCTAGTTTGAATAGTGAAGCCCAGGAAGTAGGTTGCAAATAGCAGTTAGCCACCAGGGGGCGACTCTGCTGGCTGCTAAAAACACACCATTTGAATGGAAGTCTATGAGACAATGAGCCTCTCCTTCTAACTTGATTTATAACATCAATAAACATTTTACTGACTGGTTAATGGTCTCAATTAGCTAGTTTCATGTCTTTGTGTGGGTTGATGGTTGGATGCTCTGCAGACTTGTCGTTTATATTAATGCCTTTAAACTCACAGCATTTGTGAGAGCTTTCATTTTGAACCCATCCCTCCAGAATTTCTGCAAAAACAGAATAATATTGGCGAGAATGTGACAAGAGAACAACTGTAACATCATTTATCGTCCAAAACATGACGGATGAAACTGTTTCAGTTCATTTTCTCCACGGTTATTAACAACAAACTAAACTGAGGATCATGGATTTTTGTTTTGTCCTCAACCTGTCCTCTATAAATCAGTGTAAGACTCTTTGCTGTCCACTGCAACAAAAAAGGCGTGTGTGTGTGTTTGTGTGTGTCTGTGTGTGTCTGTGTGTGTGTGTGTGTGCACCTGCAGAGCTCTTGTCTCCTCTTGTTAAGCGTCCTCCTGGGTGCATGCGTCCTGTCATGGCTGTCCACTCGTGGTAGCGCCGGAGGACAGGCTGTATGTTTGTTAGCTCGCTGTCAGCCCGAGTTATTCAAGTGTTGGGGAACATTCAACGCTGTCGGTGAGTTTGTGACTCAGTGAAACCATCGAGTGTTTGAGTGTACCCTGACACGTGAGCTCACATCAGTCTGAAGCACAGAACAACCGTTTGCACTGTTCATACATGTGATTCCTGCAGGACAATCACAATGGATAATATAATATAATCATTAATCTGAGCCATGGTCCTCTGCTTTAATGAGTTATTTTAAGCCTCTTTCACTCTAAAATAAGCAGGTACACCTTGGATTTTTGAACCTGGATGACCCCACTAAAATGGTGATTAACATCATTCCCTTTGCCCAGGGCCAGTCTTGCACTGTGGTATTTCACCTGGGGGTGGATTCGTGGAAGATTAACTGTCCCAGTTTTTAAAAAATATGGTTTGCTGACGTGATTGATGGCTAACAGCTAGGCTAGCAGTAGACCACGCCGGCAGCAAATGAAGCAGATGAAGAAGATTTTAGAGTGTTCACCAGGGTTTTGCATCCCATAATGCTGATAAAATAACCCTCTGCATTGCAGAGTCATTTGACCCGTGAGTGAATACTGATTAAAGATGTTCCCACTGGTCAAAAACCTGTTTAAAACGATAGGATTCTTTTATTTAACCAGTGGGAATGATGCTGCCTTTAGGAAATGTTCAACTTCAAACTGATTTTTAAGTGACTGCAGAATTGCACTCGTCCAAAAGAGGCCATGGTACAAATGATGCACACAATGGCAACAATGCTTTTTGAAACCACTTCAAACACATAGTGTGCTGTAAACCTTTAAAAGAGAATGTTATTTGGCTTCAATAGACATGATGAGATTACATGATGTTATTCTTCAACCTGCCGGTCTGTCTCAGAGGTGTTGATAATAGCCCGACTGAAATTCCTGTTCAGCACCACTTTAATACAGTAAACGATACCCAGATGAACACCTGAGTGAACAGCTCATCACTCTGCCAACCAATCAACAGCCTCGGAACACCACACACATGCAATGTGAAGTATAGTCACTTCTCATGCACAGGACAATGAGGCCTACTGTATGAAGGAAGATTGTCTGATATTGTGGTAATAAAAACACAGTAGTATGATGGTTTAGATCGGTGGCACCCTGACTCAAATCCTGCTTCATATCCTGGTTCAAAACCTGGTTCAGCTGCAACCTTTTTTGTAAATATTAAAGTTGAATTAAAGTTATTTGTCTTTATATGTTAGTCCTGTTATAGGCTGATGGTCTGTCTAGGGAAACCCGGCCTCTCACAACAATGTTAGCTGAGACTAACTCCAGCTTCTCCTTTTACCCTTAAAGTTAAGGGGAAAATGAAAGTAAAGAAATGCTGGTAAATGATTAATTGCAGCATGCACCTGTTTTTAGTTAAGATCATCTAATGGTGAGAATGAGATTGCACAGTATAACAAATGTAGCCCTCTCTCCCTGCGCCTTGTTTTCCCAAGAGCATTAGGGAACTACGGTGGCCTTCACATCCCAGAAAGGATGTGACATTTCTCACCTAAAGCAAACCCTTTGTCTGAAATACACATGTATACAAAGGTTTAAATTCAGCTAGTAAAACCTTATACATGTTAAACACTGAACATTTAAATGTGCTGGCCAGCAGAATCACTACATCAGGCACTATTTGTCAGGTATAAGTCATGTTACGTAGCTTTTATAAGAGAGTAAAAAAAAAAAGCAGCATAATCCTGATTTTCTTTTGCCTTTAAAAGCACCATCCCCGCTCATTTTGACTACAGAACATTTTTGCATTGTTAAAATACATAAATGTTAATTGCTGCCTGTGCTTTTTTTCACAGAGTGAAGCCGGTGATGGTTACACGAGCTGACAACCGAGCATTTCCATTAACCAGAGCGGAGATGTCCGATAATTACGCAGGTAACAAATGAGTAAAGTGTGTCTGTGTGTGTCTGTGTGTGTCTGTGTGTGTCTGTGTGTGTAGACAGTTCACAGCTGTGTTTGTGTTGGTGGAATCAGCTGTCCTCTAATTCATTTAAACTGAAAGCCATGGCCTGTGGGTAGGCTGAATAGAGGAAGGTGGTGCCACACATGCTTTGTAATAACAAGAGTAAAAACAGATCTGAAAGGTTGCAATGCAATACATCCTCTATTTAAACAAATCATTGATTTAAATTTAAATTCTTCTGTTAAAGTCAGTTTAAATCAGATGTAATGCTCATTATATGCTATTTTATGTGACAGAAGGAACATTCATGTTTAACACATGAGAAGTTTTAATAGTAAAGATAGAAGATAAACATGATGCAAGACATATAAAATATAAATATAATCTGAACCAAAAATTACAATTTGAACTTTAGTGTGTGCGCCATCATTTTTGAAATGCTGTGAAATCTGACCTTTCAGAAACTTTCCAATCACGATGTCATGAATACGACATGAGGAGAGTGTTCACACGGCAAACATGTCATTCAGTAACACTTGTGCCTTCGCTGCTGAAACATGTCTGCTTTGATAAAGGTTACATGGTTACTGTTGTTAACATGATGCTTGTTTGTTTGTGTAACGGCAGAAATGACAGAAACGACAGAAACGGGCAATAAAAGACGGCAGAACCGAAGCCAAGCAAATATTTGTAAGTATATATGGTAAGGTTTATTTCCTATTTTAATTTTAATGAAGTAATGGGTAAAATCCTGCAGGTATAGCTGGGCTTTACATGATCACATGAAATATCAAACCTGAGTTTGTTTGCTGCTGTAAGACAGGCGTGTTTGAGCATGTCTGAACCAAGGATCTTCATTCTTCAATAAAAATAATCATAATATATAATAACCGTGAGGTAGACAAATGTTTTGACTGCCTTTCAAGGTTGAACATGTCCCTCAGACTGCCTTTTAAACTTAATACCAATGAAGAATATACTCAGGCTTTGATACCACTAGATGAGTTACCTGCTAACTAAAAAAGCAAAAGGATGATTTATTAAAACCCATATCCTGAACTTAAAATTCAAATCTATCAGTGAATGATGTTAATGTTATGCACTCAGCAAGTTGTGTTATTAAATAAAAACACGTCACACTTTCTTCTGTTATTGTCCTCATTATGATGAATTATTATTATTATTATTCACTTTCACTGAATAAAGTCCAAAAATACAATTCTGCTGTGACGATGACAGAACACGATCATTGTTTATGTTTAATGTTTATAATCTCTGATAGTTTTTGTTGAATATTATTTGTAAGAAAATGTTATTATTACTATTCTGCTTACTGGTCTATATCTCTATAATGGTGTCTTAATAATAAGCCTGTTTTTGGTCTGGGCACATTTTCTGGACATGACGCAATAAAGATAATGTATATAAATAAAAAAAATCCATTAATCAATCAAAAATGTGTGTAGGCAGTGGTTGCGTCACCATATTGACATAAAAGGTGATATTGCTGTTGTGCTCAGATCTCATTTTTGACCTTTTTACGACGATGAATGTAGCAATGAAGCAAAATAAACAAGAGTAAAGTGTGAAGAAATGGTCATTTTCGCCTTCAACAATGGAAAAATAACTGAGCGTATAGTACGTGCATCTGTGATTTCCTTGTGAGCTTGTTGTGTGCATTTGTCCATCTGTTCTATATGTCAGAATAACTACTTCCTCAGCAGCTGGGCCTTAGGGAAAAACAACCCGTCTACCAGTGCAGGTTTCCGGTTCACATTCATCGCTGTCGGTGGGTTGGTGATACCGTTAACTCGCCGGTCGATGAATGACAACCGTGTCCGTGCATGAGCACATACACACGGATCATCTGTAACACGTTTGCTTTGTCGCTGAGGTTTGACGAACATGGTGTCCAGGAGATAAAGAATCAATAAAGACTCTTTGAAACAACATGGTGGAATTGTTGCATGCTTTGTGTCACCGTGCAGGAGAAAGTTGAATCTCATCAGTACGCAGTGATCAGTGTGCTCTTTGGCAAACTCCAGGTGCACAGCTGCACACATGTTTCTTTTGGAGAGCTTTGACGCGGAGCATGGTTCCTGCCATGGATTTGGACACCGTAATCCATGTAACCATGCACCATGATTTATGTATGGTAGAGTCATCAAACTGAGACATTAAGCAGCTGCTGAAGCCTTCACTTGTTACTCTGGTGTTTTTTTCCTGAGTTCCGCCTTTGCAGTGCATTCTTAATAAAGAATGTCTCCTCATTTTGATCCATTTTATCTGAGTGTGATATCGCACAATGCACCGTTACGCTCTATCAGGCTGTGAATACAGGCTATACAAGTAAAACTTGACTGACTGATTCATTGTTACTCTTTGACATCGCTGTTCAACCAAGCACAATTCAGCTCTTACCAACACCTTCATTCTTCCTCCAGTTAAACTCTGTCTCTCTTGATAATAATAATGTCATAATAATAAAACAGCCATTTTCAACATGGTGTCACTGAGGCGACCTTAAGCTTTGAGGAGGTTTGTATAAAAAGTGCGATTGCTGTAGATCGGTGAACATCCCGAGGCGAGACCACATCACCCCAGTTTTATATGACCTCCATTGTCTGCCGGTTCATTTTAGAATAGATTTTTAAAATGATATTCTTTGCTTTTAAATGTCCTTGTTTTGTCTTACTTGGCGGACATTCTAAAAAATAAACCCTGAATGATTCATTGTGATAAAAGAGCACAAAGACAAACAAATACAATATTCAGTTTTGTAATTAAACTTGAACTTGAAAATATTAGTGACTCATTTTAAACATTCATGTGCATTGTTTTTTTTGTTTAAAAGGGAAAGTTATGTATCATTTAAAAGGTGCTTTGTTTTGCACTCTAGTTATGCATAGTCCTAATTCCAATGACTTAATCCAGGAGTGTCTTGTGAGATTTAAGGTTTTTCTGAGCCTATGGGAATGGTCGCTGTGGTCTGGGGCCGGGGGCCCTCTTTTGCCCTCTCGTTAACAAATACAACAAGTTAAAACTTGTTGTATTTGTTAATAATGGCAACTTTGATTTGGTCATTTCAGTAATGAATTTGTTGAAGCTGGTGAAGAACAGAATCTGCTGCTGTAAAGTGATACTAAAGTATGATGAACGTTAAACCAGAGAAGAGACGAGCAGTGGAGAGAAAAACAACTGATACAGGGAGACAGTGTGGGAGGATGAAGAAAAAAGAAAAAAGAAAAAACACATGATGACAACTTGTGTGTGTGTGCGCGTGTGTGTGTTTGTTACTGCTTAAAGGACATTTTCTGACATAAATGTTGAACATAGACCTCATGGAGACCAAAACCTGGTCCTAATGGGGCAGAACCTCACTCCTCCCTACAGCATGAAAAGACACTGCCCTGAAACATGGACCTGAGTTAAAGGACCAGTGTGTGGGATTGTGTGTGGTGTTTGGAGGTGAAACGTGTTTCATATCGAGCTCATTCTGTGATACAGCCCATGATGAATCACTGGCTCTTTTAATATCATTGTTACAAAGCAGGAAACTGACATTATGAGTGGAACCCACGGTATTACCATACAGCTGAAACAGTAAAAACATGCCCATTGTATTTCCTTAACAATGTGCAACTTTTAAAATGGTTGCCTCCAAAAATAATGAAGGAAATGAAAAAATTAAAAAAAAGGAGTTAGTTTCTGGTCAAGTGAAACAGGATGAAGACGTTTCTATGGAAACAACAGACATGTTTTTATATCTTTCTTTCAGATAACCTGATACTCACCATCCTGCCAAGCTACAACCTCAGGTTTGAAAGCTGATTTAATGTCAGCACTGCTATGAACAACCTGCTCCTGACCTCTAGTGGAAGGATCTTTCCATTACACATCACCACGATATCAAAGATTGAAGTGAAGTCAGGGTTTAAATCGTCGTGTTTCTTTTCACGTGACATCTGTGGAAAGGTCATGAGGTCAGTGAAGTTAAAACAAGTCAACTGGTCCACGAGGAAGGAATATATCAAGCTTCAAATGATAATGTATAGTGTTATATAGTACTATAGTACGAAACCATATGTAATCCAGTATTATTTAAACAATAAACTACTGCACATGCCATTAAACAAAACCGATGAAGCTTATTGGTGTTGAAGTTGGTGTTCTTTCATTCTTTATCAATCAATTAACAATCAATATATTGCTTAAAACTGTATAATGGAGGCTGATGAAATTTCAGTCGTTCTTAAGATAACAAAAATCCCAGTAATTGATCATCCTGTATTTATTTATTCATGAAAGCACCGTCAGATTTCAGGCTCAGCTTTCATGTCATTTCCACTTACTTACACGACTGTTAGTCACAGATTAGTTAGTAGTTCTGTGTAACAGCTGATGGCATAAATAATGTTGAATTACTGCCTCGAATTCAGCATAAATCCTTCTTTTTCTTGGTCCTAGGTCTCATTTCTTCTCTCACTGTCCTTTCAGTATTAGTGTCATATGTACAGGGAAAAGTCTCAGTGCAACAAAGGACGAGCGCTAAAGGCCAAGTGTGATCCAGTGACATTTGGAATGTGTGTAGTCACATTATTTTAGCAGTGTGGATGCACTGGTGAACTCTCTGTGTGCTGTATGTCAGTGCCTCCCAAAGCATGAGCTGCAGCCCCCTGGTGGTGTCTTGGAGATATTGCAAGTGGCCCTCAGGGTGGGTGATATAAATATTCTTGCATTTACCAATCAAATGTTTGCACAAACTAATGCAAACATGTTACAATGAGAATAACATTTTAGAGGAGTCATGTTGAGTGGGCAGTTTATATCTTCTTTGTAGGAGAAGAGTATTTGTTACACAGTTGGAGAAAAGCTTGAAATGCCGAGCACAAATGTGTTGTTGACAGCTTCAGCGTTAAAAAGGTCTAAGATGACGGCATCCGACTGATATCGGTATCCGCAGATACTCGAGTTTGTGATATCGGTATCGGAGACAAAAAAAGTGCTATCGTGCCTTTCCTAATTTCTAATAAAATATTCAAAAAAACATTTAATCGTTCAGTTTTGTTATTCACTATTTTATTTTATGGTAGCCACAATATTTTGATCATTGATTATTCAGTGGTAAAAGGGACTAACTATTTGAATTTGTGTTTATCCCAAGTACTGGTCCCAAGCTCGGATAAATGGGAGCACATGCAGCGTAGAAATCTCAGATAAATCAAATATGCAGATCATCTGCTGTGGCGACTCTTAGAGAAGGAGTAGCAAAAACAAATAAGCAAAGATGGCGGACACTGTTTACATTCTGGGAATGAGGTCCCGTCCCCCTATGAGTGGGTCCAAAAGTGCTGGATTAGCGTTGCAGTTTCAAGCTTCGGACAAAAGCTAAATGCAAATCGGTGAAGTATTCCTTTAAGAGAGATGCGTCATAAGTGTTTTTATGTCATGTGTGAAAGGTGATGTATGTATGACACACACTGATGCTTTCAGACAGATAAATACAGTTTTTTGAAGTGGTCACTAGAGATTCCTGTAGAGCTTTTAGATATAAACTAATGTCTTAAGTTAACACACATGCCTCTGTGTTTCTCATTATAACCATGTTTTCAACAATAAACAGTAATTCACAATCTCACAGAGTCATTTTCCAGGCTAATTAATGACATTTTGAACGTGACAGATTGTATGTGCACCCTGAGGACAGTAACATGAACTCAGCCAGGATTCCTCGGGCTTTCTTCAAAGAGCTGACCTTAACCAGGTCATGGAGGTTGTTCATGGATGTTTCAGCAGTTTTGCCTTCACAATATCCCACAGGCATTTTTTTAAAGATTCAACAGAAGGTGACCTGTAGCAGCAGATAAAAGCAGCGGATTTGTTTGACAGTTTCTGACTGAATCTGCTCCTCAGCTGTGAAGCGCAGGACTTGGACTCGAAGTGGGACGATTTTAAATCCAACATTTCACCCACTCATCATGTCATCGCTGCTATTTTCTGATGCAACAGCCACTGATTTCATTATCCTCTTTGATGCAGTCACTGGTGAGTCGTCTGCTGATTCCTGAAGCTCTTAAATGACTTGATCAGTGACGTGACGCTCAGTGAAAATCACAGAAGAAGGAAGTAAATGTTTGTGCTTTCCGGTGTTTGAGAGCATTTGTCATCCAGGACGTGACATCCTGCTGTTCTGTGTTGGACTTCTGTTTTTAGTTGTTTTGAAGGACTTTGGGGTTTCAGTTGTTCTGCACTTGTGTTCTTCTTTTTTGTGCTTCCTGTCTCAGAGACAAGCAGCTTCCTTCCTCTGTGAAAACCGGCCCATCCTGAGCAGTTTCACCTGCACTGAATGACTCTCATGACTCATGACTGTCAGACTGTCAGACTGTGGGATTCATTAGCCTCCGATCAGCCTCCCAGTCAGCTAACCCTTGGCCTCCTTGTCTCAGGTCAGCCTCTCGGTTGACGAGCTGTCAGCTTGGTAGCCTCCTTCCCTGGTTCCCAGTCTTGAGTCCACACAGAGCAGTTTCTGCATCAGGGGTTCCACACTGAGTATCTGTCAGTGTGGACACCATGCTCTTTGTCTCCATTTGGCACCTTAGCAGACAATTACTCCTCATCTTCAGTCTGCTGCCACTCTTGACCCTCATTCTTGAGTCCTCCTGAGATGTTCTGCTTTAACCTGTCTTAGCCTGCCAGAAGCTGATCTGGGTCAGTGGGAGCGAGCACTCAGGCCCTTTCCCTTTACACCTGTGGAGCTGAGTGGGCTCTAATTTTATAAACACAATCTTCCCTAATGAAACCAAGTGGTTATGACTTATTGTCAACTGGAATACTGCATGTTACTGTTTACATTAGGTATTCAACAGGTGAAAAATAATACATCTGATTAGAGCTGCAACTAACGATTATTTTCATAATCGCTTAATCTGTCGATTATTTACTCGATGAATCGTTTGCTCCATAAAATCTCAGAAAACCTTAAAAAATGTTGATCGGTGTTCGTCAAACCTGGAAATGATGATGATCTCAAATGACTTGTTTTGTCCACAAACCAAAACGATTGACTTTTAATGATTTCTGTGTTTTGCAGAGCAAAGAACTGAAGAAAATATTCACATTTAAGAATAAACCTTTGAACCGATTAATCGGTGTTCTCCGTGTGTGCATGGGTTTTTCCAGGTTCTCCGTGTGTGCATGGGTTTTTCCAGGTTCTCCGTGTGTGCATGGGTTTTTCCAGGTTCTCCGTGTGTGCATGGGTTTTTCCAGGTTCTCCGTGCGTGCATGGGTTTTTCCAGGTTCTCCGTGCGTGCATGGGTTTTTCCAGGTTCTCCGTGCGTGCATGAGTTTTTCCAGGTTCTCCGTGTGTGCATGAGTTTTTCCAGGTTCTCCGTGCGTGCATGGGTTTTTCCAGGTTCTCCGTGCGTGCATGGGTTTTTCCAGGTTCTCCGTGCGTGCATGGGTTTTTCCAGGTTCTCCGTGCGTGCATGAGTTTTTCCAGGTTCTCCGTGTGTGCATGGGTTTTTCCAGGTTCTCCGTGCGTGCATGGGTTTTTCCAGGTTCTCCGTGTGTGCATGGGTTTTTCCAGGTTCTCCGTGTGTGCATGGGTTTTTCCAGGTTCTCCATTTTCCTCCCACTCTAAATTGCACTTAGGTGTGTGTGTGTGAGAGTCAATGGCTGTTTGTCTCTATGTGGCCCTGCAATACCCACCTTTCGCCCTATGTCAGCTGGGATTAGCACCAGCAACCCCGCCACCCTCATGTGGAGGATAAAGCGGTAGATGATGAATGAAAGACATCTGTGAATCATTTGATTTACAGTGAGTTCTAATCATTATGCATAAACAAGGATATCAGACACACCAACCACAGACGTAACGTTATTTAATCCAGAGAAAAGCAGCTGAATATGTCATTTATATATTCCGTAATACACCTTTAAAAGGCTGTACGTGCTCCAGTGGACCTGAATCACTTTCTGGCAGACAATCACTTTTTGGTACAACACACCTTTGGCACCTGAGGGCCCCGAGGGCCCCTGATCCCTGTCCGTCCTTCCTTCATGCCTAAGCCCCCACATCTGCTGTCTGTTCCCCATTCTACGCTGTATGTATCTGACCTGTTGAGTGTCTTTGTTCAGTTTCCCTGTTGTGACGACCTGCCCCGCCCTGATTATTGTCACCTGTTCTTCTTGTCCACGCCCTCTGCTCTCACCTCGTCTCAGTACCGTGTGTTTGTCATGTCCCAGCTCCTCTGTTGGTGTGCTTCTGTATTGGACTCTGAATTTTTATTAGTTTTCTCCTTTGCCTCTTGTGTTCTGCTGATGAGTAAGTGTGATCTAAGACTTGCTATGTAATATAAAGTCTGTTTTGTTTCTACACACTGACATAGTGGTTCTTCACCTGTGCCATGCTCCTTGTTTTCAGCTTTGTTTAAAAACTAACATCGTAGTTCTTCTTCCCTCTTCAGGTAACACATGGTGCCTGCTCTTTTCTGGTACCTTACTTGGCAGATGTGTGTGTGTGTGTGTGTGTGTTTGTGCGTGTGCTTACATGTTGTGAGCTGAAATTTTGGAGAAAAAAAAAGAAAGAAAAAAGGAAGTTACACAAAAAACTATCACTTTGGATCAGAGTGAAGTCAAGGAAAGGGCTTGACATACACACTAATGTGGATTTAACCATCAGCATTTCATTGCGACAGTGACTGTTGTTATTATCCAAACATGCAGACTGGAATTCTAAGCTTGTCAGCCTCATTGTCCTGCCTTTGCCTTTGGCTTGTGATTTCAGAAGCTTTGTTAAAATCAGAAGACAACATGGAGGGAAAAGTGACTGCTTCCAAGGTGAGAGATGAACATTTACATCCTGATACTACATATATCTGTGTTTGTTAGAGATTGCATGTAAATTCACTATCAGATGCATTATGTAACATTATTATTTTCACTGTAGTCAGATTTTATGATTAAACTCTGCAATAAAATGTTTTGCTTTGGTATAAACTCAAAATAATGTATCAGTAGTTTCCATTTTTTGATTTATTGTTTTCTGTTTTTTCGCCAGAAACTGGTCCATCACTCGCGCTCTCTGTGTGCTGGTGAGCAGGATTATGTTGACAGGAGGAAGACCGTCGTTCTGGAGTCACTCAACAACCTGGGAATCAACTGTACCACAGTAAGAAAGAACACACATGAAAACATGTCATTTCCCTTAGAGTGAGTCATGTAACTGCCGTTTGCCGTGAACTTCATAACACAGGTGTCTATTTCCTCCTTGACTTCCACAAACACTAAAATAACGTGTGCCGGCTTTAGACGCCGTGTCTTTTTAATGTTGTCAAATATCAGTGACTGCATTTTCACGGCAAACTCACTTGATTACACTGTGAAAAAACTCTACACTACAGTGAAACTCACTATAAAACATGTCTCTGCTAAAACCTGTCCAGACCTGTGGACAGGTCTGAAGGCTACTCTCTCATACATACCAGAGGGTGTGTCTCGATGGGTAGAAGGACATTATTGAGCTCAAAACTGGGAAATGTTGTTTGCAGAAGCATGGTGTCAGTCATAATACACACTATAGAAAATATGAGTCAAATATTCACATGTCCTAAAAATAAACACTTCAGTCAACTACAATGTATATAAGTAAGTGTAAGTGTGACATTTGTGCAGATGTGCAGAAGACTTGGAAAACAAGTATGAATTGTAAAGTCAAATGCTTTGTTTACCAAAGGTTTACCAGCAGCTGGGTAGATGTGGGCTTCACAGGCCAAAAACTTTATCACAATACAAATTAAATATTGATTTTACTCCCAAGTGAAATGATAAGAAACTCAGTTCATCGTGCTTTCGAAGGTCTTTCTGCACAGAAAGTGATTGTCAAACTCGTCTGAGGCAAGAACATAAATAGAAATGAAATGATATGTCACACAAAGTCTTTGTATGAATCATAAACATTATATCAACCTTTGTTATGTATGATATGGACATGGAAGAAAATGTCATTGAATTGTTGCCTTTCAAATGACTGCTCTTGTTAAGACACAGCAGATGTTTGGAGAGTAGTTTTGACTAATGATGCACAAACACAGTAAATCACTTAATATTGATTCAACATTTATGTTTAAACTTCAAATAGCACTAATAAAGCCAAACAACCCTGACACACTCTAAATCATTCCTGACAGATTCCTCTTTTTTTTTTTTCAACCAGGACTCACTTCCCAACATTGTTCTGTTGGCTTCAGGCGGGGGTCAGAGGTCAGCCGTGGGTCTGGTGGGTTCTCTCTATCAGATGGAAAAGGACGGTCTGCTGAACACGCTGCTCTACCTGGGAGGAGTTTCTGGGTCCACATGGTAACAAGAACCTCACTTAGCGCACACACACATACACACACTGAGATGCTACAAGTTCACCAGGGAAAAGACTAGTGTTTGGACTTAATGCTATTTTCTTGTACGTTTAAGAATGAAACAATACTGTTTAGTATTTACACACATAGTGACAGCTCACTGAGGCTAAAGACTAACATTACCATGCTCACATGCTCTCAGTGCAGGCTTGGATCTGCTCATTAGTATCTTGAGCATTTGGTGGCGCTCTAACTCCACCAAACTTGAAATATCTTGTGGCATATTTCACTGGTGTCTGCCTCAATGTTGATGTTTGATGGTCTTTAACGAAGCGAAATATGTGAAACATCAGGAAAACACCAAACGTTGTACATATTTTTGTGTTATTTCTTTTTCTATTATCACATGAGATATTAGACAGACAGACAGACAGACAGACAGACAGACGACTTTATTAATCCCTTTGGGAGGTTCCCTCGGGGAAATTAACAGCTCCAACATCCACACACAGCACTGTTAAAATTAGAGTCACACTTTACAGGATGTATGTGTGTGTATGTATATATATATATATATATATATATATATATATTCCTTCTGATGTGACCTGTCACGTGAACAAATCATCATAATTTAACCTCTAAAGGACAAAAACACCCCAATCACAAGCCAGTAATTCTCTATCTGAGTGTTGCTTTGCTTAGCTATTGTAATATTGTTTCTGTTTTGTAAATCCTAATCCCTTACACTTCTCATGAATAGGTGAAGTGATAATATTACAGTAATCTATTAGAATTAAAAATCATTAGGGAAGACTTTTCTGTCTTTCTCTGGTAGGTCCATGTCCTCCCTGTACAGTGACCCAGAATGGAGCGCCAACATGGACAGAGCAGTGTCCATGCTGTCCGGCCCTGGGGTCGAGCTGGAGGAGGCGCTGGCCTGGCTGAGCAAAACGTCACAGGAGGAGTTCTTCTCTCTCACGGATATCTGGGGGGTTTTAACCTCTGCTGGGATCATGAAACAGGTCAAGAATCAAGAATCAAGAAGTTTTTATTGTCATTATGAGGACATAATGAAATACGTACGAAGGCAGAGACGTCACACTGCACATGCAGTCCTTGTAAATGATGTAAATGTTGTCTTTCATCAGATGGACCTGCGGCGACTTTCAGACGAGGCCAGCTACAATGCCACCAACCCTTACCCCGTCTACAGCGCCATAGAGAGGATGTGCTTCGTCGACGGGCCTATAGAAGGTTACTCACCTGCACACACACACCTGTCACATCAGGCTCAGAGTGAGTCACTGATTTGAACTGTCTGTCTCACAGGGAAATGGTTTGAGGTGAGTCCTCATGAGGCTGGATTCACAGAGCTGGAGCTCTTTGTTGAAACGTCTCTGCTGGGCAGTAAGTTCCAGAGGGGGGAGCTGCTGGAGCAGAAGCCGGAGATGGACATGGTGAGACTACAAGGTGTGTGTTTACAGGCGGAACAGGTCACATGACCGCAGCGAGAGCATGTGCTGTCACAAACCTAACCCTGAACTCTGCTTCATTCTAAGTGCTTTTGGATTTTGTTTTCCTGATTTGGTTAGCGCTGTATTTTTGTTGTGTGTGTGTGTGTGTGTGTGTGTGTGTGTGTGTGTGGGTGGGTGGTTGTATGTGTGTGTGTGTGTGTGTGTGGTTGTATGTGTGTGTGTGTGTGAGTGTTTGTGTGGGTTCTCTCCGGGTACTCAGACTTCCTCCCAAAGTCCAAAAACATGCAGTTTGATGATGAGGTGAATTGGACACAGTGAACTGTCAATGTGACTGGTCTCTGTGATGGACTGGCGGCCTGTCCAGGTTGGGATTGGCTCCAGCCCCGTGTGAGTGGGAGAGTTCCTGTGGATATCTGGTTTTATATCCACACTTGCTTCTTTGTTTTGATACTCTCCTCATGTCTTGTTTCATGTCACTTCACTACCAGCCTGGTGTTTGCCTGCTTCACTCTCTCCCCTCCCTTGTCTTGTTCGCTCCTCATGTCCTGTTCTCCCTATAAGTTCATTTTTCCCCCCACTCCCTTGTACCCTTGTTATTTTTGCTTAGTTATATCCTGCACCTGCTTTGCCTCATTAAACTTGGAGTTTTACCTGCACTTTCTGTGAGCCGTTGTGCTGCGCTGGTCTGACTCTGCAGCCCTGACCATGTGAAGACCAAAGCTGAAAGTCACTGTGGAGGAGGAGTGTAGTGAGTGCAGTGGATTTAACACAATCTGCTGCATTGTTAAAAGAGCTCCACAGGACTTCTTAACAAATGTGAGCAGCAGTCAGCGTAGGTCTGTAAGACCATGACTGTTAACTGGATGCCCAACTGCTCTTCATCATCCCTCTATCCTTGTGATCTGGATACTTGTATCAGCCCACGAGGAAATACATTTGCCTCAGATTTATCTCAAGATTAAAACGAGCTCAAAGTCCATTTTACAGCCCATAATTGAGTTGTATCTTTTTGATTATACAGTGTACGTGTGAGTGTTTGTTCAGATGTGAATGACGATCCATTAAACCACCAACACACATTCATTCAAAGGTATTGTTACATGTAATATGAATGCTTAGATGTTACACTGTTTCCCACTGGTAGAAAGAGCCACTGAGGAAGGTAGAAATATAGAAATGCCTTATGTGAAGTTACTCAAACTGCTCATGGCACAAGGCTGACTGTCCATCTGTGTGTGTGTGTGTTGTGCAGGTCTTCTTGGTTGTGCGTTGGCTCATGAAGAGATGGTCAGAGAGTTCATTCCTCCCTGGCTGAATGGTAATGTGAATGAATCACAATCCCATTTTCATGCGAACCACAGCATCATGGTGGTGCAACATATGTGAGGTATGAGTCAAACACTCTCTCTCTCTTACTCTCACTCTGTGTGTGTGTGTGTGTGTGTGTGTGTGTGTGTTCTTCAGTGCCTGCTCATATCGACAGTGCTGCTAAAGAGTACCTGCGCGTCTACAGCGCCCTCGACAAACTGGCGCTCCTCATCACGAGTACCGTCAAGGAACCAGCTGCTCTGTCTGCCCTGAAGACTCTGCAGGAAATACTACATGGTATAGTGACCTGCAGTTATACACTGGTAATAACACAACACATGTGTCATTAGAAAAAGCCCACAGTGGTCATTAGATTCCTGTCTTTTCCAGACAAGGTCAATCAGAACCAGTCTGCCTCACTGGAGGGTAAGAGTCCGGAGGAAAGACAGATTCAGTTTCAGCAGTGGAGCCTGGAACTGTTGACAGCAGTGGAGACCTGGAGCCAAAGTCTGGAGGACGGAGCCTTCAAAACACATGGTCAGTGTCCAGTAAGGAAGATTCACAACCAAGCTGCACAATATCATCACAATATCATCACTGTCTGTGTCCTCCAGTCTCTCTGATCACAAAGCAAGTCCTTCCTCTCGTTGTGAAATGGGAGTGGGGAACAATCAGCAACTTCCTGTACCAGTATGAAGGTGAGAAGACTCATCTTTACCACAACTATCAGAATAAACTTACACAATGCTTTCATCAAGGTTTACAACAGCTGCTCTCAGTGAAAAGGTTAGAACAGCATGGCAGCAAACGGCAGTAAAGTTTACCTCAAAAACTAAACACACAGCAAAGTGTGTCGAGGTTCAAGTCCATTTAGTTTATATAGTCCAGCATCAGAAACTCAGTTTGCCCTGAAGGTCTTTACAGTCCTTAGACCCTCACATCGAAACAGTAAAAACTCCTCATTCACTTTAAAATAAAAAATCATTTGATTTTCATAGACTTAGAATAAGGCTTGTATGCCATGTTTCTACAGCAGCATGTATGTTTTGCATTTTCAAGTAGAAACTTACGACACAAAAGAAGAATCCTTTCTGATTTGCAAAGGCCACCGTAGTTGCCTGAAGCACAGCAGTAAGTGGAGGATGCTTTGTTACCATCTGCAGTGTCACCATTAGATGTCACTAATTCTTACACACTGGACCTTTAAACATTAAAAAGAATAAAATAAAATAAAAAAATAAAATGGGCACTTTGTATCTGTCAATAATAATAAGTGATGAAATATTTGTTGAATTTCAGATTTCAACGTTCCACCGTGTCTCAACGCCACGGACAGAGTCCACCTGGTGGATGCAGGGCTGCTCATCAATGTGGGCTACCCTCCGTTTCTGGGAGACAAGAGAGACATCGACCTCATCATCGCACCCGAGTACAGCGCTGGAAACATGTTTGAGGTACAACTAGAACTGATGAATAGATATCTACCTCTCTATCTATGCCTCTTTAATTGTGTCTTTACATGGACCCTGGACACATAACACATCTCAGCTTTTTAACCCCTCAGGCTTATTTTACCAGATAAACTGAAGGAAAACATTTTCAGTTGTGAACAGAAAAAACTAATTAAACTAAGAAAAGGACTGAAAGATGTAGTAGCACATGTGAAATTAGATTTCAATTCAGTTTTCTTGATTCAGTAAAGCAGTCGTTCTCAAAGACGGGTTCAGGAGCCACATGTGGGTCATGGGGGATTTTTTTTGGACTTCTTACTTAACATTCGTGGGCATATATTTTCACTAACATGCATGAGACGGAGTTGTGAGTCATTAATCAAACACACGTCTTGGAAACGTCAGTCTATTCAGAATGGGTGTTACAGAAATAGCAGTCACGATTTAAGTCTGTGATCTGGGACACAGTATCTGTCATTGTTTTTAAAACACTGCGTTGAAGGGCCGGTCCTCTAATGAGGTCTAAAACCCTACAACGGAAAAGACCTCACAAAAGACAGATCTGTGCTGCAGAGGCTGAGATAACCTGCCTTTTGGCTCATGCTCTAAAAACCCAGCATCCTTCATTTTCCATTATGCATCTTGTTAGACAGTTAATGGCTATGCTCATGTATGAAGCAGGATTTCTGTTTGACATGTTTTTACTTTGAGCTTAGTCTGCGTTAAAGGTTCAGTTTGTAGGATTTCAGGCAGAAATGTAAGACATTTAAAACACTTTTGTGTTTTTTTTCATCTCAGAATGAGCCCTGTGTGTTTCCGTGAAGTCGTGGGACAGGGACATGTTATACCTCCTGGACAGACTGTCCTCCAATAAAACGTACATATAGGTCGTATGCAGGAATTACGACCTATGTTTACGTTTTCAAATCCAGCGCCCCTAGCGGTTGTGTATATATATAACAGCAACCACTTCTGCCTTTGACGCGGTATTTAGTAGCTTCGCTGATGTCGGCACCGGCAGTAGCGAGAGTGCTGCACCGGAGCACGGTCTACAATGGTTTGATTCCTAACTATACCATTTTTTAAATGTTTACTACCTAACCCTGTCTTTTTTGCCCTAACCCTACCCTCAGTAACATCTGTGCATATTTGAGTTGGAAAATACTAGTAAAAACATACCTTTACGTCGCATTCAGGGGTTTGAAAAAAACGACCTACAGTATATGTACATTTCAGTTGGAGGACAGGTTGCTCCTGGAATGATGATATTAAGTTGGTTGCAATATGCAACTTCACCTCTAGATGGCACTAAATCATACACACTGGTCCTTTAAATTACATGGGGTATTACAAGGTGACATTTTACCTATATCCATAGGCTGAATGATAATAACTGTAAATTGTAGAATAGCAGAATGATCGTTTTTGTGTAAGGTTTTTGCCACAGCACACTCTGTGCTGTGAGGGTGAATGATGATGACTGAGTGAGTGAGTAAGACCTGAGGACCCTCTTGCTTTCCCCTGTGCTCTCCTCAGACTCTGACTCTTGGCAGAGACTACGCAGCCGAGGTGAAGAAGCCTTTCCCAGAGATAGACGACAAAATCCTGGAGGACAGAGAGTGGCCGAAGGACTGCTACGTGCTGGAGGGAAAAGAGAAGGAGCCCACCATCATTTACATGCCACTGTTCAACCGACAAAACTGCAAAGGTCTGTTGATGCCAAAGTCCAATAAGTTGCTTGTATCAGAACTCTTTTGGACGACCTACTTACATTATCTTTCAATGAACTCATGGGGACACAACCACAGGGGGAAGTTAAAGTGGTGTTTTTATGAAAGTTACAAATCTCTCTAAGGCACGAGAACTGGTCATGAGTCCACTGGTTTGAGCCGTCGTCCTCGTCTTCACAGGTTGAACGAGCGTCTTATGATCTTATGATCGTAGATATTTACCCGTCACTTGTCACAAGAACAGGGGAATATCTGATGGGTCTACTTAGATTGCACGTATCTTATTCATATCTGATTTATTTCCACCTGAATATGATCTGAAGATATCTGAATCCGTCTGAATCCTTTTTTCTCCTGCTTCCAACTGTCATGGGGTCATTTCTGATTTGTGCCACACGGGAGGAAAAAATCACAAGTGTGTCACTTGGACCATGCAGCCATTTGCAGCGTCACTCGCTGCTCGTGTCTCAGTTGTTGGCAACACTAAAAGAACTGGACTTACATTAACAGGAACTGACAGTGTTGTGTCCTTTAAAATCCACACACACACAGTTCATCCCTGTTTCCTATAACCCAGCACAAGTAAACTGCATTCTCAATTGTGTCCTGAGGAACGTATTTTTCAAGCCAAATTCTGTCCAATTATAGACACAGTGGTGTTTAATCAATGTGCATTTCCTGTTAATGAGTGTGGTTAGGTTCAGGCACAAAAGCTCGCTGGTTTTTCCTTGCAGCAGGAACATCCTCTCTCAGTGGCACAATGGTTTAGTGGTTAGCTCTGTTGCCTCACAGCAAGAAGGTGCTGTGTTTGATTCCTGGTCTGGGAGTGTTCTGTGTGGTTTGAATATTAGACACATGTGGTCAGGTGGGTTTACTGTGTGACATCGCAGCTCTGATCAAACCCATCTGCCTCGTGATTTTGTTGTGCAGTTTCAGTTGTAGAATGACAATAAAGATCCTTTACTTTCCTTTTCAGCAGGCAGCATCTGTAAAACATGACACAACGTGACACATGACTGCTTTGCTGTTTGGTAGATATCTCACTCTTGTTCCAAACAGGATGTCATGTGATGTGATGTGATATTGCATCTTAGTGGAACTGGGAACACACTACTGTTGTGAGACAGCGTGAAGCTGATTGTCAGTACAACATTTACAGGAAGCTTAACTCGGCTGGCAGAATAATTTACTCTACAGCAGTTGACCATGTTTCCCAAATCTGGAAATGATGATGTTCTCAAATGTCATATTTTGTCCACAAAGCGAAATGAACCAGTTTTCTTGATTTCTTTGTGATTTGCAGCAAAGAAACCAGAAAATATTCCCATTTAACTGGAAATTCACAGAGTTTGTTTTAATTATAAAAAACAAACCCACACACACACACACACACACACACACACACACACAGGGAGAACCTGCACACTCCACACAGAACTCATGCAAATCAGCAACCTTCTTCCTGTGAAGCACCAGTGCTAACCACGTACACCACTGTGTGGCCCCAGATAAAGTTTGCAGCATTAAAATAGTGTTTGATTTGTTCACGTTTGTTTGAATAACAGCGATAACGAAACAAAAATACAAATGAATGAAAAGGAAACTCAGGCTAACGAGTCTTCACTGTCGTCTGCAGATGCAGAGGAGTTCACCGCCAAGATGGAGGAGTTCTCCACCTTCCAGCGTCCCTTCGATGAAGAGAAGCTCCAGTTTGTGTTGGAGACGGCGAAAGCCAACATGAAGAACAACAGGGAAACTCTGCTGAGGGAGATTAACAAGGCTGTTCTACGCCGACAGAACAAGACACGAGACAGTGAAATGTGAATGAAGCAACTGGTCAAACCTGGAGCTGGTCGCTCTCTCTGCTCCAGGTAATGTCATCAGCTCAGTACCTGTGATCTTTAGACTGTCTGCCCCAACAATGTTTTACATTTATCAAGCTGCTTGTTTGATGAAGGAAAGCATTTACATCCGTCGTCCCACATTTGAATCGTCACTAGACTGTTTTTTAATTCTGATGTGTTGCTTGCACAAATGCTACAGCCATACTTCCAGCTTGTTACTTACTTATTTCTTATATATAAGTTTACTTGATATATCCAACCTGTGTCCAATCTGTCAACATTTCACACGAGGCCTCCCACATTGTCCCACATAACAATTCTCTGGTCACCGCATAAATAACTTAACTGTACAGGCAGCTGTGACAAAACTCAACTCAAATCTACAACAAAAACACCATATATGATATATCACAAACAGAGAAATGGTTCTTGTCAACCCTGATTTTACATCGTTTAATTAAAATTGTTTTGGCATCTTGTCTGGACTCAACATTCTTAACCTTTTCTGAATTGTGTTTGAGAAAATTCTCTGTATGACACTGTTGTGTGCTACACATTCTTTTAAATCATTTCTTATAATATCATGTCAACATATAATAATAATAATAATAATAATCATGTGACCGGTCTCAGTCAAAAGAGACTCATTAAACAAATACCTGTGTATAAATGTGTGTCTGAAACACACAGAGAGGAGGGAGGTGAATAAAGTTATCATTCATGTCTTTTTCTCTTATCTATCTGTCTGTCTGTCTGTCTGTCTGTCGTCACCCACTGTTAACTATGGAAAGGAAAAGAAAGCAGAATGATGTCATGGCTTCGCTGCTCATTAAGAGCAACAATAGCAGATGGAACTCAACAGAATCCACATTATACGACATTAGGGGAGGATATATGCTGTGATGGAAGCAGCTGGAACTCTGCATATAACGGATGAAGAGAGTCCTAAATAGTAGTCTGTGCCCAGTGCCTTTAAGGGGCCCCATACCACCGCCTCAGAGTAGCTGGTGCTTGACTATTGTTGGTACAAATGGTACAAACACTATTATTTACATAAAGCTAGTGTCACTGCTTTTCTTTTAACCTTAGAGGGCAATAACATCACAAGAAAGTGGCCTCGTATTCATTTGCACTTTCATATTTAAGTATGTGGTGATACTGAACTTCAATTAAACAAGTAAACCAATTTAATGACTTTGGTTTTTAAGACTTAGAGCAGATGTGCAAATGTGCACTACAAAATAAAACCATATAACTTAACCGTGGAAATAATACACAGCTCCTTATATGGACATCCTGGGGGTGGTTGTTTATAGGTCACATATTCAGACTTGTGTTGTTGAATCAAAGTTAGGATTCATTTTATATCACATTTTAGTTGTGATATAAAGTAGCAATAAATGTGCAGAATCACAAAATTAGACCGTTTTTCTTTTTCTTTTTATTAAATTAAATGAACTGTGACGTATTTCCAAATTTCACAAATTCAATCCATTTTTAAAAACATTTTAATTACTTTTTGCTCAGGTGTGTTTATATACGTAGTTGCTGAAAAAAGGATTGAAGACACTTTATATTGCACATTTTTATTGACTCTGTATCTGTATGTTAAAACATAGTGATGGAAGAAATAGCCGAAATGCTCTGTGTTGTAAGAGTTAAGCTCAACACTACTATTATATCTGTATCTATATAAATCTAGATTTCTTTAATATGTTCAGTTCCTGAGGGAGTACCACAAAGCTAACGCAAGAGGGCGCACAGCATCCACAGCAGGGAGTGTCTGAGTGACGCTTTCGTCAATCCACCTGCACACACACACACGCACACGCACACACACACGCGCACACACACACACACGCGCGCACACACACACACACACAGCTGGGATAGAGTCCCTGCTTCTGTGTGTGCAGTTGTAGTGTTTTTTGGATGAAACGAGTCACTGATGCAGGATGATTTCATTCATAACTACAAACAGTTTCTCGTCTTCCATTTTGTCTTTAGGTTAGCCGACTATAACATTAACATATCAGAATATATAGTGTTTGTTTGTCTTTATTGTGATGAAATAACAACATTATTATCATTATTATTATTATAATAATAACCATCTGGCCTTTAGTTAGTTTGACTTTATTAGACCAGTGATCTTGACGATAGGACATTTACTGCTGAAATAAACTGTTTTCTTTGACAGTCGCAAAGATTCTGTCATCGCGCAGTGTCATAAACAACTCTCTCTCTCTCTCTCTCTCTCTCTCTCTCTCCCATTCTCCCTCTCTCCCTCTCTCTCTTGGTCTCTCTCTCGCTCTCTCTCAGTCCGTGCGCTCTTGGTGCGCTGCGCGTCAGTAAAGTTCCTGATCCGCCGCAGACAGCCAGCGGTGAGCAAAACAAACACCCGCTTCATCCCAAAGGCAAAGCAGGAAAGAAACATGCGCAATCAACGATTTCACAGGTGCAACTGAACACGTGCAAAGAGATGGCAAAGCGCCGAAATGCTGCCTGAGCCCGAGAGCCAAACACCGGGAGGCGAAAGAGGACGAGGCTGTGAGGGCGGATCTCCTGCGGGGCTTCAAACCACCTCAGCGCTCCGTGTCAGGGAGTGAGAGACCGGTGCGGAGGGGTAAGGAGGAGAACCGGAGAGGTGGAGGAGAAGTGGAGTGGGGAAAATGCTCAAAGTTTGGCCGCGTCGCCTGGAAGTGCCATCCCGCAAAGTGTCCACCCGCAACAGCTGCAGAAAAGGGAGCATGAATTGAACGAAGAATGCATGTCGTTTGGGATATAACTGTGATTCTGCAAACATATATCATCTGCACGTCATCAGGTGAGCACACGAACTCTGAGCCTCTGGAAACACTGACACTCATCATCATCATCATCATCATCATCATCACTGTAACTCACCTGTCAGTCAGGTAAACCTTTAATGATTTAGGCTGCACTGTAGTATTTACATGGTCTCATCATCATCATCATCATCATCATCGCCGTCATCATCATCGTCATCATCAGCAGCAGCATTTTCATCAAGAGCCTTGCACACATGTGGATTATAGTGGTGGATCATAGTCGTAGCATCACTTCATATTTCCATGTGTCTCCCATAAGGCTGACAATATGGGCCCCAAGCGGTTTGGTCCACCAGTGTTCGCCCACTGAAACCATATGTGACCTACATAATTTAGTACCCTTTCCATGCTGCCTGGGTACTAAGTACAGTAGATACTAAGTGGGCACGGCAAACACGGGTGGGGCCACCATGGAAAACACAGACAAAGCTGCTTGGGACCCATATGGTCAGCCCCAATAGAACCCTTTGGATCCCTCATGGACGTGCTGGCTGGGTAGTTTATACCACTCATGCAGCATGTCTAAGAGCCCATTCAGTGACACACACACACACACACACACACACACACAAATCTTAACCATAACCAGTTCCTCAGAAATGAGTTTCTGCCTCAACAGGACCAGGTTTTGGTCTCCATGAGAACTCGTGGCATAGGAATGGGCATGACATATGCTTGATAGTAAAAGTGGTTTGAGATGTGTGAGTGAATGGGTGAATGGCAAAGAAACCCTAACCCCTAGGTCTTTCCTCTGACTATCACTAATAACGCAGAAATGAGGTTCTGCCTCATTAAGGCCAGGCTTTGGTCTCCAGGGGAGAAGTGGGCCTTAAAAAAGTCAGTGTTTATATTAGAAAAGGTTACAAAGTAATTAGTAAACACACAGACACACACATTCTTGAACAGCTGCCTGAGTGAGGACACTCATAGACAAAATGGATTCCCTCGCACTGTCCCCTAACCTTAACCATCACTACTAAACACCTAAACCTTATCTTAACCTAACGCAACTTTAACACGGACCCTAATCACAAGTCTTCACCCTCAAAAAGCTAAATGTCCTCACAAGGTCAAATGTCCTCTCAAAGACATGTGCCCTCACACACACACACACACACACACTGGGATGAGTCACAGTGTCATACTCATCATAGCTGAAGCTGTCAGCTGTCAGGCTCCTCTCAGAATGAGAGTTTGTGGCTGCAGATGTTTTTGCTGAAAATAAGACGACAACACAACCGACACACAGTGAGAGGTGGGGGGGAGCGAGGAGGGTGAGGGGGTGAGGGTGTGAGGGGGTGAGGGTGTGAGGGGGTGAGGGAGGGGGTCGACGACCATACACGCCGCAAAAACTTTTCTGTTTTAGGTCAAATCAGTAGAGTTGATGCAGAATTAATCTAATCTGCAACACAGCAAAACTAGTCCTGATGAAAATGTGTCATGTGGTTTTATTCATTGCTGGCTGTTATTTTGTTCTCTATCACTCACCTGTAACAGGACAACAAAATCAAAAATAAATAAGACAGCTTCTCATTTGTGCATTCATCAGAGTCACATGTCTGCTGTATCCAAAAGAAAGTGACTGAGGAGGCTTTTAAAGTTGTGTATGTGTGGGTGTTTTCAGAATGACTGAAGTGGCCCTTATTCTCAGGAACACGATGAATGCTGTTTAGTGCACTCCAACATTATCTGTTAATTCAAAGGTGTATTTGACAATGTTTGGTTATTTTTTTTACTGCTTTATCCTCCACACGAGGGTGGAGACATGGGGCGATAGGCGAACTACGATACCCTGGACTAAGACGACAGCGACAAAAAAAACCAAAAACTTGCTTATACATCGCACTTATGACTAGCACTTCATTGTTTGGCTTACTTGAAGCTCTTACTTACTTCTCATTTGTACCCAAATGTTTCAATGCACTTATTGTAAGTCGCTTTGGATAAAAGCGTCTGCTCAATGACATGTAATGTAATGTAATGTAATGTAATGTAATGGACACAGCGTCAGTCCAAGAGTGCTAATGTATTTAATATTAATTATAATCTGAATTTAACATGATGTTTATTTATGCGAGTTCACGGCAGTGCGGACACAAAATGGAGATTGGAGAGACCTACCAACACCAAGTGTGACATGTTTATGTCGGGTAAGCATTTGTTGTTAATAAACTGTTATATTTAAAGATAATCTTATTTTGACCATAAGCCACAGAAAACCTTTATTGATTCAAATGAACATAAACACAACTATCTTAAACAATCTTTAATAACCACAACACACGTCGGTATAGAATCACCTGAATTATCTTCTGAAAACTAACGGTCAGTGATTGTCAACGATATAACAATAAAACAGTCAAACCTGAAAGATCTTCCCCACAATGCAGGAGGCAGATGGTACAGTCCAATTAGCAAACAACACTTTTAAACCAGCCCTCATGTGGGTGACTGTCTTTCAGTTGGACAGCCAAGAATAACAACTTCTGCAACTGCTAATGGAAATAAACTAATTAGCTTAATGAGAGCAAATATTGAAGTTACAGTCAGTGAAATAATAAATAATGTTAATGTTGGGACAGTAACTTCTCCATGATCCCACAGCTCTTTAATCTTCAAAGAGTCTGTCCCTCTGCTTAGAACCCAGCAGGTGTGTTTCACAACATGGACAAACAGGTGTTTGCATGCAGGTTTGGCAAGTTTGTGTCCTGTTGGTAAAGGATTTCAAACACCAAAGTTGTAACATAACCAATTTGAACTTACTGACAGACTGAGGTAGCAGTGGATCAACAACCCCTGTGTGCTTTGACGTAAAATGACTGATTTTCTCCATGGAATTGGATGTGGGGGTGGTTTATTAAAGGAAAACGCTCTAATGGTGAGATAACGTAGCCATTCTTGAGACGGCCTCTTGGGTTCAAGTGTGGCGTGCACAGCTCAGTCAGTTTCTCATATAATCACATTTCAAAAAAAACATTAGCTTTTGTGAATTATGTAAAAATGGAAAAACAAATATGACTTAACAAGTGATCTGAATTATGGCTGCGAGATATTAGAATCGGATATTAGCTCAGTCATTTCACTGAATAATTAAAACGGTGGTTCAGCAGCTTAAACTTTATCACTCCACCGGTTCAGAATGATCTGAATATTTTTTTAATGTCAAAAACCTGCATTTTGATAGTGAGGTGTGTGTCAGTCTGGAGCTAAACCTTGTCCTGAAAAAATGAAATATAAAATGACTCAGTGACTTAAAAGCTCACACTGACTGAGTCCAGGATGAAACGATAGTAACGCGTGAATAAATAAAGCAGGAAATAAACCAGCCTGAAAATGTGCACATTGAGAGAGAATGACTGAATAAAACTACCTTTATGGTCATTTCTTGGCCAAATGAAGCTATCATGAGCAACAATCCACATTCATTACTTTTCAGTCATAGGGATTCTATTCTTTCTGTGGCAAGGATCCATTTTTGATATTGTGCTGCCTTAATGTGGCTGTTACCACGCCGTGTAGAAGACCCTCACCTGAGGCAGGAAACAGGAAATGGTACCTGTGTGTGCATCTTCATTGTATTAAAATTCACAATTCAATTCTTAGTAGAAGAACAAATGGGAACAAGATCCCACCATGACTTTTTGTTCCCTGTGTGCAGACGTCGTTGCCTCGTTTGTCTCTGTGTTGGTGGTGGTGAACAGAAGGGGCGTGGCCTGCACGGCCATGTCCATCACGGTTTGGTTCGGTTTAGTACAGTACAATACACTTTGGAATGGTTTTCCACTGAGAACAATACGTTTCCTTGGTAGCGGGGGGATGTTGGCTGAGCCCGATGACTGCGTCAGTGAGATAAATAGCGGTATGACGACAATGGCTGGCTGCTGTTTGCTGGCATCTTCTTTTTCCTCTTCTTGGTCGCAGCGTGCTATTTAAAATCGCTTCAACTTGAATTGGATATTTGCACCAGTCACAAGGGGGTGCTGTTTTTCTGTCGCCCAGTCAGCTGACTGTCGAGGGTGAAGCTGGTCTTGCTCCAGCCACAGACCTTATGACGGTTTCCCATAGTGGAAACACGACTTAACCGTGCCGAGGCGAGGTGAGGCGAGGTGAGGCGAGGTGAGGCGAGGTGAGTTGAGCCGAGGGAAACAGGCCATTACTGTACCATTTGACTCTGGTACCCCAAGGGCAGGGCGCCAAAAAAATGGAATGGTAGGGGCTGGTTATTTTGGTACTATTCCTAATGGAAACACAAAACAATACATACCGTGCTGTACCAAACTGAAGCACTGCACAGTTTAGAATGCCTTTTATGTATTTAACCTCATGTGTTGCTGCTTTCTGTCTCCCTGCAGCTCAGCCTATATCATCCAAGCTTGATGAGAGTTGGTGGGCGTATAAGGATGTGGTCCAGGAAAGCTTTGTTCCAGGTAACAGACCATAACCCATCTCATACACAGCAGGGCACAAAGCCTAACACATAGTTTTGCTGTTTGACAAATGCATTTGCCTGAATGATGTGGCTGACAGCAGCAGTTTTTACCAGATAGAAATGTCATTCCAATATATCTTCTGAGCTGTGCGGCTTAGATTAAATCCATTCCGTCTATGAATCCTGCTAATCCTCAAAATATGACTATGTGGGGCTGGTTATTCCAAGCCAAACCTGCACTGAATTAGTGCTAATGAAGGACTTACAATAGATTCTCAAATTATTTTTGCATAAATAATTGAATTACAACTGCGAGGCTTGATATCTTAACCTGAAGGAACAGCAGTCCCGGATGTTTATTATCATTGATTACTACTTATTCAGTCTGAGGCTGTTCACAGCTCTGCATCGACCTGTGGTTGTAAATTATTAGGTGGAAGCTTTGGGCGAGTGGATGTTTTAGATCAGTCTGATATGTTGCCCCTGAACACTTAAAGACTTTTTCTGCATTGGATGGAAAAGTGCTAACCCAACAGAGCATTCAACATCGCTGCATTTGAAGTGGTTGTAATGTGACTAGAATCTACTGATGAGGTTTTTCCTCTCGCTTTCCTTCCCTCGTCTGTTTATTCAACCTTTTGAATGCAAAGGAAAACCTTTTTTCAGCAAAGTCCCTGGAGAAGATGTGTTTGGTGTAGTTTCTGGGTTACATGAGTTCAACGTGTGTGTGTATTCTGGAGTTAACAGCACTTTTATACTCAGATGAATCTATACCACACGCACAGTCTCACAGTCTCACAGTCTTTTGTGATTGGAAGTGAGTTCAGGGATGATGTTGCCTTGTAAGTGGAGAGAACACTCCTAGTTTGCTTATAGTGATATGGTTTGAGGAGCAGCAGTAACAGTTGGTGTACGTGTAGGTATGAATACAAATGTCTACTGTGATTCATTTTGATAAAGTGTCCCAAGCTATTTTAGGAGAATCTTTGATCTATGGACACGAGCTGCTTTGAATCTGCACATTTCTGTGTTCTGAAATGTGTGCAACTTATTTACTTCATCACAATTGTAGCATGGACGGCAGGTAGAGCTGTCGTGAAAGAAGCAGTGGTGCGTTTCCATTGTCGTCGGAAGTCAGAGTTTCCGAGTTCCTTCAACTGGAACGCTCCCCTCGAGTTGGATTTCCAACTCTGAAAGGATTCCAGTGTACAAACACTGTTACTTTTACTATTTATTGCACTTCTGTGTTGTTTGTTTCACAGGAAATCAGTCGTACACGCAGTACATAGAAGTTTTATCCATAAACATGTTGCTACGCTGGTTGTGTGCACAAAAACACGTAGAGCATGGTTATCGTCTGGTATTGCTAACAAAGGCAAGCTTGGGATAAGTTTGCGTCCATGTTTTTTTTCTGACTGGTACAAGTATAATACATGTGTCAACAATATTAAAGAATGCCTTTTTTATTTCTCAGGTAAATGGGAACCTATACTGAAATATTTAACTATACATTTAAACAACACACAAGTAATAAAACTTACCAAATGACAACCATTTTACACTAAGTAACAGGTTTGTAATTGTTTTATATAAATAAACATATATAGATAAACTTAAGTAGTCCTTTTGAATATTCGTATATTTGTTTGTAATGGATCAGGAACAAGTACACACAGTGGAAAACACAGTGGAAACAATCTCTCCTGCACAAAGGTGTAAATAATGCTCCCTGTATAAAGAGACTGATGTCCTCTCATTTGTGCCGCACTGTTGTGTCTCCATGTAAAATGATTTTGATCGTTTTATGTTGTCTTTTTGAAGAGCGGTGTTTTTTCTTCTCACCTGTGTGCGGCTGCAGCCGTTAACTTTAAACCGAGTTTCATTTTGTTGTCTTCATTCATACGAGCCTGTTTTTTACCACCGCCGTTAAACTGTGGTGGTAAAAGCTACTCAGACAAGAGGCCAAGGCTGTGTGAGAGTTTGACTGAGCCACAATCGTTTCAAACTTGTTTTGTTCTCTGACGACAAAGTGAAGAATCTGTCAACGAGAACAACTGAAGTCAGGGATTTGGCTCAATCTCAACACAGGACAAGTGATGACAGAGAGCGTGAGGGACTGAAGGGAGGCGTGATGGCTGACTTTCAGCAGAGATGAGGGTTGTTGCCAGATGTGTCATTTTGTAGTGTGAAAGGAAAAAAAGGAGTTGAGGAGAAAAGCGTATTCAAATGAGCACTTTGCACAGCTGCCATTTTGACAGGTCACAGTAGGAAAATAATAGGTTTAAATAATTAAACCAGTGATGTCGGAGTTCCATTTAGCTTCCTCAGGTTGTTAACCTGCATTAACTGAACAGAGCCATCAAACATGTCAAAATGGCCCAATAGCTTTCTCCCTAATAGTTTGTTGATAAGACAAAGTTTCCTGTAAAACTTTCGGTTTAATTGTCATTTAAATGTTTTTTTTTTTAAACAAACTCACCGTTAATAACCAGAGTGACAGAAACGGCAGCAGATTGACGGCAGCCATGACTGAGCTACAGCACAAAAACACCTGGATCCAGCCAACGTTAGCTTCCAGATATCAGACGTGGACTTTTTATGGACATCTGCGACAGATGAAGACAGATGATGACGCATCAGTGGCTCCTGGTCATTAATCTCTAGTCACCCATTGTTCATCACTGTGTGTGATGCTACTCCTCCCTCTGTCTTAGCTCCTGGCTGTAAGAACTGTGGTTGTGCAGTTCTTAGTTTATATTTGTTCACATCTGTGTCGGCTTGTACTTTTATGTGGTGTTTTTGTCTCATTCGTTGCCTCCATTCTCTCATCTCTCCTCCTCCTCAACTCTTTTGCCCTTCTGCTTTCGCTTTTTTTTTTATCTGTTCCACCAGCATCCTTTTTTAATCCCACCCACAATCACCCATCCTGCCCTCTCTTCTTTGGTTATCCCTCTTTTTTTCTTTTTCCTGTTGTCTGTCTGCCTTTATTCCCTCCAGCTTTCTCTTCCTTCTAGCCTGAATAACTAACCGTTGCTATCATTCATTTGAATTTGCCCACGACCTGATGCCCAACCAGAGCCTCACAGGAAATCTCTGCTGTGGTCAGAGATGACTCTCTCCTTTGTCTGGATGTAGAAAACAGTCAAAGGTAACATCACAGAAAAAACCTCATGTCCTTTCTTTCAGGTGAACATGAGTACATTTCTAATTTGGACATCAAATAAACAGGTTCTGGGATGAACATGTTGCAGTTGTATAAGGATAGAAGGTTCAAGAGGCAGGATTTTGTTTGTGTTATTCATCAATAATTCCATAATCACCTTTCAGCATATTGTAGATCAGGTGGTCACTTCTGCGCCTCCTCTGCTTAGAGCCTTTGCTGATTCTGTCTCATCACCGGAGGCTTACGGCAGAGGCAGAATTTTTTTTTTGTCTCATGAGTTTTCTTATGTCACAGACGCATCTCTGTAGTCTGTAGCACAGCTTGACTGTGACAGTCACTGTCTCCAAACGCAGGCTTCATCTTCAACTGTGGGACCAAAACATCTTTCAACTGCAACACTGATCACATCTTTTCCTGTCAACCTCTCCGTTAATTCAAAATCTCGTAGATGTGCTCACAGCACCCTCTGTTGGTTAATCTGGTGATTGCTTCAAACTGTCTGATGTGCCTCCAGGCTGTACATTTTGAACTCAATGAAATGAATGAATGAAATAAAGGTGACTACTTTGGGGGTAAATAGTTGATGGAAACATGAATATTAACATTATTTGGAATAATCATTACATTACATAGCACATTTGCAGCATTAGTTTTGTGAAAATCTCTGTCATAGCTGAGCACATTTGGTATGGAAACTGAAATATACTGAATTGATATCAAGTTGAATCAGGAACTTATGAATCAGAATCAAACTGATTTTGGTAATCATCATCAGTGATACCCAGTTCTAATCAGGATGATACCAAAGCTGGCTGGAGGATAGCGTGTGGTTGGTTGCCATGGAGACGACAAAACCTTCTGCTCTAGTTTAAATTGAAAGTGTTGTGCAGTTTTGTCCAGCAACATTTTTCTGGAGCGACAAAGTGTGAACCAGGCTTCAGACCAATCACGGTGCAGTTCAGAGAGAGAAGGTGCAACTATTGGATGTTTGGTGACAAGTGTCCGGCATACAGGTCACGTCCATGGAACAGTCGCTACTCCAGCGATGAGAGATGGGAGGATTGCCTCAGGGTCATCTGTTGCATGTGATTTGAATGAATCTGTCAGTGCTAATCTGATGAGAGGAGCTCAGGACAGAGCGCTGTGATCCTAAAACATTAGTATTTTAATGTTCTGGGGATGAAACACGACAATCTATCACTATTATGCTACATACTATTTTTCTTTGGCCTACTGCAGCTTTAATGATCATTATCATTAATAAGTAATCATGAGTGATGGAACCGAGGAGTCCAGTATTATCCTTTTTTACTTCCACGCTAATGTAGAGAGAGTGATTATTAAGCCTAGAATCAGAGCATCATTTTAATGGATGCTTATCGCAGACAATTATGGTTAGTGTCATCTTTACACTCCCAGAAAGATGCAAAGCAACAGGAGTATTTTGGTCTTCAGCGCCTCCTGAGAGAAATATCAGACTCTTTAGTTGCTAAATGCTCCCATATGTTCACTCGCTACCTGCTAATTTTACTGTTTCATGCTGGGCTGATAGCATACAGTAAACGAGAGCGCCGTGGGCCATAAAACCAACACGGTAGAAAGATAGAAAGCTCCATAGGGGTGAGGATTTTTCATGTGGGTTTTATTTCAACTGACCCTTTTCATGTTAGAGATTATAATTTAAACCATAGATTATTTAAAGTATATTGTGAGTGTGGCCAATAACGTTAATAACAGTCTCCATAATCACTCCCTGTTTTCCAAGTGGTGCTTTATCTACCTCTTTTGTGTCTGAACTCTTCATTTGTACACATTATTACACGCTCATGATACAGCGATCATGTTGCACCTCCACTGATTCATCTCCACTGGCTCATTGAATTACATTCTAAATCATATTACTTTAAACTATAGTGTGTAACTTTTAAATATAAACAGTGTAAATGAGAAAATAAACAGTTCACAGCTCCACACGACTCTGTGTTTTCGCCCCAGCTACATTCCCTCGCTGCACACAGGAAGTGATTCATTTTATGTCAAGACAGATGGAGGCAACAGCAACATTGGGCTCGTAAAGCGAGACAAATGCAAACAGGTTTGATTGTGACTGAAAACACAAAGAAGCGCCCACGAAAACTTCTAGAAGTTAATTTAAGTTAACGGAAATGGCCTATATCGCCAAGCAAATGACACACAACAAAATTCACATGGGACTGAGACAGGAACTCTGGTATCTTGTATATTTCTACGACAACGTCAATGAAAAAGTGGTCCCGGTCCTTCCTCCAGTCACTGCTCCATTGACTCCCAGAGACCCTGAGCTTCCCTGGAAGTGATTTTGGCCACAATTGTCAAACACCGCCGTGACAGAAAATCAATTTTGTGCTGAGCTTAGTTTTAATGCGCTGTGATGCGATGCAACTAGTCATAGTTGGTTTTAACTTGAAGTTATACAATGTAAATAAAATAGTCCATATTTGACCGTTTATTTGACATTTTAGAGCAGGGGTGGGCTAACTTTTTAGCTCAGGGGCCACACTGACTCTTAAAATTTGACAGACGGGGCCGGGTCAGCATTTCACAGAAATGAGAGAACAATCTTTTACAGTAATAACCGAGAGAAGCCCGGCCTCTGCAAAATCAAGTCAATGTTGATTGCAGTCATAATTATGATATGATTTGATTTGGGCAATTCTGTACCAATCTTTGGTGGGCCGGACTAAAAATGGATGGATTTGGCCTGCGGGCTGTAGTTTGCCCACCCCTGTTTCAGAGGAAGCAGAACTTCCTGTGCTCTCATGGAGCAATCACCTCTGTTACGTCACTAGTGTCTGTTCAAAGGTTGTTTCCTTCATATCCCAGAGACCTTCTGCAATCATATCACCACCGTTGCCCCCTTTTCTCCTCATTTACATGTCTGCTGGCTCTCGCCTCCATTACTCTGATCACAATGGCTGCCGGGGCCTCCTCTAAAAGCCTCCAACACACGGTGTGATGAGAGCACTCTTCCATTTATTATAAATTACAAATCATTACAAATCGCAGTGTGACATGAATCTAAATAAGTATGATGTACGCTATACAATGACACTCATTGAATCGTATACCACGACAGACGGAGAACATCATCAGTATGCACTGGTTTACAAGAGCTCCAACAACAGGACAAGATTAAATCACGCTCTGGCAATAGTTCCTTTTAGACGTGAGGTGAAAAATCTAAAGAGGTGCCGGGTTCATGGCAAGAGGAGAGAGACGGGGCACGCTGATCGATATGTTATGTCATGTTGGCTAATCAGTAGATTTATTGTTGTTCAAAGCAGAACACACGCTGTGAGACGGTCAGAAAACCATGTTGCTTTTGAATTTCCCTGCCGACATTGGTCCGTCATTTAGAGATAATGACCAAAGATAGTTTCTCATTAGTCATCATCGTGGAAAGCCCAAAATTATACCTTTACATACAAGATTTTAATGTGCAGGTTCACACAAACTCCAACCCCCAACAAACACAAGCTCACACAACGTAGATGAATCACTTTAACCCTCTGAAGTGTTTTACTGTACAAAAAACATCTCTTTCATTTTCAAGCTTATTGCAGACCTTGTTTTATATTTCTAGTATAGTAATATTACTGGTATATAATAATATTACTGGTATATAGTCATATAGTATAGTAAAGTATAGAAAAACCTGTAAGAGATACATGTTTGCTGAAGCTGTGTTTTTCTGCATGGCCTCTGTGACAGAGCGCAGCAGTGAAGTAAGGTGGGACTGACTGAATGAATTAACGTGAGGCTCTTTCTGCACAATTTTAATTTCATTTGACAGGTTAATTATTGAGTTGAATTCTCCAGTGAACAGAGCTTTTTATATTAACAGAATAAAATGACTTGTGTATTTTGCACGTACCTGTCACTTCTCTGGGCTTTGCTGGCAGTGCATACATTGTTTACCTCACCTCACTGCGGCCCCTTCGTTTGAGCACCAGTGCTGTAATGTGACATTTCAAATTATAAATAAGACTGGCGATATTAACGTGTTAGACATATTAATTCACTAACTGACGTTGTGTTGACAGTGTAGAGAGTGGGAGAGTGTGTTTGTGTGCTCTCTGCTGCTGCTGACTGCCTGCCTGCCTGCCTGTCTGCCTGCCTGCTGGGGCCTGTACGCTGCACACACAACAGTCAGTTCAACCCTCTTGGGGTTAGCTGGCTTCACTGAGCTTAAGACTGTAAATCCCGGATAGGGGTGCATGGATAAGGTGATACTGTTGACCGAAATCAATGAAAAACTTTGTTGCCAACAAAAAGAATCCTTAATAATTGTAAAAGATCTATAGTGTAGAACCTGTAATGCTTCAACAGTCCACTTGTGTGATTGTCTGCTTGTTTGTGTCCTTCAGTCACCGTTTTCTTCTTCTTTTCATTCATTGACATTATTTTAAACTGTAAAAATATGATTATTTTTTGAATTATGTTGCCTACCCTGATGATGAACGATGACACTGCTGCTCGAATCACAGCATTGTTAATATTTGATGTTGAGGAGAGATTTCTCTCAGATTTAGTTGTGTGAAATTAATAAACCAGACCAGACCAGACCTCTTCTCCGGAGCAAAGGAGGCATGGATTCAGGCCAAGCTGTGTTCACAGCACCCTCTGTTGGACAACTTGGTGATTACTTCAAAGAGTCTGATTCACTTCCTTGGCTGCATATTTCAAACTCTATTTGTTATTTGGCACATCCCTGAAACAACCTCAAACTACATGCACTAGCTGGTAAATAAATAAATGGAGCTTTTGAGTAGTTTTGTTATATATTATTCATTTAGATGAGTAATAGTTTAAATAATCAATTACTAGTCAACCAGCAAAATAGTTACCGAGTTACCTGTGTGGGGAGATTTGTTATCAGCTTGCATTAACTGTGGATTTAACTTGAAGGCAGTGGACATGTTTATTTAAAAGAGTGTAACACTTGAGAGGGTTTATTAGCACTAACTGAATATATGACGAGTACGTTTGTATACGTAAGTGTACTGATTTTCATAGCCTACGAATAAGCCTTTCAGAGCTACTTAGACAAGAGCCTTGCTTTACGGAGGCTGCCATCATCACGGAGGTGCCTCCATGTTTCTACAGCGGCCAGAGAGAACGTTCTGTGTTCCGAATAAAAAAGAGGAACATCATCCTTTCTGGAATGCAAAGATAGTTCCCTGAGCGTAGACTGTATAAAAACACATGCAGGTAGTTTTCTCGCTTTCTAGCTGAAGCCAAATAAGAAGTGAACATACATTGAATAGCCACTGGGGGGTGACTTCGCTCACTGCAATAAGAAGAATATCTAAACATAGTTAATAGTATGAATAGCTAGTCTGAGCTCTTCATCATCAGAACATGATGTCAGTTTTGTACATCTTGTTGCCATTTAAGTATAACACACATGAGTGGACACCAGTGTGATTGACAGCTGGTATCTTCCAATAGGAGCCCGCAGGTGACGTCTATGGTGCCGGCTTAATCCCTATTTTGGAGGCTTAACAATTCACGTCTGGTTGCCTCTTGTCTCTGACGCACTTGGGAAAGGGAGTTGTGAGCAGAGGAGTCCTCCATTAGTTATAATCAGCAGTCTCACCATTAGATTTCATTCATTCTTTTACACTGGACCTTCAAAGAGGGACGTGGTTCACTGAAAATCAAATGTGTACACTGGCATGAACATGAGCTCAGTTTATTATATGGTTGTAGCAACATAAGAGAGTTGTATGACTCAATATTATATATGTTGAGACAAAAATACATGGAATCAACAAAGTCACTTTAATTTTAGGCCTAATTATTTGTGTTATAACAGAATTTGACCATATCTATTGGCACGTTTCATTATTTTTGGCACACATAAATGTTTATTTTAACATTTAAAAGCCAAATAAGTAAACCCTGTATTATCTGAAATAAACGGTATTAACTGTATTTTCATGAGTCCAGAGAAACAACCCGTGCAGCTTTATATCCACATATGTCTCGTATAAAAACACCAATATTTTATTTATTAGCCAGATCACCAAGCCTTACCCTTATGCTTGACAGAAATATTGATTTGATTTGTATCATGATAAATCTCCATGAGGAGTGGGTTGATACTGATAGCTAAAATGCTTTTGCAGATTTTTATTTAAATTTACAGTCTGTAAACAAAGGCTTTTTAGACTTGATCAGATTTTACATTTTTATCTGTCTGATATTTGATCCAGTGATTTTTGACCAATAATGACACTGACTGATACCAATTCCCGTCCCTAATTTCAATATCAAATGATATAAAAATCTTTTCCCCATATCGCACAGACCAAAGTGTGATGCACATTTAAAAAGTCATTTCTGCCTGTTTCTGCTGCCAAGGCAGAGATGAGACAAATATTTAACTGCATGGATTATTTTTCTAATGAAGAAACTTATTTTAATAGTTATCTTCACAAAGTCTCTCTGTGATATTCTGACATTCCTGCTGAGAATGCAAGAATTTTTGAGCAATTAATTGACGCTGTAATCATCATTATGTAAGTATTTAGTGTGACAAATGGAACCCTTCCAGGAGTAAAATGACTCGACTGAACTCTAAAAATATCTTAATTGCTCTTTCTTATGTTCGTCACTAAACCTTTAGTCTGTATTGAGATATACTCTACACTTGTTTAGCTCAATGGGAGGAACTTTCACCAGCAAATGGTTTGTATTTATGTAACTCTGTAGTTACTCTTGATGACCACTCACAGCTGCTTTACAGCCATTCAGCCCTTCATTCATCTTTCATACCCATTCACTCGCTGTAAGGAGCAACGTGGGGTTAAGCGTCTTGTCCAAGGACGCATCGTCATGTAGAATCAAACCCACAAACTTCAAGTTGAAAGACAACTCACTCTCCCACTGAGCTCCCGTCGCCCAGACTATGTGCGTTTTCGCCACAGCAACCAGAGACTAATGCCGTGGCAAAGAGTTAGTTAGTTTCCTCTCATGTTTATGTCTCTCTACGCCACGTCAGAGCAGTCTGTCGTCATGGTCGCGGTCCAGGAGCGTCCCAGATGCCAAATCTGTTCTTCAGTTACGTTACACAACACGTCCCTGATGTTCGTCATTGGGTCCAACATTTCAAATGTGTCAGTCACGACCACATTGCTTGAAAATCGGCCTGAGATGGTGTCGTGTGATCCCAGCATTAAAGACTGTTGTGTGTTAATCATTTACTCCTCAAATATCCTGACACTTGCTTTAAGTTCAGGAACCTTTGGGGTGGAGCTTGCAGCTCTTAAAAAACATACCTGGTTATGCTGCACAGTTTTATTTCAGCCGATCAATCTCCTCCACTGCTCATAAAATCTCCCCGCATTAAAAATCCAGCAGTCCAGGTGTTTTGAATTCACGGTTACTGAAGCTCGTCGTTTTACAGCAGCACAGACTTCAATCTCCTTCAGCTTTACTGTTGTTGTCATTTTGTCATGTACTGTTCCCATGAATCACTTCACCTGTGGCAGCCCCATGTTTAATTTGTCTCAATACTATCCCATAAAGATGGGATTATCAAAATTCATCATACAGTGAGAGCATAAAGGGCCTGTTTGTTCCGTGGCTTCAGTGGTCAGCTGATTGCAGCATCACTGTCATGCTGTTCCTCTGTGGCTCACACTCTCTTTATGGTGATTTATTTATACAGTGTGTATATATAACTTCTCTAAGCAGACAGAACTTGACATAAACTCAGTTTTTATTGCTTTTTGGTGCAAATAACGGCCTCATTCCATTAGACACAGTTGATGCCGGTGCATTTCTGTTTTACATTATGGCGCACTGTGTGTGTCTGTGTGTGTTTACAGGGAAATCACACCACCACCATCCCTGGCAGCTACAGAGTGAATGATTTCATATAAAATAACTTCTGCAGGATGTCTGGATTCAGAGACACATTTTTACTGTCTCTTGCATTTCTTACCCAGAGAACGTCAAAGGCGGTCCACTGCACACTCTGGTGCCTTTAGTGGGTTGATCCTTGCGTCTATAGATATATGTATTGGTGGACCACACTGTGTCATGCTAATATTATCGGTGTGAATCACAGGTTACCTCACAATACTACGATACACGGTCCACGGTCCACACTACCACTAGCAAGACAATCAAATCACGATATCTGTCTAACTGAAGAGAACGAAACGTCTGTGAAAACATCTGAAAAGTCCAAAGTGCAGGATTTCTCTATTTATTCACAACATAGAGAACAAAGGTCACAGAGACGTCTCTGTGTTGAACGTGGATGGAGCATCTCTTATCGTAGCTTTTTCCTCCATCTTCTTCTTCAGCCAGGTAACTTCTGCCCAAGTTTCCCTCGTTCATTTGAGCAGCGCCACCCTGTGGAGACATGAAGTAGCAACGCCCGGCGAGTGAAACTGACTGTTGACTTGAGAGCTTTAGATTTGTTCATTAAAATATCAGTTTTTGTCCGTTTTCCCACCCCGAGCTAACACACTAACGACGTAGTTGATGCAGCTATAGTTACCTGGCCGACACACTCCATGCTGGATACACAAGTATCAAGGAGAGTCTCGCACACTCTCAAAACTGGCAAGACTCATTTTTAAGTACTGCCACGTGTCGGTACTAGACGTTCTTTCATGGCTTCTTGAAGAACGAGTCACCAGTGAAATAAAAAATCATACATTCAATAAATTACAAATCTTCTATAAACGTTTAGAATATGGATGTTTACCAAGCGAGCTAAATGAGGGAGCATTGGTGTTTTTATGTCCAGGTGTGGCAGAGCTGCTTGAAGGGCAGAAGCTACAGCATCCTCACTGTGGCTGAGTGACGTTTGGTCGAGTACCAGCCTCTTGACGCGCTCTTGTCAGTGCTCGTCATTCACAGGGTTCACAGGAGACTTAATTGGGTCTCAGGGCAGCGGTGGTTGACCACAAGCTTGTGGAGACGACTGCTGAGCGTCTGCGAGGACTGTCATTGGTCCTGAAGTAGGCCAGTGGGGCGGAGACGGTTCCCCTCTGGTACGACCTTAATCTCTTTCAGGAGTAGTCTGTATGTTGGGATTAACACAGATGTGGACTAAACGGTGAGGGTGGGGGTGGGGTAAAGTTCTGAATCTGTCCTTGTCATGTGTTTATGTAATCAACTTCTTCTTATAACAAAGCTGACATGCTTGTGAGATTTCAGTCCAAACAGTCTTTAAATGTTGATATGATATGATAGGAATGATAGGAAGCCTTTATGTAACTATGCCTATTAGAGTTCACTCTTCTTTTACATATTATGGATAGAACATTTGTCTGTGAGCTACAGTCTGTGTGATGAGATGCTACATATTTAGAAATGTTTTGGCTGCAAAATTGGACTCACTTCCCTTCAAAGTTTGAATCTCTCAGCTTTCTTGGCTCAGCACGTCAGACTGAACTGTCAAACTGCCAGTCTCTCTTCTCTGTCCGGTCATGTTCAAGATGGCCAAGTCAGAGATGCTTTTGTGAGCAACCTCGCCAAAGGATGTCAAGATATGGCAAAAATCCATGTGTTTATGTGTTTATGTGGGAGCTAAAGGCAAAAGGACCTTTTTAAATAACTGCTCCTTTCTTGAGCGAGTGTCAGAGAGATTGTGCTGAGACTCCCCTGTCGATTGTGCAGCTCATCTCAGTCGGTCTGGTTTGTGAGCTTGTCTTTGAAAACACACAATGTGAAAAAACTGCAATGTTTTTATAGGCCTCTCCTCAAGGTCCTTTGTGTGGAGTTACAATTAGAATAATCTGGAAATAAAGAGGGAGAGCAGCATCTCTCGCATGGTTCCTCTCATCACTGTTTCTGTGCAAAGATAAAGAGCTTGTTAAGAAGAGGAAGCAATTTGTGTTTGCCTATCTTTTATGATGTTATGACAGAATGACATACTTCACCTCCACCTGACTGGAGGAATAGTTGTTTTTCATTAGCCCAGGATGAGCTTTTGAAGTGGGGTCTACAGCCATAGGTTTGGAACCACCTTCCACAGTAGACTAAAGATCTTGTGAGTTTTGCTGCTCATTGAAGGCGACATAGGTTCTCCAGCACATTTGGAAAGGAACGGTGAGGTGACGAGATGTTTTTGCAGTCTGTTGTCGTCACCTCTCATCATGTGATAACGCTCGCAAACAGACACACTTTCACTCACTCTCCACCTGTTGCTTACATGTGAAAATGACCCAAATAGCTTCAGTGTTTCTAAAAATGAAATGGATGGTGGAGCAGTTATGTATGGATGTGTTTGTGCATGAACACGCTGTAATGCTGCGTATAAATGCAGCATCTTATGTCTGTATCTCTAGGTCATTTAAGGTCACCTTTTAAATAAATGCAAAAGGCATAAACACGAGTCCTGATGGAGCTCTTCACTTACAAATTGTAGTTTTGAAAGTACGATGATGGCACCAGGTGAAAAGTCAGTACATGGCAGTAGGTTTGTGAAGGGAAGCTGCGTTAACAGGTGATTGCAGCAGCCGCCCCTCCGTGTGTGACAACCAGGCTACATTTGTGCATGACCAACAGCTTGAATTCTATTTTCACCACTTCCTCACTCACTCACTCTCTGCTTAGCACCAACAGTCCTCCATTTAACGTTTCCACTCAGCTGTTTTGCTCAGGTTAAGAGCAAACCAATCAAATGGAATATCGTTGGTATTTCTGTGATTAAACGTCACCTGACATGAGCACGACTGAAGCCAAATTCACACCCACTTTGTGTTGAAAAACCCTTGAGCCTACTGACCATTGCACACACACACACACACACACAGAGACACACAACATTTGCATGACTATAATAAGGTCTTCAAATACCATCAGTGTCTATGTGCAGCTGCTGAGAATGATAATGATCCCCAACCTTACATGTGCTGTGTGTGTGTGTGTGTGTGTGCTGTATATACTGTACATATTTGTATTCAAGCAAAGCTGCTGCAAAAATACAATTACTACATGATCTGATCATTTTCCTGTTACAGCACGGACTATTTTATATGTTGTGTTAAATATTCATGTGCATATCTTAGCTTCCCGCTCTACACAGCAGTGCTGCATTATTTGTATTTGTTTTTTATTCAAGGTTCATATTAAACCAATTTTTTGGATCTCTACAGTGATCCCTAATTTCAACTGACTGCATCGTTTTTTATATAGTAGTTAAAATGATATGCTCGGAAAATGTCAGTGATTGAAGTGACACGAGTTTAGTTCTGTGTCATTAGTGAGATGTTATAGATATATAAAGATATATTTTTGTCAGTTTTGTTACTGAAGCATGCACACACGCACACACACGCACACACACACACACACACACACACACACACACACACACACACATGCATGCACATGTACATGATATTTGAATATTTGATGGTATTATTTGTTATTTATTTGAATATTCTAAATTCCAGTGCATAAGAGTCAGTGATGTAGAAAGAGTAAGGTTCACAGTAGGGCTGAAACAATTACTTGATAAATTGAATATTAATCGATTACTAAATTAGCTGTCAACTATTTTGATAATGAATTAATTGGTTTGAGTGTTTTTTCACTAAGTAAATCAAGTTTTCTGATTTTTCAGCTTCTTAAATATAAATATTATGTGGTTTATTTGCACCATGTAACAAATAAATCATTAAAACTGAATCATTTTGGTTTGAGGACAAAAAGACGTTGGACATCATCATTTCCAGTTTGGTACTGAATTCATTGAGAAAATAATTGACTGATTAATCGAGTTCACAGTATGTTGAGCTAATGGGAGCATGGAGTGAGTCCCATTCAAAGATGGTAAAGGTCAGCACTTCTGTGAGATCTAGAGCGTATTGACCTTAGAGGAGCAGCTTCAAGTTGCATTCAAGGAACCTCTTAAATGTCGTCTCTTCAAACTCAGGCCGCTGTCACCTTGTGATCATAGATGCAACGCAAATCACGTCGTCATTGGAGTAGAAATATTTGTTTGTATAAATGTAATCGCTGATAAAACATTTGTTTTGTAGCTTTTTTATATATAATCATGAAACATCACTGACTGAGCGACTTTTTTATAATCAAGCAAATAAGCGAGTTGTAGAAAACTAATGCCCGCGCCTATATTTACATATTCCGTGTTAAATGTACTGTAATTTGAGATAATACTGATGTTTTGTTTCACAGACAGACAGAGACATATTTCTATTGAACTTTATTTTTTCTTCCAGTGAGCGATGCAGAGCTCACCCAGACACAGCTTGTTGGCAGAGAAGTTCAAATTGAATGTTCCTCTCCTCGGTCCCTGTTACAGTTAGATGGTGCTGGGAGAGATGGCTGACAGCCCACTTGAGAAAAAGAAAAGACTGTATCACCTCTGGTGTGTTCATGGAGGAGGAGAAGGCAACCTATTTTGGAGAGTTTTTTGTGTGGTGTGAAAATGTTTTGTGTGTGTGTGTATGTACTTTACTGTGTGTGTGTGTGTGTGTGTGTGTTGTGGGTATATTATATCATAGCTCAGGGTTGTTATTGGGGTGTGCTGCAGAGTGAAAGTAGGACACCAAGTCAGTGATCAGAGGAGCCTCTGTCTTGCTCTCTTTTGCTTTCTCACTTGCTCTCTCTTGCGCACATGTGCACACACTTATAGATACGCACACGCACACACACACACACACACACACACACACACACACACACACACACACACACACACACACATACACGCAGCTACTTTCCACATTTTTTCTCTTTGTTTCTGTCATGCAATTTGCCTGTCTTTCTCACCCTTTCTCTTTATTATCTCTCTCTCTCTCTCTCTCTCTCTCAGCCTTTCTCTCTGTCTATCTCTCTCTCTCTTGCTCCCTCACACACACACACACACACACACACACATGGTTGACATGCAGGCACACACCCCTGCAGACACTCACAGGGCCACAGGAGAGAAGAGGAAAGAAGAGGAAGACGTAAATGGAAGTAGCAGGATGAGGAGGAGGAGGAGGAGAAAGGGAAGCTACATATCTCCCACACAGTGGAGGAGGTATGAGCAATTAGATGGTAGTCGAGAAGAAAGAGAGAGAGACATGAGAGACAGAGAGACTCTCAGTTTGAGAACAAAAGTATCAAGTGAACCAAACTGCACTGCAACAAAAACAAAAACACCTACTTTGTGTGTCTTGCACGCCCACCAGTCAAAACGCAGTGTTGGCCATAATATAACACGACACGATAGGAGAAAACGTGGCTGCCAAAGCAGACGTAGCTGTGCTTTATTACTCTGCCCAAAATCTAAATATGCATTTCCACAAAGGTTTTATTTCAACAAGGACAAATGAACATCAGCAGGTTATGTCTGAAGAGAGAAAGCTGTGTTCTCTTCAAACACTTGGGTGTCGTCCACAGTACGTAGGTGGGTATTTTTGAAAACAGAGGTCTTCCTCCTCCAGTTTTAAAAATAATCTGGTCCACATATGCCAAGTTCTCTAGCATGTCCACATGAAAACACTCAAACCCACTCCTTCACAAGCATGCAAAGTCAACAGGTGTCTTGTCTTGTTGTTCAATCTGAACACACAGGGACAAAATGTCACTACCTGTTCTAGTTGGCAAAGAGAAACGGCACAAAAACCACACTGGAGGAGAGTAGTTTCAGCAATTTCTTCATGTTTTATGTCTTTTTAATGTATTTTATACATATTTTATGCCTCATGTGAGCTTTAATTATTCTTCTGTACAGCACTTTAGTCCACTGTGAATGTTTTAAGTTACAGATAAAGTTGGATTGGATATTTCTCAACATCACTCTGAAATAAAAAGTTAAAAAACGGAATTCCATGCATTCATGTGTATTGTAATGACCGTGAAAATGCACATGTGTGATGCAGGGCTTTAATGTAACAGTACTTTGTTGCTTTGTTACTTTGACTCCAACACATTCCCCCTAACTATCTTAGTAAATGCCACGCTGGGGTTAAATGTTTTGCACAAGGACACATATGGACATATAGCAGAGCTGGGAATTAAACCCACAACCTTCCAGTTGAAGGATGACTCACTCTACCACTGAGCTACATTTTATATCACAAAATTACTTTTGACACTTAAGTTTCAAGACTTTTACTCAAGTAATATTGTAAAAGGTGACTTCAACGTCTACCAAAGTCATTTTCTGCTCAGATACTTTTACACATGCACTGTGAACAGAAATCATACAAATCTTCATTCTTGCAGTAGTTTTCCAAAATTAATCTACTATCAGAGACCAAATCCACAGTTGGGGGTGTCACAAAAAAAATTAAATAAAAATAAAATAAAAACAAGTTGAAACAAATTAATAATGACCCGCAGGTTGTTTGAATAAATTCTAATAGTCCCTACTTTATTACATTTTCATAATTGTTACTCTATTAACAGTGCTGCTAGCATTAATATTCATAACATACAACACTCAGTGGAGTAGGATGGAACACATGGAATAAACACTCCCTGAACAGGGAATCACTGACAACAGGAGGAACCCCTGACAGCTTTTTTTATTCCAACTAAAATGTAATAATGTTAGTCAAGACAAAACAGCCCAATATCATTTCTAGTATTATTTGCCAGAAAGCCTGATAGAACTCGAGTGTGACTCTCTTTTTATTTACAATATCACCCACGGAGAAGAGCACATGCCTAGAGCGTACAGATGTCCCTAACACACACAGGTAATTATAAGCAGTTATTTTGTGCGTCCCATGTAGCAGGTTGTGTCTGCAGAAAGAGGAGTTTCCCTCATGTAGGCTTGCATCTCCAACATGCTGTCACTGCTGCAGCTGCTGCTGCTGCCTTTGTCAAAGTCGCTCAGTTTGTACTGGTCCTTCTTGTGCACTGTCATATATGGTAGGAAACCATACGAGCGAGGTCTGCTGGAACTTCAAAAGGTCTATGAGACTGCAGCATGCATTTGCAAACAGGTCATTACAACTCAAACATAAACTCCTCCATGTAACAGCTCTAGTGTGTGTGTGTCTGTGTGTGTGTGTGTAAAAACATGTTGGCAGGAATCAAATATAATTTTTATTTCGCCATGGGAAATGTTTCCATGGCAAAATGACTAGCACTTCATAGTTTGGCTTACTTGAAGCTCTTTCTTACTTCTAGCTCTTATTTGTACCCAAATGTTTAAATGCACTTATTGTAAGTCGCTTTGGATAAAAGCGTCTGCTAAATGACATGTAATGTAATGTAATGCAAAACAATTAGAGTCGGTGTTCTTCCAAACCGTGGCGACACTTAAAACCTGCGCAATATTTACTCATCCAGGTCTGTTTTCATTATTTTGATTTATTCATCCATAGCCTAACACGTGCAGGCAACAGAGGTCACGTTCTTTATTTTTAAATGTAAAGTTGGGGACAAACAGAACAGCATCTGATTGCAGGTACACATTGTTTCTGGCAGGGAACAAACTGGAACTTGACAGTAGTTGCAGTACATGCAGCCCCAGATTTAAAAAAAATAATTAAATAAAATACACATTGTGATTCACACTTAACATTTTAGTCACGGTAACATGATAAAAGTATGGTTAAAAAAATGTAATTGGGAATTCATTTAAATTCTAATGTGATTTCCACCTTTTTAATCACAATAGTAATCAAAGTAATGTCAGCTACGTCAGTGTAATACCATTACATGAACATGTCTGTCAATCACAATTGATAATTACCATATAATTCATTTGAGGTCCATCCTGCCTTATGTCTCGCACATGTTTTATTTATTAGGCTTTACGTGTTCTACTGTACTGTAACATAAAGTGTTCCCCACATGTGATGATGATTCGGGAGGAAGTTGACTAGTTCTTCATGGATCTGGACTTATTCCTCTGTTTGGTCTTTGAACAGAACCGACGGGACATTATTTGCATGCTGTGCATCTTAAAACAAGCTATGTCAAGCAAAACTATCAGACCTGACTGTGGGAGCGTTTGTGTGTATACAGTGGCAGCGCAGGGACAGGCGGGGCATAGAGTTTGTCTTGTGTCTCTGACATTTAATGTCTTGTCAAACTGCTGAACAACCCAATTTTTGAGCAGTGGAATTCACTTCTGAAATTTTTCAAACCGTTTCTTACTTTAGCTCAATGTCGCTGTTGCCTCTGTCTGTCTTCACATGAACGAGTAACTTCCTGTGTGCAGCAGAGGAATGTCACCCGGGGACAGTGAGAAACACAGAGATTTGTGTGGAGCTGACAGACTCAATCATAATATTGTGTGAACTACGCAACAGGCCTTTGTTGATGTTTAAAAGTTACTCATCATAGTTTTAAGGCTTTGAGCCGTGTTTTGTCATCAGTTCTGGGGTGAGACGTGGGCCGCCATTTTCCTAATGTCCTGCTGGGAAATAACAGACCTGTGACAGGACCGTAACATATTTAAAAGTCAGTCATTCTAAATGACAGAAGAGGTCTGTGGACTCTTGACAGAAGGGAGCTCTTCACTACAGAGGAGTCCATTGGTTTAAACAGAAGAGCCTGCCCTCTGGTGGTGACTTAAGAAGCACACTCTTTCTCACAGCCCTCCACCACACCTCTGTGTTTAGGTGTTCTCAACATTAAATTACAGAAAAAGAATCAGTGAGAGTAGCGATAGGTATCAGTTTTGATAAGCAATATTGATATCAGTGTCAGTGTTGATCAAAATCCTAAAGATATCCATCCCTACTGTTGTTCTAGCAGCTATCAGAGAGAGAGAGAGAGAGACAGAGCAGAAAGGAGAGATAGATAGATAGAGTGAGTGATAGGGGAGTAATGAGACTCAGTCAAATAACCTCCTGATATTAGTACACATCCACATCCTCACCGCAGTAATGACATTAAAGCGGATGCTGGTGGTGATTAGGCAGACTGTTGTTATGGATGTGCACATTCTTGCCAAGAGGAACTGTTTGTGTTGTTAAAAAAACCCAAAAACCCTAATAAAGGAATTAGTGTCTAATGCAGCAGAGCAGGGCTGCGGTGATGGGCTGGTCAGGTACACGGAGTTGACAACTTCAGTCGATGAAGACAAAGGGGAGCACTTTAATGAGAATCATTGTATCAGAGACCTTCTAGGCATTTGGCTGTAGCTCTAATGTGGGGCTCATCACTGCAAATGAGCAGGACAATGTGAAAACACGTTTTTTGATTGAAACAAAAAGAAGAAAAAAGCCTGACCATGAAAGAGAGGGAAGAATGAAATCTCATTTCTAGAACCTTTGCTCACTTATCCTTGAGATGAGTTCACCTGGGGCACACTGAACTGACAGAGAGGCTTACTGCTGTTTATACTTGTTACTATGCTCCCAGAGTGGCTCCTCTAGTCCCAGAGTTCTCAAACTGTGGTATGTGTACCACCAGTGGTACGCAAGCTTCCTCTGGTGGTACTTGGAGGAAAATCTGAACCGCTGTATAAACCAGGGTATGTGATGAGAGTGGAGCTGAGGAATAGAAAATGAAACAAATAACAGAAAGACATGTAAATTAAATAATAATCATTAGAGTGACTCACCTCTACCTCCATCTTAATCTCATTTGACTATGTCAGTGTTGTGAAGTATATGTGAGGAAGAGGAGGATGATGAGAGAGCAAATGATCTTATTGGGAATACTGTAAATCTGCCTCCTGTGAAAAGTCTGTTTACACCACTGTACTTTAATGTTGGTGATAATGTTGTTACCTCGAGAGCTCAATATTTTAAAAAGCCTGAGAACCACTGCTGTAGTCCACATACTGAAGACTCTGAACCCTAAACTGGTCCTAGTGACTGTGCGGGGAGCACATGGATGGATGGATGGATGTATAAAATGGCTTATATGAATACGTGTGAATGGGTAAATAGTATTATGTAAAATGCTGTGACTAAAAAAAGTACTATGAACTTAACATTTACCAAATGTCACTGTAGATCAGAACAAAAAGGGCCAAGAACTCTCTCTTTGTCCTTTGCCATAAAACTGCGGCGATGCAAAGATCGAGGCCAACAGCTCATTTCTCACTCACTTTGAATGGGCCAGTGCCAAACAATGCTGAACTGCATTGTGGGATTTCTGACGACATGCTTGGTCGGGTCGGCAATTGAATCGACATTAGGGATCCACTGCTCCACTGCTCCACTTTGCTCATGTTATGAGTGTGAAAAGTGAAACTAATAACGTGATAGTGGGTTAGAGGGTAGAGAGTAACTGATGTGCATTGTTTAACTTAACAACGCTCTCGACAGTTTTCCGACCTTCAGAGGCTGAACACCTGGATTATTCCAGCACTTAGTCAGAAGTGAAGCAGCCGCTTGGATGAGAGGGGAAAACTCCTCAAACCAGAGCCGGCCCTGGGCATAGGCAGTATAGGCAAATGCTAGGGGCGCCGTCATCCGCAGGGGGCGCCGAAAACGGAGGAAAAAAAAAAAAGAAAAAAAATGTTTTTATTATAAATACTACTTTTTTTTAATTATAAATACTACTACTGTTCAGGTGTTATTTTACAGGTGTCTTTCCTGCTTGTATGTCAGTTAAAATGCTTTTAGTTGTCCATCCCATTTGTAATAGGGTGGTTGTAAGCCTTTGGTTTTATGTGTCACAGTTTATGTTTGTTAAAGTTTACATCAGTGTTAAAGTGCAGTTAAAGTGTATTACTGTTAATATTTCATACCTTAGCTTTCCCATATCATTCATAGGCTATATATACATATATATTCATTTCACTGCACTTTACTGGTTTTTGCACTCTGGTTAGACTGAATTGCATTGCAATGACAATAAAGTTGAATGAATCTCATCACATTTTCATTATTAGTCTATATTAGTCTCATGTGTAGCACACCAAGCATCTGTTTTTTTATTAAAATGTAACATGCAGTCGTCACATATACTTCTCTTCTCTCTTCAGATGCACTTTTAAAATATTTCAGTACCACCCCCAGTGACACAGCATCAGGTGCTCCTGTCCTTTTTAATTTTATCACTTGTTTCTTTCTTTAGTTTTTATTTGGTGTGATATTTTTTACTCAAAGAAATAAAATCTTGAATACACACATGCAGTTTCTGTGTGATTGTATGAAAGTTACATTACATTACACACAAGTTGATTGTGAAATTGACTGCTGCGATGCAAGGGGGCGCCAGCTAAAATCTTGCATAGGGCACCATATTACTCAGGGCCGGCACTGCCTCAAACCTAACAAAGTAAGTCCAGTCACCTGCAGCTAACTACTGAAGATAACCTCATAAAAGTCATACATTATGCAAATATACTAACAGGTGTTAGATAATCATCCTTTTATAGTTTAGCTGAAACACCACACAGCCTAAATGGAGCTCTCAGACAACGTAGTTCTACCCATTGCTGATATATTTGTGTACAGCGCACCCAGCACTGAGCTATCAATGTAGCAACATTAGCACGTCTTGTTACAAAGTGGGCTGTGATTACTTCTGATATCGCCTCCAGCATCAAGTGTCAGTGATGTGCACACGTGAGTCATCCGTGAGTGTTCCTGCTGCTTTTCTTTTGTGTTACAAATATTCAATCATCGCAGACTGCAGACAACACAAGTCTGACTTTTCTTTAGTCTTTGTGTTCGTCTTTGGCCACAAATAGAGAAGTGGTTGGAGATTTAACACTGGCTTCTAACAAACCCGTGAACTGTCTTGGTAGAAAAGACGTAATATGTCCAAGAACCCAACAAGCACTCTAAGAGAGCTTCAGTTATTCTCGGCAGAGATGGGAGAACACTGCCAACAGGAGGAGTGAAGCCACTTAAGTAAAAAGCATCTGACAGTCTGCTTGAATTCTGTCAAAAAACATTTAATGGTCTCGGAGAGCACGCGGGAACAGAAGAACATTTTGGGCAGAACCAGAACTCCAGCCACTGTTGGTGGGTCGAGATGAATAGTGGATTTTCTCAGAAAGAAAGAAAGAAAGAAAGAAACAAAGAAAGAAACAAAGAAAGAAAAGAGGCGAGAGATCATTAAGGCTGGTCCTAATATATTAAAGAGCTTATTTTCAACCACAGTTACGAGCATCTACTCAATAAGCATGAGTTTATAGAAAAGTGAGTGTTTCGTTTGTTCCGGCTACAGTTTCTCATCCATTATTTTGCCTTATTTATGCAACAATTTTGCATTACACTGAATATGTTTGACTCGTCTTCTGTGGATAAAAAAAGGAGGAGGAGGAAAAATAAACCTGGCGTTTAAGAGAAATACAAGATACAGGCTGACAAAGGCTTAATGGAGAAACAACCACTTTTTAGAGAGTAACTTTAGTTTTCAAAGCTGTCAGCATGTTTTTCTTAGTGTTCTTGTATATCCATTATTCTGTTGTATTTGAAGTAACATCAGTGAGAAGAGCTACTAACAGACATCACAAAACAATGTACTTGCATACAATATAGTACATTAAATGTAATTGTTTAGCATGACTAAAACACATAATAATCCACTCAAGTAAACAACATTCTCAATTAGATTTAATCAGGAACACACTTTACATTTATTATTCACATGCCTACAAATATGCTTATTACCTTGATAGTGTTTGAATAGTTTGTAGCACTTTTTAGATTTGGAGTGAATTAGAGAGATGATAAACCATTTCCTGATTAATGCAGAGAGAGAGACAGAGTGAATGATATGGGTCAAATATTTAATTGCATAATATTATTTTTCTGCCTTGAAATGTGATTGCAGTTCAATATTTACATAGATTTAAAAACATTAGAATGTGGGACACCGTTACAATCTAGTAACTTAAAGATATCAAATGTTTCCAACATGTAGGTATTGTATTGTTTTTATTTATTGGCAAAAAGCACAAAAAAGAACAATCAAAAATAGAAAGACTTAATTACAGCTCTTGTAGTTTCCTAATTGTGATTTTGATCTGAAAATGATTCATTGTTCAGCATCACTGTATAATAATGTAGCATTATTGCTCGCATATATGGATTAAAGGGACATTTGCCAGTTTTATAACACAAGTGCAGTTTACAAAAGTGAGGTGCACAAAATCAGGACAGTTGCTGCGAGTCTCTCTCTCTCTCTCTCTCTCTCTCTCTCTCTCTCTCTCTCTCTCTCTCCCCCCCTCTCTCTCTCTCTCTCTCTTCTCCTTCCAAGCGATAATATGAAATGTTTCTTAAAAAGGAGAAGTGATGGTGGAAAATACAGCCTTCTCTCTTTTTGATTCATTTAAATTGAGCTGAGAGCTGACAGCCAGGTGAGCCACCATGTCACCACCACCAGCCCGCTGCAGCCTCTCCAGCTGCAGTCTGAAGCTCTTTTGATTTTCAGTGGCGAGTGCGAGAGTGAAGAGTCAAAGTCTGCTCTCCCCTGGCAGCCTCAGGCTCTCTGGCCTGATGTTCCCTCAGCATCTGAAATATAAGCCATGGGGCACTTTCTTTGAGACGTGACCTGGAGGGATGTGAGTGAGCGCAGGGAGGAGTGATGGTCCACGGTCTTATCAGGGTCCTTCACTCATAGAAATGAGTCCTAAGAATGTCTGATAACGGACTGTTTCAAGTCTGCACATACTTTGGCACTTGAGGCACAGCTTTAAACACCCTGATGTCTGTGTTGTGTTTCCTCTTATTTAGTGAACAAATAGAGAGCAGATACCAGCGGAGCACAAATGGCATGATTCCTCACTGTGCTGTCTTTATAAGGGGCAATGAAACTAAGAATAAATTATGCTTTATGAGTCATTTATGCTGCTGTGGAGAAATTTGCTAATGTATAATATTAATGTGTGTTCTGATATAACCGCGGTGTGAAAGGGAAACGGATGGATCATGGAGCTGTGAAAGCAAATGTGTTATAACAGCAGAAATATGGACGATAAACTCTGACTTACGGTCATGGAGTCTAATGATTAGAAACAGAATCAGTTCAATATCATTTAATGCTTTAGCCGTTTGAAAGTCACAATATTTATCACATCAGTTTTGAGAAGCTGGATGTTTGAATTTCTGCTCAAATAATAATAAACATAAAATTCCCTGTCATGATTGTTTGAGCTGCAGTAGACAGGATCGCTAGGAAAAATCAATAAATGTTGAGTTTCATCTGTAGGACATTAAAACAGTTTTGCATTGCCACACTCTTGTGTAGGCAGTTGTTTGTGTCAATGTGATTGATTTATTTATCTGTGAGGCTGTAAACGGTTTCTACAGGAGGTGCAGAAGTGTCTACATCTCTCTTTTCACTCCATTTACACTACGTTATTATGAAGTTATTGATCATTTATGATCAATATCTTCAAATCCATCACTCTTTTGTGTGTGAACAGTAATACAAGTGAACATACTTGCACTAAAAGTCCTGCATTTATCTTTCTATCTTAAAAAGTACAATAGTCCTGGCTCTTCTTGTGTCTTTGACAAACTTTCATTTCTAGGACGACGACATCAATATTTTCCACAGCAAAGTCGGTGATTAAACTCAATATCTCCCTGGAGTGGAGACACTTTTTGCTTAAAAGAAATTCTGACATCAAAATACTGATGAAGTTTGAAACAAATGTAGGACGTTTGGCCAGCAGCCACTGCAGAGGAAGCAGAGGAGGAGAGCCAGGATCTCAGGGGACCAGTGGGTGGACTCTGCAGGGGCAGAGCAGGGGAACCTCAGGTTGCATGGCCTACAGAGACGGGGCAAGCAATGGCATGGATGGAGGCAGATCTGGGCCAAAGGTCGGGCAGAAAAACAACATTTCAGTGAGGACAGCATTGATCTCATGGGTCTCCTCAGGAGATGCACTTAGGCTAGACGAGGACAACATGTGGAACAACACTTGGGACCTGGAAACTGGTGATGGAGGCAGTCCTGCTGGATACCCATGAGATGAGACAAAGCTGCTACCAGAACATCTCGCAGCAGATCAGTGCAGTCTGCAGGGCACTCTGATGATTGTAGGCCAAAGCTGGAGACGGTGAGCTGCAGGAAACAGAAATGTGGAAGTTTTGGTTGTGGATCAGCAGCGATTGCCAGCTGGATGTCTGGCTGGGTTTTGGTGCCAGAAACTGAAACTACGGAGTATATTGGTCAGGCTGTTGTCTGGAGATCAGGAACCATGGCTTTGAATCAGAAGCTGTCGTTGTTGGGATTCCAACTGTGAACAAAGAGCTGGCTTGGCTCCAGCTGACTCAGGAACAAGTTTAGAAGCGGATCAGATGTGGTGTTGAACTCCCGATGGAGGAGCAGATGAAATGTCAGCTGGAACCACAGACTCTTATGACGTTAGTTGTGACCCCTGACACAGGAGCAGACCGGTGTTGGCTGTGATATGATATATTTATTGTGGTCCAACATCAACAACTGCTGTCAAGTATGACAACAGGATGATGTATTTCAGTGTCTTTTAATCACTTCTTTGAACCCTCAGGATGAGAGGACCAATCCTTCACTGTCACTCTGGTCTGTCTCGGTTACACGAGCAACTCAGTGTTGGCAACATTCTGTATATAATATACGTCTCTGCAAACAACCATTTCCTAGTTGTGAGTGTGGTGAGGTTTAGGCTCATGTCTGCAAGGGTTTGCTAGAGCTCTGCACGTGGTCCACGTGATCCACGCACACCTCACGTTTCTGCACGGACTATACACACTGACTGAACAAGCACCGTGTAGCACAACACTTCAGCTGGTCTCCAGCTGGTGGCGCTCTCAAAAGAGTCAAAAGATGTAGAAGACAGTAACTATTGAAACTTGCTTGAAATGATGTGAGGACATCTGCTGGTACCCACACATCAACAACTCCACACTCAAGGACGTACACTGACGTACAAATGAGGGCAAACCCCAGGCAGAAATTGCCCCTGGGGCAGTAGTTCTCAAACTTTTTATACCAAATACCACCTGAGAAAATGTTGAGCTCTCAAAGTAACACGATTATCATCAACGTGAGTAAAGTCAGCTGTAGACTTTTCACAGGAGGCAGATTTATTCCCAGTGAGATCTTTTGCTCTCTCATCATCCTCCTCTTCCTCACATATACTTCACACGATGGCAGAGTGACATTAGATTTAGATGGAGCGAGCGATAATGTGACTCTAATTATTAATATTTTGTTATTTTCATTTTCTCAGCTCTACTCACCTCACAATCACCAGTGTTGGGGTGGTTACTGAAAAAAAATTACCAGTTACTTAAAAAGAGTAATACCTTACTTTACTTTGTTACTTGCTGCTTAAAGTAATTAGTTACACTACTAGTTACATTACTTTTGGTATCACTGGTGGTGCACGCACCACATTTTGAGAACTATGGCTCTAGTGGAATGGAACAGAAGGTCAAGTGTGCATGCGTAGAACGATAGACTGATGCTGACTCTCATTTCTGTATGAACAGAACCGCGGCCATGTACGTGAAAAGCTGAAAGTGAAACAGGTGTTCATGGACACACAAGACAGGAAACATGACCCAAGCCTTGCATCGTCAATCTTTGAAAAAGAGTCATAGTCATAGTGTCAGTATCCTGTCCTTAAAAACACACACACACACACACACACACACACACACACACACACACACACACACACACACACACACACACACTGCATCAACAGCATCATTATTCCTGAGCGGTTTTCTTTCCCTCAAATACTTGAGAAGTGCTTCACTTTTAAAATGTTGATATGAAACGACTTTCAAACATGTTTTTTTTACCTCTGCAAAATAGTCAAATACTGTACTACATTTCCTACTTTCTGCAGGAAACCAAAATCGAGCATGTCTATGTGTGAGAGACCTCTCTGGTCCTCTTTCCACTGCCTGAACTGTGATTAATAATCATTTTCATTAATGACTAATGGGTCATTTACTTTACTGACGAACAGATTTGTTGTTTCGGTTCATAAAATATTAAAATAAAAAGATCCGTGTTTTCACAGCTGCTTAAATGTTTTGTCATATCATTTGAATTTAGTGATTTAAGGGTTTGATGATTGATACGTACACGACTACACACACAGTCCAAGAGGGGCAGGTGCAGGGAAGATATTTTCATGAAATGAACAGGCTCCAGCTGGCACACAGGCAGGTGCACAAGCACAAACTCAAAATACTCAGGCAAACACACGGGAGCGTGGCAGAACTGAGGTTAAGAGGACAAACACTTGTTACTGAAGATGAAGATGAAGCATGAAAAGCTGCCGTCATTGTGAAGGCTTTGAGCATCGTAAGTAGATCGTCTGTAATGATGATTTTTTTATTTCATTTTCCCCTGCAAATTATTCAGAGTTAATATCATCTGTCAGAGAACATATGCTGAATTAATTCAGTGTTTGATTTGTTAATAGCGTAGCTGCTCATAACCTTTCATTCAATATCAAATGATACATTTCATGGGAATATGTTGATTTTCAATCTTAATTCCTTCTTTAAAGCTTTAAAGAGCTGCAGTGATACTGTTGCACCTCTTGTCAAAGCACAGCCACCAAAATACAAAAGCCATTGTATGTGGTCTGAATGAAAGGACTGTTTCTTACTGCAGTTCTGCAACATTTCCTCTCCGATGTTCCCTTTTTTCAAAGAGCTTAATATTTTTGAAAGAAACAATTTTACACACCCTCACTTCAAGGTCACCGTTCTTTCTTTCTTTTGGAAAATCGCCTTAAATAGACGCGGGTCATTGAAAGTGCTTGGATTCTGTAGAAGAAAGAAGTGAAGTTGACATTGAGGTAAATGTCTCGCTTGTTTGTTACAACGCCACCTACAGTTTCATGCCCTGCATGACGTGATATACAGTCGTAATTACTAGAGATTCCATGCAGAACAATTAGCGAGTGACGTAACGCAAGAGAGAGCAGAAAATGACAAAGACCAAGATCCAGAGGACAATCACTTGTCCAGATGCAGAGCGTGCTGCAAATCAATAAAAGTGGACGCCGCGGGCGAAACATCTCTTACAAGTTGCCCTCCCATCTTAAGCTGTGTCACATTGAATGTGATGGAATTGATCCTGGAAAGTCCTTGAATTTGCTGTCAATCAAGGTGTGAAAACCCTGTCAAAGACACATCGCTCCAGTTCCATGTCTCTTCCTCGTACACAACAACAAAAACAAAAATACACAACAAAAAACTTTTTGTTGTGTATTTTTATTGGTGTCAGGCCTGATAATGGTGCTAGAGAATGGTGTCCTAGTGGTGATATGCGGTAACTGCATATGGAAAACTGACTTGCTGATTGTGCCAAATTCACCAGCCACCTCTTCGTTGTATGCACTTGCTGAGCCCCCCGCCACACACACGCACACACGCACACACACACACACACACACACACACACACACACACTCTGCTGTTTGTATTTGAGTGTCTGTCTGTTGTCATTATACCCGTCTGCTGCTTTATCATCTTGTCATTTTCGTACCCTCCAATCCTGCACTACAAAGCAGCGATATTTGAAATGCTGTGAGATCATCCAGGATGAAATACTGTCACAGCGTCTCCGTGGATCTTTAAATATGACCTTTGGTGTCTTTAATATTGAGAGAGTTATAACAGCACAAGATAAAGTCACACAGACAGCGATAATGAGAGGGAAACTTATTCTGCGGGAAAAATGGAAGTGATATGAATACAAAGAGAAGAGACAACAACTGGGAAGAAATGACGGCGTCTACACACACACACACACACACGCACACACACGCATGCATAGAGATGCAGGGGAAGACAGAAACCTCCTGCAGCAGATGGTTGTAAATCCCTCATGATGACTGAAGGTCGAGACCCTGGAATATCTCGACTTGTCTCAGCAGTGGTGCTGATGTTGCAGCTCAGCCGAGCTCAGACTGGTTCTGTTTTGAAAAGCCTCACATCCGCTATGTACGCACTGGCTTCACAGAGTAATCACACTCCTTTTTCTGTCTGCTGCAGATGTGGCTGTGAGCAGAGTGAACTTTGCATTAGTGCAATTATGCCACAGCTTGCGCTATTGGAAAAATTCCAGCAGTTTTTGAAAGCTGAGAAGTTGCAGATCAAATCCAACATGTGGTTATTACGATAAAGTCACTTGTTGTTGCAGGAATCAGCGTCTTTGTTAGCAGAGAGGACAGAGTTGGAAAACATTTCAAATTTAACATGCAAAATCTGATGTTAAATAAGTAAAAAAAAAAAAAAAAATTGTTAATACACTATTTTAACATACAGTAAATTGTAAATAACTGCCAGATATCGATAGTTATTCTGGCAAAAGCACTTAGTCACAGAACATCTTCTGGCCCTTTTATGTTTAAAATAAGCAAAAACTTACTGTACCTTACTGTTAAGCAAAAACATGAAAGCATGGGCGTCATATACATAGTTTAGATTAAATGATGTTTATTTTGGTCATCTCACAACAAAAAACAAAACAACATAATAAAAATGAAACAAAGACGCCTACTCTTATTACAATCTTCATTCTAACAAGTCCAGACATAAATGCCACACAGTCACATTAATAATTACAAGTTGCCATATTTTATACTTCTCACAATCTCCTACATCACTGTTTCTAAGTAAATATCAATCTCCAAGTAACTTATATTTATCCATAAGTCTATTTTTAAACAATCTCTTAAAGCTTCTTTAGTTTGTCCATTTTCCCCTTTATTTCACACACATTTACTCCTCATATTAGTTCTTATTTTATCTTTAAACCACACATTATTAGGCTAATTCATCAGTTCAATTGTAAAATTTCAACATAATGTAATGTCATTTAATAAACAGGGCATTAGCTGGTTCTCAGTAATGTGATGTCGTGATGATCCTTCTTGCTGATTGCTGTAAACCCTGAGCTTGTTTAAGATTTATGTTTTTCCCCATAAAAGCGACGTCAGTTTCCGTGAACCCCGCACACACATCTGCACATCGTCGCTCAAGGTGAAATATTTCAACTCATTTCAAAAAATGCACATGATGCAACGTTGCAAAGGCAAACTTAAGAGATCCCCGATGTTGCATAAGACATGGAGGACAGTTGCTGTATGTGTGCACCCCGAGCAACCTTGATAGAGAGCTAGACCTGGCGGAGAAGGAGAGCGTGGGCTGGAAAGTGAGCGAGGAAGTCGCCGGTGATTTAATGTCACTTGAGTCAAACTGTTGTGGGAGGTTAGTTAACTTTATTACCAGCCCTGGGCAAGTTGTCACCGGTTGTGTTTGAAATGTACACAATTTGTTTAAGTTAATAGAAATGATCCAACAAATGCTTTGCATCCAGAGGCGATCCTAGATTCTGGGGGGGGGGGCCTTCACCATCCCTCCCCACCCTCATCACATGTGCACTCTAAGCCCTCATGAAAATACAGTCAGTGCTTATGAAGGCTCATGACTGCCACTCACAGTCGAGGTCAGTCTAGGACACGGTTCATGTTGGTCAGACCTTCTCTCATCGATTCTCCGACCAGTCAGAAGGGGCCCCATTAAGGGGGTTTTGATGTAGCAGTGGTGAGCTGCATATGAGTAGGGGTTCAGGGGCCTCATGGATGTTTTTGCAAAATATACCATGAGGATCGGCTTGTTATTTTTTTTCTTGGCGCTCCAGAAGTGCTGCTTACTTATAAAGGGGTTTGGATGTAATGGTGGTGAGCTGTATATTAGGGGGCTTTATGCCCCCCCCCCCCCCGTTTTCTTGACTCCAAGCATAGTATAGTTATCCAGTCAGGGAGCCTCAGTTTGCATCACATCATGACACCTGTGACCAAAAACAAGGCACGTTGTTAACAGAATTGTGCAGGACTTGAATGATAATTAACCCTTAGTACTCATTCTTATGTGTGGTTGAGTCAAAGTTATGATTCATTTTATATCACACCTTTAGTAGTGATATACATTTAATGATGTGCAGACGGCACAAAATTAGACCATTTTTTTTTGGTTTTTGTTCATAAAAACGAGCCAAGTGAACAAATTCAATCCAATTTTAAAAATGTTGAGTACTTTCTTTTACCCTCTGTATGTACTGTAGCTGAAATGCTCTGGGACGACACACAAAGAAGAATACAACACAACAAACTTTTGAATGTTACATTTTACAAAAATATTAGAAAGCAAAATGTTGTTTACATTTATTATTATTTATTTATTTATTTATTTATTTTTCCTCTGGACACCTGCACTCCATTATTACCCTGATAAATCATTAGTATTTGGCTCACACACTCATGGCTGCCAACTCTCATCACGGAGAGAGTGACTCACACAGTTGACCCTGATCTCGCGCCCTCACACTACACCTGCCTTTTCTCATGCTAATGTTCCTGCTCGGCGTCCTCAGCTGTAAAACTGTTTGATTGTTAAGACGACGAACCGTGGATGATTGCATGTGCATGTACTGTAGGTGGCGCTAATGTGCCAAATGATGCATGCCATCAGTCAAGGCCTGTTCTAAACCAAAGAAGAAGAACGTGGTGCTTTGGCTTTGAGCATGTCTGTATGTTTCCATGCACAGCTCATTGAAGCTGCTGTTGTCCCAGTATACAAGCACTGGCAGGGAATCGATGTATCTGCTTTACCTCGCAGTTAAATGACTTTAGCATGTTGATGATTAAAAAATGTTAAAAGCAAGCACTTCAATCTTGAGCCAAAACGTCAGTTTTTCCTACTAATCTTTTGTCCTTTAATTGAATCTTGTACAAAAATGGCACATTTGAGACTATCTGTGATCAAACAGCTGATTCTTTGCATTTTAATCACATTTAGTGATGAAATATAATGTAACAGCACATCATTGATTATTTATTTAATGACAAACAGTATATGTCATTTACACAGCACAGTGGTGTAGTAGTTAATGTTCCGCACTTAGTCACAAAGGCTCTGATGAACCCTCATTCTGACCTCCTACTTTAAGTGTGCGATTTTGGTTGTTTAAGGACAATAAACATCCTTTCCTTTAAATATCAGCAAAAATCATTTACATTTCAGATTGCACCAAAACAAATGAATAAATAATAAGTGAACTAAAGTGAGGCTGCACAGTATATGCCCTGCTCAGCACAGTTCCTCACAGCTTGTAGCAGTTCAGTATCATCATCATCATCCTGGATTTCTGTGAACTGTGAAAATCGCAAGGTCATCACTTTGACGTGATTTTACACAGAAACCACTTCAAGGTTTTTCTGTTTCATTGGATTTGAATGTTCCTTTAATGTGTGACTGGTATGTGAAGGCCACCGTAGTTTCTGACAATAAGATGTCGATAATTCTTTACACATTTAAACCTTAAAACACCTGAAAAGACAACAGCTGACGCTCATAAACGTCAAGAAATGAGGTGTGAGACAAATGTGAGTCGCTGATTACAAGACCAGAGGCCATACAGGTACGGAAGGTTGAAGCAGGTCAGAGAAGTAGAGCGGAACAATGCAGAGAATATTTGCCGAATACAACAATGAGCTTTAATTCAGATGCTTCCATCTTCAACAAACACTGACATAGAGAGAAATGTCACAGACAAAAGCCCCGCGAGAGTTATTTCATGTAAGATTTTGATGTAAAATTGGCTGCAGGTTCTACAAATTGCATCAACTTTATCAAGGGAGTCTGAGCTGCATCCTTTCATTTGACTTTAATTAAGTTTTCATGGACAATGGATTTCTGTTCCTGTGGCAGTGTTTGGAAATTGTCTATATGGAGATCTGTGATTGACAGAGACCCGTCACTGACTTGCAGATTTATTACATCAGTCGGAATATTCCCCCAGCTCTCTGATATCTCATTTGTCTTGGGACAGCTGCTTTGGACACTTAATTAGTTTGAGAAATAAGATTTGAACAGCGCTCACTCACGCCAGCGACTCGCATTTAGCTTCCAAAATCTTGTTAGTGCGAGATAATCCTACTTTGATACTTTTGTTTGTGTGTTTGCATCGGGTGTTTCTGCCTAAATGGAAAGTAAAGATGTGAAATGAAAAGATTGCTTCCACAAGAGCTGGACTTGAACCCGTGACACTGAGTGTGATGCACAATTAACCCGAGAGATGAAAGGATTATTTTGGCTTTTGAGGCATGAGACATAAGTAAATGGCTTCATTGATTGTTTAACACTGTGTACACCTGAGGAGTCATTACCCACTTGGATTACATGAAATGTGTGAGTAAGGCTGTGCGAGGTGTGGTGATGTAGGATTTTATATGTGGTCCACCGCTTTACATCCAGGCAGAAATACAAAGTCTCAAAAACAGTCAAGATCCTCACAAAACTAATTCTAATGATCTCCGCGTTCTCTTCTATTGTTTTATCCATCACTTGAAATTATAAAGTGTAACTAATGATGAAATATCTGCACAACTAGTGAAACTCCCACCAACCTAAGTTGTACTTTGTGTTTAAAGGTCAACTGCATGACGTTTGGGAGGTTTTCTTTGGAATAAATGGAATATTTTATCCATAACTATGTTTGTACAAGGTTTTGTTTTTTTGTTATTTAGCTTCACAAGTTTTTGTTGTGATTTTCTTTTGGAAATCCAGTGTCATCGTCTTTGAGGCATGAAACTGATGCTGCTCAACCAATAAAGCCAGCCAGGTCCATGGTATTAAAGCAAGGCTACGTTTTTTAATCTAAGTGCCTCCGGTACTGCACTGATACACAACATGCCGTCAATTAATCCAGACTACAATCCAACTATTGTGTGAACAGAGGCACTTTAGTTTCATACAGACTGTGGCTGCTAACTGCACTCGTCTCCACACACACACACACACACAGTACCCACAAGGCCACACCCTCTCTTAAAGGGCCAGTCTCGACCCACAACACTTACGTATGTACAGTATGTGACGGGTGAATTATTTGTATGACTATAATAATATAATATAATGCCTTGCAAAAGATATCAGTTTTATTGAAAATATTGAAAACGTATTGAAGTTACATCAGAACAGACTGACAATGCAAAAGCTGGTCAACATCACCCTCTTCTTTAAAAACGCTATTGGTCTTGAATATTTAAATGGTGTCGATCTAAAGGGAATTCCAGCTCTATGTTTATAAATGTGGGTGTGGACATGAATAGTACGGTATGGCTGCAGTGTAATCTCACGGGGCAGTCGCGCCATTCTGAGTAATCTCCATTAAAAAGTGCTTGTTTTCACCGATAAATGGCTTGGATTGATATTGTAAGAGTGTGGCAACATTACCAGGCTACAGTAGGTTTGGTTAGAAGACTGGTGAGGACACTGGGCCACTTCTCTCTCGTCTCCTCTGTGACTCACAGCTGTGTTACTGCTACAGTAGGTTTGGTTAGAAGACTGGTGAGGACACTGGGCCACTTCTCTCTCGTCTCCTCTGTGACTCACAGCTGTGTTACTGCTACAGTAGGTTTGGTTAGAAGACTGATGAGGACACTTGGCCACTTCTCTCTCGTCTCCTCTGTGACTCACAGCTGTGTTACTGCTACAGTAGGTTTGGTTAGAAGACTGGTGAGGACACTGTGCCACTTCTCTCTCGTCTCCTCTGTGACTCACAGCTGTGTTACTGCTACAGTAGGTTTGGTTAGAAGACTGGTGAGGACACTGGGCCACTTCTCTCTCGTCTCCTCTGTGACTCACAGCTGTGTTACTGCTACAGTAGGTTTGGTTAGAAGACTGATGAGGACACTTGGCCACTTCTCTCTCGTCTCCTCTGTGACTCACAGCTGTGTTACTGCTACAGTAGGTTTGGTTAGAAGACTGGTGAGGACACTGGGCCACTTCTCTCTCGTCTCCTCTGTGACTCACAGCTGTGTTACTGCTACAGTAGGTTTGGTTAGAAGACTGATGAGGACACTTGGCCACTTCTCTCTCGTCTCCTCTGTGACTCACAGCTGTGTTACTGCTACAGTAGGTTTGGTTAGAAGACTGGTGAGGACACTGTGCCACTTCTCTCTCGTCTCCTCTGTGACTCGCAGCTGTGTTACTGCTACAGTAGGTTTGGTTAGAAGACTGGTGAGGACACCGTGCCACTTCTCTCTCGTCTCCTCTGTGACTCACAGCTGTGTTACTGCTACAGTAGGTTTGGTTAGAAGACTGATGAGGACACTTGGCCACTTCTCTCTCGTCTCCTCTGTGACTCGCAGCTGTGTTACTGCTACAGTAGGTTTGGTTAGAAGACTGGTGAGGACACCGGGCCACTTCTCTCTCGTCTCCTCTGTGACTCACAGCTGTGTTACTGCTACAGTAGGTTTGGTTAGAAGACTGGTGAGGACACCGGGCCACTTCTCTCTCGTCTCCTCTGTGACTCACAGCTGTGTTACTGCTACAGTAGGTTTGGTTAGAAGACTGGTGAGGACACCGGGCCACTTCTCTCTCGTCTCCTCTGTGACTCACAGCTGTGTTACTGCTACAGTAGGTTTGGTTAGAAGACTGGTGAGGACACTGGGCCACTTCTCTCTCGTCTCCTCTGTGACTCACAGCTGTGTTACTGCTACAGTAGGTTTGGTTAGAAGACTGATGAGGACACTTGGCCACTTCTCTCTCGTCTCCTCTGTGACTCACAGCTGTGTTACTGCTACAGTAGGTTTGGTTAGAAGACTGGTGAGGACACTGGGCCACTTCTCTCTCGTCTCCTCTGTGACTCGCAGCTGTGTTACTGCTACAGTAGGTTTGGTTAGAAGACTGGTGAGGACACTGTGCCACTTCTCTCTCGTCTCCTCTGTGACTCGCAGCTGTGTTACTGCTACAGTAGGTTTGGTTAGAAGACTGGTGAGGACACCGTGCCGCTTCTCTCTCGTCTCCTCTGTGACTCACAGCTGTGTTACTGCTACAGTAGGTTTGGTTAGAAGACTGGTGAGGACACTGTGCCGCTTCTCTCTCGTCTCCTCTGTGACTCGCAGCTGTGTTACTGCTACAGTAGGTTTGGTTAGAAGACTGGTGAGGACACTGGGCCACTTCTCTCTCGTCTCCTCTGTGACTCGCAGCTGTGTTACTGCTACAGTAGGTTTGGTTAGAAGACTGGTGAGGACACTGGGCCACTTCTCTCTCGTCTCCTCTGTGACTCACAGCTGTGTTACTGCTACAGTAGGTTTGGTTAGAAGACTGATGAGGACACTTGGCCACTTCTCTCTCGTCTCCTCTGTGACTCACAGCTGTGTTACTGCTACAGTGGGTTTGGTTAGAAGACTGGTGAGGACACCGGGCCACTTCTCTCTCGTCTCCTCTGTGACTCACAGCTGTGTTACTGCTACAGTGGGTTTGGTTAGAAGACTGGTGAGGACACTGTGCCACTTCTCTCTCGTCTCCTCTGTGACTCGCAGCTGTGTTACTGCTACAGTAGGTTTGGTTAGAAGACTGGTGAGGACACTGTGCCACTTCTCTCTCGTCTCCTCTGTGACTCGCAGCTGTGTTACTGCTACAGTAGGTTTGGTTAGAAGACTGGTGAGGACACCGTGCCGCTTCTCTCTCGTCTCCTCTGTGACTCACAGCTGTGTTACTGCTACAGTAGGTTTGGTTAGAAGACTGGTGAGGACACTGTGCCACTTCTCTCTCGTCTCCTCTGTGACTCGCAGCTGTGTTACTGCTACAGTAGGTTTGGTTAGAAGACTGGTGAGGACACTGTGCCACTTCTCTCTCGTCTCCTCTGTGACTCGCAGCTGTGTTACTGCTACAGTAGGTTTGGTTAGAAGACTGGTGAGGACACTGTGCCACTTCTCTCTCGTCTCCTCTGTGACTCGCAGCTGTGTTACTGCTACAGTAGGTTTGGTTAGAAGACTGGTGAGGACACTGGGCCACTTCTCTCTCGTCTCCTCTGTGACTCGCAGCTGTGTTACTGCTACAGTAGGTTTGGTTAGAAGACTGGTGAGGACACCGGGCCGCTTCTGTCTCGTCTCCTCTGTGACTCACAGCTGTGTTACTGCTACAGTAGGTTTGGTTAGAAGACTGGTGAGGACACTGTGCCGCTTCTCTCTCGTCTCCTCTGTGACTCGCAGCTGTGTTACTGCTACAGTAGGTTTGGTTAGAAGACTGGTGAGGACACTGTGCCGCTTCTCTCTCGTCTCCTCTGTGACTCACAGCTGTGTTACTGCTACAGTAGGTTTGGTTAGAAGACTGGTGAGGACACTGTGCCGCTTCTCTCTCGTCTCCTCTGTGACTCACAGCTGTGTTACTGCTACAGTAGGTTTGGTTAGAAGACTGGTGAGGACACTGTGCCGCTTCTCTCTCGTCTCCTCTGTGACTCACAGCTGTGTTACTGCTACAGTAGGTTTGGTTAGAAGACTGGTGAGGACACTGTGCCACTTCTCTCTCGTCTCCTCTGTGACTCACAGCTGTGTTACTGCTACAGTAGGTTTGGTTAGAAGACTGGTGAGGACACCGGGCCACTTCTCTCTCGTCTCCTCTGTGACTCACAGCTGTGTTACTGCTACAGTAGGTTTGGTTAGAAGACTGGTGAGGACACTGTGCCACTTCTCTCTCGTCTCCTCTGTGACTCGCAGCTGTGTTACTGCTACAGTGGGTTTGGTTAGAAGACTGGTGAGGACACTGTGCCACTTCTCTCTCGTCTCCTCTGTGACTCGCAGCTGTGTTACTGCTACAGTAGGTTTGGTTAGAAGACTGGTGAGGACACTGGGCCACTTCTCTCTCGTCTCCTCTGTGACTCGCAGCTGTGTTACTGCTCGGCCGTGATGCGTTCACTGATGATCGTAAAATCCGCTCGCTCACTCTCGCACATTGTCCTGTCTCTAATATTGGCATAGGGACAATCTGGCTCTCCCCAAATATTGGCATTGACATGTCCCTGCCGTCCACACGCAAACCTACGCCCTCGTGTATGTGTGCGCATATGCTGTGAGAGGAGAGCGAGAGCGAGCGAGCGGATTTTACGAGCATCACTGCGAGTCACAGAGGAGACAACACAGCGGCACAGTGTCCTCACCGGTCTTCTAACCAAACCTACTGTACCGTGGTAATGATGCCAGACTCTTACAATAACAATCCGAGCCTTTTATTGGTGAAAACAAGCACTTTCTATGGAGATAACTCCGTATGGTGGTGGCACTGTAAGATCACACTGCCACCCGAGGCCATCTACTGGTCCAATTATGAAAGTACTCTTCACATTTATAAACATAGGCCCCAGGTCCAAAAATACCGGAATTCGTCTTTAAAGCCTTCTACTGTAACTACTTGAATTAGAGAACAGCAGGTCTGTTGGTCTAAGTGTGTGTTACATGAAAAGCTTTGGGAAGCGACTGCACAGGGAGGAGCGAGGAATATGATTAGATTTTTATTTTGCTTTAATCCCTCTCTGTTCACTACAGTGATGCGACTCAGTCAATAAATAAAGAGAAAAAAAAGAAATCACATCTCGGGATGAAGTGTGTGCAGTCAATGTCTGGTGATGATGAGTTGACGTTCAACCGTTTTTACTTCATAAAAAGAGAGAGAAAATTAAAACCTGTGTACAGTCAACACTGAAGAGGAGAGGAGCTTAAACTTTAGCCCTTCACTGCTTCACGAGAGACTTTAGGATCTCTGCGTTTGGAAGACTTCTCACTTCTCACTGTGTGTCACATCATCAACTCCACACATTGATTGGTTCGACTCACGTAAACGTAAAAGCTGTGTTAACTGGACATAATAAATGAATTTACATGCAAATAAACTGCACAAAAAGGTGTTTACATGAAGCCTTGTATGTGCTGTAGTTCAAGGGTCTTGCTTTGCAGAGGCCACCATGTTTCTGCAGCAGACCTGAGCGGCCGAACCAAGTTCACTCTGCATGATAATCAGAACAACATGATCTGTGGTATGTGAAGGCCACTGCAGTTTCCTCATGAACTGTGTGAGAGGACAGAATCCTCTGTTTGTCACTAAGATGGTGGATCTGCCGAATGCATTGACTCATTGTCATTGCGAGCATGTTGCCATGAGAGCAGCGACTGGGCTGCATTTGTCTGATTGACTCTGACCCAGTCAGTGAGAATACTAACCAAACTGGACCTGAAAGTGACAGGAAACCAACTCCAGGCTGATGCAGTTAATGGAGGCTGTGCAGAGTTGGTGTTGCCCTGGCCTTGACTGGATAGTTATTACTGCTTGTTTTCCATGTTTACACACACATGCACAGTTAATGTCAGACTATACAAATATACTGGAGAGAGACATGAAATTCAAAATGATGCAGAATATAATCCACTACACATATTTACGCTGGCAGCAGCAGCAGCAGAGTGATGAACGCGTTAGAATTTTAAAAGTGAAATGATTTCCACATGGCCGAAATGGAATAGAAAGTAACTATACTGTTTGTTTTTGATTATCTAAACGCATGAACTCTTGTTTTGATTACAGAATAAGCCAAAGTGCAAGGTAAACACCTGATGAGTGTTCATGATAATTCAAGGCTGCCAAAGACAACGGATACTCTTATTACTATCGAGATAATCAGGCTCGATTTTATGGCTGTAGTATTGTTCAAAAAATGTCCAATGAGTGAGTTCTTCTGACCCTTTTGTCCTGATAACCTTCACTTTCAATATCTGGCAGGTTTAGGAATAAGGTACTGAGGAACTGGAAGTTCTGAGGGAAGTATATGTATATTCCACTGCTTTCCGGTATCCATCCATCCATCCATCCGTCTTTTACTGCTGTATCCTCCACATGAGGACATTGTCGGTGACGACAGGATGGTTACAGAAGACCTTTGCCCCACCTCTTTGCTCCTGATGGGGTCGAATCAGGTGGCTTTAGTTTCCATTGTGTCATAGAATAAGGCAACATCCTCTGTCCTCTGTCAAGTCCACAGGTATTATGCAGCTTTCACGCCGTTGTCCATGTCAACATGCAATAACTCTTCTGAAATCTGTGATGTATTCAATAAAGAAACATGTGCCTGTCTTGACTTATCAGGCGCTCTAACATTATTCTCCCTTCACTGTCAGGAGCACACGGAAAAACTCAACTTACCTAAAATACTTATACGCCGATATATATATATATATACACATCTGAGCTGGCATATACATATATGACAGGAAAGAAAACACTAAAATAAATCCAACTGCAACCGCCTCATTTTCCCAGTTGGAGTGAAAGAGCAGGATCACAGCACAGTTTCATCCTCCGTCTACATTTTCTCCCATAAGCCTCTCGAGCTTCAGCTGCTTCAGCCGTTTTCAGCCGTATAGTGAGAGGGGCCTGTGTCAAGGGTCAAAGTCATAAACCTGTCACGAGTTACAAGTGTGAGTTCATGAGTGACTCATTTGCTTTATAGCATATGTGTAATCCACCCACACCATCTGTATTTCAGTCCATCTTTGCCTCAGTGATCATGTTCACTGGTCCCTGTTCACTGTATTTTCTTCAGAACATAAGAGTGCTTCTTGACATGCAGTGCCCCAAATGATGTGACACTCAAAAAACAATATTATTTTCAAATGTCTGTAATTCCTGAGAGAGGTGGAATAAGCTCTGATATGAGCTGGAGACCAGAATTCAGCTTTGCAGAAAAGCTATTAAAAGAAAAGAGAAAATAAGGTTTGGGTTGTAAAGTAAAACCTCGCTCTCGTTTCTTTTCATTGGAGCTGGAAACAGAAAATAAAGTCACGTATTTATCATCATGAAATACACAAGATACACTATATGGACAAAGGTATTTGGACGCCTGACTGTAGTGATGCAATCAAATACATATACAGTACTTTAACATGGAGTTGGTCCCTTTTGCTTCTTGGAAGACTTTCCTCAACATTTTAAAGTCTTTCTATGTGAATTTGTGTCCATTCCTTCTGAGGAGCATTTATGAGGTCAGACACTGGCTCACAGTCTCTGTTCCACTTCATCCTAAAGGAGCTCGATGGGGTTGAGGTCAGGACTCTGTGCGGGCCAGTCGAGTTCTTCCACACCAAACTCAAAGTCAAACCATGTCTTTGTAATGACCTTCCCCAAACTGTTGCCACACATTTGGAAACATGGTGTTGTTCAAAATGTCTTGGCATGCTGAAGATTGTCCTTCACTGAAAAACAGCCCGAATTCAAGTACTTTTGTCCATTTATTGGCGTGTTTCCACCGGCTCTGGTGGAAAGGTACTATTTTAGTACCTGGTACCAGGTACTAAAATAGTACCTGGTCTGGCGAGGTTCCAAGCGAGCTGAGTGGGTCCTATGCGTGACTGATTGGTCTGAGTGCCGTCTCAGGAAGAGACACAGAAATCAGTTAAAACTACCACAATTTCACACAGCCGTACAGTGATGACTCCGCCCATGTTGGAGATGCAACCTAAACCGTGCCGTGCCGTGCCGAGGCGAGGCGAGCCGGGACCATAGTGGAAAAGGGCCATATGTAACAGTCCTGATCCTGGTACCTACTGATGGGAGGAGTTACCCTGTGTACAAACATATGTAGCCACTGCCACACATAGAAATAAAAGGCTTGTTTTGTTGCCCTCACTAAATGCATTGTTGTAGGTACAGCATGTCCACTGTCTATGCAGAGACCATCATGTGTGTCACCCTCACTGTGCAGCACAGTTGACACTTGACATGATTTTGATGCACACGCTGAAAAAGTTCAACTCACACTCAGATTCCCAAGAATCATTGTTGCAATCAAGAAATCAACCAAAGCCAGATTAGACAGATTAGAAACAGACGTGGTCGCTGCAACACAGCCGACAATCCGAGTGACGTGTGTGTAAAGAAAGAGCTGCTCCTCTTTCCTTCCGCTTTCAAGAATCACTTCACTCGTGCAGCAGATCCCGCAGCGTGTTTCACCCGAAGGATGCAGCGCGACACGTCGTGTTGCATTTGGTGAGAACAAACAGTAAAGTGGCTTCTATTTCTATAGGAACTTTAGAATCAAGACGATCCCTCTCTGTTGTGCTCACAGTCACTTAAGTTTAAAAGGCAGCATGTTGCCCTAGTTTGACTGCTGTTTTCCAGGCTGTTTGGAACACTGGAAAACATAATCCTTCTATCAGAGTCCTGGTGGATTTCTGTGGCACTCTAACAAATATAACAAATGCATTAACTTAAAAAAATAAAAATAAAAACATGCTACCTTCTGCCATCTGTTTCATTTTTGGCAGGGATACAAAGTCCAGTGTCTTTTCAGAGGGACCTTCATTTTTCAGCAGTTAGCTGAATATTTTTACAACTTGGGCTACCACTCAATATTTTTTTATTTCACCTTTTTGTGTTTAGGGACCGTAATAAAAGATCCAAAATAGTAGTGACTTGATTTTCTTCTTCCTGTGACTCATTTTGTTGTTGTCAGTTTCTGTTGAAGCACAGATGACGCAGGGTAAAGACACCCAAACACCACAGGGCAGAACAACCAGCGACAATGCTGCTAATCACCTTTTTTAGTGGGTTCACTCTTGGCTACACCAACTCATTTGTATGTGAAAAAAAGATATAGGGTTTTATCACTGAATGTAATCTCACTGGAAGACGACAGTCAGTCATCTTTAAATCTTTCAGATTCACTGCTACCTCCAGTGCATGTTTTCCAGGTGACCGCTTAAAGCAGCCACTGACCTGTAACTCACATCTAGTTCACTAAAGAAAATTCAGGCATGAACTTTCAAAATATTCCATGGAGCAAAAAGATTTGAATAAAAGTCAAATGGTGCTGTCTCTGCGCCTCGTTAGAGACTGAATATGCCTGAAGTTAGATGACGGTTGAAACCAGTAACCTTTACAGCTCATTATTAATATTGGTTTGGGTGTAGAAATCAAATATCTCTTTGTAGTCGAGAGAATTACTTATTAAGACCTGCATGACATTACTTTCACTGGGAGATTAAAGAGAAGAGAAGGGTGCAGGCAGAGCTCAGCTCCTGTGGGCTCTGGACACATTTTACCTCTGCTTATATGAAAACACATTAGCTTTCATTGAATAGATGTTCACATTGGAGATTTTTTTAAATCCGTTTTTGCTTCAGAAGTAAAAGCTGCAGCAACATTAGAGGGAGATTGTTCCATATATCCTGGTAGAGGAAAGGTGAGCTGGTTCTCCTGTGTTGTTGCTGCATCATGTTGATGGGATCAAAAAGGTCCGGCCAGTGTTATCTCTGTTGTGTCCACGGGTCAGTACATCAGAGACGTCAGTCTGTCCATCAGCACAGACAGGACAGAGGCAGTTAATGGCATCAACAGGTCAGGTTTATTAAAAGATGTTCTGTTGTGATGGTGTTTCCATCTCATAAAGTGATAAAAGAACTTTGCCTGTAATCTTTTAAACTGTGCAGAAATGTGCTGAATGAAACGTTGACAAAAGTTACATTTCAGTCCAAAAAAAAAGGACCTGCTTTTTGTAAACGGTGAATGCGTTAAATTAAAACCTTCACCATAACCAGTCTGACCTGTGATGTTTGTTTTTTCCACCCGTCTGCACGGATGACGCCAGTGACTATGTTATGGTGGTCATTATTTTACATCTTCTACTTCCTCACGTTCAAGATGCATGCTGTCTTGCATGAATTGAACGTGAATTGGGATCAGTAACACCTGTTCTTTTCCTGCTAAAACAAAAATCCAGTGTGGTCTTTGTTTGTGTGGAGGTTTGTTGTCTGCGTACGTTGGTTGGAACAAAAGTTTGACTTACTCTTGCTGTTGTATCATCTCAAACCCCCCGGGTCATTCTCCTCTGACCTCTGGCTTCATGAAGGCGTCGTCTTCACTCACTGGACTTTTTCTTTCTGTCTTTTTTTGGATATTCATTCTCCATAAACCCTTGAGATGGTTGTGTAAGGAAATCCCCGATCAACAGTTTCTGAAAAACTCAGACCATCATGCCACATTCAAAGTCATGTAAATCAGAGTTCTTTCTTGACCATGTCTACATGCACTGATGTGCTGCCGTGTGATCTGCTGATTAGATATTTGTGTTAATGAGCAGTTGATCAGGCGTACACGCACACAGACATGGTGAGTGAGTGTAACTGGGGGAAGGGATGGACATTTGGACACATGACCTTGAAGGTAGGAGGTCCCCAGTTTTAAATCTAAATGAGTTAGACCTTTGTGCTCATGTGTTGTAGTGTAGTGTCGTAAGCATTAGCCAGCTCTCTCATTTGTACAGTTTGCCGTGTCCTATAATTCTGTAAAGTAAAAACAACAACATGGTTGTCAGAGGAACATGTGCATTGTTTAAAAGAATTGTTTGAATGGACAGAGTGTGAGGAAAGGGAAGATGGGAGTGTTGTGGTGGAGAGCGGCTGAATTTCAACTCTCCCAGTATGTTAATATCCTTCTCCCTCTTCACTGCTGCCGTCTGCTTCTGTCTCTCCCCAGTTAGAGGTAAAGGAGTGAGTGAGCAGGAAAGAGGGATCAGAGAGACACTTGTACAGAGAGACAGTGAAAGGGGAAGGAACACAAAGTTTGAATGCACTAAGGCATTTTATTTGGACCATATTAATATTAATTTGAGTTTTTTTGCAGCTGTCCATGGAATGCTAAATTTAAAATCCATCCAACATACAGTGGCATTATAATCTGTGGACGTCTGAGTCTACGCCTGTTTTAAAATGACAAATGAGAAAAGAAAACAAACAACATTCTCTTCTTTACTTTTTTCAAATTAGAAACATTAACATGATGAATTTCCTCTCTCTTTGTTCCGTCTTCCAATGAAAATTAATCGGTTTAGGTGGAGGATAAAAGAAAATGCTGGAAAAAACACACCCTGCATGTCATGTCATCCATTACAATCGTGGCATGAGTACAGCAAGTATTATTCAACATAAACCAACAAAATGACACGTGCTCTAATTAAATGCATCACTCAAGGTGATATGAGTGTGGGAGTGGATGTTGTTTTCACCTGGTGTGTGAGCGTGTGATGCAGGAGACACTTGCTGTGTTCTGAAAACAACTTAAACATCTCAACTCTTCTCTATAACTTCTTCTTTCGGCTTCTCCCTTTAGGGGTCACCACAGTGGATCATCTGCCTCCATCTTACCCATCATTCACTCTTTATATCATTAAAAGGTTTCAATTGAAATTGATTATTGTGCCATTTGTAGTGGCAACTGGTTGTGACATCACCCATAACATCCACAGATATCACCACAGCCACAATTATATTGGATGATACCAGTTGTCCAATCATATGTGAAGTATTGTATCTTCTAAGGGAAAATCATTTACAACATGAGCATTGTGAAGAAAACCCAAAACTTTTACTATTAAACTATCTATCCCATAGATTTTCACTCACTCACCTACCTTCTATGGCTTTATCCTTCACATGAAGGCCACAGGGGGCGCTGGTGCAATTCCCAGTTGACATGGGTTGAAAGGCGGGGCATAGATTTCCATTCAAACTTTCTTGTCTTTGCAGGCAGTGGAGTTTCCCCCTGGTGTCTACTCAATATATTCTATCCTCCTCATTAACTTCAGCCAGGAAACCAGAAAACTCTTTTTTTTTTATATGCGATGTATGAATCAAACCAAGTGTTGTGTTGTATAGTCACTGCTGATGGATGATGTTATGCATGTGCATATAGACATGCTAATGCTGCGTGAGTAATGTTTCCTCCTGAGGAAACCCTGTATACAACATAATCCCTGCCCTCTGTTTTAAACATATGGCAGTTTCTTACATTGCAGATTTATTTTCATATGTGTGTGTGTGTGTGTGTGTGTGTGTGTGTACTGCATACTCTACATGCATTAGTCACTGTGCACATGGAGCGCAGAGTTCTTCCCAAGAGATATGGGTCAGGATCAGAAGCAAGTGGAATGCTAATGGAAAAACAGCCTCTGCAGCATGTAGTAATCAGTGGGACAGTGGGATAGTATTTTTAGCAGTGAAAATACAATCTTCATTAGATACACTTGTATTTTCTGCAACTGTGTAAGATTCTTTCAAAGCTGTAGTGTGTCATTTGTAAATAATTCACGATAGTACAATAGTTACATTCACAGCATCGTCAAATGAGTTCCCACAACTCTCTGAAGCTGTGTTTCTCAGTAGAGCAGTGTTTTGTTTTTCACATGCTGCATACACACTGATGCATTTGGCATTATGACTGACGGAAAGAAAGAAAGCGCACACTTTAGGTTAAGGAACAAAACTGGTTTTGTGTGTGGTATCTCACAATGGTAAGATTATTGGAAAAGAACTTTGGCTTCAGGAATTAACCTCGGTTCTCTGAAACTCTCTGAATGAGGTGTCGTACCAAACGCTACCAATGCTAGCAGAGCTTTGGCAACAGAAGTTACACACTATAGCTTTAAACTATCCACCCATCTTCTATCACTGTATCCTCCACATGAGGGTCGCCAGGGGGAGCTGTGCCAATCTCAGCTGACATAGGGCGATAGGAGGGGTCACACCCCAGTCCATCTCAGGGTCACACAGAGACAAAAACCATTCACTCTCTCACTCACAGTCAATTTAAAGTGTCCAATTGGCCTAATCCCCAAATCTCCATGTTTTTGGACGGTGGGAGGAAGCCAGAGAACCCGGAGAAAACCCACAGACACACGGGGAGAACATGCAAACTCTGTGCAGAAAGGCCCATGTTCTGACCGGGTGGTTGAACCCAGGTCTTCTTGCTGCAAAGGCAAGAGTGCTAAGCACTACACCAACTGTGTGGACCGTGAGTCTTTGTTCCCTAAAATGCTGTTTGACCTGTTGCAACACAAGACAGAACAACAACAACAAAAGAGACAAATGCAACACAAATATCCAAACATGATGAAAAACATGCAGGCTGACACTGAGCTCATAACGCCTACTCTTATCAAATCATTACACCAACACCTTCAGACATAAATGTCACACAGTCCCAGTCATTATTATTACAAGTCGCTTTTAACATGTCGTCTAGATAATTCCTTTTATTGACACACATTTACTCCTCATTGGTTCTTGCCTGCATAATATTTTAATATAATACAGGCAATAATAATATTATAAGTCAGTCATCATCTACCGCTTTATCCTCCACCAGAGGGTCGCGGGGGGTGCCGTGCCAATCTCAGCTACATCGGGCGATAGGCGGGGTACACCCTGGACAGTTCGCCAGTCCATCGCAGGGCCACACACAGATAGAGACAAACAATCATTCACTCCTATGGTCAATTTAGAGTGTCCAATTTACCTAATCCCCACATTGCATGTTTTTGGACTGTGGGAGGAAGCCGGAGAACCCGGAGAGAACCCACGCACACACGGGGAGAGTGCTAACCACTACACCACCATGTGGCCCTAATATTATAAGTAAATATATCTGAAATTACCAACCCAGTGGACGCAAACAACGTCATAGAAGCAAGCAGTGCACAGCGTTACCTTAATTAAAGTGTGTTTCCACAGAAGATTACAAGATGTCCATGTGGTCTGAGCTTACCCACAGTTAGTCGTTGAGCTTGTACTGAACTCTTCTCTTTTATATTCAAATGTACTTTAATTTAATTTGTTGAAACTACCCATTGAAAACGATCCCTGATTTGTTTTTCTAAGGCACTCCAAGTGAAATCTTTATTCTTTCTCAATCAAAGCTTGTTTGCAAATTCATTCTGCGCTTTTGAACGACATGATACAATGAGGAACTATCACATTACAGGTTTTTAGGGCTTCTTGTTTTACGTGTGTGTGTGTGTGTGTGTGTGCAGTATTTCACACAGACATTGGCGGACAGATGCAGTGAATGCTGCAGAGCTAACAGAAGGGATGTCTGATAAGGGACTTCTATTATGGCTTCCACTCTTGCAGGAGCTGATAATGAAATCATTCCAGAGGATAAATTGCTTTTATAAAGAACAAGAAAGGTTAATGTGAGCATTTGCATGTTCCCCACTGTGACACATCAATCGAGAAAGTGGCAAAACTCATCATTTTACACATAAATGGTCTGATTAATGCCTGTTGTTTTCTGAGACCGCTGGGTCACTTCAGATTTATTGGGCTCACACGGGGAAACAATCATTTTCTAAAAGCATTATCCTTAAACAAACACGCTACTTCTGTCAGTGGTGTAAGGCAAGGACCTTGGCAGGCTGGTGCAGAGGAAATGATGAAGACCAGCCTTATGGGACGATAGGTGGACTGGCAACAAGTAGCAGAACATAAACAATAACATCAAAAAGCATGGACACACATTGTTTTCATCTTCCAGCACCCAGCAGTCCTCCATGCTCTGCTCTCTAGTGGATCAACAGTCCTTTTTATTCTTCATCTACTGGAGACTGCTCCCCTCACACTGTGGGACTGAAAGACACATAAAGCGGCACTGCATGTGTGAACAGTGTGTTCCTGATGTGCTGCGTCTGCGTCGCTCACCTCTGAGTCTCTCTCTGCTGCTGTATTTTGCATAGTGTTTGCCTTTGGAATGAACATAGATATTATAGTTTTAAACATGCATATACACTCACAATGCCACAGAATGAAGTCCTGCACATAATTTGCAATAAAAGCCATATTGAAAAAAAAAAGGATGGATTCAGGGAACCAAAATGCTACAGTGCTTTTATTTGGAGATGGTGTGGTTTTTGTCACAGAAAGTGTTGTGTTTGTGACATATTTGACAAAGGTAGACATTGAAACCGGGCTCAGAGTTCATTTTCACTGTCTATTTTGCTGCAAAACATGTACTTTGTGGAAAAAACAACAACAACGCACTGCAAACACATCCATTTGTTTGGAAAGAACTGTTTTGAGCGTTAATGCTAAGCTCAAGTGGCCTGATGGCTGGTAGGCAGTAATGACTGACAACAAGAGCACAGTTCATGTTATCTAATTCTACAAAGATTTATACCAGTAAAGAAATATGCAGAACTTTAAACTCATCTCTTCATCTTCCGTTTATCCTGCTCGTGGTCCCACAAAAGAAGCGCAGACAGTCCTTTCCTTGGCCATTTCCACCTGCTCCTCTGGAAGGATCCCATGGCGTTCGCAGGCCAGTCCAGATGTAGGCCTGGGTCTGCCCCAAGGTCTCCTCCCAGATGAAAACGTCCGAATCACCCCTCCAGGGAGGCATCCTGGCCAGATGCCCGAAGCACCTCCTCTCAATGTGGAGGAGCAACGTTGAGCTCTCCCCTGATGTCTGAGCTCCTCACCTCATCTCTCAGGCTGTGCCCTGCCACCTTGCAGAGATAACCTATTTCTTCCACTTGTATGCACAGTCTTGTTCCTGTGGTCATTGCCCACAGCTCATGACCATAAGTGAGGGCTGGAACATAGATGGACCAGTAAATCAAGAACTTTGCAGAACTTTACTTGATGTATTTACTAGAGCGGTCAGTTAAACACGTTATTAACGACATTAACACAAACCCATTTTAACGGCGTAAATTTTTCTCTTTTTGACCTAGCAAACTTTGTAGTTTTTTTCACATGGTTTTGCAACAGCTAGTAACGTCAGAAAAACTACAACATCACACCGGAAACAAAACAACAAGCACGCTGCACACAGGCTAACGTTACGTTCTGAGTGGATGGCGAGCGATGTGTGCTTCTCCGTCTCCAACGCAGCCTGGATCATTTCATCCAAGTCATGATGTATGCAGTGTTACCAACCACGCTGGCAGACCCCCGAACCCCCTCGGGCAGACCCCCGAACCCCCTCGGGCAGACCCCCGGACCGTAGTAAGGAGACCACGAAGACCGCCAGCTCCTTTAGCTCGGATTAGCTCGTTACAGCAACAACACATTAAACCACGGGACTTTGTCTGTGTTGAAGAACGGCTCTTTATTCACACACTGCAGCTGATACACAGCCTCTCTTATTATTGTGCGGATACCGCAATAAGAGGTAAAAAGGAGAGAAGGGCGTTCTCCAGGAATTAACTGGTTGTTGATAGAGCGGCAAGGTGTATGGGGTGTGTCCCCGTTAAAAGACACGGATGCAGATGTCCAGTTTAGTGTTGGATTTATTGAAGTGTGTGTGTGTGGTTCTATAATAAAGATGAAAATAGCAATCAGTACAGAACACCATGAATAATATTATAACATAATATTATAACCATAAACATAAAGGACTGTATCCAGTTATCAATAATATGCTAAACATTCATTATACACAATTACCTCACACGAGGCACAAATCAACCACAGTGAGAGTTAGCTGAACATCATCAACAGCATTAACAATATTCACAGGTAGACAATACACATTAGCACAACATAACATCCTGGATAGTGACACATCATAAGCTCACCTCTGGCATTTACGCACAATAAACCCAGGATGTACAGGCGAAAGTTGAGAAACAAACGAGGGAAGATCATGAGCCATCCACCGCTATATCAGGAGGAAAAACGAAACCTAGACAGTACGGCATCTCACACACACGTGTGGTGCGTTCAATAGCGTCGGAATGGCTATGGTGCGTTCATGAGTGTCGGACATATGAAAAGTCACCAAGAATACAATACAACTGAACAGTAAAACTCCTAAACAACATGGGCTTTCCAACACAGCCGCCCCCGACTGTCTACACAGACAGTCGAATCCAAGATGGAAAGTCCACTCAAGTAACTGGAACTTCCGCCGAGTCTTCCAGCTTAGGGAGCTGGACCAGACGAGCTACTGGTCGTACATATGTCCGATCTTTGACCTTGATGGCAGCGGTCCGGATGCGTCCGTCAGCTCCAGGGTAAGTGGCTGTTACCTTCCCAACAGGCCATAAAGCTCGCGGGAGCTGTGGATCCACGATGAGCACCACTTGATTTGGTTCAAGCTGTTTCCCATCCTTCAGCCACTTCTGTCTCTCCTGTAGGCTGGGCAGATAGTGACTGATAAATCTGGACCAGAAGTGGTCGACGAGGACTTGGCTGTGCCGCCATCGACGATTCCCTAGGGTATTACTGGGGTCGTAAACAACCTGTGGAAGAGATGCATCATAGCGTCCCATTAGTAGGATGCTAGGCGTGATGGGATCCGGATCAGCTACGTCTGACGAGACGTAACCAAGGGGCTTAGCATTCAGTATGCCCTCCACTTCTACTAAAACTGTGCGGAGCACTGTTTCAGGCACGGACTGCTCCTTAAGTACCACCTTGAGAGCGGTCTTGACGGACCTCACTTCTCTCTCCCACGCTCCACCGAAGTGGGGAGCACTAGGGGGATTGAAGCAGAACTCAATCTGCTGTTCTGCCAACTGTTCCTTCAGTTGAGGGACCATGGCCTCGAAGGCAACGCGTAGCTCTCTGGCTCCACCAGTGAAATTGGTTCCGTTATCGGACAGGAGCTCGAAAGGTTTGCCTCTTCTAGAGATAAAACGTCGCAAAGACATCAGAAAGGCGTCAGTGTCGAGGCTCTCCAAGAGGTCTAAATGCACACAACGGGTTGTCATGCACTTAAAAACGATTCCCCAACGCTTCTCTGTTCTGCGCCCAATCTTGACTGTGAATGGACCGAAACAATCGACTCCAGTCGAATAGAAGGGTGGTTTATAGAGGCGTAGACGAGCAGGTGGTAAATCCGCCATCTTAGGGACAGAAGGGCTGGCTCGCCATGCCTGGCATTGCATGCAACAACTCTGACACCTCTTCACCGCTTCCCTCCCCCGCAGAATCCAGAACCGACGACGTAGCTCAGCTAGCACTCTTTCAGGTCCAGGATGCAGGAGGGTCTCATCGAAATCTCGAATGATGAGGTTGGTCAGTGGATGCTTGGGGTCTAGCAAGACTGGGTGGATGGTGTCTTGTGGTAGCTGCTCCGTTCTCCGCAACCTCCCCCCGACTCTGAGAAGTCCTGCGTCCTTGTCATATTCAGGAGATAAGGAGCCCAAACGACTGGTAGCTGGCAAAGGTCGGTCTGAGATGAGAGCTTTGACCTCCTCTGGAAATGACTCCAATTGCGCCCGTCTCAGGAGGAGATTCTCAGCCTTGATGTAGTCAGCTGCTTCACTGGGTGAGTCAGAATTTGGGTCGGCCGCCCCGTGAAGGGACCGTGCGGTCGTCTGCATCAAGTCCTTCCACGTGGAGAACTGGCTGACATCAGGGAGTTGAAGGCACGTATCTACAGTTACGTGTCCGCAGAAGGATGATTTCCTCAGCTCACTATCATCCGTCTCCAGATAGGATGATGGGCTGGTCGGCCAGTGATCCTCTGCATAATGCAGGAAATCAGGGCCTTGGTGCCAACGATGTGGTCGAGACAGCTCCTTCAGGGTCTTGCCCCGAGTGATGTCATCAGCGGGGTTGTTCGCACTGTCCACGTACCTCCAGTGGCTCACCTCTGTAAGGTTCTGTATCTCTGCCACACGTGTACCCACGAAGACCTTATAGTGACAGGATTCCGACTTGATCCAGTGTAGAACTGTAGTAGAGTCGGACCAGAGCATGATCCTACTGATGGGTAAGGTGAGCTCAGTGTGGAGAACACTGGCTAGTTGCGCACCGGTAAGTGCAGCGCTCAGCTCAAGCCGTGGCATGGACAGCTGCTTCTTTGGTGCCACACGGGACCTGGCCAGGACAAAGGAAACATGGACTTCATTCTGAGCGTCTTCTGTCCGTAGGTAAGCGACAGACCCGTAGGCCCTCTCAGAAGCGTCACAGAATATGTGCAGATCTCTGCTTGATGTTGGCGAGTCTGCAGACGCTGGTGCATAACATCTGGGAATCTCCATCTGGATGAGATCTGGAATCTCTTGTTCCCAGGCAAGCCATCTGTCACGGAGGCTCTGGGGCTGGATCGGCTCATCCCAGCCGATTTGTATTTTCCAAAGATCCTGAACTAGAATCTTGGCTCTGGTGGTAAACGGTACAATATAACCTAGGGGGTCATATTGACAAGCAAGTACCTTGTAGACATTTCTCAAAGTGGGTTCAGTTCTCTCCACTGGTCTATGTTTGTACTTTAGAGAGTCACGGAGGCAATCCCAACGTAGTCCAAGAGTTGGCTCCTGCAGGTCCAGGCTGGATTGGGAAAGCCACAGCTCACTGCTCTCGGATCTGACGTCGGATGGAAGATGCTCAATGACCTCCGGGGTGTTGCTAGCCCACTGGCGTATCTCGAAGCCCCCCGTGTGGAGTAGCTGGCGCAGACCATCAACAAGATCCTTCGCTTCCTCCTTTGAGTGGGTGCTGCGAAGACAGTTATCTACATAGAATGACTGCCCAACGCAATCAACGAGATGACTGTCGGACTCACCCGTGTCCTGGGCATGCCGCTGCAGGGCGTAGATGGCACAGCAAGGGCTACACGTAGTACCAAATGGAAGGACTTGCCATTCATAAATCTTCGGCTCTTCGGTCTTCTTCATGTCCCGCCAGATGAAACGCAGAACAGGTTTGTCGGCTGGCAGAAGGCGAATCTGGTGGAACATACCTTTGATATCACCACTAACTGCAACTGGGTACTGCCGAAACCGAATGAGGACTCCTAGCAGCGATGGGCCTAGGGCAGGTCCAGGAAGAAGAAGGTCGTTGAGAGATTTTCCTTCATACTGAAAGGAACAGTTGAAGACAATCCTGTCTTTGTTGTTGTGTCGCACCATATGGTGAGGTATAAACCAGGATTCCGGAGTTGATGTTGCTTCCTCTAGAGGCACCACTGCTACGTAGCCCATCTTCTCTAGTTTGTAGATCTCCTGACAATAGACCTCGGCGCGCTGTGGGTCTTTGGCGAGTCGCCTCTCAGTAGCACGAAGACTAGGCAACACTGCTTCCATAGAAGCTTGAAGTGTGGTGGAGTTGGCTCGGCGAAGCAACGGTGTAGCGTATCTTTGGACCCCTTCGACATTGACCCTAACAGTAGATGTCTGGAGCAGGTTTAAGGCTTGCTGATCTTGCTTTGATCGGGTCACCTGCTTCTCGCTTGTGTACGGCAGCGTGTCGATCTGCCAAAGGCGTTCGACGTTCTTGAAGAGTTCAGAGGTAGGCGAGACTGTTGCTGTAAACAGGCACTGCTGGTTGGATGCAGGAACTTGGTCGACACTGGTGGGACCTTGAAGTGACCAGCCAAGCTTGGTGTGGACTGCAATGGGTCCTCCGGGGGGTCCCAACTGCACCGGCTCTATAGGTGTCAGGAGATGAGCCATGTCGGATCCAATGAGCAACAGGGGTTGAGCACGATCTACCAGAGGCAAAGGTAGGTGGCGGAGGTGCTTATATCTCCGTTGGAGGATTCTCACTGGATATGAATGTTCTGAGAGTCCCAGGTTGTCAGCGGTGAACGCCTGACGTACGTGATATTTCTCTTCAGGTTTGGGCAGTGAAGACACATAGAAGGCAACTGATGCACCATGAAGCTGCACCACATCTTGATGAACAGTTCGGAGGGTAAGTGTTTCAGGCTGCGCAATGAGGTTCAGGCGTTTCACAGCGCATGGCAAGATGATGCTTCGCTCTGAACCATCGTCTAGAACTGCATATGTCTCCAGTACTCTGTCTTGATTATGAAGTAGGACCTTCACAACCTTCAACATCACTTTGGGGGATCTGTTTGGTCTGTCCAGGTACACTTTTGCAGACGGAGCGGTCACCATGAGCACACTCTTCTGGGTTTGCTGGACTGCATCGTGTAGTACTGTGAGATGCTGCTCTTTGCAAGTATTGCATGGTCGCTTGAGGGTGCAAACCTCGGGCTTGTGAGATCGTCCGCACTTCCAACATCGATGTCCATCCTTGATCCACTTCACAACCTGGTTTGTGTTCAATTTCTTAAACTCAGTGCAGGCGTTCAGAAAATGTTCTTTATTGTCACAGTGGGGACAGTATGGTTTTGGTTTGGACAAGGATGTTGGTTGTGAAGACCGTCCTTTGGGGCTTTGGTCTCCACTGGCAGTGAGGAGGAACGCTGTTGACTTCTCCTTTGATTGGATGAAGGGCCGTTGGTCCTTCTTCGGTGGCTTGGTTGCTTCATAATTATAAAGTGAAGCTACTCGACCTGCTATGCGTTTAGCTTGGGATTTCATCTGTAGCCAGGAGCTCAGATCAGGTAGGGTGTAAGTCTGGTCAGTACCTGTCCTAAGAATACCTTGGTTCAGACAGTATTCCACGAACCCATCACGATAGCTTGGCGGCATCTTGCTCAGTAGTCGGTCGACATGAGATCCACATCGCAGTTCGTAGCCATTCTGTCCCTCGAGGGTCCGAAGCATGCCTACCAGGGATTGGATGGATAGGGCGAATGCATCAAAGGCTTCAGAGTCTCCAAATTTGAGGGCTGGAGTGTTTAGGATGGCACCCAATTCACTTTGGACGAGCTGGCGACGTTGACCATACTTGTCCTGTAGAGCTTGCATAGCTGCTGTATACGGCCTTGGATCATGCATGTAGGCTTTGGCCAGTTGGAGCGCACTCTGTAGCTTCAGATGTCCGAGGAGCACTTGATATTTGTATTGCTCGTTCAGATGCACATGGCTGTTCAGAAGGTTGTCGAGCGCCATCTTCAATAAGGCGAAGTCACTTTCTTTGCCACTCTCAAAGCAAGGAATCATAGGTTTGGGGATGCCGTAGGATGGGGCAAAGAACTGAGACACATCAGCAGATGGCTGCTGTCGACTGGATTGAGGCAAGGCTGAAGCGGAATATGACGCTGCTTGGACAGGATAGGTGAAGGCTGATTGAGTTGGCTGATGCTGCACTGGATGAGCCAAATATGGAGTAGGGACCAGGTTGTAGTTCACCGGCGCTAAACTAGGAGGCAAGAATGCAGAAGAAGGAGCAGACTGTAACAGTGGGGGAAGAGATGGATACTGTGCTGAAGGTGGAGCAGAAGCTGCGAGAGGCTGAGCCAACAATACTGAAGGCGGAGCCACACGGAACGCTGGAGGTGGAGCCACAGGAAGCGGAGCTGCACGGAGCGTTGGAGGCGGAGCCACGGGGAGCGCTGGAGGTGGAGCCACAGGAAGCGGAGCTGCAGGGAGCGCTGGAGGTGGAGCCTCAGGGGTACTTGTCATGTGCTGCTCTGATGGGCCAGGATCCTGTGATTTCTCTTTGAGGAGAGAAGTAACCATCTTAGCTATCTCCAGCTCATTCTCTCTCTTCTTTAGCTGACGTCGTTTCTCCATCTGTCTGGTTAGCGATTCCTGTGTTCTAATGGCTTCCTCTTGTAGCTGTTGGGCTTCTCTGGCTTGGCTTTGAAGCCTCTGACACTCGTAGTCTCTTTGTTGATCCTCCTCCATGTGCTGTTGTAATTCCTCAAGCTCCATTTCCTTCAGTCGCTCCTCGAGCTGAGCTGTTTCTAGCTCAGATAAAATGTGAGAGGGGAATCTACAGGTGGATGAGCGAGATGAGCGTCCAGACCTGGAGTTGGAGCTCCTCCGAGATGAGCATGTTTTTCGGCTATGCGAACTCTGGGTGGAGGGAGCCTGTTGTGTGGTGTGGGTTTGTCCCTCTGACGGGAGATTTGCAACCACATAGTCACTCAGGTAAGCTGGGAGGTGTCGCTCTCTCTGCGAAGCACGTTGGGGTGCTGGCTCAGTCTGGGCATCTGTATGATCCATACCTTGGTTATTACTCTAATCCGGCTCGAAGGACCATAAAAAGGAGAGAAGGGCGTTCTCCAGGAATTAACTGGTTGTTGATAGAGCGGCAAGGTGTATGGGGTGTGTCCCCGTTAAAAGACACGGATGCAGATGTCCAGTTTAGTGTTGGATTTATTGAAGTGTGTGTGTGTGGTTCTATAATAAAGATGAAAATAGCAATCAGTACAGAACACCATGAATAATATTATAACATAATATTATAACCATAAACATAAAGGACTGTATCCAGTTATCAATAATATGCTAAACATTCATTATACACAATTACCTCACACGAGGCACAAATCAACCACAGTGAGAGTTAGCTGAACATCATCAACAGCATTAACAATATTCACAGGTAGACAATACACATTAGCACAACATAACATCCTGGATAGTGACACATCATAAGCTCACCTCTGGCATTTACGCACAATAAACCCAGGATGTACAGGCGAAAGTTGAGAAACAAACGAGGGAAGATCATGAGCCATCCACCGCTATATCAGGAGGAAAAACGAAACCTAGACAGTACGGCATCTCACACACACGTGTGGTGCGTTCAATAGCGTCGGAATGGCTATGGTGCGTTCATGAGTGTCGGACATATGAAAAGTCACCAAGAATACAATACAACTGAACAGTAAAACTCCTAAACAACATGGGCTTTCCAACAAGAGGGATAACTTAAAAATATGCAGGGTGACAGAGATATTACATATGAACATAAAAAACATATGCACAAAGCAAGCCGATCCACTTTTCTATGCTGATAAGAGCATTAAAATGAGAAGAAATAATGGGACGAAAAGAAATCAAGAGGCATTTAAAATAGATGAAAATGTGCGATTAATCGCAATTCAACTACGACATTAATGCGATTAATCGCGATTAAACACTTTAATCGTTTGACAGCACTAGTATTTACGTTTTATTAACATGGTAGGAAAACAAACTAGAATAAGCCTATAACAGATTCAGTGTCTGTGTTAGGGTTGGACAGAGAGAAGCGTGAGAGCAAAAGGACAAACTACTGCAGGAAAGGGTTCCAGTCTATGATGTTGATCAGAGACTCCTGCACCTGTTCTGTCAGGCTGCTTTAGAAAGCATAATAAGGTATGAAATACACGCATGGCACGGTAACCTGTCTGTCCACCTAGAAACTATGCTCTGCTGCTTTGTTTAGACTGCCATGAAAATCATTTGGAGCAGATAACAGCGGCGCCTCTATGTGTGCGAACAGTCTGTACTCAGGAGAGCACAGAGGAAACTGGCAGATCCACCTCACGTCCTGCAGCCGTAATATGAACTCTTTACCTTCTGGCAGATGATTCAGTCCCAAACTGTTGCAGCCACTGAGACTGTGTGCATATCATTTGGACTGTAAATCTTCACTTCTTCATTTTCTTCTCCACTACCCGTGAATCACACCAGGAGTTCTGCGACTCGGCCAAAACAACGTTAAATGAAGTCATTGCAGAGCTTCACCGACTGACTGAAGAGTCATGAAATGGATGTGCACTAATTATACAGCTATTTAGAGACGACTTAAAAGAAAAGTAGAATTAAAGGATTATTCATACAGAGGATTATAGGGAGCACACCAACAGCATGGAATCAGGATTATTGAAACTTAAAGATCTAGAGCTGCAGACATTATTAGTTATTGTGTAAAACCAAAACCAGAATTCTGAGAGTTTCAGAGGATGAAGACCATCCATCCATCTACATGAGGGTCGCTGGTAGGATGAAGACCACAGGATGAAATTTAATTTTAAGCATCAATAGACAAGAACCACTTTAAAGTAAATGTGTTTATCTCTTAATAAAGGTTCAACTTTGGAATTCCCTCCAGATTGATTTAGAGAGTTGTTTGAATATATTTCACTTTTGCAACGGCACTGTTGCCTCTCAGCAAGAAGGCTGTCTGTTTGAATCCTGGTTTGATCGATGGCCTCTCTGTGTGGAGTTTGCATGTTCTCACTGTGTGTGTGTGTGTGTTTTTCCCGGGGTCCAAGAGTCCAAAAATCTCCCACAAGTCCAAATGTGAACGTGAGAGTGAATGGTTGTGTGTGTCTGTGTTGTACCCACATTTTGCCCTATGTCACCTATAAAACGCTGGACAGTGAGTGAATGAATGAATGAATGAATGAATGACTGAAGAAAGAGCACATATGAAACTCAAAATAAAGGTTTCTTTTCTGTTTCTGCCTCTTCATGTTTTGTTGCTATGTCCATCCTTGAATGGCTGTGACTGACAGCCCATCGATGTTCACAGTCTATTGTGTAATGAGAAAGGAGCAGGTAGCACAAGATCCTTGTCTGCCTGCTCCTTTTCAATAGTGTCTGAAGTTTAATAGAGTTGTTCATTGCATAATCGGAACAAATATAAAATATAATATAATGAAATAGTGTCTTTGCAATTTCAGGGATTCATGAAATACAATGTGCAGTTACCCGTAATCGTATTTATTATCTAAAATCTATATTTAACGCTCCATTGTGTAGCAATTAGTGACATCTAATAGTGAGACTGCAGACTGTAACACACAACTCTGTTCAGCTCTGCCTTTCCCCACATTAGTTTGTGCATCTGCTTCAAGCTGTGAAATACACACTCTGGCTGCTTTTTGTTTATTCAGGCTGCTGCAGAAACTTGGCGGCACAAGATGAAGGCCTCTGTAAATCAATGCCCTTGCCTAAAGTACATATAAATGTCTTAATCTAGGGTTGTGAAAACTACACAGTTTTTAAAGAAAACAAAACAAACAATGATGGACTTACTTAAAGAGTAACTAAACCCCTAACCCACTTTTTTCAGGTTAAAACTATAGTGTATAAGGTTATCTAGTAATATTAGTATATATATATAAATATTTGAATTGTGTATTTTGTGTTAAAATGGTTGTATGGACCGCCTTCTCTGGCTAAACACCTCCCATTACATTTGAATTTTAGTGTTAGCTGGCTCTTACCGGGCTTTCGTCACTGTCCTGGGTCTTCGTCACCAACCGTCCTCATCTAGCCACGCCCCCAGAGACACAGCAGTGGGGGTGGGGTGGGTGAATACGCAGCACTTCTTTTTTTGGTGGAAAAAAGATCCTGTGTTACACATCGTGCTTCACTTTACTACATCACAGAGAGTCTTCGCGAGCTCAGCATGCTCCTGTTTATACGCTCGGTAGAAACACTGCTCTAGTCTCACGACTCCAGCTGTGCAGTTGTGTGGAAGCGAACCAGAGCGCAACGCGTTCAGTCTGCACAGTAACAGTGAATATTATTTTCTGATTGGCTGATAGGTCGCTAATCAGTGTTGTTTTCGTCAACGATGACAAAATTATTTTGTGGACGCCCATTTTTTTCATGACGATCTATCACATATAGAAATGACTAAACTGTGACTAAAACTATCACATATAGAAATGTCTAAAACGTGACTAAAACTATCACATATAGAAATGACTAAAACGTGACTAAAACTATCACATATAGAAATGACTATAACGTGACTAAAACTATCACATATAGAAATGACTAAAACGTGACTAAAACTATCACATATAGAAATGACTAAAACGTGACTAAAACTATCACATATAGAAATGACTAAAACGTGACTAAAACTATCACATATAGAAATGACTAAAATGTGACTAAAACTATCACATATAGAAATGTCTAAAATGTGACTAAAGTTATCACATATAGAAATGACTAAAACGTGACTAAAACTATCACATATAGAAATGACTAAAATGTGACTAAAACTATCACATATAGAAATGACTAAAACGTGACTAATACTATCACATATAGAAATGACTAAAATGTGACTAAAACTATCACATATAGAAATGACTAAAACGTGACTAAAGTTATCACATATAGAAATGACTAAAACGTGACTAAAACTATCACATATAGAAATGACTAAAACGTGACTAAAACTATCACATATAGAAATGACTAAAACGTGACTAAAGTTATCACATATAGAAATGACTAAAACGTGACTAAAGTTATCACATATAGAAATAACTAAAACGTGACTAAAGTTATCACATATAGAAATGACTAAAACGTGACTAAAACTAATAAGTGTTTTAGTCCAAAAGACTAAAACTAAGACTAAATCTAGAATGCTGCCAAAAACAACACTGTCGCTAATTCAAGACAGCTGTATGAATGAACTACGCAGAGCAATCTGCCTTCGCGTCATCGATTCATAGATTACTAATTCATGTGCAGTGACTTTCATCACTTATCAGCGTGAGAAATGCCACGTGTGGCGTGTGAGTGCGTGAACTTATTAAAAATGTGCGTGTCTCAATCTGAATGCAACTCTGCTGCCACCAGTGAATTACCCCAGCAAGCTGCTGCTGCCTCAATTTGCACTTGCTGCCACTCGATCATCACGCCCCCAGCAGTGCTCACTCACCCCTCCTTCCCCTCCATCACCGATAACTTCCTGCCCACTTTTTATAGGTTTTCAAAATCAGGCATTGGGCGGAGTCAGGTTTAGTTCCTCTTTAAAGACAATTTTGGGTAGCATATTTAGTTTCTGCCATTATAAGTTACCTCTACCAATGGGAGCATTAAGGCTGCTAACATAGCTTGGTTTGGGAAGTGCTTTGTCATGATTCAAGATTCAAGATTCAAGATTTTTATTTGCCACATGTGGATGTACAAGTACACCCCCAGTGAAATGACTTTGCAACAAGCCCAACTGTGCAACTGTGCAGCAATAGAAATAAAAATAAAATGACGTACTTACAATAAAAGTTTGAGTTGATGCAGCAAATGTGAAAGGGGAGGTCCACACGATGGTAGTGATGCCTGCTTTGATATATGGTTTGGAGACAGTGGCAGGACAGGAGGTCGAGCTGGAGAAGCTGAGATTGTCATTTGGAATGAGCAGGATGGACAGGATTAGAAATGAGCATGTTTGAGGGACAGCTCAGGTTGGACAGGTTTGGAGATGAAGTCAGCGAGTCAAGGTTGAGATGGTTTGGTCACGTGCAGAGGAGGGATAGTGATTATATTGGACAAAGCATGCTGTAGATGGAGCTGCCGGGCAGGAGGAAAAGGGGAAGACCACAGGGAAGGTTCATGGATGTTGTGATGGAGGACATGAGGACAGTTGATGTAACAAAAGAGGACACAAGGGATAAGACAAGATGGAGGCAGATGATCCCCTGTGGCGACCTCTAAAGGGAGAGGAAGAAGGAGGAGTTTGGGTTGATTTTATTGCATCACATCACTAATTCAACATGTAGAATATTGTCTTTAAAATACATGTGGAAATATTGTATCCTCTTCCTTGACAGGAGGTCCTCAGATCCATTGTGCAGTCACACTGACCACAACTGCTACTGCTCGACTTAAATTGAATTCCTTCTTGAAAGATGCAGCTACACACAGCAGAGTTTTCTGTATCATAGTGAGAAGAATCCAAATTAATATTATGCAGTAATACAATGGGGAGAGAAAGAGAGGAGGACTGGCCCTGGCACTCTAGGCCTTTTGCAGCACAAGTGAGCCAGCCCTAATTATGAGCTGTATCAAAAAAGGAATGTTTTCATCCTAATTTTAAATGTAGGAAGGGTTTCTGCCTCCTTAATCTCAACTGGGAGCTGCTTCCTCAGAAGAGGAGCCTGGTAGCTGAAGGCTCTGCCTCCAAAGACTATAGGAACCAAGTAAGTCTTCATTCAGAGAGTGAAGTCTCCTCCTGGGATATGATGGTACTGACAGCTGTTTAAGAAACAATTGGTCATTAAGGGCTTTTGTAGTTGAGGAAACAAATGTTGTTTTCTGAGACAGGATGTGTCTAAATTACACAGGAGGAAGAAAAGTGTTTGAGAGACGAGGTCTATGTCTGAGGCAATGGACAGTGGTTAAAAAGGACTCTTCCCTGAGTTACAATCACTGGAGCAGATATTGGAAAATGCTTAAATATCACATAAATGCATCACTAGTCACTTATTATAAAAATTAAAGCAACATTTTTTCAACTGAGTCATGTTGTGGGCTGTTTATTTCTTCTTCCTGGAAGCAGAATGTCTGTTACACAGTTTATGGCTTTGCATCAACACAAATGTGTTGTTCAAGTGGCAAATAGTCGTGACATGGACTCGGGATTTGACAGTTGACCAGCACCATGTGGAGTTTTTGCAACTCGAAATTCACACACCTGCAACTGGACCAGGCTCCTACTGGACGACACCAGCTGTCAATCACACTGGTGTCCACTGAATGTGAATATAATTTCAAAAATTGACACCATGTGCTATTGGAAAAGATCTGAAACTTGCGATGGAGACCATTAACTCCTCAGGGAAATGTTAGCTTTGATTTTGCAAACCAAGTGAGAAGTAGAAGCTCAATTTCCTATAGACTTGCATTCAGACAGAGCTCTTATTGCAACCAGTGGATTTTCTGGATAGCTTCAACCAGCAAACAGGAAGATTAGGATAAGATAAGATAAGATAGAAGATAAGACAGTAGCACATGGGTCATGCAGTTTATTACAGTGTCATATTGCACATAGTGAGTAGCATGTTACATGTGAGAGGAACAGGCTGGGTGTCAGGCTGTCACTGAAGGAGCTGCCTATGTGATGTGATGGTGTCCTGCAGGTCAGGGCTGGGACAGGTTGTACATGAGAGATGGTAGCTTGGCTACTTTGTCCACTCTGTATATAGAAAAGACGACGACTCGACTTCCCTGGGATATTTACATCCATTGTCAGGGAGTCACCCAGTGATCTGACTGTCGTGGGCGGAGACACCCTGACCGCGCCGTACCATGATTTTTTTACTCCGGTACCCCAAGGGAACAGTACCAAAGAATGGAATGCTTAAACACCGTTAATTTGGTACTATTCCTTAATGGAAATGCAAAACAATACGAAACATGGTTTTACTATTTTAGTAAAAAGCTTTTATGTTTTGGAGACACTGATTCGATTCACCTGGCGTCATGGATGTTGTCGTGAATGAATGTGGTGTGAAAAAGACTGGATGATGTCATAATGCAGCTTTTTGGAATGATGTATTTCTTCAGGTGAAATTAATTTTGAACATGACGATTCTCAGTGACCTATAACAGTAAAACTACCATAACAGTTGCTTTTTAGCAGGTAAATCTGACTGGATTTGCTTGTTTTACATGGAAAAGAACAAAATGTGTGGATCATAACAGGTTAGAGTCCTCACTCTCATTAAAGCATCACAATAAAGTATGCCAGTGTTCCCCACGTCACGGTGGTGACAGTAGATATGTTTACCAGCAGTGTAATTAAAACTGCAGGCTTCAGTGTGTTTTGGACACACAGAGAGGAGCAGATGATCCTCATGGAATTGTGACACATGAATTTTAATCAATCCAGGATCTTTTCAGTAGACAACAGGAAGTGTTTTCTGTCCGTATCCAGCACGCCCGTCGATTTGAAGTGAATAATTCATCAACATGGAAGTGGAAAATACAGAAACCCAAAAACACAGAATTAATAATAGAAAGAGGAGTAAAGTGTAAGTAAAGAGGGTGTGCCACTCGATTACCACAGCCGCCTGTGCTGCACCTCTCCTCCCAATGTGACATACATTAAGTCAGTGGAAGAAAACACCAGATTGCCTGTGCATCATTGGGTTTTGTGCCATCGTCAGCACAACAGTTATCCCTCAAGGCTGTTGTACATCAACAGCAACACAAATAAATGGCAGAGGTTAATTTTGATGCAACATTGTTATTTAACTCAAGCGCCACATGATTAAGTGAATATATTATAAAAAAAATCACTTGACAGGAAGAAACAAATGGAGTCATCAACTAGCAATGAGCCGGTGCTCTGTCATTTTACTGAAATAAAAAAAAAGATAGAACTGGGACAGTTGACACTGAAGAAGAGAGGAAACTTCAGGATGAACTGTTGTTGTTTGGGAACAGTCCCAGCTTTTGAATACTTTTAATGACACATTGTCAACAACATGCATTCTAATTAGTTAGAGGTGAACATGTCTGAAGCAACAGAAGGAGCGTCTGGTGTGTGCAGAGCCCCAAAATATCCCAGAAAGTCATATATCTGTTTTATCTTGTGCACAAGATAATGAAACACATTGAAAACTGCATAATAAAAGTATTATATGTCTGTAGTTTGTTAACCAGGGTTAGGGTGCATTTATAACCTCATAAACTGTTGATTTCTTAAGTGAGTTTGAAACATGGCAGCGTTAACGGCTTTCCTGCCTAATTTTTATGATGCCATTGTGTAAACTGTGGAGAGAATATCATTTAGAAAGGTTACAGAGGAATGCACTGGCTACATTAGCACAGCAGGTGCTGTTAGTTTAACTCCTGACACACCAGAGGAGGAGGAGCAGGAAATCATCAGGCTGGTTGCTAGGGAAAATCCTCCTGCTACACCTTGGCCTGTATCCACATTTGTCCCTGGAGAGTCCCTGTGTCCTGAAATTTCATTCTGTGTGAATAAAGGAGCAAACATCTCTGTGATAGGGGTCTATGCTGCAAAGGAGATCTATTATATCACAGGGTTAGGGTTAGGGTTATATATATATATATACACATATATATTTACATATATCTACATATATATGTAGATATGTATGTAAATATATATATACATACATATATATGTATGTGCAGGCGTTTTTCCAACTCTCTCCTCACTGGTGACAAAGACGCTGATTCGCGGACTTCCTGCAACAGTGCAAATGACTGCAAAATTACCGTAACAACCACACATCGACTTTGACGTGCAATTTCTCAGCTTTCAGAAATGTTTCCGATTGCACAAACTGTTGCGTAATTAGAGTAATGCAAAGTGTGCTTACACAAACGTAAGTAAACTTTAGTGGTTTTCTGCAGTGATATTTTCTTTGCAGGAGTTTTGTTCTCCGGCTTCTTCAATTAAAATTTCTGAATTCTTTCTTCTTAACTCATGAACACACAACACAACAAACCCTGCAGAGTTGTGGTTGCTGCTGCTGCTGCTGCTGCTGCTGATCAGACGCTCCTCCTGTTTGGTTCATGTAGGTGCAGCAGCAGCAGCAGCAGCAGCACACAGTAAAAGTGCTGTGGTGGAATATAAATCAGCGTTATGCTGGACTGTCTCTGCGCTGGCAGCAGTAACTTCCTGGAGTCTGTGCTGGTTGACATGCAGACTTCACTTGCTGCAGTCCATCATTTTTGCGTGTGAAGTTATTTCCTATCACATTAAATCCAAGGGTGTGGTTGATTAATGATCGTCGCCAGTCACGTCACTGATGTCATTACTCTGAAACAGTTGTGCCAGTCACAGTGATGCATGACAACAGCGACCCAACGAATGGAAAGAGCGTCTCTGTGATATAATGGTGATGACTCCATGATGCAGAACAGCAGTATCCGAGCACACGGCACCTCCACACTGCAGCCAGGGGCAGATGCTGTGGATTTCTTTTATTCAACTTGTAGAAATAAATCAGAAAACATGTTCAAGGGACGTTTTTATATGACCACATCAATCCAGTACTATTTTGTCTTATTCTGACTGCATGTCTAATGTATGCACCATCATTGAGAATAAAAAACATAAAGTGGTTCTTTTGCTGGACAGAAAGTCTCCCTAACATACAATAGTGTGCCAATAATGACAATCATGCATTTTTATTTATATAGCACTTTTAAAGGGTGCTCAAAGATACTTTACATACATTAAAAACTCATAAAATAAGCATAGGCAACAAAGTACACAATAAATGAAATAGATTAAGTATCTAATATAAACTCAACTAAAAATACACACAATGATGAGAGCTTTGAATGTTTGTGTGAGGTCAGTGCAGGTCCAGAGGGAGGAGGAGGAGTGAGTGAGTGAGTGAGTGAGTGAGTGAGTGAGTGAGTGAGTGAGTGAGCGAGTGAGCGAGTGAGCTTTATTTTGCATCATAAATATGTTTTTATTGTGAAATATACATCAGTCGATATCAAACCAAGCATTTTTAGTTTAAAATTCTGTGAAATATCATCTTTATTGCGATATCATGTCGCTGTGAAAGAATACTGTGTTATCATTTTGATCTCATGTTGCTCATCCACTGAACAGTTTCTATAGACGGGCCCCTCTCGACCAGATTAGACGCTCATTGGTCATTTGCGTTGTATGTGTAATAAACGATTGTTCCATTCAGACTAGTTTCATCAATGCTGTGTTTTTATTTGTTTTTGTGCAGCACACAGAGGGACATGTTTTACGTCACCACTGAGAGAAGGTGGAAACATAACAGCTGCACTAAAATAGCAGGGTGGTGAAAGTGCTCTTCAGCCACATAAACCCCTCTGTGTGTGTGTGCGTGTGTGTGTGTGTGTGTGTGTGTGGTCCTCATAATAAAAGATAATGTTTTGTGGACACCAGTGAGCGCGATGACACAGAGGAATGAGACGGATCAGGGTTTGATGGACACACATAACTTATTGATGGATACGTTCAGCGGTGGTTCTGCTCTGTCCATGTGACACTGAGACAAATATTGAATATCACTATTCTTGGGCTTCTTTTCATTTAGTCATGTTTCTTGCTCCTAATTATGCTCTTGTCACAACTTATCTACAAACTCACTGGTTTCCTCTGAGAAACATCATAGATTACTTGGCAGTCTTTGTCTCCCTTGTCTCATATTCTCTCGGTATCTCTCGCTCTCTCTCTCTCTCTATTTGAACCCAGTTCATGAATATTAAAAAGGACAGCGGGTCCACAGGGCTTCCTCCCTCTATCTCCGTTCCTTTGGCTTCGTCCTCTCACTGTTTGGTGCCGTGTCTCTCACTCGTCTTTTCAATATTATCCAGAACACGTCTGTAGAATCTGGTCCTCTTCACAGGCGTCTACTAATTACTTAACTGTGTCTCTACATTATCAGCAGCAGTACGATTCTTCCCTTCATTTTCACTTGAAAAAGGTTCAGACCTTACGTTATTGTAGAGAGAAACTCGACACTCGGGTGGGCGTCTGACTCCCTGTTGGGTTCAGAGGATAGAAATGGAGGAGGAAGAGAGAGAGAATTCACCTTTAAGAGCGACTTCCACATTATGCTCATATGATTTGTATCAGACAGACGTCAGCTTCACTCAGCTTTGAAGTGGCATCCGTTTGTATTATATTTTGTATTCTGTAAAAAAGATTATTTGGCTCGAAAGATGAAAAGTTTAAGTCCATTCTTTGAAATGGCTCAAATATCTCATAAAAACTTATTCTTGCTCATGTGGATGATTTGCTTTATTGCTTCAAATAGGTTTACCGAGGTCGTAGGTGCACAAAAGAAGACGAATATATGAATAGAATATTAGATAAATGTATAATCTTGTGATGATAAGATTTTTTCATGTGTATTTTATAGTACATATATTCATATTCAAACCCATTGGAGTCTCTGTAATGAAATATCAAAGCCCAGAGCATCTGGTGTGCAGTGAGCAGACAGAATAGATGTTGGGTGTTTAATACTGTCTCAGGTTCACATCAGTGGTGGTTGCTGGTCTTCAGGCCCAGTTTTTTAGACGTTTCCATCACCAAACCCATGTTGATAAAAAAATGAATGAAAGAACGACTGGAACAAGGAAATGGGATATTTATATTAAACAGAAACAACAAAATGCTATTATAGTGTTTTTCTTTACATTGTATAATATGTACAAACACAAATGGGCTCTATCACAGAGCGAACAACACACAACGCTCTGTTATGTGTTTCAAAATCCACATGGGCCTGAGACAGAAAAGGCTGTCAGTCAATAAGTGGTTCCGCCTTTCAGACAGTTCCTCCAATCATCATGCATCAGCCCGGCGTCTGTGCCCGCCCACTGCCCCTTTGACTCCCAGAGATGCTGAGCTTCCCTGGAAGTGACAGTTCTGCCGCATTTATCCAATCACCGTCTCGCCTATTCTGTGCTGTCTCACAGGCCTTGTTGAGACTGCAGCCCAAATCAGAGCGTATCTGATCAGAATCTGATCTTCCTGACCTACTGTTCACATTATACAGTATATTGCACATGATCAGATCCGATTGGCATGTGTCCATATTGACATTGTCCTGGAAAAACAAGTAGTCTAAACAAAATGTGCCTGTTTCTGTCCCAAATGGTTACGTGGAGTCGCGGCGCAAACTTTCTTCTTATTTTTAAGCTGTTGTCTTTCACTGTGTCGATCGTTTAACGTCTGTCTCTCTGGATCTACATCATTGTTGTTGTTTTTTTGAGTCGTGCTGCGAGTGACGCAGAAGACACTTTGAAATCCTCTCCGAGCGACTGAGACGTTCGCATTGATCAGGATCTGTAAAAATCCAATCAGAATCGCATTCGAAACCAGCTTTGGAAAAAATGCATCTCATATGTTTTTTAGCTGCCAAGAAAATCAAGCTAGATACAATCTGGATATGCTTAAAAATCAAATTTGGGCTGCAGTCTAAACAAGGCCACAGAGATCAATTCCACTGGTTTTAATGTGCCGAGCTGCTCCGGGAATGAACGAGAAGAACGATCTGTGATAGAACAGCTGATGCACTACTTATATTCTTGATTCTGTGTAGCACACTTATAGTCATGAAAAGTAATGAAGTCATATTTGACCATTTATTTGATGACATTTAAAAGGAAGCAGATCTCTTCCCTGGCTGTGTTAGAGCAATCGCCTCTGGTTCACATTACAGTCAGTGTCTCAACAGATGCCTTGAGAGTGACTGTGAATAGGTTTCATTATATTTCCTGACATTTGTAGAAGTATGTCTTGTGTAATGAAAGGCAGAGTGCAGAGAATTTAGCATTGAAAAATGTAATTTAACCATTTTGGAATTGTCATTAACAATCATAATGAAATTCCTGTTAGAATTTGATAGATTGTGATCTATCTATAAACACAAGGAAAGTCTGTCTGTCTGTTAATGACATGATTGTTCATCGGTGTGTGTTGGCGGTGTTTGGATAAGAACTGCACGAGATATTGGTACAAAGGCAACAGGGATATCGCTAAATGTGCAGCTTCTGCCGCTTTCACACAGCACTCAATGATGAGTGGAACATTTTTCCATTTAACATAACATCATTTCTGTTGTTCATTTGATTGCCAATCCACTGTTCTTAATAAAAATCTGCTCAAAGATTGTATTTTACTGAATTGTAATGAATTATTAAAAGAATACCTCACTGATTTACATTACTGTAATAGGGCTAGTATTTTTGATGAGCTTCTTAAGCTTCCCCTGAGTCAAGAAATATCTTCCTTCTTTTCTGTTTTACGTGCCCGCCAGTCACTTGTTCCCAGGCTTGGTCCGGGGCTTGAAACTGCAACACTAATTCTACACTTTTTAGACCCACTCGTAGGGGACGGGACCTCATTCCCAGAATGTAAACAGTGTCCGCCATCTTTAACAGTTATACAAGTGTCACTGGTGGGCATCTATCTATCCATCCATCCATCCACATGTCCAGAAATTACATTACATTTAGCAGACACTTTTATCCAAAGCGACTTACAATGGAATTGAGTACAATCAGTCAGGGGTGGGATCGAACTTGCGACCATGACCTGTATGGTACCGGTCTTAACCACTGAGCCACTCCACCCAGAAATTAATAATAGACTGTGTCAAATAATGAGAGAAAGCATTTCCCCACACTACGACACCTCAGCCGGTCTAGAGTCTTGACATGTGCCAGGTTGGTTCCCGGATTCCTGCTGTTTACTCCTGATATTGACTCTACTGTCTGCAGCCTCAGCAGAAAACCAGATTCATCAGATCAGCCTTCATCTGTCCCGCGTTGGTGAGTCTGTGATCAGATTTCTCCTCTTGACTGACAGGAGAGGAACCTGACATGGTTTTTGAGCACATTCACAATTTACTCGTGTTATCACCCATCACTGTTTTGACACATAAGCTGAACAGACTGTCATCTGTGGCTGAAGAACACACGTTTTGTATTACCATGTAACAAATGCTCTTTTCTTAGAAGGTTTATTTCTCTATTCCCTACTTTGTTAAAAGGAAGCATAGCTCACATTGAACTTGAATTCAAAATGTTAGCTGTAGTTTTTCTCTATCCTTTTTTTCATGTCAAGTCAATATATTAAGGTTTCATTGATTATTAGTCAACTAGACTGAAATGTTGAAAGTTGGACCAAGTTCTGTACTCTGAGTTCACAAACTACATGGGCAGAAAAGAAATCAAAAGTAAAGTAACTCCCACCCCACCATCCAAAAGTGATATGATCCAAAAATGATGTGAGCCGTGACTCAAAATCAGTGATACAATCCAAACTGTGATCCGTGACGCCACCAGCGTTTTCAGTCTGAGGCTGCTTCTCTGCATCTATGTGTACTCTCTGGCACACACACACACACACACACGTATGCACACACACACACACACACACACAGAGCTTGGTAATATAACAGGGTGTTGACATGCGGCTGTGTGCCAAGCTGGGGTCAGGACTGCACTCTGCAGTTCGGGGCCGACACATCTGTCACTTCACTCCTCCAATGCCAGAGAGCGAGGGATCAATGGATAGAGCGAGACAAGAAGAGAATATTAGAGAGGGATAGAGAGACGTACTGTTAAAGGGAGACAGCTGGACAGTAAAAGACGAGTGCAGAAGAAGACAGACTGCTGCTGCTGTATCGGCAGCTTCCAGGTGCAAATCATTGTCTATGAAAACGGAAAAAAAGAACCAAACTGACGTCGGCTTGAAAAACAAACTGAGTTTTATGGACCATGACTTTACAGTCAATACATATTTAAACATTGGTGCTGTAGCTGAGGAGTTTTTGATCACAATTACTGTTTTACAAGATGATTTGGGATTAAAAGCATGATGAGCTTAGCTGGGCATTAGCACTGTGTGTGTGTGTGTGTGTGTGTGTGTGTGTGTGGTAGAAAGAGACAGAGGGTAAAAGAAAAGTGAAAATTGGTCCAGAAATTGTCTTTGTACAGAGGTCATAGTGTCATAGTGACATTGGCTTGGCTGAGGTCGTCTAAGGTTCCATGTGTGTTGAGGAAATCATGGAATTTGAAAATGTGTGTGTGTGTGTATTCCAGGTATTACTCATGTTGTGAGGACCTAAATATGTGTCCACAGTCACATTATGGGGATTTGTCTTCCTTATGAACCAACAGCAAGTCCCCATAATGCAATTTTTTACATTTAAGGTGAAGAAATGTTGGTAAATCTGCATGAAATGAATGTAAGTCAATGTAAGGTCCTCTGAACTCATGGAAACCAGCAGTGTGTGTGTGTGTGTGTGTGTGTGTGTGTGTGTATTTATCCTGTTGTTTTGTGATCGCTGCAGAGTTAAATCATGTATCCCACATCTGCTGGCATTAGATCAGCTCTCAGCCCCCACATGTGATCCCAGTGTAGGTTCATTGCAGAAAGAATAGAAAATCGTAGTAATTATGTCATGGCAGAGGATCAGCCTGTTGTGGGAAGAGCCTGCAGCATCTGTTTCCTGCGTGTAGACTGAATTATAAATAAAAGACCCATGTGTTTTATGTTGTCATTTCAAACCATATAGAAAAAATGAGCTTCTACTTCTTACTTACTTTTTGTAACATCAGTAAACATTTTTCTGTGGAGTAAATGGCCTCAATTGCTCGTTCCAGCTGTTCTCCAGTAGAACATGATGTCAATTTTGTTCCCATTTACAGGGAAAATGGACAATAATGCACATCTTATATGAGTGGACACCAGCTGGTGGTGACAGCTGGTGTTGTCCAATAGGAGCCTGGTTGCAGGTGATGTGTGTGTGTGAACTTCTGGTGCAGACTACAGTGTAGACTCTCTGCACTGGTTGTTGAGAGAACCCTTGGCCTCATGATGGCGCTGACACAGTCTGGCATGCTGACCCTGCAGTGGCTAGTGGATGCAGTGAGGCCGGCATTGAACCATTCCCAGGCTCTGGTCTCTTTGCTGGGGATGCAGTCTGTCCCAGTGGCCCACAGGACCTCAGGAAGAGAAATGAACCTCCTTAAGGACGACCACAGGAAAATAAAGTGACTCCTGATCCTGCAGACTGTGAGATCTTCCTGAGCCCACGGCAGGGAGAGAAGACTGGTTGACCCTTTACTCTCTGGCCAAAAAAACAGACACTATACTGGAATTGTGTCAAGTGCATCCACTAGTCTGGACTGAGCAACAGAGATTGGGTGCAGATAGACCTGGCCCACAGTGGAGGATTTTATACAAACCTCCTCTTCAAAGGTGATGTCTGTGAACTTCTGGTTTCACAAACTGAAATGCAAATTCAAAGCAGGAGTTTATCTTGCAACCGGAAGACAGTTTATGCATAATAATGAATATTAGCCTGTATTATTTAAATGGACAGTATTTGTAAATGTAATTTATATCTCAGCAACCCAAAGCAGGCAGGCAATTATCTGTGATGCTCTCAAACAAAAGTTAATTGGAGTTTTTCCTGTCAGTGACACCGGCTTCAGAGGTGTGAGTAAGAGTGTCTTTGGCTCATGATAGGTTTTTTAATTTTACACATTCTGCTGACATAAAAGTTTAGCAAAAGAGATCTGGGAAGAGCCACGATCAATAGCTGGTGATTTGCATGAAGATGGAGAGGGTTACAAAGTAATCTGTTGGACTTTCCATATTGATCAGTCCAGAGTCAGACAGCGCGAGTGTGGCTTCTCTCAGCTCAGATGACGGCAAAGTCAGAAGTCAAGATGATCAATCAGGGGGAGAAGAGTGCAGTAAAGAGCTATAGGCTTACACTGAATCACTGGAGCTGTTAACATCATGTTCTCCAGTCGATCATATGCACATCGTCCTGCGTGATTGCACGGATCACAACGTTCATGGCAGGACAGCTGAAGTTTATTAAAGGAGCTTCATGATTTAAGGCTTTTCTGCCTCTGGACCTGAACAGTTCCACATCATCGTGGAGACAATGACCTCCTACATATAACAAGGTATCGTACATGAAAATGCCATTGTAAATCGAGTAAATCCACTACAGAACAACTTCAAACAAAGGAAAATCCCTCTAACCCATTAGTGATGCTGTGGAATTAGCTCCGCAGAGTTGCCCACTGCAGACACATGAGGAATAAGTCTGAGCTAAAGTAGCCGTGAACGAAGAAGTGTCCAGAATCACTCATGAATATTGTTCCAGTCTGATCTGTAGCTGCGAGAGGAGCTTGTTTGAAAGGAGGTTCAAATGGGTTCACACTCTCAATGTTTAATGAGTCAGTAATGATGTAAGGATCAAGATAATCAAAGATGCCTCTGGTTGATTTTAGGAATAGATTTCATCGTTTGTCTGTTAAGGCCTGTTGTGGTACATCTTCTCACAGTGTGTGTGTGTGTGTGTGTGTGTGTGTGTGTGTGTGTTCATTCATTCATAACAGGAGGCTGGCTGGTGTTTTCATTAGGGTGCTCACTCTCTGGACCAACCTCCCAGAGGAAATCTGTTTTGGCGAGATTCTTTGAAAATAAGTTTGAAAAACACATTTTTATAAATGTGCTTTTTTCAGGACTCAAAGGCTTTAATCTTGACTTTGTTCTTTATTTGATTTCTTTCATCTGGATTGTATTAATGACTTCATTTATGTCTTGTAAAGCACTTGCCTTTACTCCCCACATCTTCTTCCTTCAGTGGTGTTTGGTGTTTCTCGAGCTTCTCATTTTACGTGTTGATGTTGGTGTTGGTGTTGCTCTCCACCCTCCTCTGCTGTTTATCCACCACCACGTCCAGTGGATTAGCCGCCGCCGCCGCCGTCCTCATGAGTTAGTTGTAGGCAACTGTACTTGCAGATGTGATGTTTTTGGCTGTATCGCTCAGCCCTGTAATGATGTTGATACTGAGCCACATTCAGGTGTGATTTTTTTTAAAGAATTGTTAACTTTGCCAGATGAGGTGAATTTTCAACATTAATCTGCTGTCAAAATGTGGATCTTTTGACATGATGGGAAAATACACTTTTCTTCTCATGTTCACATTTTTTGACAAATATCCAGAACTTTTAAAATCTCTGCTCTCCACTAAGATGAAACGGGACTGGACACGTTGCTGCTCATCACCCTTGACCACACAGGTCACAGCCTGGGATGAGGCTCACAGCGCTGAATTACAGAGATCACAAGATCACTGGGAAACTCTGCTCTTTGTTCTCAGTGATGTAAACCAGTGGGAGACGTTTTTTAACGGACTTTAATAAAGACATTTTCTCTCCCTTATACTTGCAGATAATAACCTGGAGACTTTAATCAAAACTTTGTTTTTAATGAAGCCAAATGTAAATTTAAACATCCATTAACTCCCTATTACTTCTGTTCCATCATAATAAAGCCCATCTGTTTGCTTTCTTCCTGTTTTTATTCTTTGATATTGTACAGCATACACACACACACACACACACACATTACTCACACTCTTCTTTTCTCCTTCTCTTGTTCTACCATCAGTCCCATCCTTCTGGGGTTTGGTGAACTCGGCATGGAACCTGTGCACCATCGGGAAGCGTCAGTCTCCCATCAACATCGAAACCAGCCACATGATCTTTGACCCCTACTTGACCCCTCTGAGGCTCAACACAGTGGGACGCAAGGTGAGTAACTTGTCTTGTCTTTGGTTTAAAGCTCCTCTGCGAGGTCTTTGAGAAGGTCGGCGTTTCCCCCAAAGAGAAAATGACCAATGAATTTCAGCATGAGTGTCATTCGCCGACAGTACTGGGCTTTAATTCATCCCAGCAGCAGACAGGAGGATGTGACACACTGTCCAAATCAAGAGGCAGAGAAGATTCTCTCCGACAGACTATGAGCTTTTCATCCACATCCGCGGGCTTTAAAAATTCCCAACTGCATTTGACGACACTGGGCTCAGGAGGTATTACAATCACAGCCCTCGACACAGCAATCACAGTTAATCTTTACGGGAAGAAATCCTCTTTAAAGCTCCCGGAATCGCTGTTAAAACACATCCTGGATTAATTTTTCTGTTTAGTAGTGTACTCTAGTTTTTGACTATAGTCAGATGAAATGAAATCTCACTCAGGCTGCAGACATCGATCATCGATCATCATCGACCTGACGGCAGCCAAAGGAAAAACTTATTATTATTATTATTATCACAAATGACTTGCTGTAGCTCTAGGATTATAAGGTTCTGTTGCCGTCTAAATGGTTTCAAGATTAAAGGCTTTTAGGTAAAGTCATCCTCGATAGCAAAGCTGATGTACAGTAACATTAAATAATAAGTACCATTAATATTAATACACTCTGAATATATAATAACAAACCCTAAAATCAGGATTTCTACATGTCCACTGATTAAGTGCCTTCTCAGGATTAAAAGTAAAATGTAATGCAAAAAAACAACTAAAAATGACATGTTTTTAAATACTGGAGGCAGTTATGATATAAGATAGTTTAAAATATATTACTTGTTCTCTAAAATGAGAAAGTTGAGCTCGGAATAATCACTCTTATTAGCTTTAAAAAATACATTTCTAAGCTGTTGAACGCAGTTTAAATAAAAATGTGTAACAGTCTTATTCATAATATATTGGATGCAGCAATTTTCAGGCTTCAGAGCAGACTGATCTTCATCATCACGTTATTCAGACACAGATCAGTGAGTGGCATGAAGACGCAAAAACAACATATTTTTCTTCATGTACTGGAAAAAAACAACAACTTTTTTACTGACAAATGTTGAATTGAACATGTGTGTTAAATATGACATGTTAATCACATATTTAGGTGAGATCTATTTTCTGTGTAAACGTGTAAGAAGCTTCAGTTTTGAGCGAGTCATGGTGGAGTCTGGTCACTGTGACATGAAATTATTATCGTTGCCAACGAAAGTGTCGAGTCCACTGTATTTTATCTTACTCATCCAAAAAAAAGAATCATACATCATTATTTCACACCATGTCTTTATCAAAGTTGGATCCTGTTGGAGGCTTTGATCTGTGTAAAGAGTGACTTCAGTTCTTTGCTGTTACATCTGAATATTCTCCACTGTTCTCTCAAAGTAGGTTAAAGTTTGGCTTAATTATGTTGTAATAATGATGGTAAATGTTTCTTATCTATTCAACACCTGCTGTATTTACATGGACACAAATAATCGGAATAAAAGGGCTTTATATAAGCACGTCAGTCTGAATACTCTGGTCCAATACTGTCTATTTGGAAGGGTTTTGGTGTGAGCTCATATGTGACGTCTTTCCTGTTTCATATTGCTAAAAAAAAGATAAAAACATGATGAGAGCAGGAGAAAAAAGCTGATCTGGAGCTGACCTGGTTTTCTTATTAGAGACTTTAAAACAACTTTAGATTGTTGGGCAGTAAATTAAATGTGCTAGACTAATAAACAGAAATGAAAGGCTCAGATGAGAGAGGAGGGAAATGAAATCGCTGGTGCACAGCGAGGCGAGACGGGCAGAGGAGAAATATCTGAGGACAAGTGAGCGACTAACAAAACAACCACAAGTGAACTTTCTTCTGCTACCGGACAGTGAGACAACTCTGCACACGTCCAAACGGTTCATTCTGATTAAAAGATTGACGTCATAATCTCTTTACTTATTCCTGTGTGCATGTAAATAAGGGAGGTGTCATTTTTAATCAGAAGGATTTGAATCAAGAATTAGATTCTGCATAAATGGCCCAGAATTCTCCTGTGATTCACATGACAAATTAAGAAAAGAGTGAACTCGAGATGAGGCTCAGTTGTCCTTGAATTTAAAGAGATTCCTGCTTCAGCTTCAAGTTTCTACCACGGGGGAAGAAAAGAGACATCCACATACTGTAAGCCATCTCAGGATGATTGATGTTCTCTCAAGGTCCAGCTCAACCTAAAAGCTCAGGATGGACAGGATGACACAACACCCTGAATCTAGAGCATTCCAAACACATTATCCTTCATATGCAATATTAGAGAGATTAAATGATGCATTAAGTCTGAAATTTCCCTTAACAATGAAGAGAATCACCCAATTCCAGCCACAGACTTCAGTGTAGCCTCTCTTCTGCATGTGTCCACAGCTTTATCATGCTGTTAAACAGCCTTTTCTCACACTCACGATTTTACAGCTCAGACACAAGAGTCCACTGGTCCACTGCTGCACTCTGGTCCACTGCTGCACTCTGGTCCACTGCTGCACTCTGGTCCACTGCTGCCTCGATCGCTAACGTTGTCTCAATGAATGATTTCAAACACCAGCGTCGCAAAATAACACAATTGAGGTTACTGAGCCATTTGTTAAGTTGCCAGAAAAATCTGTTTTTCTGTCATTCCCAAGCTGCTTCACAGCACAGGGAGTGCAGACAATATAATGAATTGTATATCGTATGCTGACTTTGTATATAGCGCATACAAGCCCTCTTAAAAAACACCAATCTATCCATTTAAACTGTGGAGGCAAGAAGTGACAGAACAGCAACAGCATCGGGGAAGTCCGACACACTGCAGCAAGACATGCATTCATGAAGAATATTGTTAGTGCGTGTCAGAGGCTGTAAAACACCACGGTGTCTTCTGACATCGCTCTAAGTATAGTCACAGGATAATGGCCTGTCTCACTGTGAACCTCAGCGAGTTAATTAAAAAGTCAAATGTAAGGCTCTGCAGTGCTTTACACTCTAAACATCTTCATCATTGTCTCCTGCAGACGTCTGTCATGCCTGAGGTGTTTGCTGCCCTTTATTAAAAAGGAGGAGGCACAAATACTGGGCTATGAAATGACACAAATGACTATGATACTAAACACTTGTTTAAGAGCATGTTAACAGTGTAAAAAAAAAGAAAGACGGCAGCAGCACTGCACTGATTATGGAAGGCATGATTGTGACTGATACTGAACACGGCATTACCGATATCAGTCTAATATGAAGCTGTTAACGACACATTTTACATTTGACATAACTGAACATCATGTATGTTTTTATAGTCTGTGCATAGAGACACCTGATATGTAGGATTTTTCTCGTAGCGATATCGGATCTGATTGTTTTAACCAGTGTCAGACCAATACTGATACTGGATATTGCATCGGCTCATCCTTGTTTATATTATCTTTTAGGGATTATCCACTGTATGATTTTTTTTTTATTAAGCTAAAATATGAATATTTTGTTTTAACATGCAGCAGGGATTAAGTGACACAGTGAAAACGACTGATGTGCTGCATCTTTATCTGATAAAGCAGGTTGTATTGTGTGTGTGTGTGTGTGAGACTTTGCTGAGCTCTGCTAATTAAAAAAACAAACTCAGTTGCAGTCATTTATCCAAAGCTATTTCAGTATTAAAATGTCAGTGGAGCAAATCATTTGTGTGTCACACATTGTGCAGCAGAGGCCGGGACTTCCTGACTTTAATTGCTAATATGGATCAAACACCAAACACGCTGGAGGCTACTTTTCTACATGTGCAACTTCCTCTTCTCAGCAGCTGAATCGGTCGCTCCTGGGCAAGATTTCTTGAGAAATATGAGAAGGAAAGCGAGGCAGAGGCAGTAATGCACTATCACATTTAAGAATCTGAAGGCTCTGGAATCACCATTCAGACTTTTATCTTTTTATTTATTTATTTATTTTGTTTTCAACTAGTGACGTCTCCCGCTGGTGGCTGTACAAGCTGTTTACACCTCCTGATTGACTTCAGAGGAACCCGGAACACAACGTCCATTTTTTATATGAACACAACGTTACATGCTGCCACAAAAACAACACACACACACACACACACACACACACACAGACACAGGTTTGCGCCCCTGTTCTTCTAAGGACCCTGCATTGACTTCCATTCACTTGGACAAGCTAAACAGAGTTATCACTTACCTTAACCACAACCAGTCAATGCTTATCCAGCTAACCCTATTATTAACACAATTCAAATAACCAGTTCCTCAGAAATGAGGTTTTGCCTCATTAGAACCGTGTTTTGGTCGCAAACTGGTCACGACAAGGTCAGTGTTTGTGACAGAAAATGTCTGAAAAAGTGAGCAAATACACACACACACACACACACACACACACACACACACTGACAATACAGCCAGACTTTTTAAAATGTCATGTTGTTCTCGTGAGCAGACTTGACGTCAGTGTGTATTGGACAATAGCAGGTGAATCCAGATCTGATCTCATGGGGAATGAATTTGAATCTGTGACTTTACGTGGTGAGACATCGGCATCTCTGTTAGTGGAAACCTAACTTCAGAGGGAGAGAGATAAATGATCCGAGAGAGAATCAGAGAGAGAAAGGAGCTGCATCCTGTCACGCACTGCACACGCATTCAGTGTGAAACTGTCCTGAGTTTCACACTGAATGCGTGTGCAGTGCGTGACGGCGGCAGTGCTGATCTGTCTGTCACTCGTACCTGGGACACGTCTGTCACTCGTACCTGGGACACGTCTGTCACTCGTACCTGGGACACGTCTGTCACTCGTACCTGGGACACGTCTGTCACTCGTACCTGGGACACGTCTGTCACTCGTACCTGGGACACGTCTGTCACTCGTACCTGGGACACGTCTCCTGCACCACCTGCTTTGTTTTAAATAGAGTTTGAAAATCATAAACCAGACTTAATACTCAATACTCAACTAACTGCTGAGGGTGCTTTATTTTGAAATGGGTACATGTGTGTTGTTTTTGATACATGCAAGAGATATAGATACTGACACATTTAAATAACTATTTCTCTCTCTCCATATATATATATATATATATATATATATATATATATGCATATATATATATATATATATGTGTGTGTGTGTGTGTATTTGCTGTGAGGTCTATATCTTCTTTTCCGTTTACTCGCGTGAGACACAGGGTAGACACACACACACACACACACACGCACACACACACACAGTGTGAAGAGTGTCATTTGTTAACATGTGTGCCTAAATGAAAAGAAAGATGTGCCACAGCTGTAACGTGCGAAAACATGCATCTAGTGTGAGACAGGCCTTGACTTGTGAGGAAGCGTTTAAATGCCAGCTGTACAGTGAGTCTGCGTGTGGCTGAAAACAGCTGAATTTATTATTATTACAGAGTTTATGTCTCTGTATTTTTTACATTGGTTATAATGGTGATAGTTTTTCTGCATATTTGATGTGACAGAGATTGTGTTTGTGTCGGATGACCATCGTGACATCCCCCTCCCTTTTATAGGGAGCAGCACGAGGAGTAGATTGGCTGTACACTGGTCAATTTAGAGTGTTCAATTAATCTAACCAGCTGGGAATGTGGGGATTTGAAATGACAGGATCCGGTCTTTCAGTCTGCGCTCTGGTTAGAAGCCAAATTCCCTTTTTGCTAGGTAAATAAATATGAACTTGTAAAAGAATTTCAACACTTCTTTAACAAATTAAACTGAAATGTTCCGCCCCCCCAAAAACCACACAAATGCATCTGTCGTCAACCTGCAGCTTCTAGCCGCTGTACAATCAACAAGCAATGTTACGTGGCTGCAATCGATCATGTGCCGTCACTGCAGCCATGCAGAAGTGTCTAATCGGCAGTTAGTCAGAAGACGGCATCACTCACAGCAGGTTCAGTCTTTGCTCCCTCACACACACACACACACACACTGTCATCTCAAAGATGGCATCAGGGTTTTTATTTCCATCATGATGCGACTCTTTCAGCAGTACCAGAGTTTGACTCTTCAAGTGTAAATGTAGCGCAGATGTGTGCACTTCAGTGTATTTTACTTGTGTTTGGACGTTTCTTTTGCCGTTATCTGTCACCCTCCTAAATATTTAAAGGGTTGTAAGCGAGGGGGCAATTACACTCGCTGCAGAACAACTGAAACCGCCCACTTCATCTGTTCAATGACAAAGCCCGGCCACTCATCCACGCTGCTGTCACATTTTAGCGCGCCTGTAATGGGAGGATTTGTATGAAAATCATCTACATTTGATCTTTGGCGTTCTAAAACAAAGCTTTGAAGTTGCTGTCAAGCTCGGTGACTGAAGCTGTTGTGTGAACTATTCCCTATGGAGATGATGGATGTTGTGATTCTCAGCTATACTTTCTGTTATATTTGGACAGACGGACATAAATCTGACTCTAGTATTCAATGATTTCATGTGTTACACGCTGTAGCACACTTCTATTCAATTACAGTGGTTTACACTGTCTGACAGGCCATGAAGAAGCCCAGTGGGAACATTAGCCCCGTCTCTGACCTCTGCAGAAGGTCAAGTCCCTGTAATTCCCCTCAGACTTGCTCACTGTGATGAGGGCTAAGAAGAGCCAAGAGGTGAGTTCTATGTTATTCCCCAAGATAGCGGTGTTGGCCACTAATCATGGCCGCCGTATCTCACTGCGCTTCAGGGGAGGATGGTTTGCGATCAGGTCAGCATCATCAGAAGCTCAGGCTAATCCAAGCCTCTGCCTCTGGAGGACGTGGGTTGCCAGGATGAATGAAAAATCTGGATTATTGAAAGACTGCAGCCAGCGCTCAGAAACATTTGCATGGGCTTTGTGCTAATGTTTGCACAAAAACACTCTGTGGTCAACAGAAAGTGTGTGTTTTTGTCTCTGCGGAGCTCCCCCTACAGATGTTTTTACGACATCTCTCCATCCATTGTTTACCACTTTATTCTCACTGTTGTAAACACTCCCCTCCCCCCTCCTTCTCGTGTGCATTTGTTTTAAACAGAGCTGGCAAAAACAAGCCGTGGATCCTTTTCAATGCAGGTCTGCATCTTTCAATTCTCGCCAGTCCAAAGAAAGCCTGTGCGATGTTTGCTCGTGTGTGATCCCCCGCTTGGTCCGTCAGTCTTTTCCTCTTCCTCCCTTCAACAGTTTTCTCTGCTCCTCTTTGGCCATGATGAACGTCTAAAATGACCCTGCCTTGATCTCATAGCTGGTACCTGGTGGGTGTGTGTGTGAGTAGTGCTGTGAAGCGATTTATGTTTCTTGCGAGACCTCCTGATTCTCAGGACTCTGGGTCAGCAGCCCTGATCTTGCACGGTTTGGTTTTCTGCTCACAGTAGGAAGAGTGGCATAGTTGCATAGTTGCTGCTGCTGCACATGTTTGAAATATGAACAAATATCTGTTCCATTCAAATACGCTGTCAAAATGCTGATTAAACCACCAGCTCCACACAGCTCTCCCTCCCTCTCTGCTGCACACTACAGCGTCAAGATATAAGTACATGTAGGAAATACTTTATACTTTATTTACTTTACTTTAAAAAGAAATACTTTACTTTAAAAAGTGAACTGCACTTTTATTTGTGCAGGTCCTGCCACTGGATTCATCAGTTATTATGCTGCACTCATTAAAGTAAATGTTAATGTATTGGAATGCAATTAGATGGATGAAGCAAAATAATAATTAGGTTCTCAAACAATAACAAGAAACATAAGGTCCAAGCTCACAGTCGTGATAGTTTTGGTTATTAAAATGTGTTAATGTCCCATTAAATAGGGGCGGACCATTTGTAAGGGGAATACATCATTAGGATTTCAGTATATTGGCTGAGTTTCCGAAACCATGTTTTTATTCCTTTCAGCAGCTATGATGGATATTTTTATGAATATAATTGATCAAATGACTAATGTGAAATGTAACCCTCAGCTTCATGGGGCCTTAATGCATTTTTGAGCAAAGAGAATTCATTAATTTTCCAGCAACTTCACCGTTTTGATTCAATGTCACTGTTCACAAATAAATCTTAAATAGATCCACGGTTCATTATGTGCTCAGCACTAAACAGCATACACACAGACTCTATAAATAATGCACACAGTCACCTGTATTCACTTTGAATGACCATCAGGGGGCGACACCACTGGTTTTTATTTGTTTCTATAAGAAAACAAGGCTACTTCTCTCTTGATTTTACTGATCTCTTGATCAGTAAACATTTTCCTGAGGAATTTATTCTCACAATACAGTCTTCAGTCTTCATACATGGGAATGCATACAGATCAGCAAATGAATCAATTGTCCACCAAAGTTAAGAAGGCACAGCACATCATCAGGGTAAAGCGGTAGAAAATGGATGGATGGATGAATGTATATTTTAGGAGAAAAAGGACATTAAATACAGCATTTGTAACAACACAGAGTGATTGACAGCTAGTTTTGTTCACCCCTGCTTTTCCAAAAAGCAAAAATACTAAACTCAAGGCTTCAGAAGGGCAGTTGGTGGGTGACAGTACATTCACAAAGGCCTGTCAAAGTTAACATGTTCATCGCTGCGATTAAAACAGCCCAGATTAACGCCATTAAATGATTGAACACAGTTCATGCAGGTTTGTTTACGTCTGGTTTGCGCTGACCTCTGCCATGAAAGTCGGAAATTGCGAAACAGTCACTTGCCTGCAGTCAGTTAGACAGTCAGTCAGACAGTCAGTTAGTCAGTCAGACAGTCAGTTAGACAGTCAGTCAGACCGTCAGTTAGACAGTCAGTCAGACAGTCAGTCAGTCAGTCAGACAGACAGACAGGAGAGACAGAGATAGTAGCTGGAGGTGAAGAGAGGTGAGGGATTGTTGGGCAGAAGGTTTCATTTTAAGAAGCTGAGCGACGGAACCATCGCTAAAACAAAAGTTACTCGAGTGTCACGACACATTTTATTGACAATGACTGGAATTTGTGAGCCTCAAAAAAACACAGGAATTCCTCCACATCGCCAACGTGTGTAAAGTAAGTGACAAACTGACTCTGACTCTAGGCACTGATAGTGTCTGTCATATGCTGACTTCCATTTGGACACATTACATTACATTACATTACATCTACCCTGTGTGCTTTCATTTAGTCATTAGAAGAAAAGCAAACTTTCAATTGTGATTAATCTAGATTAACACATTTCAAAATGTGATTTTTTTTTTTTAATCTATTGGCAGCCCTAGTTTTGTTTATGTTAGTCTGACTGAGATTGTACTAATGTGAATTTATCAAAGTGGATCATCCAGATAATACAGTTGACGATATGCACGGCCTCTTCCTGTTTTTCAGTGATCCAGCCGACTTTTTCTGGTGAACCGTCAGCCAACGTTACAGAGGATGTCTGCAGAAGTTACCATGAGTACTTAGCGACAAATGATAGAATTTAGCAGAAGCTGCGCTCAAAGTGATGCAGAAGTTATTTAAATGTAGACCTACGACTAAAAGACAACGTCAACAATTCACTCATTGGAAACTTTAATCCAAATGTTTTAGCTGACAGGAAAACTGCTGACTTGTATTTGAACAGAAATTAGAAGTGACACTGGTGTATATATTCCATTAGGAGTCTAACTATCGAGCCACCAGCTAAATTGGAAACCACTTCATATTAACAAGCTAAAGAGGAACCATGTCGCCACCTTGAGTAGTGGAGGTGGAAACACCTCACTCAATAAATTGGTTCCCCCCTGGTGCTGGTATACTGGCACAAGGACAGTCTGTGAGTGAGTCCGCTTTAGTGCCTTTAGTGACCACTGCTCTCTTATTGTGTAGGTCTGACTTTTACCTTTCACGTTTCAAGTGATTGATTGTGTTTTCATTTCTGGTGATAAGGTGTTCCATGGCTTTACAGTTTTGAGCTAAAGTTCTCTTAAAATTCATCATTGTATTGTCAGACCTCAGAATTAAGTTTCACTCTCCTTTAAGGTTTATTTGAATAATATTGTGGGCGACACTTTTTATTGTGAGGCTGACTCCAGAGAGACCCTATTGTATCCTTACATTTCCTTAAGGTCACTGTAGTTTCTCCGTCAGGTGTTTCATGTCCAGTCTGTTGCAAAGCCATGTTTTAGTGAAGTCATTTTAAATGAATAAAAATTCCCTCATGTTGTAAAAAATGCAGAAAAAAACCAACATCATGTAGTTTTCCGTAGCCTGGTTCAGCTCAGCCCAAAGTCCAGTACCAATCCTCTTTCTGTGGGTTGAGAACTAGGGACGATTCCATTACTTGATACCACTTTTTCATGGTTGATACAGATACTGATATCACAGCTTTATCTCAGTCCATTACAGCAGCTTCACATGATGTTGGTGGTGCATTTCTCTCTTAGTGCTTAGTGAAGCACATTTGTGATGTTTAAGGTTTTTGAAATGCATCAGATTCCAATATGTGATCTAGTGATTTTGATCAATATTAAACGCATAGGATATTGAATATTATATTGGCTCATCCCTGTTATACATAATAAAGAAGGCACAGCGTTAATGTAAATGTACTGTAGTAATCTCTAGTGAGAGTAGGAGACAGGTGGAAGAGAGCCTGGAGGAGGTCTGCACTGGAGAGAAGAGGAATCAAGGATGGCAGGAGCAAGACAGATTACCTGTGTGTGAATGACAGTGAGACAGATGAAGATGTTACGGGTAGAGATAGAGAAAGTGGATGAGTTTAAATACCTGGGGTCCAAAGCAATGGATGGAGCACAAGAGAGGTGAAGACGAGCGTGCAGGCATGGTGGAGTGGGTGGAGACGAGTGTCAGGGCTGATGTGTGACAGAAGGATGGCAGCAAAAGTGAGAGGGAAGGTCCACAAGACAGTAGTGAGACCAGGAGGCAGAGCTGCAAAAGATCACAGATAAGGTTTGTGGATGTGTGAATGAGGACATGAGGACAGAACAGGACACAAAAGAGAGGACAAGATGGATATGATCCGCTGTGGCGACTGTATGTACTCGCAAATTACTATGATTGAATATCGTATACATAAATTAGCACAACATTCATACACTCAGCATTGTTAAATCAACATGGAGCTTAAGTGTTCCACTTAAGTAAATGTACTTACTTTCTATCACTGCAGTGGTGAAACACAGCAGCTGCCACTGGCCAGTCATCTGCAGTTAGCAGCAGCAGCAGCATCAGCAGCAGCATCAGCAGCAGCATCAGCAGCAGCATCAGCAGCAGCAGCAGCAGCAGCATCAGCAGCAGCAGCAGCACTGCTCTCTAATAAAATAAAAGAGTGTTATAATGAAGTCATGTGTTCAGCTCTGTGCTCATATCAGCGATGGAGAGATTAACAACCTGAGACTTCATGCTGTAAACACTCTCAGTACCTTTCCCTCCCCTCGGGGAATTCCTGTCCGAAATGGTTTAAAGACAGAGTGTTGTGTTCACAGTCAGGCTCCAGGGGCCTTTAATCCTGCTCTGCATCAAACCCACAGTCCACGTGCTGCTCACCTCAATCTGTCCGCTGAGATGCTTTTACACACATGTTTTATTGCAGGCTGGGTGCTTCGTTATTTAACTGTGGCTCACTTTTTTGTGGTAGCCAGGCCAACTGCATGATGGGAAAGTAATGTGCGATTCTCTCAGAACTGCTGGATGAACTGTCACTTCTGTAGAGGGATGGTTTTGCACTGTTGTGTGTGTGGTCTGTGTTGTTTATTTGCAAATGACATTGTATTTATGAAGATCATTCGATGTCATTATATATCACAATATGAATCAAATCAATATTTCTATAAGGTTGGAATAATTTCTTTTTTATGAATAATCTCTTGATATGTTTAGACTTCATTTATTTATTTAAAGTGAAATGAAAGAGTTAGAAACAATTAAATTATAGTCAACACAAATGTTTAGGCTGCAGTGTCATCAAGTGACTTTAAAATATAATTTGGTTGATTCCATATCTATGATATTGAATGTGTAACATTTAGTGTAGTTCACAAATGTTTCCTGTTATCAATGCAACAGCCTGTAAATCCAGGAAGTCCTTATTACACTATACAAAATATAATATATCACAACATAGATATAATATCGATACATTTGATCGATACATATATCGATCAAAAGTTACTAAAATATGTTGAATAAAATTTGATGTCTCATTTTATTACTGACATATTAGCGACATGTAGGCCTCTCAGTTATTTTTGATTACTTAATTAAACTTCATTCATTTGTAATAAGGACAAAATATTTAAATGTATATATGTTAGATATAATGTATGTATATTTAAATCCATATTGTTGATGAACAAATCTGGGCGTGGGCGTGGGCGGAGTTTGAGAAGCTGTGATTTAGATATTGAACTGAAATGCTTGAAGTTGTTAAGCTGGGCTTTGATAACACATTGTGCTCAGTAGGTTTTGTGGTTGGATTAATAATTTCCAGTATGGAGTAATTAACTGTGATTTTTCCATTTTCCTCCTCAGTGTTGTCTAAATAGATCTTATTCTGCAGCTCTGTCACCACAAATCACCACAAGATGTTGTGTCTTGTTAGCGCTCTTAATTATTTACCAGGGCTACCATTTATTTTTCAATAAATTAAAAGGCTAGTTATTTTATGGCCGTGCTGCATTTAAAGAAGTGGTAGACGGGGAAGTGCATCACCAGTTTCAGTCCAGCGGGACACCTGTGTTGTTTTTCTCTCTCCCTCCTTTCTCGTGATTCCAGTGTCGATAATAAAAGCTTTTCTCTGGCTACCAGCCAGTGGACATTGCACGTACACTGCCAGAGTCAGAAAATATAATAGTAATTTTAATGAACTTTATTTATATAGCACATTTCATGCATTAATTGCAGCTGAAATTGTTTTACAGGATAAAATAAAATCAAAGGCAAACATTAAGAACACATAAGGGCCAATATAAATACAAAGAGCAATAAAACAGTGTACTGAACAATTAAAGCACAAATACATTCAGCATAAATGAACTCAAATGTTTATCAAATGAACACAAAGTCCTATTACTTAAAAACAAGACTATTTCTCAGTGGAGCTTGCTTCGGCCAATTTGTGTTGGAGTAGTAAGATTCCAAATCATTAAAACTGAAGGCTGCTTCACTTTTTATACTTCACATTTGTCATTTTAAGCAAGCCTGCACCACACAACCTAAGGGAACACACTTAGACAAGCAATCACAAATATATGACATGGCTAAACCGTCAAGAGCCTCATAAACAAGTTAACAGATCTTAAAATGCATCCTCAGCCAGTGTAATGATGTGATCTCATTTCCTGCTTCTTGCTGCAGAAGTCTGGTGTCTGGTGTCAAGGTGTCAAGGTGTCATCTTTTTGGCATCTTTTAATTGTTAGCCATTCTCGACACTCAGCGATATTCCTCATGTGAGGAAATCTTTGCAGCATTGTTGTGCATTAGCAACAGCTACAGCCATCGCGTAGACTTCAGTGATGTCTTCAGTTTGTCCTCCCGTCTCACTCGTGTGAATGTGATGCACAGACATTCACTCAAACTGGAGGGTGAAGTGGTTAGAGTTTGGTGGTCAAAGACAATGTGACTTTTGCTTTGGAAATATATTATCTTCACAAAGTCTTGATCATTTAACTGCTTTGGCTAAATCATATACATACAGTACATATATTTGTACTTTACATTGTTATTTATTTTTTCTTGTAACTTTTACTCCACTGCATTTCCTCTGACTATCTTTGTTACTCGTTTCTACCAAATAATCTAATAAAATAAATTGATGAGCTGCTTTACACGACAGTTTTGCCATTCACCCATTCACACATCTTTCATACCCATTCACACGCTTCAACATGGGGTTAAGTGTCTTGCTCAAGGACACATAGACTAGCAGAGCTAGGAATTAAACCCACAACCTTCCAGTTAAAAGACAACTCACCCTACCACTGAGCCACCATGGCTCAATCCTAACTCCTCACTTTTTTAATACTTTTACTTCTCAAACTTAAGTACATTTGCTATCAGAAAAGGACGTTTGATACTTAAGTGCAGTAAATGTCATGTACTTTAAGACTTTTACTTAAGTAATATTATAAAAAGTGACTTCAACCTTTACCAAAGGTTTTTTCTGCTTGTACTATACAAACGGAATGGTCTTGTGTTATACATGTTTAGGCAGATTGCCTCTGAAATAGTTTTTCTTTTTTCTGAAAGCATAAAGAAAATGTAGTAGTAAAGTCACAGCCTCAGAACTCTTGCCTCTTGAATACTAGATTCCTTTTCAATTTAACATGCAGTTGCTGTACTGCTCTCTAAAGATTTTAGATTGAGTGTAGATTGAAAGTGCTAGACAGTGGAGGAACACAAGCACTTGGCATTAATTGTACTTTTTTTGTCTGAATCAAAATCCAACTCAAGATGAAGAAAAATACCTAGTTTTTTGTTTTTTGTTTTTTTATTTTTGAAATGTCCTGTAGTCTTTGTTGTAAAGAAGCAGCAGGACGTCGCTAAGGATGCAGGTACTTTTCTTCTGAGTCGTGTTTGCCATACCAAACACATCCTCTTCACAGGAACAAGCATTTTCTTTCTGTGTGCGGGTGTTTTTCATGACAGGGGGGCTTATTAGGCACAACACCTGCTCCTGGGAAAGTTACTCTGAAAATAGTTCATAAACTGTCAAAGTAAATTTAGATTTACACTGAAAAACTGAAGCTGCATTCTGGCAAATGGTGTAATTTGTTTTCTATCACCAGCATCACTGTGGAATCTGTTTTAACATCATAATGACAAGTTCAACCCAAATTGAGTCTATTTCAGCTTGAAGAGCAAAACTGCACTTTGCTTCCTAAATCCACAATAACTCATAGAGACCAACATTCACCAAGAGTGGGTGTAAATGGTTTGTGTGGGCTCAGCACCACTTTGCCATGGACTCAAAACTCACACTGCACACAGGACCTTTGCAACAACAATGTTGCCAAGGAAAATAATGTCTGTGCACCTTACAATTAATCTCAAAGTGGCAGTCCTCTTCTCTTGGGGCAAAGCCTAAGAGTAAATCATTTCCCTGGAATACAGGAGGATGAATAACAGGTGGAACCAAGTGGCCCGAGAGCTGTGATACAAATGACTGGCCTGCATTACCATTGTTTCCTCTGCAGACTTAGACACAGCTGTGGCCAGTAGTGAAAGGAAGAGGAAACAGTCAAGTGTACAACAAGAAAACAGATATTTGCTTCCCGACTGTAGGACTCTGCGTCCAGGGAGGGAATTCAGGGGCAGAGGCAAAAGGGAGCTGGGGTCTCATATATAATCCACCCTAAAACAGCATACATCCTAATCCCAGAATCTGCTCATCGCACTATACATGGTCCATACATGGTCTATATGCTAAATAGTCCACAGAATGCAGACGTAGGTCAGAATACATAATAATTTGCTCTGTTACCATGGTAACTATGTCACATTAGGCCAGAAACATATGCCATGACCATCAGACTTTACAGTGGTACCCAACATGACTCATTATTGCAAATGATGTGATGACGTCAGGAGGAAGATGGGCTGGACCCGGGGGTGGAGCTAGACAACACCCATAAAGAAGACTTTAAAGAAACAATGGTTTCTGAAGTGGTGTCTGTGAGTGGCATGAAGAGGACAGTTTGGACCGCCAGTCCCTCAAAGAGAACTCCAGCTAACATCCACAGGTTCATCACCACCTTTTCACCAAGAACAAGATTCTGACATTGAGGTTTTAATAACTGAAATGGAGTGGAGTTAAATTCATGTTGTGGAGGCAATCAACCGAGATGACCCTACACCGTGGACAGTAGCTGAGGTTAACGAGATGTGGTCAGACGTACAGCGGAGGTGAAAGAAATATCTGGCTGATCATCAGCAAAGTTTTACAACAACATGGTGATAGACCAGGGATTACCCATGTTCCCATTATTTATACATCCTACTGCCATGAAAGTTGTGTATGCACTTTATAGCCTTTTTTTAAAATGAAGCCATTGAAACAAACTAACACTGACATAATGGAGCATTTGGTAGCAAATGAATGGGTTTTTCCGGGGGTTTCTGACCCTGGGATCCTTGCAGTCTGCTGCAGGCCAGTTGCCTCTCCTTTTGCGTTGCGCCTGCTTGGATCATCTTGTCTTGCATAACCACTCATCCTCACAGAGAAGTACAGAGAAAATCAAGAAATATAAAAGGCTACAGGGAAATCTAACAACAAGGCCTCGAACACTGATGACATCCAAATCTTCTGCTGAAACAGAACAAATCCTGAATAATGTGGCTTCACACCCAACTGTAAAAAATAACCAACCCATCAAACTACACACGGGGACAAAAGATGTTGTGAAGCAGAAAGTGCTGAAACTAGACTTTATTGATCTATTGACCATCGTCCGTTCACTGAATGCTGAGGTGTTTATCAAGCCTATTCTGGCTGGTCCACCACCAGCCAGAAGAGGAGCTGAGAGATTCAGCAGATTGTCAGAAGTGAACAACAAGGTCGAGTCAGCACTCAAAACTTATTTTGGCTATAGCGCCTCTTGGTAAATTTGCATAACATGGCTGAAGCTTACGCTGTCACACGGAAACTTCAACATTTCTTTTCTTCACACTTCACTTCTGCCACAGTCGAAAAAGCCAATCCATACAGTAATATCCATGTTCCCTGAGTCTGCTGAGTGTGTGTGTGGCAGTGTATGCAAACCCTATATGGATTTCCATGTGTAACCCTGAGTGTGGACTGGCCTTACTCCAGAGAGAACAATACACTAGAATGGAATGTGGTTTTGAACATCACACCAATGCAGACCCTTACTTTAGTTCAAATGCATGTATGTGTGAGTGAGTGGAATGCACATGCAACCCTCTGCAGAAAGAGACTTCAAAGGTCCAGTGTGTGACATCTAGGAAGGTATATTAGCATAGGTTAAACAAACTGCCCATAAGTCTGTTTGTCTAAGTGTAGAATCACAAAAGTGTCAGGTTGTTGTAGCTTTAGAATAAGTGTTGGTATGTACTTTAGGTAAGGACCTAACAAGTCCATCCATGAACTGCCACTGGTCCAAAACTCTGCTGCCCACATCCGAACCAGAACCCTCTCCATTAGTCATATAACACCTGTCCTGCAGCAACTTCCCTGTCTCCCCATCAATTACCCCGTTTGATCCCATGGTATTTTATTGTTCTTATATTTTTGTACGGTGACCTTGAGGGTCTTGATGAGTGTGAGGAGGAGTTCTCTGTTTGTTCCAGTCTGCAGTCACAACCATTAGATGTCACTAATTCTTACATACTGGTACTTTGATACTAAGAACTATTAAATTATAACCAAACCTCTCGAGCACCTAACCCATTTTTCCTCCGATGTGATCCATCTGTTCCTACTGTCAAAGACGAGAGACAAGTGCAATTAAACAACAAGGAAGAAAGTAATGAAGCGAGCACACTCAAAGCCCGTCTGAAGTGAGCTTTTATCTTTGCAGAGATCAGTGAAGAGAGGAATGGGATGTTACAGTGTGTGTGTGTGTGTGTGTGTGTGTGTGTGTGCAGACAGAGGCGTGATAGATGACGGTTCTTTAAGAGTTCAGTAGTGACGATTATTGACACTTAGGGCCTAAGAGGACCTGCACCCTCTGGAGGGTTATTAATAGCTCCGAGGACCTGCTGGTTCTGGGTCAGACCCACACATCACTATCGTGTGCTGAGACCAGATCTCGCAGAACCTCATCTGTTTCTGAAGCCGAGTCTCTGCTGTAGAGATTTTATCAGCAGGAACAAATTCTGCAAATGTTCAGAAACAGCCGAGCAGAATAATAAGTGAGTATATTTAATCACACGCTCCCAATGTGTTTATGTCAGCATAAATGAAGTAGTAAAGTTGTTTTTATTTATTTAGGGAAGTAATGGGATAAATTATTTCTGACTATATGTGTTGTTCACAGCTGTTTTATGAAAAGCTTTTCCGTCCACGTTATTAAATCCCTGCAGCTGTGTGAAGACATGCAGCAGGACACCATTCATCAGCAGCCTCCACTTCAGCTCCTTAATCTTCAGAGCGCTTTTACAGAGAAGCTGCTATTGTTGCATCACTGGTTGTAATGTGATGTAAGTAGAATTAAGATGGAAGAAGACTTAGGCTCCATCCTCACTGATCACTTTTTCATTAAAAACACACACACACCAAACATTGTTTGTACCTTGTTTGAAAACTCTTCCACTTTATTTTAGTCTTGACAGGCAGAACTACAGACTCAAAATAATCCAGGACTTGTCTGCATTTAGTCCAGATTGGTTCTTTTTAGGCAAAACTTGACAATAACCTGCAAACAAAAATGTCTGCAGAGGAGAGGAACAGCTTCCTGTTTACACTGGCACACACATTCAACACAAACGTCAGCCAAAACGCTCGTCAATGCACCTGGAAACAAAATGTTTCATTCAATAAAAATGTAATATTCATGTTGCTTCATGTTGGCTGCATCAAAAATGATTGTATTCATCGTTTCTTTGTACTTTATGCAAAGTGTATTAACACATTCAATCTGACTTTATTAAACAGACCGTTGATCATGGATGGATTTGATGTTGATCTCATGTGTCGTCACAACCTGTTGCCTCTTAAACGTCCAGGCTGACAAAACTTAGAAGAGGCACTTAATGACTCGGCATATCAGTTCTGAACTTGACTCAAATATTCAGTCAGAAAGTGATATGCCACTAAAAACAACAACTGTGAAATATTCATTCAAGCTGAATCCTCCACATCCAAGCCCACATTCTTCATGACCATAGACCATAGAAAGAAATCTTCATACAGAAATGTCAAGCTGGTCATAACAGAACAAGCCTCTGAACCTGTTTCACCACGGCCTCCTCCTCCTCCTCCTCCTCCTCCTCCTCCTCCTTCACTGACAAAATCCAGATTATTACAGTCAGCTTCTTCATATCAAGTACAGGATAAGTGTTTTTGATCTGTGTCCACTTAAAATCAACTCAAACAGCGTGACGCAATCTGAGCCCGTCAACCACAAAATTGTGCAGGCCATTATCTGACATCTGAAATCCACCTCCTGCTGCCGTGATGTTTCTTCTAACAGGCTCCTGCAAAGCTCCGTCTAACTGCGTCGCTTCAGATCCTTCTCAAATTGTCAACATGTTTCTTCTTTCAAAGCGTTCCTAAAGGCTCTTCAAACGTTTTAACATTAAGCCACTGTTTAAAACAGATCTCTCATAAACCACAACAGGCCCAAGGGAACAACGTGTTGGCTGTTTTGACGTGTTCTTGTCGGGATGTGGACGACACTGACTGTGTTTCTGTCCTTAAAGCTGAAAACAGCCAGTTTACACCAGTCTCATCAGCAGTCAAATATACAGTATTTGACAACATGTGAACTGCTGTGTGATTGGTCGAGTCTCTGTCATGGGACACATTTCCCAAGGCTGGATTCAGATCACTTGTCCTTTATTATACTGAGAGATTATTTATAATATTATAGATCAATAATGCGAGCCACTTACTTTAACATGACCGCAGTGATGCGTGAAATACAACCCACAGTATTACTACTATGACTAATGGTACAGTTTGAGCACGACGGCACGGTACGGCTCGACTCTGTTGACCTGAACAGAAATGTGTCGCCGACAGACTGCCGACCACTGATTGGTCAGAGAGTGTCGTCACTGAAGAGTCATGAGCCCCGACGTCCGTCACAAGAATCAAAGCAAACAATTAACTGCAGATCAGTTAAAAAGACTTAAAAATCCTGAAAACATGCGTTAATCTCCAACACTTAGCAAAGGACTTTTCTACAATCTCAATATTTAACCGAGGAGTGTGTATTTAGTGACACAAATCGAATCACAACCTGTTCAGCTGTATTTTAATAATTAGTTAATTCTGTGCTCTGTTCATGCAGGAAGTGCTGAACTCATCTTTTTAGTGAACTGATTCTAATGATTCAGTTCCACTGAAAAACAACTGTTTGTTTGTGACTAGTAAAAAAAAACAAACGATGAAATTGAAGTGGAAAAAGACGCCATCATTGGTAGGATTCTTTTTTGCCACCTCACTTGTGGGCAGAGAGGACATTTGTGTCTTTACATAAGTGGACATGAGAGTGGACCAACATACCATAAAGCACCATTCTGTGGTCTCTTCTGTTCAACATGTATATGCTGCCACTAGCTCAGCATGGAAAGCAATGAAATACAGTATGTTGCCACAGATTTACACACACACACACACAATTGTTCAGTTAAACAAAGATAAAAGTGAAATAGGAAGAAAATAGTGCTCAGTGGCTTGATTTTGAACGGACTACATAATCCGCCCACCACCTTCAGAACAAAGTAAGGACTGAAGGACTGACGTCTCAGTGAGCTTTGAAAAGGACTTGTGTTTATCGACCTGACTCGTTGAGCTTAGCTGAATTAGCACAAGTGTAATTACAAGAAAATCAATCATTAGACTCCAGCTCTTTAATTTTATAGATTTATCTCATACAATTTTAATTTAGTTTACATGGTGCTGGAAATATTATTTATGATCTGACGCTACATTATGTACCATCCAGACTCCTCAGCTTAGCTGGGACAGGTGTGTTCTCTGTCCCTGGACTCGGAACAAAACACCGAGGAGCAGCATTCCCTTTTTATGATCAAGCTCCCAGAGAACAGGTTTGCTGCTGCTTACTCATTTTTACATTCCTCTAACTTTCACTCCCTTGCATTTTTTATTTTACTGGATGCAGCCCATGAGGCAGTTTATTCTGCCTTAGAACTTTATATTCGCCCTCGCAATTTTTTCCCCCACATTAACTTAAACAAGGTAAAATGTGTGTCACCGTTTGGTGATGAATCACAGTCACAGTGACCAAGACGACACAAGTAGCTGTTTGCTGTCACCTGTGATTGACGGACAATAAGAATAAAGAAGACGAGATGATGAGCCAGTTTTTATACGGCTGCAGTTTGAAAATGTCAGGACACGATGACCATCTCAACTTTAAACTGCAGGATTGCTCGTCCCTGCTACCTCCCATATGGACGTGATCCATCACTCCTGGAAACTTTGTCAGGAGCAGCTCACCTGGGCCAGAAACTGGGTCAGCAACAGGACGAGCAGCAGCAGTATCAGTCGTCACTGGGTTCACTATAGTAGCAGCATGAGCTGTACCCATAGATTGTTTAAAAAAAGCAAAGTGGACCCTGTGAAACTTCAGAGATTTGTGATTTGACCATGTCAGTTTGTCTTTCTGCATGGAGGTTGCATGTTCTCCCCTTGTGTGCGTGGGTTTGCTCCAGCTTCTCACGCTCTAAATTGACCAGTGAATGGCTGTGTGTCTCTATGTGGCCCTGTGATGGCAAACTGTCCAGGGTGTGACTCCGCCCATTGCCCTATTTCCCAGCTGAGATTGGCACAGCACAGCATCCCCCGCGACCCTCCTGTGGAGGATGCAGTGGTAGAAAATGGATGGATGGAAGATGATATGTGTAGCTTTAGCATTTAAAACAAATTAAAAACATTGCATGTGTCTGGTTGCCAGACTCTCCAAAAATATGGAAATAATACGCTGCACTTATACCGGCATTATTCTGTGCTCATGCACAAACACCTACTCATACATAACTGTCCCACTGTCAATGTTGACACATGGTGGAGTAGTGGTTGATGACCTGATCGGATCAAGATACTTACCCCAGTTTCCTCCCACAGTCCACAAAAAAACATGCACAGGTTAATCAGACACACTAAATGTTGGTGTGAATGTGTGAGTGAATGGTTGTTCATGTGTGTGTGTGTGTTGGCCCTGCGGTGGACCCGTGACCTGTCCAGGGTGTGACTCCGCCTATCGCTGACCCTCATGTGGACGATCATGTGGACGATAAAGTGGTAGATGGATGTTTCCTCAGTCTCTGGTGACGCATTATTGAAGTTAGTTTATGTCTTAGTACAGTGTGTTCCTTATGTCCACTTTAACTTCTTGGGAAAACGTTAACTGACACTATAAATTAAGTGAAAAATAGCAACCAGCAGTAGCGCCCCCTACTGGCTGTACAGTAAACTGTCCCTTCCAACTAAGTTTATGAAACAGCCAGACATGTAGGAAGTTGTGCGATGTGTCATGGAGATCACATTAGAGGGATTTTCAGAGTATTCATAATCCACTCCGTGCACCTTGAATGGTCACAAAGCATGAAGGTTTTAACGAGGCGTAGACAGTCCTTGCAATCCGATAAGAGAAGCACGGATGGTGGCGTGCTGAGCCAAGAAAACACTTCTGTCACAGCTGACAACAGTCTTTAAAAACTCTTAAAACCCAAATGGTAAAAGTAAAATCCTCCTTTAGTTTAGTTTAGCATCAGTGTGTCAAAGCTCGGAAACTCTCTGGTCCCCATGTCCCAGACGTGGTATTAACTTCCGTCCTGAGAGATCCAGTCAATGCACCCGGTGCACCTGAATGTGTCTCCATATCCAACCACTCAAACCCCATTCACATGTGGAAAGGAATGCATTCTTTTACATATATGAATATGTAATATGTCCTCGACTAATGTCCTCAGAGCCACGCAGTAAAGACGTCCTCTGACCCGCTGCAGGTTCCTGGAGAAACGAAAGCACTCGTCCTCCAATAAAGAGGCAAACGTTTTTATTTGCTGCCGCTGCCACAGTATCAGCTGATCGACACATGATTTCTTCTTTTCACATCGTTAAAGTGTCGCGTTACACCCGGGCGTATATACTGCATTGATTCCTCCCAGCTCTTTTCTTTATCTTTGTACCTGTCACTCACACTGATGCACAGACACACATCTACACACGCCGACACACACACACAAATGGAAACAGACACATTTGTGAACAAAGTAATTCTATCTCCACAGAAACAGAAATAACATCCATGTGTATTTGCACATGGATGTACTTTGCAGGTGAGGTGAGGTGAGGTGAGGTGAGGTGATATTCAACCTCATCAATGGATGTTGCCAAATCGTACACCGTGTATCTTGAATGCCACGTGTTGTAGTTAGTAATGAGATCTCTGAGGGCCGACCTTGTCTTAAGTCGTACCTCTCTCATTTTCACCGTCTTCTGTGATGTTGAAAAGTGAAAGGTAATTTCGGCACTCTGCTAGTGTACCGATTCTTGTGCAACTTCAGCCATGTGAATTCATCCAGTGCAGGTTGCTATGGAAACTGAGGCAATATTGAATCAGATCAACTGCAGAAGGTGGGAAAAATAACAGGTAATACATTGCTGGGGCTATTGGGACAAAGGTGATGCCCATGTAGAATAAAAAGTGGCTGTTTCAGCGTTTGCTGCCAGTGTGTCAAGATATCATCAGGCGTCCATACTTTTATTTTACATACCCACTTTAATGTTATGCTGGTACATGGACTGATTGCCCAGCATCGAAGAAGAAGATCCCAAACTCCTGCTTTACATAACACACACTGTCAAAACACAATAGACTTGAATCTGCTTTGCTTCTCATTCCCAGGCTCCTCCTCCTGCAGAGGATTTCTCCATGACGCCCAAGAACCATTACAATGAAGTGATTGTGTGAGTGCCAGCTCGTCAGGCTGCTGGCCAGAGAAAAACTCACCATGTGCCATTTTTAACCAAAGATTCTCACATTTAGAAAGTGCGCATACATTAGCGTGTGGCAGCGCCTCATGGTAACAAATAAAGAACTGTGAATTCTGCCCGTGTTCGTCTTCTACAGAATACGTGGATGTGATTTGTCATTATTACTGCAAAGTATCTGACCAGTAGAAGTACATTTCTGGAATATTTAAACAGCAATGTATTCAGTAATCAGTCGAACAGTCAGCTTTCTGTCTAATATATCAGATGGGTCTTAAAATAACCAATTCCTTTTGGTGTGATGGGCCATGTCTGCATCTGCGCTATTGGAAAAGACCTAACTGTCAGTGATGTGCGAGAGACAAATGAATCTGTCCCGGTCTCTTTACGGCGCGCAGCACAACTGCAGTAAGAGTTAAATCCTCTGTATGAGTCTTGTTTCATGATTAATGCTCTTGTGCATCTGCTGAGCAAGTGCACATAGCATAGCCATCTGTCCTGGCGACTGACTGTTTGGGAGTATGCTGAGAGGGGAGCGATGGAGAGGGATGGGAAGCATGTGTGTGTGTGTGTGTGTGTGAGATAAATGAGAGCAAAAGCTGAGGCCAAACGTGAGCGCATGTGTTTGTGCTGCGTGTGGGTGTAAGTACGTGCAGATTAATGCGAAAACTCAACTGGATAACTTTGAATTAGCCTGTGTGTGTGTGTGTGTGTGTGTGTTATCATGGCCAGACTATCTGATGCTCAAGCGTCAGCGTGGTGTGTTTCTTCAAATGCTCTTGCACAACAGATTGGCTGTTTTGGCTCCACTGTCAGCAACAGATTTCTTTGTTGCTTGGAAGTTCACAGGATACATGTGCATACTTTTCCTTTCCATTGTTTTCCCACGTTCATATAGACACACACACACACACACACGGGAAGGATTTCACAACCTCAGATGTGGAGCGTGTGCAGGGTCTCGGTTTAAGTACAAACGTGATCCTTATACAAGGCGTGTACATCTGTTCACGCGTGTTCTGAGCAGGAGCTGATTAAATGATCTGCAGACACAGGGGAACCTTAATCCCAGATTGAACCGTCTACACACTTGTTTTCAAATGTAAACTGAGAAAAGAGGAATCATTGTAAATAAAAGATGTTTCGTAAAGAATTATTCATTAATTTGAGGAGACAAATTTATATTTATTACTCCTTAATAATTCATTAATTTAATTTGCATGGTTATTACAGAGTGATGACTTCTGTTGCTCAGTTTTACTGATTTGTGAATTCTCCCTTTTGTCTGCATTGTATCTTCTCAGGCCCCTGGAAACATGTTTGATTTTTTTTTTTTTTTAAATGAAAGAAACCATTCATATGCTTAAATTCTCAAGTGAATTCTATAGTTACTACTGTAGGCAGCTACCTCCTCAGTAGGGCTACACAATCAATTTTGGCCTCTTGTGCTTAAATGAAAAATTAATCAAGTCATTTCTGAACCACTGCCTGACTACATACAGTACACACACGTGTCAGTCACAGCTGCTGCTGCTGCTGTTCCTGCACCACACAGCTCCAAGTTTCATGAATGATGTTATGTTACATTGTTCACAGCTTAAGTCATTGCAGTTAGTTTACAAGAGCAGCTGTTGTGATTGTTGTGACGTGTTGCCTCCATTAAATTCACATTTTAACTGTTCACATTACTGATGTTTTTCTGCATTATTTCATGAGAAATATGTCAAAGAAAAAAGTCTAACAAAACTATTTTTTTTAATAATCCTGCTGAGAAATTCTTAATAGGTGATTCAGCTTTAAAGCTTGTCAAATTAAAACCCTGAGGTCCAAGAGGACAAAGATGAGGGTAGATGATCCACTGAGGAAGATGATTTCTGTGAAATAGCTGAAAATATTACTTAAAAATAAGTCAACTTTATACTTGTTTGTCTTTAATCTTTATTTGGTTGCACACTCTTTACAATGATTTTGTACAACCTCTGGATCAGACATGCTGACATCTGCTGACATCTGCTGACATCTGCGGCGACTGGTTAAAATCTCACGATTACCGCGGTGTGTTAACCAGTGTCAGCTTATCAGTCCATCAGTCAATGCAGTGTTGGTTTTTTGGTCATGAGGACACAGCAAAAAGTTGTTTATAAAGACATAATAACGTGGGCAGCTAATAATAAACAGTAACTGTTGTCTTAAACAAACTCACCTCCTCATTATTAATCTCCAAACCAGCGTCACATTTACTGTGTTGGCAGCCTGTCATCAGTCATTCTAATACAAGCAGGGATGGATGATCATTAACAGCCGATCATCGTCTCACATTCTGTAGTTTATCATATGTCAACGTGTCGCGGTGCAATTCAACTCTATTTACATGTGACACGATGAGAGAGTGACCTTCGTATTTGAGGTAAAGAAAGGTGTGATAAGACCGTCAAGTATGACAAATGACAGCCTTCACACCTGCAGCATGTTGACATTTTACTAATGGGCTGGACAGCGTGTGTGTGTGTGTGTGTGTGTTTGATATAATAATCCATTAGTGATCATAAAGACGTTGAAGTTCTACTCTACTAAATTTCACTTAAGTTTTGATGCAACATTGAAGTCATTGAAGTTACTATGGGTGAAATACTTTAATAAATATAATCTGTGTTAAATAGATCTGTATTCTGACAACTTTAAAGCAGACATTTGCCAGTTTGGTCATGGTTGTGCCTTTTTATCGACAGAGCTCCCCCTACAGTTTCAGATTATGTATTATTCACAACACCGCAATAAACATCCATCCATTGTTTACCGCTCTATCCTCACTGTCGTAAAAACTCACCGCTGACTCTCACTTGCATTTGTTTTCAGCAGCGACGGCAAACACCAGCCGTGGAGCCATGTCCATGTCCGTGTCCATGTCCGTGTCCATGTCCATGTCCATGACCATGTCGGTTGCCATCCATTTTGAATGCTTCTGCGTTTTTCAATTCTGGCCGATCTGATGTTTCCTTGTGTGGCCCCTCGCGTGCTCAGATAGTCATTAAACACTATTGCTGCCTTGATCTTATAGCTGATACTGGCTCTAGAAGCCTTGACGCTTCGGGTCTCTCAATCTCAAAACTCTTGACAGGAAATCCAGGAGAAACTTTAATCCAATCAGTTGCCAGAACTTGAAAAAGAGGTGGAGGAAGCTCCTGGAGAAAGGAGGGAAATGTGAACAGCAGCAAGAGACAGGGCGTGAGGCAACAGTTAGCCCAAAAATAACTCACTAACCGCAGCTTTAAGGGCCTCCGGTCAGATCACATGTGGATCTGCCCACAGCCTTTATTCAAATACACTGTGACATCATCACTAACAAGAACAAAATGATGTTTTTAAGGAGTCTTACTGTGCAGATGTGTGTGTGTGTGTGTGTCAGAGAGGAAGAGAATCACAGCTGTTCTCCAGCTGCTGTTACATGAAATATGTTTGGTTTCACCATTAGTTTAACTAAGGAATCCTATGACATTCAATGCTAATATTGTGGCAGTTGCTGCAAATAAATGATCAGATAACGTGAGGTGAGGAGCTGCTCTCTTATCTGTCCTGAGGATGGATTGCATCCTTTCATGCTCAGGAATGAGGTCACATGTCCTTGTCCCACCATGTGATTGGATATCAGGACACATTCAGGAGCATTCAGACCTGGACTCGGCACGATCCACCTGAGATCTGGTCTCTATTACTATTATCAGTCTGAACCACGTCTTCATGATTACATTCTGCTGAAGGAGAAGCTCACTTTCATTTTTTGAAGCCAAGAGACGATTCACACAGATTTCCCTGTAATTTGACTGCATTTCACATCCATTAGATCTGGTTTGAACGTTGCCTTGGAGACCTGGTGAGAGCCAGATTATGTGTTGTATTGTTTCAAAATGAAATTTCATGAAATAATAGAAAACCTGCATGTGGTGCATGAGTGTGTGAGTGTTCATCTCTGTGTGTTTGTCCTGTGATGGACTGGTGACCTGTCCAGTGAGTGAGTGAGTGAGTGAGTGAGTGTCAGCAGTGTCTAATGTCAGCAGACATTTGCCTTAACGAATAAACAGTTAGATATTTGATGGGAAACATTTTGAAAGTTAATTAGCGGTTTTATTGATTGATTTTTTTCAGTGTTGGTTGGAGCAGAGATGTTTCAAATGGCTCTTAAATCAATAAACGTTTTATGTTGAGCAGCCAATTACTGTTTCTGCTGATCAGTTAATTTTTTTTGTCCGTATAGAATTTACACTTAAATGATCATTATTTTAAAAAAGACAACAACTCAAAGGAATAGTTACATCCTAATGACTGTGCTCTGCATGCTCTCTGTGCTGAGTCGCAGCAGGGACTGATGGGACAGGTGGGACAAGTGGGACAGATGGGACAGGTGAGACAGGTGGGACAGATGGGACAGGTGGGACAAGTGGACAACAATGCAATGTTTATATGTCTCACCTATCTATGTCAGCTTACATCTATGATGTCCTATATGTTTACCACTTTATCTCACATCAGTCAGCCTTTGTGACAGGGAAATTCAGTTAGCTGCTTTGTTCTGCTCACTCCCCCGAACCAAAGTCCAGGAAGAGTAAATCAGTAAAATCAGTACTTTATCTCACCATCAGTAAGATCAAATGTGATATTTACTGGGAATTAGGTCATTGTAATTCTCTTTTCAGATGAACCATAAGAGACAAGTCCTGAGTCACTGTGAACTAAAAGTCACTCGGCTTTTTCCATCAGAAAATGAAGCAAAGGGAAGTTGTGATTATGGAAAGCAGGAAACAGAGTGAAGTGGAGAAAAAGTCACGCTGCTGCAAGAGATGAGACAAGAAAAAAAAAGAATAAGGATAGATGGAAGTAGACAGAGATGAGCATGGGGTCATTCTAACAGGGAATTAATCATTCTGACAGCCTCCCTCCCTCCCTCCCTGCCACACACACACACACACACACACACACACACAGGTTTGAACATGCAGTTGTGCCTTGTAAGGCACTGCATTGGCTTCCATCGATTGGACAAACTAAACAAAGCGTTAGGACTAACTGACTGCCTGATTAGGACCAGGTTTTGGTCCCCATGAGGACTGCTGGTCCTGACAAGAACAATTCCCAAAGAGGCAACAAATACAAGAACACACACGCACAGGTTTACACCGCTATCCATCTGTCCTACATTATCTTTTATTCACTTAGACAGCCAAACTAAAGCTCTATTCATAACCATAAGCAGTTAATGCCTAATCCTTAACTTTAACTTTACAAATTTACTTTTACTTAACCAGTAACTTAGAAATGAGGTTCTGCGTCATAAGGATCAGGTTTTGGTCCCGACAAGATCTGTGTTTATGCTGGAAAATGTCCTAAAGAGATGACAGAGACAAGTACGCACACACACACACACACACACACACACACACACACACACAAACTTGTTAGTGAAGACACATCATAGAAGTACCAAAGTACCTCACCTTAACCCTTACCCTTACCTAATCCTAATCCTAACAAGGTCAAAATGGATTTTTTTGGCCCTTACAAAGATATAAATAAACACACACACACACACACTACATGTGTGCTATATGCTGTCCTTCAGCCACTTATCAGTATTAAGATTCACATCACAAAGCCAGTTGGCCACAGATGGTTCAGTCTAAGTGTGAAATGAACACACACATGAATCTAGAGAAACTGTTTCTCTAATCATGGTTTGTTGGTTCAGACGAAGAAGAAAATCTGACCCGTTTCTGTTCACAGTGGCTTCATAAAGGACTAATATCTGGATTATTGAGTCATTTAAGGATTAATAACAGAAACAGAGGCAGAGATAGAAATGACAATACTTTTCACATACTTGCTTCTTTTGTAGGATTTAGAGGGGATCAATCAGGAGAAATGAAATATATCAATTATTATGTCTTCCTCATTATATTGTTTACACTGTATTTAATATGTGTTGGTTGTTAGTGACATTTAACAGCAATTAATATTTGAAATGTTGCATTACTGCTGTCATGTGGATTTAATCATCCATTGCTTCACCTCATGATGTGCCCCGTCCTTACAAAGGACTGAGATTAGATTAGAATAGAATAGAATAGAATAGAATAGAATAGAATAGAATAGAATAGAATTCAATATAAAACCAAACACTTTTATTTTGGAATTCTATGAAATGTCATCATTGTTATATATTATCACAAAAAGTTGGACTTTGTTTCCACTCCATTGGCCATTGAACATGTGTTTTTGGGATAATTGAGTGTTTTTAATTGATCTACAGTTTGATTCTTGCTCATGTCTCTGACAACGCTACGCTATAGTATCGCCTCAGCTCAGAGCAGTTATTAAAGAAGTAGCAGGTACGATCACTAATGGAAAAGCAAAAAAACACACGCTGTGCAGAGGCAGGTCAGGTCGTGCCGTGACCATGTAGATGAAGCCCTTTATATTACATAGGGAGAGGGTCTTCATTGTTACCAGTAGCATCATGTTTGTACAGTAGCCCAGACTTTGCAACTGCAACACTAGATGATGTTTTTTTCTCTATCCTTTTCCTTTTCTGACACGTAGATTTGTTGCAGGTTTTATTATGAATGCTCCATGATCATGGTCTCTGTTGCTTGTGACACCAGAGAATATATGGTAATGGTACTTTGCTTATACAGTAGTGCTTTTATATCTTAACAGAATGACTTTAACTCTCACTCACACACCGACAGGGACAGTTTTCATCCATTCAAGTCCTTTAAGAAAGCTGTGAGGTCAGCAGCTCTCTCGCTTACTCCCTGGTAAGAGACTTGGTGTGATGTATACAACAGTATGTTGGCTGCACTGTAAATGCACTGACAACATTCATCGCATTACAGGCAGGAAACCACAGCTGGTCAGGAGGCCATTACAGCAGGTCCAGTGTTGATGCAATGAATCGACTGTTCACATCGTGAAAGCATGACGGTGGACGTTTGTGTCATTAAATGTAAAATATCCATAAATAAATCAAGTCTTGCTACTTGGCAGCCATCTTGGTAACACCTCTGGCAGCAACACCAGGCTTCTATCTAAATGAATGGGTTGTGAGCTGTAAGTTCACTTTGGACATTAAACATAATATGGATTGAGGATGATAAAAGCACTTAAAGCAGCAGCAGAAAACTTTTGTGTGAATGTTCTTCTCTGCAGTGTTTAGAATGTGAAGTGATGCAGTTCCTTGTCATTCTGAATTTGTTTGCCATTGTTCTAGTCTTTAGAAATGTTGAGATCAACTGAACCTACAGAACAACTTTGACATCACGTTATTAATGGTTCAGAAATAAATCTTTCAAAACAGAATTCACAGAGAAGTAAAACCAGCTGCAATATTTTTTAATGCTGTGGCTGATCAGTATAAACCCAGATTGTGTCATGTTTATATCACCATTACACTCTGCTATCAGTTTTAACAACATATCAGCAATTTTAAGATGAAAAGTTGTCTTTTCTAGCATTAATCAGTGACTTTGGCCCAAAATAAGGTTTTTTTCACTGCACATTTCTGATTTATATGTCAAAGATCTGTTGAAATTGTCATAATTCCCAACTGTCACAAGATGACTGGAAGATATATGTCCCATGTTGGCTGTTAGAAAGCATTGATGCTTGACTTTTATTCAAAACAAAGTCAAGTGGTTTGTCTCTTTTCTGTAATAGCACCATTATTTATGTGGACTAATTGTTTATCAGTGCAGAGTGGGTTTCTGTTAGCCTTAGCAAACATGGCAAGTTAAATATCTGCTGCCATTAAATATAGATAAGGCAGTTTTTTTAATAAGTGGGTAGAAAAAAGACTGAAATCCCTATGAGACATAATGACCCAAAGACCAAGAGATACTACTGACCTATGAACACTCTTGAGACAATGTCACATTTGAACGAAGAGCTTGAACTTTTGCAGAACACTACAGAGCACATGGACACGCTCACTGTATGGAAAGTTTATTGTAAAGTCTATAAGTTGCTGAGATTAGCTTGTCAGTGTGTTGCAGTAGTACAGTCATCCAATTAAAATGAAACTATATGAAGAAATACACAAATATGCAAGTCGAGTGCTCCAGTCACTGCATCTAATGAGGGATTTTGGTGAGCAATTTGTTGTGGATATGAATATAAACTGCTGGAAGAGTTGTGTCCTTCAGAGCTAATAAACAGCTGTTGGTTTAACTGCTCTCTGGCCGTAGGTTACGTCTGCTAATTGCTCCTCTTCTAAAAGAAATGAGATTGATGATTCTGACACATTTATCCTACTGAGCACCACATAAATCACTGTGAAGGCATCCTGGCCTCTGCAATTAGTAAAGAGACAGACGGTTGTAACATGTGCGGGACTTTAAATTCAGCTCCAGCACTTTGTAATCAAGCTGGAGTGAAACATCGACCCACTTCCCACGATCAGATGTTGCATTTGTAAGTTTCTGTGCAAACTCACATTTTAAATGATATGGGTAACTTTTATATATTAACAAAAGTAATCATTAAGTCTATCAGCCAGTGGTGGCTCGTCAGTAGGAGGCGCTCAGGGACCGCCCCACCTCTTTCTTATGAAGAAGAATCATAGACGTTCATTAAAGGGCTCTTTGTGATGCTGCTGTGTTTGTTTATTTCACATTCTCTTACAGTGCTGCGATAGTATTTATGTTCTTATTGAAGATCTTTTACTCATAACACTTGTTATAATTTACAGAAACTCAGTGAAGAGGGAAGTGACTTTGACGTCAACTCATTTTCAAAAGTGTTTTTGTTTATTTTTCAATATCAACTTCCTGTTGTTTTGGGAATGAGACGTGTGTCTCAGAGCGGCCGTGTGATGATCACATTTATCTCTGAAAATGAGTAAAAAAAACCACATATTTTTGGTGAAGTGTCCCTTTAACTTTAAAACCATCTTGTAGACAATATTTTTGAAAGATCTTAACATGACCTAAATGTAATCTGCTTTAATCTGTATTGACCCAGTGTTGAATCATTATTTAACATTAATTTCATTGTATTGTTACTGTGTTTGTTCTGCACCAAAATACCACAACAAAAGTAGGTAAGTTATTATCTACTTGGCAATACAACTGTTTCAGATTGAGATTAAATTACACCTTGTCATGGGGTTAAAACACAAAAAGTCCTTGTTACAGATATAAAACATGATATGTCATAGCTGTAAAGCACACTATAATGACACACTGGATGCATGTGCAGTGTGTCTCTCACAGCTCTGTAGTTCACACCACACAGGTGTCTCCTGCTCACCTGCTGTGGAGCCTCTGCTCTCTCTTACCTGGAGTTTGCTTTTGAAAAATCATAAATCGTTCTTTTAACTACTCTAAATACTCCTCTTTACAGGACTGCTCAGTATGAAGCAGCACATCTGTCACACATTTCCCATCAAAACTGTCTTTAAAAAAACAAACAAAACAAAAACAAAATAGAATGGTGTCATGGAACTGTAAGTGCTTTTACTTTGAAACAGGAGCAGGACGTGATGTGTTGGTTGAGAGGTCTGTTCTGAAAAACATGAGTACCTAATGATGAAATGACAGGTAATGGTCAGCCCAGGCATGTATGCACTGTGCATGCACTGTGGTCCATTGTTGGTGCACATGTGCACACTCTCAAACCTCCTCAGGGAGACATTTCAGGGACATCAGAACCTAAACAGAGAATAAAAACCGAGCTGTCATTGCACTAAAAACTGCACATCCTAGGACACTTTATATTTACTCGCATGAAACTATACTGTGTTACATTTGGCTGTGTTCATTTGTATGTATTTCTGTTTTTTTTATACATTTTTATATAGCTTTTTTACTTTTATACCTTAAATTACATTTGGTTTCATTTGTTGTGTTTGTGCAATGACAGATTCTGATTGTGGTGTTAATTTGACGTAATATACTGTAAATGATGACATGTGAAACAATTTAGTAAAACCTTTAAGGAAATCAGGAAAGGAGACGAGGCAGGAAACACATGTGATTAGAGTCAAGTGTTTAGTTTGTTTTCTTTAGTTTGTGACAGTTAGAATAATATTGTAAGGTCATGAATGTTTATATCTTGCACCTCTTGACATATTATGTCAAGATATAAACATTTGGATCAGAATTGCAAAGGCTGTAATCAGGTTGTTTAAATGTGACTTCTGAAATCAATATGCTGTCTTGTAGAAGGAATGTGTCACCTGCTGAAACCAACTGGAATCTTTCATTATCAGGTTTAAGAGGACTCAATAAGACCATTTTAAGCATTAAAGTTGGTTTAATGCAGGGCAAGAGGATGTGGCATGGTCTGAAGTGACAGGAGACTTAGAAATAAGGCACAGGGAGAATGAATGCATGCTGGGCCTCAGATGGAATATGGTGACCTGTAAATACATTTACACACAAATCTAATCAGTCATTATGTTTATATCTGCACTTTTGTGTTTGATTGGATTTCAGAGCCAGTGAGTTAAAGGATCGGTCACCAAACGCTGACTATGAGATCTCCATGTTGCGTTGAAACGGATATTTTGGTTTTCAAAGACAGCGTACGAGTTTTGGAGGATGAAAGACTTTTCAAAATCGATACTTCCATAACTTTTCTATCACAGCCAACAACATGCACATGGGTTCTGTGTACTGTCAAACTACTACAGTATGCTTTGTACCTTATATTGAAAATCTGTATTATATTTGGCAGTTGATGCATTGGTTTTGCATATCAGCATAATAGTAGATGTGGAACTATCACTTTCAAATTCAACTCCCAGCATTAACATTATTAACATTACAACATTATGTGGAGCTGAAAGTGTGTGTTTCATAGTGAATTCACTGTCGTCCACTGATGGAATACAAATTCTGATATTTGGTGAACCTCCTTTAGCTTTGATTACAGTGTAACTGTTTGTTTTTAGATGTTAGCTTTCCTTTTTTCTTCTTCTTATTACATTGTGTCAGAAGCAGGTGAGGAGCATCTGTTCACTTCAGTGTGTGTATTTTTACTAATACCATGTGAAATGACAATAAATGTTGTGGGATTGTTAAGAGAAGCTCAAACAAGGTCACAACATTTATCTCTATCCAGAATTGAATTTCCAGCCAACACCTTGTATTGATTATAGGAGAGTCAGACGGCTGCCTTAAGTCTTCTCCGACATAGCCCAAAGATTCTCTGAGGGGTTAAGGTCTGGACACTGTGGTGGACAATCGATGTGTGAAAATGATGACTCATGCTCCCTGAAGGTCGAAAACCTGGTAAATTCAGTTTATTCAGTCAGCTGACTTCATTTTTTGATTGGACACACAACTTGACCAACTGAAGCAGGTCCAGATCATGACACTGGCATTGCACTGTTCTGTGGTAACATTAAGCATGACAGCTGCATCATTTCATCCACCTCTGATCACTAGCTGAGTTTTCCAGTCATTTGATTTCACGTCTGGTAAGGACACCATTTTTGGCACCAATCTTCTTAAAAAGGAAACCAATCACAAAAGCCTGGAGAACAAGAGGTGGATTTAATGTGATGACAACAAAGAAATGACTTCTAGCTGCTTTTGTATACATCCAACATAGCAGCCACTGAAGAGCAGCTGTCTTTTGATTTGGCTGTTGTTTCCCTTTTAAGCGAGCAAAAGTCATGATACGCCATGGCTCCTAGAAAACTGCACATTTGTACATTTGTTGACCACTTTTCCATCTTCCTACATATTTCATCCGCATCATTGATCTGGTTTGGTTGTAGGTCTGTCCAATTGCGTACAGAGTGGGGGGTGAATGCACCCTCTCCAGACTGCATCTCAAGTCAGGCTTAGCCATCACAGGCTAAAACTGGACTCATCAGACTTCATGACATTTGTCAATTGTTGCAGAGCCCAATCTTTATGCTCCCTCACAAATAGAAGCATTTTTAGAAGCACTGATAAGTGTTAAAGTTGCAGTATGTCTTCTGTCAACAAACCACTGTGGCTCCTCTCTCCTAATCACCCCTCCTTACTCATGACACACACACACACACACACACACACACACACATGCAGCGGCAGCTCTCACCGTCTGCCAGAGGTTACATTTTAAATCTTTATTTGTCGCTTCTGGAAGTTATGTGCTGTATATCTGTCTTATAATGTACACTTTCAGAAACAATATGCAACATTTGTCCAACAGCTTGTCACTGGGGCAGTACCCTTGGAAGTACACCTATTGTACCCCTTAACAAGGGTACATATTTGTTCTCTTACAGTTTATAAATAAATAAACTATGTACCCCTGGGATCAATTATGGACCTAAGTGCTCTAGGACTAAAATCTACCCCTTGAAAATGGTACAAAGTTGGTCTTTAGAGGGTAGAATTATGCATCTATTCTGCATCTTGGACACTTGGAGCTGCATGGCACAGTGAACAGCAGCAGCTGTTGTTCTGTTTGGCACATACATGCAGTTGTTTAGAGAGCGCTCCATCTATGTTGCGTTCTATTGGCATTGCACGCATTGTGGAGTCTTTTACTGAATATCCAGGTTTATTTTAAACATTTTCATATATGCATTTCTGCAGTAATTCTTTAATTGAAGGCGCTTTGCTTTGATAAATCCAGGGATTTTATGCCAGGAAGTGTAAAACATCCCCTTTAAAATTGAATTGAAACCCATCAAACATCTGTTTTGGAAGTCTGCTTCAAACAGTTAATGATTGAAGACAGAAATGGTTGACTTCAGTGTTTTACTTCCACGTCTAATTTAGTAACTTCCAAGTTCATGCAATTCTTTTCATCTTTGTTACAGTAGGTTTTTAACTGAGGATTAGCCAAATGAGAGATGCTCAGCCCTGTAGCAGTTGTGTCTCTTTATGATGAGTGTGGAGCCAGGATTTGTTGGAAATCATTGGCCTCTAGGAGTAGAAAGCTGTAAAAGAGCTAGCAAAGCAGAACTATATACTCGCCCTCCTCTACTCTGATAATTAAACCCGCAGAGGGATGGCCAGAGAGCGTGTCTCTAATAGACAAGGACAAAGCAGAGGGCTTAAATTAAAACCTTGGCCCTCACTGTGTGCTCATTTGAGCTACATGCATTATGCAGTGGCCTATTACATCCTTGGTCCAGGTGGGACTGATCACTTTTCCTCTTAAATATTAGCATTTCATTTTCCTTTCCTTTCTCGGTGGAGCTGAAACTCTTCCTAACACACAGTATTTGTCTGTCCCTAAACCTCTCGTTCCAACTTTCTGTGTATGTCTCATCCTTAATTAGTTTCTTTCTACATTACATTCATATTAATGACGTGTTTTTCTTTTCTCTTTGTCGTCATTATTCTGCCTTTGTGACTGTCCATTGTTTGACTGATTCCTGAGTCTCTGTCACTGAATTGCGATGAGAAGGTTTTGGTCTGATAGTATAAAAGGCAGCTCTGCTCTCTCCCATCACTTCCCCATATACTGGGATTTAATGTATTTAAAGTGTAAGTTCATGCAACCACATCCAGCACTTGTCATGGTAATAGCCACGTGTAGCTATATTTGCATAATACTCTGTTAAGGAGTGTAATCTTTTATGTTAAATCTTTTATCAGGCCCATTTGTGGCTGACTTCCCGAGACATACATCACCACTAAGGGCAAATGTCTCCTCTCAAGGAATCAAATATGTATAAACCGAGCAAATTGTGTGATCCTTGTCAGATCTCTGCTGAGGAACACCTATCATTATTTCAAAATGACTCTCCATATTCATTTATTATGTATGTCCCGCTCGTTTTATTCTATTAGCTGAAACAGCAGCGGCTTCATGACATGCAATGGTTTTCATGCAGTGATTGTGTTCGGAGAAATGAACACAGCAGGCTGTTGTAAAGTGTCCAATATGTGTCTTCTGGAATGAACAGAGCACAAATGAGGAGAGAACAGCTGTTTGAAATCTGAGAAATCTGAAAACCTTTAAAGAAGATGTGAAAAAGACAGGAGTTTTGTTGTTGTTGTTGCATACACTACACAACCATCATCAACTGTTTATGACAAAAAGTTTGACAACTTTGCAGCAGTTAGAGCGAATCGAGATGATTCACCAATGTACTCATCTTCAGTATCACAGCAAATCTGGCAAAAACTGATCATAAAATAAGGATTGTGTCTAAATATGAAACTAAATGTTGAATATGTTTATGTTTATTATGGGTTTTGATTGGTATTTTTGCAGTTGTTATCCCCACAGCAACGACTACTTGACTGTGAAGACAAATACTTGATCTAATGATAAAGAGCCAAGAACGGAATTTACAAAGAACATATTTACTAGGAATTCCAGCATTTGTATTAAAGTTTCATTGTCTTAACAGTGAATACAGGGAGTTACTGAGATGTCCATGAGATCTCTCAGTGGAAATGCACCTCACTGATTCTACTTTTTCTTTTTTCTTTTTTAAAAACTTGATTTGTGCTGTCTGATTTTAATGTTAGGAAATCCCTCTCATCTATGAAAGTGTCATCTCTCCAACACCTTTTTAAACCCATGCTGCCTGATATCAGCACACTCCCACCTGCACAGTTGGCACTACACAGTCACAGTGTTGGTCCTGGGCACAGCCGACACACTGGACTCCATCTGATCCAAACACATTTATTTTGGTTTCATCTGACCATGGAATATGCTGCCAACATTCATTAGGCTTCCTTTCATTCTCTCTGGCAGCGTTCCATCTTGCAGTTTAGTGCACTTTTGTGAGCAGAGGTTTATTTCTCCTTGTCTGTAGAGTTCTAGACTTCATGAAGAGTCCTTTATTTCTATTTTTTTATTTCTGATCAGCTGCTGAAACTCTTATTCCCACAGATTACCCCTGTGCCGAGTCAGAAGCACTACAAATGATGAACTGTGTGGGTGGCATCATTATTTGAGGATAACCACTGCTCCTATTTTTGGTGTAATTTCATTGAATGAGCAAGACCTTCAAATATGAGAGAGAAAAATTCCCCCTTAACAACAAATTACCTGAAAAAATCAGTGAATGAGTTTCTTCTCCTACTTGCCACAGCAGATCATCTGCCTCCATCTTGTGTGTCTCCCTTGTGTCCTCTTCTGTTACACCAACTGTCCTGTCCTCATGTCCTCCTTCACATCAATTCATCTTTTATTTGGACAAATAAAAAACATTACAAAATTATAACAAAAAGGCAAGAACAATCGATAACATAGAGTTCCAAATATGGTTTGTCCCACTCTACTTGGGAGAGACCGTGTAATAAGTCATGGTTCAGGTTTTTGTCGGGGTTCTGATGCCACAGCTCATGAAAAATGGAAGAATAAACATCATTTGATCTAATGTGAGTTACAATAACCCAGTATTTCTTCATAATTTATCTGTTTTGTCTCTTTATCCAACCAAAGCCTGTCTGTCTTGACTCTGTCTCGCTCTCTCCAGGTATTTGATTCTATCACATGCTTGACAGAAAAGAGATGAAGGCTTTGAAGCCGTAGCTCACTCTAGATTAGTTTTCACATCAAACAGCTTTAACCTGTTTGTACTCAATTACTTGGAAAATGTTTGATTTGTTTTCCACAATCCAAAGCAGGAGGCTCCCACGCTTAACTGCCAAACCCCACCTGCTGCGCAACAACTCTGTCATCCACCAAAGTTTTGTGAAGAGACTCACTCGGGATGCTGAGTTTCAGTGGTGCTCATCTGTGGGCACAAACCTCAGGTCTTCATGTCACTGGAGTTGAAAATGTTCCTCTGACATTCGTTGACATGACTGCATCACATTTCTACCACATCCCAAAAAGTTTCTCTCATGTTCATGAACGCATCGTGACACAACATGGAGCGTTATGATTCAGGAAGTTCTCGTTATGGCCACAGCACCATCCTCCAAGGATTTGACGGTGTAACATGTGACTCCTAAAGACATGAACATGATCAGAAACAACGTTAGACTTTAGATGAACTGTAAAGCAGACAACCCAACCCTTCTCTGCACAAGCTAACCCAGAATTAGAATTAGAATTAGGGTATAAGTTGAGCTACAGTTGTAGCTTGACTGTGCCATTTATTTGAACCGCTGTCCTATGCCCCTGTTTCAGCTTGTCCTTATGTGCCTGTGTCTTTCTTCAGTCCTCCATCCGTCCATTTTCTACTGCTTTATCCTCCTCATGAGGGTCGCGGGGGACCTGGGGCGATAGGCGGGGTACACCCTGGACAGATCGCCAGTCCATCGCAGGGACACATACAGAGACAAACAACTATTCACTCCCACATTCACACCTATGGTCAATTTAGAGTGACCAACCCGGAGAACCCGGAGAAAACTCCCACACACACACACAGGGACAACATGCCGGGGCTGGAACCCCAGACAAGAGCACTAACCTCCACACGAACCGTGGCCCTTCTTTCTTCAATCCTTTAATATCAAAAATCTTTAATTCTCTAAGCTGACAGAGCATAACTTCAGTTTTCTCCTCAGTCAGTAAATACTCTGCACTGGATTTCACCATTTTTCTTTATTTGTGTTGTTGTCATCTGTGGGTGGGAACCGTGAAGCATGCACAGAGCACTGAGGACCCTTTGGGTCAGGGTTGAATGTAAACATACAGTAGTAATGTAATGTAAGGTGTGTTAGTCCAAAATAAATGGTTCAGGTCACATGACCTGTTTCCATACGCTTGAATTGTAATGCCCTCTTTACTGTTAAAAAGCCTCTGAACCAATAAATCAAGCTGATTTGTAAGGAAATGGACGTCCGATTTTCTAAAGAAAAACATGGAGAGCACTGTATCTTTGTCTGAGTCCATGTTTGAAAGCATTTCTTTGAATGGAAAAATATAATGAAAATCCTCACAGCTGTAACGTTCAGAGACCTAATAACTGAACTTTGAGCAGTCGTATAAAGAGAATTCTCTATAAGTTTTGAACAAGTCTGATAAAGTTGTGTCCAGTTCATTGGTTTATAATAGTGTAGTGGATAACAGACATTTTTGTTGTACATGTTTAGAGAAATTTCAAGTTTAAATTCCCACATTGGCACTTTTTAATCAAAAAAATGATGACGTAGTAATAATTGGGAGTGATTTAGCATTCTCTAAATATGTACTTTTTGATTAAAATAAGCAAATGTGAGACTTAAAATGATTTTTGTCTCAAATTCCACAGTAAAAATGTCTGATTATGTCTGCTATGCTTCCAAACAGAACCTAGTCAGTCTTTTCCAGATCTTATGGAAAATGATGTTTTATTACAGTACAGATATCAGTCCAGTCATTTTCAACCTTTTAAACTGTGACGCTGTTAACAACACGTTTGTGCTGATGCATTTACCACCTACAGCCATTTCAAGTTAGACATTTCAAAGACATAATTCTCCAACTGTGTAACAAATATTCTTCTCCCACAAAGTAGAAATAAGCAGCTCACAAAATGATTCAGCTAAAGGACTGTTGTTGATTTATATTTACATTTTTACAGTGTGTGTGTGTGTGTAGTGAAGCATGTGATATATAGGATTTTAATTATATTGGATTTTACATTGTTGTCCTTGTGATAAGGACCAGGATCGGACAGATACCGAGACATCATGGTTTTTCCCATAAAAATAGATATTTGCAGTGACTGTGTCTTCATAACAAGCTCAATATCATTTCACATCATGATTATTTAGCCTCAGACATTGAACATGACACAGATGAAAAAAAAAAAAAAGGCAAAATGGGAAATTCTGTACAGGATGAAACATTTTTCTGGGAGACCAGGCTCGGCCGTCTGACCAGCAGCAGCAGCAGCGGTAGCAGTGGCAGCAGCAGCAGCAGCGGTAGCAGTAGCAGCAGTGGCAGCAGCAGCGGTAGCAGTGGCAGCAGTGGCAGCAGCAGCAGCAGCGGTAGCAGTAGCAGCAGTGGCAGCAGCAGCGGTAGCAGTAGCAGCAGTGGCAGCAGCAGCAGCGGCGGCAGCAGTGGCAGCAGCAGTGGCAGCAGCAGCAGCGGCGGCAGCAGTGGCAGCAGCGGTGGCGGCGGCAGCAGCAGCAGTAGTAGCGGTAGCAGCTTAGACTGTTGACACATAGCAGGGTTGGTTGTTGGGTTTAACCTGCTGATGCCAAAGTGTGAGTGTAACATCTGCAGCCTCTCAGACCAGGCTATGGTGTTCCGTGTTGATAAGTCTGTGTCTGCTGCAGCCTCACATTTCTGGTCTTTACTGACAGACGGGCAACATGATGTGATCTTTAGACAACCACCTCACAGATGGATTTGTAGTTGGTTGTGCGTCGTCTCTCAGCAGTGTGGTAAAGGGTTGTTATCTGAGGTATTCCAGCCTTTTTTCTTCTTTTTTCTCCTCTGACTTCTTTCATCAGCGAGGCAGTTGTATCCACAGGACTGCTGCTCACCTGATGGGTTTGTTTGTCCGTTTCTTTGTTTTTGTTTCATACATTCTGATGGAAAACAAAAATCCCCAGTCAGACAGGCTCACCAACAATCAGACCATTGTCAACATCTCTGAAAACACATTTACCCACGCTGAAGCACTGTTGCCCTGTGATTGGCTGATTGGATAATTACACAGTTAAAAAGTCTGTCATTAATGGACAGATGTGTTCTCACGATGTTATTAGTGTGCTGCACCACACTGGTATTACTGTAGAGTAAAAATGAATCCCATCCAGGGGTTTTCTTGCTTTCATAAGTAAATGGATATACATAAAATATGATCGACAGTGACCTTTAATGTTTAAAATGGTTAGTAGAATGTGGTTGTCAGAGTTTCTAAAACACAGATGGAGCTGCAAGCATATATCTATATACGATTTATTGTCCCACAATGGGTCAATTCCCAGTATTACAGCAGCAAAGAGATAGTCACACAAATTATAAATTACACATGCACATTTTATTTATTTAACCTTTATTTAACCAGGAAAAGACTCATTGAGATAAAAAATCTCTTTTACAAGAGTGTCCTGGTCAAGACAGGCAGCAGCATAGTCATACATAGACACAAACACGGTGGAAACAAACATTAAAATCACTTAACATCCAAAACTGCAAACAATAAAGGCCTCAGGCAAAACATCTACAGCCAGACGTCTCTGCCTCCAGGTCAGTTTCCCCTTAAAAGTGTTCAAAAGACCAACTCATTCTGAAAGAAACAACAAGGTGAACAAAACAGGCTGTAAAACCCTCATTAAACACCAACAACTTCCTCTCTGCATTTAGCCGTCTATATTTTAAGTTAACATCACATGTTTCTCCTCTGGTTAAGACAATACACAGACACTTAACAAATGCACATGGCCAGTATAGGAGAAGGGAGGGCGGAGCATCAGACGATAGATGGATGCATTAAAGAAATCTACTGCAATGTTTGGTTTTACTTTTGTTTTGTTTTTACGTACCCCCTACATCACTTTGCTTACCCTTGTACCCCAGTTTAGGAATCACTGACAGAGAGTAAAGAAGCTAAAGACTACACTCTAAAGTGAAAACTCTAAGTTCAGGTTGAAATGTAGTTGAATTTATTCACCATAATTATTCTGTGCTTCCCCGCAGCAATGGTGGCTGACACTTATGGATGCTTTGGTATAGTTAATGAATGAAACATGATTTCTCAGAGACACTGACTGCATTATCCAGAGGTCTCTTTTTGACCCAGGCCTGCTCCTCTTTACCAATCAGGCAAAAGTTAATAAGTGCCTACAGGCCTCAAACTAGAGGTCGACTGATAATGGATCTTTAAAGGCTGATGGAATAATGATAGCTCCAAGCATGAAAAAGCTGATAGCCATGTAATCGGCTTATAGCCCCCACCCACATTCACAAAGGGAAAAAATCACTTAATGTAATGGTATTCCAAGAAATTTTGCAAAAATAATATTTCTGGCAATATTGAAAAGACACAGAAATGAGCAAAGTTTTATCAATGTTTTCACTGATAAGAAAACAAATGTGTTTCAGCACGACTCGGTTCAGCACGGCTCGACTCTACTCTGTTTGGTATCGTTTTCCATTGCTATAGTTCCTCCTCAGTGTGGGCGGAGTCAACTGCCTTGACTAGTGACTTGTAAAGCAGTTGTTGAAGGTCATTGAATGCACCTTATACATAAATATACAGGAAACTTACCCACACAGACTCACAGCACCTGCTGGAACCAAACTGAACTTTGTACATACACAAAGGAAGAGGAGGGAAGGATGAAGGAATGAAGCTGGCAGGAAGGTGACTATTGCTCAACTATTGCTGGAGTTTCTGAGAAGATTTAGGACGTTCTTCAACAAACACCACATCCTGGTATATTACAAACCCTGCGACACCTTCAGACATTAATCCATTCTTCCTAAGGACAAAATCCTTAGACACAAACAATTGAGGAGTGTCCTGACCTCTACAACCAATGCATAAATGCATGTCAGAGCACTGAGGAGCCAGCTCATCTGGACAGGACTCAGCTGTCCACCTACATCTGAACGACAAGGGACTCTCTTTTGAGGAGAATGTTCACATTCTGGCCAGAGAAGACAGATGGTTTGAAAGAGGAGTGAAGGAAGCCATCTATGTGAACCTGGAGAAACCATCAGTCAACAGAGGAGGTGGACTAAGACACCAACTATCAGCCACCTAACCCAACAATAGAGAAGTCCAGCACCCACACAATATCAGACTCCAATGACCCTCTTTCACACCTTGACTCAGGTGAAACCAAATACTGTTTTCCCAGCAGCTATAGTCAGAAATGAAGAAGACTCTTGGATGAGACGTGAAACATCTTCAGTCGCCCACAGCTCACTACAGAAGATGACTTTGACCTGGATGATTGACAACCTCACAGACATGCTGTGGAGCCTGTATTACTCACACTAGATCTCATGCAGATTTTTGTTTTTTTTTGTTAGAATGGAGAAATGTATGTGACACACTGATACATTGTATTTACACATGTTCAGCATAAGTGGCTTTTAACTGAGCAAATACAGCCATTGACCCATAATTAGTCGCCAGTAGCAACCGTGGAGCCTTCGTGTGAAGCGATGATCTGCATCTCCAAGTCAAATGTCTTCACGGAACAGATTCATTTGATTAAAAGGTCGACTCCTACACTAAACAGTCAGGGGTGCCCAGAGCTCCAGGTTCATAACTGTTCATGGTTTATTCCCACAACACGTATGAAAAGTTGCACCACTGTACTGAAATATTGACTCGTATTTATAGTACTGTGTTGTATGGAACACCATCATAGATGTAGTTTAACACCGGGCTGTCAAAGCCATGACATTTAGCTGACAGTTGTTTGCCATACAAACTTAAAGGGATAGTTCAAGTATTGTGAAGTGGGAGTGTATCAGGTAATTATCTATAGTAGGTGTGATGCACACAGTAGAAGCCTTCAGCATGGAGGCTGCCGGGGGAGCGGGTCAGGCGGGGACTGGACTGAAATTCATACGTTGTTTTAGAGATAGAGGGGACAAAAATGTTTTTAGCAATGTAAAAGAACACCCATATACCACATTCTGACTATACACTACATTTTTATTTTCAGCTTTTCACCTTTTTAAAGTGTACTTTCAGTATTTACAACATATTCCTACATGCATAAGCCCAATGGTGCTGAAGCATTTTTTATGCCACGAGCCATGTGTCATTCACAAGTGGCAATCGGGATGAGATCTGGACATCCCTGCTTCATCCAGAGGTCTTCATTAAGTTTAATGAAGACAGTTGTGACAATTATGCAAAATGATCACATTTAGAATAAATCATCAAGGGTAAGATTCCAACGCCCAAAGAACAATCGGTATCAGTTAATAATTGGCAGTTTTATTTACTGTTACTTTCTTTAACAACAGGTTGATTGTTCAGTTTATAAAATGTCAGAAAAAGCCCATCATTAATCCCTGGAGCTCAACAGAATAGCTTTTGTTGAGTGATCACTTCCAAAATACCTAGTGATGTTAAGTTTACTGTGGTTTGGTTTCTAAACCTTCCCTGTGAATGTTCATCGCATCAGTTTGAATAAATTATTAATGCAATTATTTGTAAAGCAGAATTGTTGCCTGTTAATTTTCTCTCAGTAATTTAATCAAGTACTTACTTCAGTAGTGGAGTATCTGGCTGATTTTGAAGTGCCGGAGAATATAATGAAAGTGTCTTGTATAATCAGGTCAGTTGGGGCCAGATGACAAATTTCTTGCCCCGAGGTTCCCTTATAGAATTCATTTGGCATTGGCTGCTGCAGGGTCTCATCCTCACTCGGTCCCTGACAGTGTAAAATCAGCGATAATACCCTCAAACTCTATCCTCTTATTTCTTTAACAGTGCAGCTATATGCACAGAGATTTTAAAGCTAAAGTCATTTCTTCTAATTTTTCAAAGTTTTGGTTCTTCTTAAACAGGTGTACTGTATTCAAGATTTTAGATATTTTTATAGAGATTTTAGAGATTTAAGATATTTATCTCAAGTGACATTCGATAACTATTACGCATTCATTTAAAATACAAAGAGTCCTATGTAGAGAAAACTTCCTGGAACACTTTGTCATTTCTAATGAGTACTATGATTCAAGATTCAAGAAGATGTATTTGTCACATACTAGTACAAGAGCACATTCAGTGCATAAATATGGGCATCAGCTTCTATGTGTAGCCAAACACTGACAATGACAGAATCCATTTTTATAATAAAGTGGAGGGATTGTAAATAATAAAAAATGAATGCTCTTCTCCCATGTCAAGTCAAAAATATAGAGCAACAAAACAGTTTGTTAACCAGAGTCTGTCCAGTCGTGATTAAAGACTGATTTCTGTGTTCTTCCTCCCTCCTGTTTCTCTCTGTGTTTGAAGCTGCATGACTGTCCGTGTGGCATCACGTAAGGGTTTACGATCTCCATTTCCTGGACGTCCAGAGCTGCAAAGGCCAAAAAAAAGCTGCACCAGTTGAAATACAAACACCTTGTCAAAACAATTCTCACTGATTTATCGGTGGTACGCTCCACTCCAGATAGGACGGGCTTCTGGGCCTGGATCCAGACATCAGCCCACCTTTCTTTGTGACCTGTGTCTTTGAAACGCTGCTGATGCAGATGACGCTCGCTGCTGTGAGCGAAACCTGTTCACAAATAAAACACAGCAGCTAACATTATAAAACTAATCCCAAAAGCACACAGCTCCACTCGTGAACAGGTGGCGCTCCCCATGATGAAACAAGCAAATTACAACAATGTTTGTGCACTTGTCAGACTTTGCTGAGTCCAATATGTACAAGCACATTTCATAAAGAAATGAGGACAAACCTGTTAAAACTCTTCTGTTATTAGACTGATAATAAATGTATTTTAATGAAGAGAGAAAAACAAAAGCATGACACCAATCAAAAGAAAAAACAGCTGACGTGGATCGAAGTGGTGGGAGATCAGACATGATGATCTGTTCAGAGCTATGAGAGAGAGAGACAGACAGAGAGAGAGAGAGAGAGAGAGAGAGAGAGAGAGACAGAGAGAGAGAGAGACAGAGAGAGAGATAGTGGCAGTATGGGGTAGGGCAGGGCGATATGGACCAAAAGTCATATCCCGATATTTTTTCTGCAAAGTGAGAGCTGTGAAATAAAATGTTCAGTCAAAGTCAAATATAAGTAGTTTTATTGAAATCATACTACTCAAATAACAATCAAATGTAAACATAAACACTGTATAACAACAGGAGTGCCTTTTTTTTTTAAATCAAAGCTCCATAAGGTGCACATTTAAATAAACAAAAATATCTTCAATAAAAATAGCCAATAAAATAGGCCAATCTTTTTCTGATATCAATATATTTATCTGGGAAAAAAAACAAAAAAAAATGTTTTGTTTGACAACTATAAATGGCTTTTTAAAAAATTTTTTTGTAAGATTTTCTTCTCTTACAAAAGAACAAAATATGACAAACCCTAGTAAGGGCAGCATTTATATATAAAGAGATAACAAAATAAAGTGCTCAGTTTAAGAAAAACCTTTTTAAACATCAGCTTGAGATGACCTTTTCCTTTTTGTTAACTTCATTTCTTATCTGAACAGTCTCAACCAGTTGCATAAGAAACAGACTCAGACTCAATAAACATTTTTTGACTTTGATAAACAGTAGTGCTGTCTTGAGGTAGACATTAGAAGACAGACAAGTGTGTCCTCCTTCAATTAAAGGACATGAGCTTCTCACACTGAGAAGCTCATATCTCGGGTCCAATGTTTTCATTAGCTTTTTGAACCCGACCATTTCCACTGTAGCAACAGGGACGGTGTCTTTGGCACTGTGAAAGGACACCACTTTTGTAATTGTACACCACTTTGTCGTCGCTTTTCTTCTTGAAGCTTGCAGTTAGATTTGTTTTGGGGCTGGAGCTTTGTCGGGTTGTGGACGGCTTGCGCCTGTGGCTTCTGCAGCGCGCAGTTTCACACACTCTTTGTGCCACGTTTTTAAGTGGTGAAAAAGATTTGTAGTGCTTCCACCACTGGCTGCAACGTGCTTATGGCACTCCCTACACAAAGAGTGGTTTCGTTGCTCATCTGATGATTTGTATCTGAACCATCTCCAAATGATTGAGCCACTGCTTTTTCTTTTACTAACCAAGAGGCTCTCCGGAGTGTCTGTTCCTGCCCCTCCCCCCTCTGTGCATGAAAGACGAGGGGCGGGGACACGGTGAGCAGTGCAGAGCGCTCCGGTCAGCGTCTTGCCTGGAGCAAGGATCACAGCGCAAATTTGAACTATATATCGATATATGCGATATGGTCTAATTCCATATCAGATTTAAAAATATATCGATATATCGCCCAGCCCTAGTATGGTGTGTTTCAAACTAGTTTTATGGACTCAGGGCCATGCGGTTGGTGCAGTGGTGAGCACTCTTGTGTACGCAGCACGCCGGTGGGTTTCCTCCCACAGTCCAATAACATGTAATATGGCCACACTCTAAATGAACCATAGGTTTGAGAGTGAGAGTGAATGCATGAATGCAGATTACACACGGCACTCACGGTCTCTATAATGTATAACTCATGTATTTAAATGTTCCTGTGATTCCTATCTTCTTCTTCTTCTTCTTCTTCTTCTTCTTCATGTGAGACAGGTGACTGTCGACGGGCTGCCACAGCTGTGATGGTTGTTGTGCAATACTTATAAAACATACATTGCTGCTTGAAAGTTTGTGAAATTTTTCTTGAGAAGTTTATATTTTCCTGTTGTTTTACCATCACATCAGTTTTTATGTATGAAATGTCAGGTTTAAGTTAATCAATGCCATGTACTGTGTATGTTTTGAGGTAACTGTGTGAGTAGCCAGAGTATGTGCAAAGGTAACTAAGTCAAGTAGGTAATAGCAGGTGCTCAAGTAATCAATTAATCAGACCAATCAAATGAGACATCCTTAGAAAAGATTTTAGCAGCGCTGATTAAAGGAGAGATGAAACCAACCAAAACACTGTCGTGTCAAGGCATAGAGCACACAGATCATCAATGGTGAGAGGAAAGGAGACATCGAGGACAGGAGACATCGAGGACAGGAGACATCGAGGACAAGAGACATCGAGGACAGGAGACAACAAGGACAGGAGACATCGAGGACAGGAGACATTGAGGACAGGAAGAAAGTCTGGGGAAAGCGAAAAGACAATCTCCAAAAGATTCCATTTCCATCAATCCACTGTAACACAAATCATTTAGAAACGGGGGTCACTCAGCATTCACACAACTCTGCCATGAAATAGACGGCCATCAGAACTTCACCTAGAAGCACCAGAAAAATAACAATTCAGACAAGGGTCAATCCACACATCACCTCCAGAGGGTTGCAAACCTCTTTGGCAGCATCTGGGATAAATGTCCATGCGTCTACAATCAGGTGAAAAATGAATAGTCATGACATCCATGGGAGCGTTGCTAGAAGGAAGCCTCTGCTCTCAAGAAAGAACAAAGTTGCCTGTTTATACTTTGCCAGAGAGCACTTGGACAAACCAGAAGCCTTCTGGAAGTCCATTCTCTGGACAGATTAGTCCAAAACTTAATTATTTGGCCACAATCACAGGCACCATGTTTGTAGAGAAGTCAACACTGCATATGAAGAAAACAACCTCCTCCCAACAGTGAGGTATGGTGGTGGAAATGTGAAGTACTGGGCCTGCTTTTCGGCCTCCAGACCTGGACGACTTCATATTATCCATGAACCCTGAATTCCCAGGCCTATCAACAAATCCTTGACCAGAATCTGCTGCCAGCAGTTGAACCTGGGACAGAAATGGATTATGCAATAAGACAACGACCCAAAGCATTCCAACAACACGACCACGGAATTGCTCAAGAGCAAGATGATTCGAACTCTGGATTGGCCCGGACCTCAATCCCATAGAAATGCTGCGGCAAGATCTGAAGTGGGCAGTACCAACCTCTCTCACCTGGCTGCATTCTGCAAGACGAGTGGACAAAAATCCACTGGTTCATGTTACTATGAATCTATTTGGTTGAAGTAATGGACGTGTCACAACCTACTCACTAAAAGGGTTCACATACTTTTGCACATGGAAGTCTGTGTGTTCCTTATTTGGAAGGTCTGCTTTACAAATTGGGATTTGGATGTTCCATAAAGTTATTTAATTGTTTTTTTTTAGAAAATAAGACCATATTTGGAGCGATCACAAACTTTCAAGCAGCCCTGTAAATGAATGTATGTTACATTCAAATTATTATCAAATGAGTTCACATTATGTTGATTAAGCCTATTAGCCTATATTCTCAGTATTTTTCACATCTGTGGACATTCCCACTCTGAACACGGAGTGATGTGTTTACATCACAACTGACAGAAAAATGGCTACAGTAAGATAGTAACGTGAAATGGTAGTGAATGTTTGGCATGTGGACCTTGAGTCGTCCTTTCAGGAAACGCTGCAGGTTCACTTGAGCTTACACTTGTTCCAGATTGTGCCCAGTTTGTGCCCAGTGGTCCTCTGGCTCATAATCTGTCGCTGCTCATTGGCTAAAGGTTAAGCAATGCTAGCAGTGTTTCTGCACCAGAAGTTACAGACTGGAGCTTTAAAATATCTCCAGTATATAATAGGAGAGTGCACATCCGCATGCTGTTTGAAACAGAAACGGTTTAGAGTGATATAACCTGATCATTTTTAGATTTTTAATCCAACTTGGTTTATGGCTTATCCTGTGAATGGGTTCCAGGCTGGTGAGTAATGGCTTAATTTCATACAACAGCAGCAGTGGCATGCCATAATTAAACTGAGGCTGAGTGTTTTCTTCACATTTATTATACACAAATAGCACTAATGAATATGTGAATGTTGCAAGTGTGATGTCAAACATGTCAAGTATGATGAACGTGGCTGGAGGGCAGATTATGGGTATCAATAGTTTATGTGTTTCCAGGAAGTATGTTGACCTGACAGCACCGGGCTCTGGAGCATGTGAGCGACAGGAAAACAGTGTTTTAATCCACACTAACTCAATTTCCTTTGCTTATCATGGACTTGTTTGGCACGCAGAGGATAATGTTCTCTGTAACAGAGGGTTGATTGTTTTTAAAAAAGACACAATAATTCAATCTGCAGACACATTGAGTATCTAAAAATATGGACTGTCAAGGTTTTCTGAAAGAATGTCTATGATTGATTCCTGGGTTTAGTAAACAAAATAAGTTATTTCATTTTTCACTTTTATGCTCTAGTGTCATTAAAAAATGTTTCAATACACTAATTAACCGAAGGACTTCAGGTATTTTGTCTGGGCTAATGAGCTTCACCCTTTAACTGGGATTTAATGAAGGGGAGAAAGTGTACTAAAAAGAATTGTTTTTGGTGATAGGGTGTCGGTGTATATTAGGGATGGACGTGTCCATAAACACTGTTGGAATATTCAACATGATTATCTGTCTGTGGGAATATCTGCGTCTCCAACACTCACACATCTGCATCCCACCTTCTGTTGTAACCAGGCCAAAAACCATGAGCTCCACATGAAGCCATTCAAAAGTATGTATGTAACATGGTGGTTTACTGTGACGTTAAGGCCATGTTACTTTGACTCTTCCAACAGCAGCAGTGTGTGCTTTCTTCAAACGAACTTCATCATAGCCTTTATGACGGATTCCAACCAAACCTATGTGACAGACATACTACTGGGATTGTACATTAAACATCATTTTGTTAGAGGGAAATGATCCACTCACAGAAAACAAACAACAAACTCCAGCTCATGAGAGCTAGTGAGAGTGATGCAGGTTTCTACTGCGTGTTGAGCAAAGAGCAGTGGCATTTAAAATCACCTCGTCACGGTCCACAGCATGTTGATCTTAAAGGAGCAGCTTCGAGGTGCATTCAAGAAACCTCAGAAAGACTGTAAAGTAATGGAAATTATCTCTCCTGACTTTGTCTCTCCACAGGAAAATGTGATACGAACCAAGTTGCCAAATTTGAATGAATAAAAGAGTTGCTGTGTGTTTGAAAATGATGTCATGCCTCTGCGGCCTGCCTGGGTGTGGGGTGGTTTCGGCCTCTGTCCGTGGTCTTGTCGCCGTCGGCCCCCTCGGGTCGACCTTGGGTGGGGGGGCTTTCCCCCCGCATTCCTCCGACTGGCCCCCTGCGGGATGGATGCGTTGCTATCCTGGGGGTGGTGGCTGTGGGCCTCTCCTGCCCTGTACGGCTACTGGGCGCCTTAGGCGCCTGGATGATTTTCGGCCCGTCGCTGGGGACGGGCCGGACATTGGCACAGTCCCCCACCCAGATTCCAATCACACCTAATGACAACCCCTGCACATATACACTGATATGCACGATCACACACACACACACACACACACACGCACACACACACTAACACGCTAAGATAAATTAAATTTAACTGATATAACTGTTGTAAGCCCGGACATACTCTCTTGATGTGGTCGTTAACAATTACTATATAAACTGTATCTGAAAGTATGTTCTGTATACACTAAATAATTTCAACTGTTTAATGTTATTAACCTGTTACTAACACACTAATGTCACCCTTAAGCTGTCTAGGTTCTGTCTTATCAGGTATGTTCTGTATACTTTATATAATTTCAATTTAATGGTACTAACCCACGTATTATACTGTTGTCCACCTTGCTCTCTCTCACTCTCTCTCCCTCTCGATCTCTCTCTCTCTTCTTTTTTCTCCCTCTCTCTCTCGCTCGCTCTCTCTCTCTCTCTCTCACTCCCCCTCCCCCTCCCTTCCTCCTCCCCGCTCACTCCCCATCCCCTTGTCAGTCCACTCCCTGTCCCCCTGTCCCCCTGTCCGGTCCGGCTGCCCGCAACACATAATCCTTAAACGAATAAATAAAAAATACTGCAGTTCCGAGTATCCCAGACTCGTCCTGCACATATCAAATCTGTCCGACACCAAAAGGCATGCAGTCAATCATATTACATGTCCTGGGTACTGGAAATGAAAATGATGTCATGTAATGGCCGGCACAAACTTTCACACAAATACAGACATTATGCTTTAGTGGGGACCAAAGTTATAGCACACTGAGAGTTTTTATATCTATAAAGTGTTTTGAGGAGGAGTTTTGATGCGCTCCTGTGCCATATTTATAGACACACCTAAAGAAAAATCCTTTCAGTCTTTTTCCAGGTTCTCAGCCAATATATTGAAATATATAGTATATATAATGTGTGAAGAGGTGTTAAAAATGAATCACACAAAAATTAAACACACATGCAATCCACTAATTAAATGTGTGGTAATAAATGCACCACATATTCAGTAGACATTGCAGTAGGAAGAATTTCTGTCAATGCAACCCTTGATAAAAAAACTATTTTGAAATTTGTATTTTTTTAATGTAATTACAAAAAGTCAGATTAATTGATCGACTTTTACTAATCAAACAAAAAATTGAATAGAATAATATTAATCCCTACAATATATATATATATATATATATATATATATACATATATATTGCTGTGTTTCTTCGCTTTAATTGCAGTGGTAATGGTGATGATGGAGCTGTGCCGAAAAGCAAATCTTAAATTTTCCAGGATGTATCTTTACACATGTTATGACCTCTGGGTAAGGAAGGAGTTATAAGTGGCCAAAATCAGCTTCCTCTATGATGAGGCTGGGCTCAGCCTTAGAAATATATGAGGAGATCCTTCACATTGAAAGGAGCCAGTTGAAGTGGTTCGGGCATCTGTTGTATCTGATGTATGTATCCTGGACGACTTAAGCTGGAGGTCTTCCAAACACATCCCACTGGGAGGAGATCCTGGGGTAAACCCAGAACCAGCTGGAGGGATTTCATATCTCGTCTGGCCAGGGAACACTCTGGGATTCCCCATGAGGGGCTGCAGGGTAGACAGATGTCTGGAAATCCATGCCTGACCCAATAGAAAATGAGTGAATGAATACAATTTTATTTAATTGTATATGTTTGATTTCTTTAGGACCTTTTTTATTGTCTTATTTATGCATTTACAACAATCATATCACCATGATCGTACATGTTCTGAAGAGGTGCTTCACATATCCAGTATTCTTCAGTCATTGTCTCTGGTGCATCTGACACAACACATGTGCTTCTATTTTAAGTCATATACTTATAAGAGCAGGACATATAACCTTGTTTTCTCAGATTTTGCATTGACTTTATTTTCTTCTGTCTTATATGTATAACTGCAGTGAGGGTGCAAACTGATCAGTATATGAATGCTTTGTCCTTGCTGCGCATGTTGTTGATTGTTGACCCTAACAACAGTAAATGATCTGTATTTATAACGCGCTTTTCTACTCTTGATGACCACTCTAAGCTGCTTTACGCTACAGTTTTTGCCATTCACCCATTCACTCACACTTTCATACAGCACATCTATGTGTAGAGCTCATCTTTCAAACCCTGCACAGTCGTTAGGGGCAACAGGATTCGAACCCAAAGCCTTTAAGTTGAAAGACAACTTGCTCTACCACTGAAGTTAATGTTACCCATAAATAATAATAATATATTAAATGTAATGTTGGAGTTTCTATTTCATGTACAGTATGTTTCACAAATGTTGGTATAAATCATAACCTTGGGCCATATTATGTGTCATGGTCACAGTAACTCCTTTAAGTCTATTTAACACTGCATTTTACCATGAAAGGCTGAAATATAAAAAGTTATATTTATAAAACAAGTTTCAGGGTAGTGTAATGACCAACTGCAGGCACAGCAGTAGCCACTGATTAATCTGCAACCTTGTGGGCCACCTTTGGCTGGCTCCATTTGCGGTGGGGCAGCATTAGCCCTTCAGTTCCATGGATCATTCTAAATAGGTTGCTGGGCCCTTAAAATAGTGAAGCATTTACATAGGTTTTGCTCCTAATCATGTGCTTGTTCGTGAACAGTTGCCAAAGAAGATGACACTTTGTAGCTTTTCCCCTGGTGATAGTGTGCAGTGCCTTTGGTATCACATAACATTAATATTCAGAGAAAAGCAGAGCTGTCCTGTTGTTCCATAATTAGGCTGAAAAAGTCGGTTCACTTAAGTCGCCATAAAAGATGAAAAAAAAAAAAAAAATCTTGTATTCCATGAATCCTTCTGTTTCCTCTCTGCACGTCGTCAGTAGACAGAGCTGGCATAGTTATATAACTGGGCCATGGAGCAGCAAGCTGCAGGCAATAGGATTACCCATGTCAAAAATAAACAGGCTGTGTGCTTTACCCTCGTTCCCATGAGAATTAAACCATAAACTGTTTCTTGTTAGTGTTATACTTTCACAATACCTGCATTTTAGTGACTGTTGAACATTAAAAACAAGCTTCAGCTCTCGCTGCCATGCTAGTATCTCTGTAAGGTTACACCTGGCACAGCGGTCCTTTATATTAAATTCCAGTATCAGCATGCTAACCTGATTAGCCCTACACGCTAACCTGATCGCAAGGAACATGGTGATTTTATTCTTGTGTTCATTTGTAGCCCTTCATGTGCAGCATTTTTAATTTAGAACGTTCACATTTGCCAATTAGCACTGACTTTAATTATACTGTGGGCAATAAGAATGTTAACCAATTAGCTTTTCATGTCATTAAGCTAATCAGTCATGGCATTACTAATGTTATTACAATTCATCCTTAGGGAAACAAGGGGCCATAAGGAGGCTATTTTCTCTGATCAAGCTTTATGCATATAGAGACAAATATCAAGAAACTAAAGTGTTTCCTGTGACTTTAGAGCCATGCTTTTATTTATTTATTTATTTAGCCATACTTTCCTACTGGGGGCCACACGGTGGTGTAGTGGTTAGCACTCTCGCCTTGCAGCGAGAAGACCCGGGTTCGAGCCCCGGTTGGAACAAGGGCCTTTCTGCATGGAGTTTGCATGTTCTCCCCGTGTGTACGTGGGTTCTCTCCGGGTTCTCCGGCTTCCTCCCACAGTCCAAAAACATGCAATGTGGGGATAGGTAAATTGAACACTCTAAATTGACCATAGGAGTGAGTGTGAGAGTGAATGGTTGTTTGTCTCTATCTGTGTGTGGCCCTGCGATGGACTGGCCAACTGTCCAGGGTGTACCCCGCCTATCGCCCGATGTAGCTGAGATTGGCACAGGACCCTCTAGCAGAGGATAAAGCGGTAGATGATGACTGACTGACTGACTTTCCTACTGAAATGGAGCAGACAGAAAATGTCACTATGTTCCGTTGCCTGCTCATTTTTCTTGCTTTAAACTGCAAACGTCTGGTTTTAACAGTTACAATAAACAGCAATCATTCAGTGTGTTTACATGCATGTTAAAAGTCTGACTTTAGTCGGACGAGGACAATAATTTTGTTTTCTTAATGTCATGTAAACACGTTAAATGGAGTTAGTCTTAGTCAGACTAACATACCTGGATAATGTGATTCATAGTCCAATTACTTGTGCATGTTTACACTTAGTCAGCGTTCTGCACATGCATGAATTTCCTCCCCAATCTTTGACTCTGAAGTAAAAGTAGACGAGGTATAAACTGCAGAACTGTCGCTGGAAATCAGACAGCGTCCATCTTGTCCTTTGCTGTTTGTTTTTTGTGTGAAGTAAAGGTCAATAGGAAACTGATTCAATACACACTAGCTCATAGAGAGATGCAGCGCCACCTATGGACGGGGAGTCAGATGCTCACAGCCAATAAATCGATTTTCTTCTGCACATGCACATGGCAAGATGTCTGATTAGCTGGATTCAACTGTGCATGTTAACGTATTCAATGAGACAGAAAGGGGGCGTTTCTATATGCTTCCTCCTGCCTAATAAAATGTATTTATAAACAATATTTTTTATGTTTATGTTGTTCAGTAAGTACTCAAATGACTGTCACAGTAGACTAATGTTGTTTCTTTCAGAAACTATAAAATAGTTAAATGAAAAGTTTCAGTCAGTCCAATGACATCACCTGAGTCCAGCTGCAAACTGCATCACTAAAGAACTTCATATGTGTGTATCTGCGGGGGGTTCATTGTTATGTTCACTACTTTTAACATACTGAATTAGTTTAATCTAGTTGGAATCCACTTTCAAATATGGATACTTATTAAACTCAATTCATGTCAAAACTGAATAGATTCAACATGCAGTTCTTCAAAATGAAGCTGGCTCCTCATGCATAGGTTCACCTGAGGCCAGAGAAAGTCCAGTGTGCCACAGATATTTACATCTAATGGTGAGACGTGGCTTCCTCTGCTTAACAATCTGTTTTTCCAAAAACTACAGTGACCTTTACATACCAAGAAGGTTATTGTTCCTCTTCATTTATGTACTGTAGTAACCTTCTACTTCAAAATGGGTTTGTCCATCCTTGCTGCTGTAGAAACAGTGCAGTGCAAGATGTAAAACATCCTTTAAATAAGAACTTGACATGAGATTTGACATATGTGAGATGTGACTGGATTTAACAACTTGAAACAGAAACCACAATGACTGTGACCTGGTCGATCCCTGTATAATAACATAGGATAACATCAGGAACTGTGTGTGCATATATATATATATTATGTACATACATACATATACAGTAGCTGTATATATTCTCTCTAGAGAAATTCCAGCTGTTGCATTATTAATTCCACTCTCCCACTCTCTGTGTGTGTGTGTGTGTGTGTGTGTGTGTGTGTAGATGGGAGGAACCATGTACAACACAGGGAAGCACGTGTCCCTGCGGCCGGACAAAGCCCACCTGGTGAACATTTCTGGGGGCCCGCTGGGGTACAGCTACAGGCTCGAGGAGATCCGCCTCCACTTTGGTAGTGAGGATGCCCAAGGATCAGAGCACGTTCTCAATGGGCAGGGCTTTCCTGGAGAGGTGAGAGACAACGCTCTGTGGCTTCATCAGACTGTTTTAATACATGTTCAATTTCTGCTTTAAAACACCGCAATGGAAACATTTTGAAGAGATCTTAAACTATTGTGTATATGCATATACATTTATATATATGTACAGTATATATATATATATATATATACATATATATATATATATATATATACATATATATGTATATATATATATATATATATATATTATACGTCTTGTGGAAAAGTCCAGTTTCTTCTGCTTCAATGACTTCAATGAGATCGATAAAACATACACGCACATTTTGCTGTACAGGGGTAAATAACAGAAATCACAGATACAGCAGGCGAGAGCAGGAATACTGTGAACGACACAGCCATTTATTTACATTAAGAAGTTGAACTTTATCATAACCTACTGCTGTCATTGATGCACTAACTCGCACTATTTGCTTTACAGCAGTTTGATGGAAACACATAAAAATGCACATTTCTGTTTTACCAAGTCTTTCATTTTAATATGAGATTGATATGATGAAACCGAGCTACTGAGAAGACATTTACCTAAACAGTTACACATGAACAACACACAGGACAATTGGCAACCTAATTTGGAATAATAACCTCTTTTTCAGAGTTACAGTTTGTGTGATGAGTTCTGTTCCCTTCACTTATGATGAAGTTATCACACTTGCAAAAGCAAGTATTGGGGCTCTGTGGATATTCCCTGAGCTTTTACAAACACATGTAATGTATTTGCTTTGTTAAAATACTGCATGTGTTGAAGCTCCAAGCGTCACTCTGGTTTACATTTTTCACAAGATGGTCTCTGGGGGGCTGCGAGTGTCAAAAAAATTTTAAGACAGAGTCAAAGAACTACTTTTTTCAACTACAATAGAATCCAGTCAGCGGCTAAGCTCATGAAACCTAGAGGAATATATTAGGCGTATGGGCTATTTGGGACACCATTCATGATATTAATATTTCTCTACAACAATGTCAGGATTAGAGTCTGTTACACATATGTCACAGCTGTTTTGCTTAATTCCTGAGCTTGGCCAGTGAGTGCCCATAGACCAGACATTAGATTTCCCCTTAGACATCTACTAACAGAAGACAATTACACTATATTACTATTTTCAGTGTAAAATAAAGATACAATTATAAAGTTGAAACAGAGATCTGAAGACATTAAAAAACATTGACAGTGTTTTGAAGACTGACTGTAGTCTGACACAGGTTAATTAAACAAATTCTACAGTAAAACACACACAAAAAAGGCCTGATAACAAAGACCAGTGCAGTAGAACAGCTCCTGTGTACTTATCAGCAACAACTGTGGAAAGACTGATAGTCAATGAATGTGCAAGGAAAGCTACTGGTGTTTTCAAATGACATTATAGAGGTGCTTTACTGCCACCAAAGAGAAATGGTATTTCAACACAAACAATGCAACCCAAGACATTAAAAGCACTTCACAAAGTGCTGTCCACCTGTTGAAAGTCACTGGGCAATAAATTTACATTTTATCACACATTAAAGAACAAAAACAGCAAGGAAATGATTCCACAATTACATTTAGCAAGGACCTCACTGTCCTTTCTGCACTACAGCTAAATTCTTACAACTGGAAGTGTCGCGGTCAGCAGGAAACGCCAGCCAAGCACTGGTCACGCTGTGTTTAAGGACAGTCAGAGTGATTCCACCATAGACTGTATGTAAAACATGTCCTCTGGGTGCATTCTGAGAGTAATCAGGAGGTGCGAGTATGTTGGATAGCCACTAGAGGGCGACTCTGCTGGTGGTTAAAAGAACTCTGTAGCTCCTTCTGCATCCATTAATGTGCATTTGTTGTCCAGTCAAAATGTGGGACATCACTGCAACCTGGGCTGTAGCAACTGTCACATGATTTGTTGACCCCTTCAAATATGGCGGACAAATGAGGCCATATTTGCCTGTAGATACACCCAATGTATCCTTCTAAAATCTAAATCTTATTCATTATTAATCTCCTACAGAAATTGTTGTTTCTCTGCATTTGACCCATCCTAGAATTAGGATGGGTGGGCAGCCACACTGAGTTGCACCCAGGGAGCAATGGGGGTTGGGTACCTTGCTCAGGTACCCCAGCCCATTCGACCTGGTGGGGATTTGAACTGGTGACCCTCCAGTTAGAAGCCCAGTTCCAGAAGCTTTTCCACTTGGCCACGGGCTGCTGTGACTTACCATATTCCAGTATTCTTTGTGCAGCAGCAGCACAGCAATAAAGCTAGTGGTAATGCACCTATCAGCTGGACACCTGTGTGATTGACACCTGGTATCAACCAATAGGAGCGTGGTTGCAAAACATCATCATTAACAACATTATGGCACCAGTTAAATTGCGATTCTGGAGCACAGAGTAAGTTCCAGAGTAAGTTCAGATTTTCATCGGTGACATTACGACTGGTTGCTCCTTGATTTTTATTTTTATGAAGGAAGTTGATGCTATATATGGAAAAAACATGATCTTTTACGAACCCTAACCAGGTGCTTTTTATGCCCAAACTTATTCACATTCATAGCCGTCATCAGCCCCATCATCCCAATGTCTGCCAAAAGTGTCCAAAGTGCTTCAAACACTGTCAGTTTTTATATAAAAAAAAATCCCAGTGACACAGAAAAATGTTAACAGCAGTTTCCTGGAGTTGCTCCAGCTAAGCTTGTGATGTTGTGTGTCATTGAATCTCCCTTTCAGGTCCAGCTCATCCATTATAACCAAGATCTGTATGCCAACTACAGTGAAGCCGTTAAGAGCCCTCATGGCATCGCTGTGGTCTCCATATTCATTAAGGTCAGCATGTCCTGTGGGTACGAAAGTGGAGCAGGGGGAAGGAGAAGAAGCAAATATATCTGTGTAAGAGAAATCTGTGATGTTTGATTATCTGACAGTTCAAACTAAAGGTTTTAGGGTTCAGGCTTAAACTGGAGTTCAGGTAGGTTTGTACTGTGAGGGGTAAAAAGGAATTATGTCTCTGTGTGTCCTCACGAAGAGAGAAGAACAAGTTTGTGCACATGTCTTAAATAGGCTGTGTGGACCAATTCAATTCAATTAAACAAATCTATCTTTGTGAGGACATTTTGGTCCACACAACTTTAACAGGCTTAAGACCTGCTTTTAGGGTTAGAATTAGATTAGCTTTAGGTTAGGATAAAGGTAAGGGTAAGGACAGGGTTAGACCAGGGGTGTCAAACTCAAATGACCTGGGGGCCAATGAGCATATAGTCTTGTCAAGCGGGGGCCGACATAGAGGAAAAAAAGTGGAAAAAACAACTATTTAGAAGCCGGTGGTCAATATAAGATATTCATTATGATATTATTAAAAGTGCTTGTTTTGATATAAAATGATTCACAATAAAATCATATTTATGATGCACAAAAACGGAGAATTAAATTGAAAATGTAGCAAATAATGACGAGGATAATTGTGATTAAAACAGCTTAAATATATGTCATTTCATGTTGAGTGTGATACATTTAATAAAGCAATAATTACAACCGAATGTGTTATTACTATTATAAAAAAATTGCCAGCAATTACATTTAGTCTTATATTCTGTCTCTATTCCATCACCTCGCACAGTGGTGGGCGGGCCGCATGTGATCGATTGGAGGGCCACATGTGGCCCCCGGGCCACCGGTTTGACACGTGTGTTAGACATTTAGACGTTAAGGTTAGACTCAATTCGCCTCGGCACGGCACAGTTATTTTGCGTTTCCACTAGCATAGTACCTGGTACCTGGTGCTTTTTTTAGTACCAGCTCTGATGAGGTTCCAAGCGAGCTGAGGCGATACCACACGCGACGTCGTCAGACTGCCGGCACAAGCCAAACAATGCCCAACTGTACATCACTTAAAAAGACTTAACAATCCTATAAATGTGGGTTCATCTCCAACAATTAGCAGGGAAATGTCTCAAATCTCACTATTTAACAGAGGAGTCTGGTGTGTTTAGTGAGTGACATCACAAACCCTGCTGTACTGAAGTACTGAACACATAGTTTTAATGAACTGATTCTAATGATTTAGTTCCACTGAAAACAACAGCTTTACAAGTCCCTAGTCACTCGTTTGTGTGTCGCGTGTAAAACAAAGTCACCGCCGTTTCACGCAGCCATGCAGTGATGACTCCGCCCACATGGAGGAGGTACTATATTGTAATGGAAACACAACCTCAACCGTGCCGTTCCGAGGCCAAGTCAGACGAGTCGAGTTGGGACCATAGGTGGAAAAGGGGCTTTAGTTGTGATGGTTAAGGTTAGGGTAATGGGCTCAGGGATGCATTATGTCTGAGTGTCCACACAAAGAATGTAAAACCAGCATGTGTGTGTGTGTGTGTGTGTGTTTTGAGCAGTGGTCTGTGATGAATTTTTCATTTTCTTCTCTCATATTTCAGCTCTCCGAAAACTCCAACACCTTCCTCAACCGCATGCTCAATAGAGACACAATCACCAGAATCAACTATAAGCGTAAGGCACACACACACACACAGACACACACACACACACACACACAAAATTGCACCGCCACATTAGACTCAATATTTTACATATTAATCATTGGCTTTTTTTATGAAGAAAATTCTTGTTTAAGTAATGAATAATGACACAATGTCCATGAGTTAAAACAAATTTCAATCTATTCAGTAAAATCAAAGTTTTTTTGGCTGGCTGATTTTGATTAGCCTGCCAATTAATCACAGTCGAATGATTAATTACAATAACAAATGAAAAGAGCCAAATCAGCAGCTTTGACGATGAAGAAACTGCTCATGTAAAGCACCAACTCCATTAGTTAGTTGTTGGAAAGGTGTTTTGACCAAGTCAGGTTACATTTGAAGTAAATCACAAAGGTCTATAAATTGTTATTTAAGTCAAATTAAAATACTTAAATAAATGAGTCTTTGTTATTATAGCATACAATACCTTTACTTTTTTTATTCTTTGATGTGACCTGTGTATTGTAACTGCTCTTATAATAAACACAAAAACCATAAATCATCACTTCATTTTGTATTCCATTATAAAACAATGTAGAATACCATCTAGTGGTTAACATGTGTAACTGCATGGTTTCCACGCAGCACTATATTTAGTATATTCCGATCATGTTCTATGATTCATGAACTCTGTTTCTTTTTTAAAGTAAGGTTTCTTCTCTCGCACGTTCACTGTTAGTCCAACTTTTATTCTTAATTGTATAATTTATGCAAATGTTTGCTGTTAAGTGTAGAAGGAGAAATAAGACTGGTCCCAACACTGGAGGAGGGTTAAGAGTCGTGTCCCGAATCAAACACACCTCCCATGTTTTTGCAGCCCACGGCCAAGTGGAAAGGAATTGGGCTGGTAATCGGTTCAATCCCAGTCAGGGCCAAGGGCTGAGATGCCCCTGAGCAAGGCACCCAAAGCCCTCATTGCACTGATAAGTGCTTTTGTGTTCACTACTGGTGTGTTATAACCAGGGTTATGCAGAGATCATAAACGTGCATTTATCTCACTGTGACGCTAAAGACCAATGTTTGCTTTGCTAGAATTGGAATTAGTTTTTTTGCACACACACTAATTAGTGATTGTGAACTCCACTTCTGCATCCTTACTACGCACACACACACAAGCTGGGTACAGGAGCAGCAGGCAGCACTTGGTGTGTGGGTGGGTAGTTTGATTCGGAGCCTTTGACTGATCCAGAGGTTTTGAACCGACGACCCTCCGGTTACAAGTCCAAATCCTTCCCTCTTGGCCGCGGGTTGGCGTGCTTGTTGAATCCTGTTATATCTCCAACCTGTCTTTGAGGCTAATCACAAATGTTCTTATTAATAATACAAACTGAGTGTCTCATGATGTTAATCTCTGCTAATGTTGATAGATGTGTGATATGACACTGAAGCAATTACGCTGATTTATTTATAATACTGATTTATTAATGTTATACAAATGCAAATATGCTCCAACCTAGTTTCAGACTGTCCTCAATCTGAAACAGTGTCTTAAATCTCAGCTGTGCTCACCTCCTCTCGCTTGTTCTCTTCTGTCTTTTACTTTCTTGACCTTGTTGACCTTGTTGACCTTGTTGACCTTGTTGACCTGACTCAGATCAGGTGCTTCAGCTCCAGCAGCACTCACTCAGCTCTCGATCACCTTTCTTTAGAGAAGTGCAGGGCTGCTCAGGTGCACTCTGAAAGTCATTTATTTATTCATTTTTGATTAAAAGTGCAGTTTTCAACTGATAACATGCATCGTATGGCGTTGCTAAAGCTGGGGTTCTCTCAAGCAAAACAATAACGAAAGGCAGAGTTTGATGGGGAGCAGCGTGGGATCATCTCGTTTGGTTTCCTGTGACTTGAGATGACATGAGATGAATGAGACACACACACACAATCAAAGGAGTTCCAAATGATTCCCCCAGAGGTTATAGAAGATGACGTCTTTAAAATGTACCAAACTGAAACTGTCCGTTACCGTGAATACAAATATTGATTTCTTTGGACTTACACGTTTGACATGTAAATACACTTTTCAACAAACTCATTAGTCTTGTCATTTTTAGATTTATCACATATCGTATCTTTAATTCATTCATTCTGCCTGAACCCGCCCTGGTTTTTCAGTTGAGATCGAGAACTCTAAAAGGGACCGGCTTGAGGATCTCAGGCAGGATCTGCGCTTAAATGTGATAAATATGATGTTAGGAACTAAGTTTCATGTGGGAAGAAGTGAGGAGTGTGTAGAGTGTGTGTGTGTTTGCATAAACGTGTGTAAACTCATTACAGTTGTCTAATATATTGATGAATGGTGGATGGACCAAATCCCTGACAGACAAACTGACACTGTCAAGTCCACTGAAAACTAAACCTCAACATGCTGCCATCGTTTTCCTGTTGTAGACAACTTGCTCTTGGCAAAGACAGATTGAGGCCATGTTTTCGACTGCAGGCAGATTTGTTTTCCTGTTTCGATCAGATATTCTCTGGCAGAATGTATGCACTGTTAATTGCAAGAGATCAAATCGTGTTTCCACGTCCAGACTCTACCTGGCTGAGCTGCTCACGCACAGCTTTGAGAAAAGAAAAGAAAATCATCTCGCTCTTATCGTGTTGCAACTCTATTGCACAAGAAAACGTTGATATATGTTGTGTTGCAACATTCTGTGCCGTACACTCACCGGGTTTGACCTTGTCATTTTGTGAGTGGAAATCTCTAAGTGGGATTTGATTTGATTGATTTTTATTTTATTTTTTTTAAACACTGTCCAGACTTTTGAAAACCAACGTGGATAAAAATCTAAACAAGTGTGAGCAGCAAGTCCTTTCTCCACAGGCTACACTACAACACAGAGGGTGCTATAGTGACTCAGCTGTGACACTGTGACCAGCCCTCTGGAGTATTTCCTCCTGGTAATGGAGCTAAATATAAGACACGTGTGTAGGTAACACACAGCACGTTGTTTTTGTCTCTTGAGAGGACATTACAGGAATCATCCACTGAACATGTTCCCTTATAATAATCAAGGAGGAAGCTTTAACCTTGAAAATGAAGGTTCCAGCCTTCAATACGGGAGGTGAGTCCTCACAACAACATAGATGAGACTGAATGATAATCAAAGACAGAAAAGAAAATGTAAAAAATCTCAGTTTACAGTAAACTTGGTCTGGGATTAAGCTCCGTGTTGAGTTTTAGGATTGACTGATGCTCAAAGTCTAATCATCTTGAATCGTGGAACCATGTATCTGTGGTGTGACGGAAACACGACATGATTAGTTTTAGAGACGATATTATTAGTTCATCTTAACATGTTACTGTAACAGGCTGATTCATAGAGTTTCTCCAGGGTTAGATCTACAATCTTTGAACAGATTTTTAATTCATAAAGCAGTTTTGTCTTCAGAGTAGTGGACAAACACTGTAGTATTACAGTACAGCATGATATTTGAATAATTCTTTAATTTAACAATAAACCAGGGACAACAAAACAAAAGAGAAAAAAACACATCCAACAATAACCAGATATTAATGCCTTGTTTAAATGTAACATAATTTCTCTAAATCAAGTACCTCCATATTTAATCTTTCATCAACAGAACTTGCATCAGCGTTATTGTCTTCACTAAATATGTTGTCTATCTTCTCCAAAACATTTTAAATCAAAGGGGAAAATAAACAAATAACAAAGCAAGTTAAATAGAACATTGTTGCCTATCATGCACCAAAATACTTTGATTATCAGGATCTATTAGTAAAAAGAGAATGGTTTAATCACATTTATATCTCACTGTATTCAGCAACACGTACAGATGAATGGATTTTAAATGAAATGTTATGTGCAACGTCTCTAACGGTGAATTCACACTCAATGGGACTCGATTTTTTTCATGTAATGAAAATACCTGAAATATGAATTTTGCTTCAGGCGCATTATTCACTTCAGCTGAGAGAGTTGAACTCACATAATCGCAACAATTCTCCAAGATTCTATCAGAAACTGAGGGCCGCTGCTTCATGTGTGTGTGTGTGTGCAGATGTTTCTCACTAGAATGACATTGCTCCACAAAAATATTTTGGTTAAAAATAATTTGGTATCTTCACATTGTGGTATTCACAGAATTCAATTGGCATTTACTTTGTATGTCATTTCACTGCAGACACATTTCTCTGGTGTTAATTCTCCACAATCCCAGAATGCTTGAATAAATAAATGTTTCCTTGAACTTTCGACACAGTTTCCTGATATGTTTGCGTCATATTTGTCTTTTTAAGGAGCCACTCAAGGTCTGAACATCACAAGACATTCTCACAACACCATAACGATCTCTCTGTGTCTTCTCCCTTCTTAGATGATGCTTTCTTATTGATGGGCCTGAACATAGCTGACCTTTACCCGGACACCACGCGTTACATCACGTACGAGGGCTCCATCACGATCCCTCCCTGTTACGAGACATCCACGTGGATACTCATCAACAAGCCTGTCTACGTGACCCAGATGCAGGTATGTGTGAGTGTGTGTGTGTGTGTGTGTGACACACGGGGAACATAACTCACACTCAAAACAGCGCACTTTGAATTGCAAATGATGACCTTGTGATCTGTCACTAAAAGCCTCTGCTTTTCCATCAGTGTTTTGAGATAAAAGTGGCCGTGTTGTAGCAGCAATGTACTGATAGAAAGTGTATATACACAGAGCATACAAATTATCCAAATGATAAATTGCTCTGCTTTTTGCCTCTTAGTAACGCGAGGGTCTACAAATGTGGAGTGTAGCCTCGTGTTCCTGTGTTTGCGTGATATGCTCTTATCTGACAAAAGTCTCATTAGTCACACTATCACTGATTCTTTGTTTTTTTAATGAGACATAGCATGTCGCTCTTGCAGCCCCTGAAAAGCAGCACTTATAAATTAGGTGTTTTTTTTTAAGAAAAATGCGGGACAGGATCTGCACCACAGCTGCTTTGTTTTATATGAAAATACATTTATTGAGGCTAATAAGGGGATTGGATAGAGTGCACTCAGTGAACTGTGGCCAATTTACTTCATCTAGAGATAATGTGCCAAATTTTTGTTCCCCCCTCTGTGACCAATCACTTGATTGAAGAGTGCTACGAGATTTAGATTGACTCTGTTTGAAGAAGCAAAGAGATGCTTTTTGACCACAGGAAGGTGAGAACATGTGACCGACTCATCATAAGTGCTCGTGATTGAGTGATTGAGCAGGTCGCTTCTTACAAATATGAAAGCATACAAAAGGAACGTTCACAGAAACAGAGTGCACATGTGGACTTTCTGTGTCCACAGACTGTGAGTCTGGAAGCTTTTTCTCATATGAAGTACATATGTTTCATCCATTGTTTCCCTCACTGTCATAAAAACTCACCGCTGACTGACCATGAGCATTTGTTTTCAACGGATCCAGCGAAGACACGTCGTGAAGCCGTGTCCACGCTAGTGACGTGCGGTGAGGTTCATGACTGGTGAGGCACTGACTGCTCTGGAGTCAGATGTACAAATATATAAACCCAAAATAGAAGCTTCAATTTTGACCTTAATTGAAACGGAAGTTTTTAATTATGCTTTAATCGATTCCATACTGTTCAACAATATGATAGCAAGAAAAACAAAATAATATTTATTGATATATGGTCAAATTCGATTAAAATTTAAACAAAACAAAAAAAAAATTAACAAAATTGTTTTTATTAAAATTGAAAATTGTGTATTTATGAACAGGAAATGTGACGTGTGTCTGTGAAAGTTTTGCCTGTGTGCTTTAGCCCTAAAAACTCACCGCTGTGTCTCTCTCTCATCTCCTCTGTGACTCGCAGTGAGATGTCTGCTCGGCTGTGATGCGTTCAATGATGCCCGTAAAATCCGCTCATTCACTTCCCTCTCATCTCTCAGCATTTCCGCTCACATATACACGTTGCCCTGTCACTAATATTGACAGGCACAATGTCCATACACAAACCCACGCTCTTGTTATCTGGTATACAGGCAGTAGTAGTTTGACTCTCATTTGAGACGTTTGTTTTTGTACAATTTTGGTACTGAAAAGTTTGTTCTGATGCCCCGTGTGAACTTCAGCAGGTCGTCCATGTTCATATGCCTGAATGCATTTATACTGTGTTTCCCTCATGTACAGTACAGAAAAAAAATGGTAGGAGCTTGTTATTTTGGTATTATTCCTTTTGAAAACACAAAAAAACACGTACTGTACTGTACCAAACCAGACAGTTCCACTTGATGGAAACGTGGCATTAGTTGGTGCCATGTGATTGGCTGATTTAATTGTATGTTATGCTAACAAGCGGTTGAACAGGTGTACCTAATGAAGTAGTAAGTTAATGACAGTATTATGGCACTATACTGTTCCCGCACAGCACGGCACGGTTTGGTTCGTTTTCCTGTACTTCATCGTTCCTCCTGGTGTGGGCAGAGTCATCATAGCACGGCTGCGTGAAACTGCCATGACGTCGTTTTATACGCGACACACAGTAACTAGTGTTTTCAGTGTACTGAATCATTACAATCGCTTCATTAAAAAGATTTGTTCACAGAACTGTTCAGTAGCTCCTGCATGACCAGAGCACCATGGAGAGCATAGAGCAGGTACTAAGAAAGTACCAGGTACTAAGAAGGTACCAGGTACTAAGAAAGTACCGGGTACTAAGAAAGTACCAGGTACTAAGAAAGCACCAGGTACTAAGAAAGTGTCAGGTACTAAGAAAGTACCAGGTACTAAGAAAGTACCAGGTACTAAGAAAGTACCAGGTACTAAGAAAGTACCAGGTACTGTCGCTGATGAAAAAGCAAAAACAGGCGTACTGAGTGGAGCCGTGCTGGAACTGTTAGTTAGTCGGTCATTATCGACCCTGCAGCATCTCCTGGTCCAACAGAAATATAACAACAGCTGTCTGGTCCTTGTAGTCAAAATGAGTTTTTTTATAAATGTTCGATTGTCTTTAGCAACTCTACAGCTGAATGTAGCATTTTGCCCTGAGCCAAAATTTCCTTGGGGCACAGTAAAGTACATTTGTTTGATCCATTTTATCCTCTGAAGGCAGTTAGAGAGAGAGAGCGGCAGCACACAGTGTCTTTGGCTGACCAACATCAAAAAGTCTGTTTTTAACACAATCCCAGTTCTTCAATTCCAGAAAAAGACATGACATTTGAATCTTGTGCAGCACCATCTGCCATTTACTCTTTCCTCAGACTCTCTTATCACTTTCATCTTTATTCCCTTTCATTTCTCCTGCACATCTCTTCTTTTCTTTTATTATTCAGTTTTTATGGTGCTACCCTCTTTAACGTTTTCTTGCACAGTATTTTACTTGTCTCCTCTGTCTGACTCTTCATCCCTCACTCTTTACACACTTTCTTTCTCTCACTGGCAGCTGGTGAGATTGTGTTTGGGGTGCAGTGCAGTATATGCCCTGCTGGTTATAATGCAGCTGGTTCATCACACCAGTGCATTGACTTCAATTCAAATATCATACTGTATATATCATGGCACTCTTTATATCAAGAGCCACTTTTTAATTTTAAACTTGACAAACTGATCCAATTAGAAAATATAATTCATGACAATAGCACATTTATACGCAATATCACACCTCTGACTATTATTTCTGTTACAAGTTACAGAAAGGCTGTGACAGATTAACAACAATCTGCCGTTAAAGAGTGTAACACTGACTAGGTAAAACCTAAAAATGTCATTGAATGCCTGTGTTTTTAATAAGTGTTGAGTAAAGGGCTTGAAGAAAAGCATCACATTTATTTGGAGACCCAAAAAGAATGTCTGACCGATCAGGTCTGAGCTTTTCCTGCAGTGTTCTCCTCTCATTTAGCAACTTAACTGATTTTTCCTTCTCAATCTTCCCACTGTTCTCTCTCCCTTTGCCTGAAAACAGCGTTTCTTTTGGAGTGCAGAAAATCAGTGCCTGTGATTGTGAGTGTGAGTGCCTCTTACACTACGACACGAGAGTCTGTATGGCCAATGATTTCTGCACGCAGACAGAAACTACGAGTAATTATAGACAAAAACATGTTGAATCTACATTTCCAGTGAATTCTTGCCTCAGGTGATGCTTGACCTGTTCTCAAAGATCAAAGAGATGCAGAATAACATAAACTTACACACTGCAGCTTTAAGTCAGACAGATTCAAATGTTAGAAAAGTAAATACTGCAACATGCTGTTAATGAGTTTTCGTGAGGTGGACATTTTGTAACTGTGAGGTGTAAAGGAGGCATCACCTGCAACCAGGCTCCTATTGGACGATACCAGCTGTCAATCAATCTTGTGTCCAATCATACTTTATTATCTATCAATAATAACAATATTATCTTTATTTCCTCTTAATGGGAAAATGATTGACACAACGGACATGTGCTATTGAAGAAGACCTAAACACAAGTGACTGAGACCATGAACTCATCAGGAAAGTGTTTACTGATCTCAGAGTGAGTTAACTTTGCCATTTACTATATTGTGTTGTCCCAGAAGACGTCATTGGTCTGTGGTCAGTATGATAAAAAGTTCACCTATATTCAAGCTTTGTAGATGAGAGAGAACCACAATTAAGAGCAAGCTACGTCAGGGAGCAGGCGGCGGTCAGCTACCGACAGGCTGTGAGGGAGATGGAGGAGCACATGAAGGTGGTTAAAGGAGGCTGGAAGGCTGCAGCTGTGAGGACACAATACACAGAGTGTGGAAATGGCCTGATGGGAAGTAAATGGGGGAGCAGAGAATGTGTGTGGGGGGGGGAGTGAGGAGGATGGAAGGATGAGGTTCCTGCTGGGGCAGGTGGGAGGGTGGGAGGGAGGTTTGGGAGGGTGAATCTGGAATGAAGGGGAGGCAGTGATTCTTGGCAAAGGCAGACAGTGATTGAATGAATCAGTGAATGAACTGTGACAAGCACAAAGTGTTCAATATAAAACGCATCAACTGCACTTACTAAATACTGTCGTCCTGAAGCCTCATAATAGCGGGAGTGAGATCGTGGCAGACATCAGTCGCTCTTTAAATGTTTTAACAAGAGAGCTCCTTAATGTTCACCTTGAAGGAGTGAAAAATAAAAAAACAGTGCTGCCTCTATAATATAGTTTGATGTCCATATTAATATTGCTGTCAGGACTTGAAGGTTGTTTCCATGGACATATAAAGCTGTAGCAGTGTTGCCTTGTGACTGAGTGAATGTTTTGTGTTAGGTCATCACTCAAGTATGTTCCATTACAGTTTGGTAAGAATCTACACTCAAGTCTTTTGGCTTCTCGCTCTCTCGTGACAGTGATTTTAATGTTCTGAAAATGTGTTTATTTGGAAAGGTTACACATGTAACAAATGTATAAAAGTCCCTGTTGCCCCACAGTTGTTACTTTAGAAATGCTGGATAAGAAAGTTTCTAGTGTAGAAAGTCTGTGTCATCTTTTAGTAAAATCATCTCACAGATCTGTCCTGATGGCAGCAGCTTGGTAATTACACTTTAATGTCCTTGAAGAGCTTTTTTTTCCCTGTCTTCCAAATGAAAACATTAAACAGAAAGTTCATAAGAAAGGCTTGACTCATGTGCTTCGAGGAACCAGCATTTAACTGCAGGTCATTCTGTAGCATCTTGAATTAAACCAAACCGCGCTGAAACGATTTGTGCTCGTCAATTAAATGCAACAAGTGGAACTTTAATCAGGTTGCTGGACCTCCAGCCACTCCCCTCTGACACCGCACTCTTTGCTCTCCCTCCGCAGATGCACTCCCTGCGCCTCCTCAGCCAGAACGAGCCCTACAAGATCTTCATGAGCATGAGTGACAACACACGGCCCACCCAGCCTCTGCTGCAGCGCTGCATCCGGACCAACATCAACTTCAGCAAGCAGGGCCGCGACTGCCCCAACAACCGCGCTCTCCGCCCACAGTACAGAGGTAATGTGAAAAATGAACCTTATTATTTTATCAGTTGCTTTTGGTAAAACTCTGCAGCCCATTTACACCTGAATAAGTTCTAAAGTTCACTTTTAATCCCAGTGACTGATGATGATTTGACAAACAATTATATTTAGGAACATCTTAGTGGAGATAAGAGAAGAGATGATGTGTCTTTCTTTTGATTTTGGTTTGTGTGTTCCTTCTCGTGTGTAATCCAAGAAACCTCTTTCACCAAAGCAGTTTGCAGGCATCACTGTGTCACTCACTGAGTGAAGTTTTGCATTTTTGAGTCGTGGAAGGCTCTGGTGACTGTATGGGGCTGAAAATGACTGACTAGACTGTTATTGTTATTGTTTATTTCGACATTTTGAATTGTCACAGTAGTAAATGATAAAAAATGAACAACGGCTACATTGAAGGTCATGATTGAAGGTCATGATTGAAGGTCATGATTTCTCCCTGTCTTAGTGTCATTTTTCAAAACAATAGTGTATGGTTCTATCCATTCACAGTTCTTAAGACAATTACAACCCTGTAATAATATAACACAACAACAGCAACCTTGTAATAGATGCCCAGCAGATCAGTGCTGAGAAGTGTGAGAGGTCATTAAAAATAAACATTGTGAAAACGTTTTTAATTTTCAGTTTTGTAATGAAGTGTCAGATAACCATAAAATATTCACAATCAATTTTTAAAAGTAATCAGACCTAATAAAGTCAAGCCAGGGGATTTACAATATGTGTTAGTTCTTTTTATATACAGTCTATAATGGATGTTTGTGACACTGGAGCATAATTGGTAAAGGATCAAAGTTGATTGAAATGTGTATTTTGTGCTGGTCAGCTCATTAGCAGCAGGTAACACACTGTTGTCAGGTGGACGTTGTTAAAGATATCATTTCTCAACTTTAATCCTGATTCTTTGATGTGATGGTGAAGTTGCATGTTGCAGTTGATTATCCCTCACGTCGTGTAGAACCTGTGTATCCTTCAGTTAGCAGTTTGTCCACTCAGGGCAAAATGGTGGCCTTGTAGGTGATTGTGCACTGAAACACATCTGTATAATTACTTTATACTGATTTACTTTATACTAATTTAACTAACACCTTTAGGTTTAATAAACAGAAAATCAATGTTTTGGGCAGAAATGGAACAGACAGCATTTTATACAATTGTCCTGAGCTGGACACATTTAGTCTGACACACACATAGTTTTGCAACAGTGTATAACCAAAAACAGCTTATTATGTTAATTCTTAACAATAACAGTCATCAACAATCAGTGGTCCATTGCCACTTGTTTGCTTTAAATCAGTTTTGATACAGCATTAAAGTCTCTTAAGTCTTTTAATGGGAACTACTTTTGCAAACCGTGCTGCGTCCTTCATCTGAAAACAGGCTCTGTCACGCAATACTATCAGACCTGCGCGAGGGAGCGTTGGTGTGTATACAGCAGCAAAGTTTTGTGGTTGCTTCCTTGTGTTTCCAGTCGTACTCCAACATGTTTCGAACCTGTCTCACTTTACTAACACTAATGCTGCATTTGCCACCATCTGTCTTGACATACAACAACAACTCACCTCCGATGTGTCGCTGGGCAACATTCGACAGTGGTTTTAAAAGTTACGCACTACAGCTTCAAAGTCAGCTGCAACAACAACAAACCAGTGTCAAAGAGAGACTGTAGGAGGTAGAGGGAAAGAAACCGATGTAGATGATCTCCTCAGAGCAAAGGAAGGGTGAGACACATATGGAAAAAAAAACCAGGAGTGCGTAGGAGAGGTGGTTGGCGTTGAAGAGAAGCCGTAACAATACACATGGCACAAACATGGAAGTGTGAGTGTAGGTGTCTTTGTATCGCTCAAGGAAAATATACTTGACAACCCCTCCTGTGCACAGCGAATATCTCTGTTATTGATCTGCTCTCGACAACATCAAATGACTTTGGCAGCCTCTGCTTCCCTTTGATAATTGCTTGTTACACAGCAGAGCCCCAACAGAAAAATCGTCTCTACGCAAGGTCAAAGACTTTAGAGAACAAAGTGACACTGTTCTAAAAAAAAATCTGCCTTAGCCTATAGTATTGGACTATATGTCTAAAAATAAGAAAGGGAGAGCAGGCTGAGGAAAGACCAAGGTTGTGTCACTCACTCGTAACCTCCTCCCTCCTCTCACTACAGTTCCATGCACAGTTAAGTTAGGCTAAGGTTTAAGCTCGTCTACGCTGTTCAGATGGACTACTGGCCTTGTCTTAGTATATAAGAATTAGTGGGGAATTGATTTATTGACTCAAATGTTGCCGTGTGCAATATGTTAGTGGGTGAAAAGCCCTTTTTTTATCAGGCGGTTTCCGGTTTAGCCTGCAGCTAGTTGTTAGCATGTCCATGAACTTTTCAAAATCTTTACTGACAGAGCATAAAATCACTCTCCTCGTCAGGCCAAAAAAATGTAGAGGTCTGAATTTCACCATGTTTTTGCCTTTTTTTAATTTGAAACTCCCTGAGTGATTGCTGGTTACATTATTTTGCTATCTTAGGAACCATAGGTTGGACACTACTTTGAACAATACAATGTAGGACACTGTGAGTGCACACTAGGCCTTTTTCTTTCTAATTTAACATTTGGACAATACTACAAATTGGTGAACTCACTATATGGTGGACAATATAGACTCAAAGTTGAGGGCAGGGGTGGATAATTAGTTTTCCCAAGGAGCCACGTGAGAAAAAGCAATCGCATTGGTGACGGATCAACAGTTCTGAACTCAATTCTGCTCAATATAAATTTTATCTCTTTATAAAAAGCAGTGGATTGTATAATTTTGACAAACTGCAACTGGTAAGAATAAATAGGCTTTATATTGTTCATTCAATCAAAATTCCCAAAAACAATAGTGAGCAAAATTGCATATGTGCATATTCAAAACTGCATATGCGCATATTCAAAACTGCATATGCACAAAACTAAACACACAGCTTTCTATTTTTTTTTTATTTACATGTTTTAGGAGCATTTCATAGTTGCATAGACACGCAAGCACACGTGATCTTAGCTCCTTTATGTTTATTTTCTAATTTCCATTTCACCTTATCATGCCAAGGTCTGGTTTAGGGTCTCATGGAATGTCTGGAACCCTCTAAGAGGGTAGAATAATACAGAATCTCAATCTATCATATTTCCACATGATGCAATTTATAACATTGTTTTATGTCTGGAAGAGAAACATCTTTCTTTACTCTGAGGATCATTCAAGCAGCTGTGATCATTCTTAGTTTTATTGCCTCAGATTTGTAATAACTATTAAACCTAACAATTCTCCTATGCATTCTAGCTCTCTTCGGAGAGCAATTTCACAAATGATGCAAACCAGCAGGAGAAACTACAGTCCTGATTAGTCCAAAACTATTAAACCGAGAAAAAACACCATGTGATGATTAGTGCAGAGTCTCAGACTGTGGCAGTGACAGGTAGATGTGTCTGTGGTGTGTCGGCTGCCATTGAAATGTAGTGATCATTGACTTCTATTCTGCCCGTCTTGAGCTAAACAAGATGAGACTACTGTATTCATTAGCAGCAGATCTGATACTGTTATTGTCTCGCCACCTGCTCTGACCCATTGATATCGTTCGTGCCGGGTCATTAAGGTGGACATTGTTAAAGGTCCCATGAAATGAGAAGATGTAATTTCGCAGATTTAGTCCTGATTCTGCGCCTCTGAGTCAGCTGTTCATTTATCTCCTGTTATTGCCAAATATATGTCACATAAACCAGTGTCATACATATTTTACCCACAAGTTTGTCTTTTCTCTCCCTGTAACCCAGTTTCAACGTGTTTGAGAACTCTTCTTACCCTCAGGAGCAAGAATTTTTTGTCCAATTATAAATCTCCACTGAGCTTTTTTTCCTCCATCCGTGCCACTGTGAATTCTGTATAACAGACCAAGCGCAATTCATCAGTTTAAGTCTGCAGGTGTCGGTGAAGGCGGCGAGAAGTCTGCGGAAGTCTCATATTCTATGATGCTGCCAGTTACTGGCAGGTCTGATGTAACACACATTCAGCATCACTGGCTTCTGTAAAGGCCAATCAGTATCTGTGATGAAAAATCCACAGCTTTGTGTTTAACATGCAAGCAGAAATAGCATTGAAGGAAAAATGCTGTCAATTCTGCCCGTATGTACAGTATATGATGCAAGCAAGACCTACGTGTTCACACAGCATGTGATGTGAATCTCTTTTTAATGCAAAGATGAAGTTATCAAATAAACAAACTACAGGTGAAATATTTCATATTCAAGATCTGAGATTCAACACGTGTCAGAAACTGAGAACAAAATGACTCTAGCTGTATGTGCGAGCACGGGTGAAGAAGGACAGGAGACGACGGGGGAGAACGGGGGAATTGGGCGACCTGCTACGTAGATGAGATACGTAGCGTGACAACGACACCATATGTGATACAGACAACAATGAAGGACATCCAGCAGCTGTTTTTACCTGTTTGGTTTGTGTCTGTTTGTCTCAACAAGACGTCAAGCTTTGCATGGGAGTGACGTTTTTCTGTCGCCCAATCAGCTGCCTGTTGTAGGTGAAGCCAGTCTAGCTCCAGCCTGACTGTTCTGTACAATTTTACTCTGGTACAAGGGAAGGGTGCCAAAAAATGGAATAATTAGGGTCGTTTAGTTTGCTTCAATTCCTAATGGAAAGGCCAAAAATAAAATATAAATCTACTGTACGTTACCAAACTGTTCCACTCGATGGAAACGTGGCTTACGATGACCGAAATTGCTGCAGCCTCACTGAATTAATGAACCCATTAATCTCAGAATATATCCAAAACACAATTAATTATTAATCATATGCCATATTCAAATTAAAGATGATTATTTTACTTAACCTTATGTAACATTCAATTTAAGGAGAGGACAGAGGCCCTTGTGTGCTCAGATAGAGAGAGTCTGCTTCTCTTCCACTGGCACAGGTCTACAGGTATTCCTGAAGAACAGTGTGTATGTGTTTTATGTGATTTGAATGTTGTTGAGGATGAATTTCATTTTCTGCTCCACTGCTCTGCACTGACCAGAGGAAAACTTTGTTTGAAAAGGTCCAGGGGAAGAATCCTTATCTTAGCTATCTGATTGTGATATGTTGCATTCTGGTTGTTTAAGAATGAGATTTTTTGTTTTTGACACTTAAATAAACAAATGAATCAATCAGTGCTGTGAAAGAAGGAAATGCATCCTCTCCTTCACCACCTGATTCAGGAGTTTCATCAGCAGGATTAAGGTTCAGGTTCAGGTTTAGAGGAAACAAAGACCAGTTTGATCGCAGCAGTAGCTTTGACTTTCTATATCTTTAAATAAACGTGACTTTCACAGACTGATTCTCTTCTGTTATATTAGTGGATTCAGGATGGCTGATACTACAGTATGTACTTTAGACATCTACATGCAAAAATCAAGGATTTGAGCTTAGTGATCAAAATCATTCGATCAGAGACGAACGCTTTTGCAACCAACAGTTTCTTGTGTTTGGGATCTTGAAGGAAGCGACAGCCTCGCCTTGTGTTTTTAATATCAATAAATCTATTTTAGCACCCACAGCTGCACCTGCAATGAATTTAGCCCACTAACACATATTGCCTGGGTAGCCATTCCATGATATATCTCACCTCTCTGTGCGGCAGAGCTGTGTGTGGCATACAAAAGCCACACACTTGGATTTGAGTGACATGCCACTACTCTAAAATGCAGAAAACACTCAAGTGACTTTGGGACAAGCCTGTCACCATTCTTCAGTGCTCACACTCAAAGCCCATAGAATGTCTGTGGAGAGACCTAAAGATGTTTCCTATCCAATCTGACATGCTTGAAACTATCTGTCGGGAGGAATAAGATCAAGTGGTCCAAATCCAGGTCTTTAAAGCTTGTAGTGAATCAAAGCTGGCTGTAATTCCTGTCCAAGGACCAGTGGATACTCACTGAAAACAATGTTGCCTGTGGTTAAGTTTACCAAGGTTCACACATGTGGGATCACCGTCTAGTATGTAAGGTTTGAGAAGATCTACCAACAGAATTTTTTATTCACTTGTTATGAAAAATAAGAATTGTTGTGTTTTCATGACCTTAGAATGAGTTTCATGAAGAGAGTATCTGCTTTGGGGGGCGCGGTGGTTCAGTGGCAGAGCAAGTCGTCTTTCAACTGGAAGGTTGGGGGTTGGATTTCAGGCTCTGCTAGACACATTGTTCTTGTTAACTGTGCCGGTTTGAATGTGTGAGTGAATGGGTGTGAATGGGTGAAGGTGCTATAAACAATAAATCCAGAACATTTGAATTCCTCTGAATCTGCGGAGAAAAAGAAACTGGTGTTAAAGAAATATAGATATCTTTGGATATACTGTTTTTAGATATCCAATAATGTTGAGCTTAAGTTGTTTGGTTTTATTTTAGAGTTTAAGATTTGCTCATTTAGTGCACATTTGCACATCTGTTCTAAACCAAAGTCATTAAACTGGTTTACTTGATTAATTCAAGTTCAGTGTAGTGCTTCACATTGAATACAAAAGTGTATATTAATACTAGGCCACTTTTGTGATTATACTGCCCTCTAATGTTCAAAAAAAACTCAAAGGTAACAATGGTTTGGTGTAAATAGCAAAACTATAGGTAATGCAATTAATAGTGTTACATTTGTACCAATACTTGTCAAGCACTGGCTACTCTGAGGTGGTGGGAGAGGGGGCCCTGAAATCTAATTCTGCTTAGGGCCCTATCAAGGCTTGGGCCGGCCCTGAACTTCATCGTTAGATGCCACCAAATTCTTTTCACTGGTCCTTCAGTTTAAAATGGGGAGGGTATTTTTTTGTTATTATTATTATTCAAGTGATATATGTCAGTTTTCAAATGTAGTAAATTTGCATTCCAAATTCCTCTGCCTCTCTTCCATTCTCTATTGTTTCTGTGTATAATTCTTCACACCATATGAAATCTGAGGCACCGCTTCATTCTGTATTATTCCACTCTGATTATCCTTTCTATACTAATGTTTTTTCCTTTCTTTTTTCTTCTCTTCTCTTCTCTTCTCTTCTCCCTCTTTCTCAGTGAATCAGTGGCTCCTGAAGTAGGACATGAAAAGATGTTTGGCTGCAGTGTCACAAGAGGAGAGGCGGGACAAGTTCAAACGTTCAAACATATACAGTAAATACAGTATTTCAAGCTGCAAATACCAGCTGACAACTGGAAGAACTTAATTGCAGCTGAGCTCCAAACACGTTGCTGTGTTGGCCTCCTGCACATCCACCACCTAAACACAGTTCATGCAGGCCAGCACAGCGATGATACGGATCAGACTTTTGATTCTGTGAGGACTCTGTACTCACTTTATTTATACTTTATTTATTGTGTGCTCACAAAGACTGTCATTCATTCTCTTTGTCTGGTTTTCAGAGGGATGGTGTTAGCTAAGGACTCTATAGTATGTGCTCATCACCTGTCCACGTTCAAATCCTGGCTTCAAGGCAATAATGAAGATTATCATTCTGACTGGAGAATTTATTACTTTTCACTTGATGGTGTAAAGTGTACACATAAATACACGGCTGTGTTATAATGTATGATGTTAAAATGTGAGGATGGTTCTGTTTTCTGTTTCTTTCTTAAAAAAAAAGAGGATATAAAATGTCCAACGACAGTGGATGTGACAGGCATTTTACAGGCATGGACAGATGGAGTCACTCGAGATTGTGAAGGGATAGGTCACTCGTGTCTATGTTTTTTTTACATTCATTCACTTCACTAAAGTTGTTTAATTAAAAAAGGGGGGGTGATAGAATTTGCTCTGGATCACGTCCTTGCTTTGCACAGCATTATGAAGGAGAGCAGCAATTTCAACAGCTAACAGACACATTCACAATGTTAAGTCAAGGGGGTCTGCAGCCCTCTGTAACAGCCATGGTTTGATTATGGTTCGTGGCCAAACTTGTCTCCTAAATGTCACAATCCCACACAAATAAACTGCACTCTCGAGTCTCCAAATGTGCACACACTGTGAGTAACCTTTGCTCGGTTTATATGCAAAAAGCACCTGGTTAGGGTGAGGAAAAGATCATGTTTTTTCCTCATAGCATCAGCACCCTTTTCATGAAAACACACTGTGACACATTAAAACACACACCCGTGTAACAATCCACAACAAAGGTTGACATCAAACTGTGGACTGCCACCTCTGTGAAAGAATTTAGCTTCAAATAGGGCTTAATCTCGGTATAAGGACTAGTTCACCGGCCAAGGACCACATACCCATTAGAGCTGTGGAGTGAGTTGCTGTGTAAAAAGGCACCGATAGTCTGCGTGCTGTGTGTGTGTGGGATGGACATACATTGTCTCCTTGTTGCCTTTTGTGTTGTCTAAAATCTTATCCTATATATTCCTGGGAAGATTGTCTACATCGACTTATGCTGGACTCACACATAGGCGATGGAGGAGCAGTATCAAGCATTGGCGAAGTGCATTGTGGGTCCATTGCTTCGCTTTGCTCAAGTTGAGTTCGGCCAAATTTGAGAAGTGACAAACATTCCAGCACAGGCGTGAGCCGATCAAACAAACAAATCAATAATCAATCAGCCAAAGTTTCAGACAACATTGTTTTCCCCATGTCAGACCCAACACTGGTGGACATGGCAGACGTCACATCACCTGTCACTTTAGCAAAGTGCTATGTGCCGTTACATCATGTCACTTTAGCATAATTAGCAACTCTTGCTATGTAGTTAGCCATGACACTGCTCTGTTAAACTCTGAAAGCTACCTCCAGCATGTGTTGCCAACTCGCTAAATATAGCGACAAAGTCGCTAAGTTGGCAAAATTTAACGTGTGAGGCCTTTGAGTCCAGCATAATGGCAGCAAAAGATTTGGGAGAAGATGCATTGCTTCCAAAACTTAATTCAAGAATGTCATTTAGTTGTGTGGGATTGCAATTTTCATGAGACAGGGTTTTTCTACCCTCCTCCTCCTTTCATGCTAACTCTGTCTGACTGACCAAAAAGTTAAAAATGTGTCTTAATGCTATCAAGCTAATGACCAATTACCAATAATAACTTCCCTTAGCTAAGTTTCTGCAAAACATATATGGGCAAAAACTATAAGAAAGTAATTATAAGAAAGTGTTTAGTGCTTAAAATGTTATGTCAGGATAATAAGCTTATCCTCTTTCCATGATTAAAGGAAATTCAATTAGTTATATTGTTTATTGAGGTTATGGGTTCAATTGCCTCTTCATAAAGAGAGACATCCTCTCTGTCTGAGAGAGCAAGCTAACACAGAATTACTTTTACACGAGCCGTAAAAGTAATTTGAGGAGGATAGGGATATTTTTGGTTTAAAAAAAATGTAATAACCTACTTAAGCCTTTGTCAAAAGCCATAATAATTTGTTACATGACAATATTACTTTTCCATTACACCTTATAAATTGGCAACTGCTTTTTTTCCTTCAATATTCAGACTTCATATGGCCTTTGTGAGAATTGTGCATGTTAGACATACAAGGCATATACAATACCCTCCAAAGACAATAGTATTGTCATGCCTGATCACACACACTAAACACTTCTAAACAATAAAATCCACATAAAAGCAACTGTTTACATATAAACTGTGGAAATACAAGCTTTACTGGCTCGTCATCTCTGGGTCTTGTTGGGCTTGACACCTGTCAGTGCAGCTAAGGCTAACGTGCTGCGTTCCATTTACATCGCGTTCCAGTTGAGAAGTCAGGAAACACAAATGTGTGTTGGACTAGCCATAGCAATAGTTAGCGGCAGCAGTCAATAACAGTGTTCTACATGTAGTGCACGCAGACAGTGTACGACAATGTATGATAAGCGCTATTAATAGTAAAAGAAGGGGTGTTTGTACCGTGGCAACCATCTTGGAATACTGACTACAAATGGAATGCAGTATTATTTCTGCTTCCATTGAATCCTTTAAGTTCCAGGCTAGGTGAATATAGTTTGCTGCAATGTGTTGCTCTTAGTGTGTGCACATGTGATGACAACTAATAGTAATATGAGTAGAGGATGCTAATATTAACTCAGTTGAAGTGTGACAGCAAATGTAATGGGAGGAACTGTATTAATGTTAACTAAAAAGTTTGTCAGCAATATTTTGCACTTCTTATTACTGGAGAAAGTAATATTATTTCTTTAAAGTGTTACTGCCCAACAGTGGGTAGGACTACAGCTACATCTGCATGACAGCTTTACATTTGCTAAACTTATCAGCTGAAAGCATAAATATAACCATCCAGATGGTTTTCTATAATTAGAATTTAACCATAAGAGAGGAACATCAAGATTTTCTATTACATTTCTCTGATACAGTGATATTCTGCTGATTTTGGACGATGTAGCTTTAGCCTTGTTTAGCATCCAGCCATGAGTCAAACATGCATTTTCTTTCTTTCCACAGTTCTTTTAAAATGAGATGGAATTTGCAGTCAGTTCACATCACTGTAAAGTGAATGATGCTTTTTTTATGATAAATTATGACATGAAGCAGTGAGTGTCCTTAACTACAGCCAGGAAGAGGGATAAGGCAAAGTAAACTTTTTGAATTTCAGAATAAGACTCCCATTACTTGAAGCCATGTTCATGTTTAAAATTGCTGTCACTGATTTTTATTCTTAATAAGGTCATAAATCGTCATATTGTGCCCATGTGTAAAAAAAAAAGTTGTAAGATGAGTGACCTAAAGCATGCATATTGTGGATGGACACCATGGATCAACACAGTCATAACACTGGTTTTGTTCAGTTTGCTGTGATGTTGTTTGTCATGGGGGAGCTATTTTAGTGTGATACAAATCATTATGTAACTGTAATAAATTGATGGAAGTGTAACAAGAATGGGTCAGTGTGGTCACATCACGCAGGTTCACTGGGTCAATACACAAACTACTGAATGCCAGGGTGATTTAAAAGTAACGCACAGTTTGAGTTGAAAGCCAACTCTTATTATGAAAACCGGAAAAATTTGGATACAAGCGCTGTGCTGATGATAGTGTAATTAAAGCTGAACCAAAATGAGAGCGTCTGGTCTATGGACAATGTCCCTATTGCATTCTCACTGTTGCCTCACAACAGAGCTGCAGCTGGACTCAATAAACACCTCGAATGGCACCAAATGTAACATGTAAACAGAAAAAAAATCAGGTTTTAAGGCCTTGTATGTATTTTTTTCTTTATTCAGTTGAGTTTAAGCCTGGTACTTATATTTAAATGGGTCGTTTTTGGACATTTTGCAGATGTTGACAGCCATTATCTGCTTTCAAAACATTTGCCTCTGACGCACAAAATTACTCCTGGATAGATTGGGCTGTAAAGGAGCCATTCGTACCGTTTGTTGCTCAGAGATGGAAAAAAAGGCATTTGTTGGCTGCATTTGGCAAAGCCTTGGGAACATGACAGCCAAATTGCAGCACTGTAATGCAGGTGGCTTCCAAACGCAGCCTCTGAATTGAGACACAACTGGAGTCTGCACTTGGATATTGGAGTGTGGCCATCAATAGATGGAATAGAAAAGAACCTTCCTCAAACCACAAAGTTGGTGTTGGTAAGATTCTGTGTGTGTGTGTGTGTGTGTGTGTGTGTGTGTTGCGTGTAAAGTCAGGGAGTTTCATGCAGTCGTGTAGCGATGACTCTGTCCATGTTAAATTAGGTACTATTTTTTTAGTGGAAAACCAACCTGTGCCGTGCCGTGGCGAGGGGGGACCATAGTGGAAAAGGGCCACATGTGTCTGTGGGGTTTTTTTAGAATAAAAGTCCCCCCACAATGATGTACTGTAGATCCAAAAGAGATGGAAGATAATTGGAGGTGCGTTAAATGATCAACACAGTGGAAGACAGTATTTTAAAAATCTGAATAAATTATTTTGGACAGAAAAGCACAGCCCTAACAAACTTGGCTGTATCGTCTGTTTGGTGACTTTAGAGAAAATTAATATTTTATATGGACTTTTTTATGATGAGTAAGCAGATCTGTTCTCTAGAATTAAAGCTGCTGTCTATGATGACATTTTGGACTAAATGTGGCTCCTCCTCCCGACATCGCCTCATGAACATGTTTGGTGAGATGTATAGTATATTATATTAGTATATTTACTCACCATCAAACAGCCCGACCTCGAAGCAAAGAGCTTCTGGCTCCTGAGTGGATAGTTTTTGCAGAATACTTGAAATGTGTAATATGTGTATATTTCACTGACAGCAGCTTTAAAAGAGATGTAGTCTTCAAAGGCCAACGGGAAATCAGATTTAAGGAGGAGCACGGCAATACACAGAAATACGGTGTTCACGACTTCAACACTTGAGCTTTTATTTTGATAACATAAACAAAAAAATACCTTATACAATCAAATAATTATACTATGATGCTTATAAATTGTTGTTATTGAACCAAAATGATTGATTCCACAGTAGTTATGAAAGAACTTTTATCACTGTGGTAATTAGGCCTCCATTAGTTCAGCCTAGTCTGATGTCTGGTTGGCATTGAACAGTATACTATAAAACAGTTTTTAATCTTGTTATGCCCCAGTCTAGGGGGCCTAGGATGTAACGTGATAAGGCCTCATCTTCCCCAAGTCCCAACAAACGATTTTTAGCTTTATATTCAGAAAAAGAATGATTTATTTACAAAAAGTAGGTTAAATAACAAAAAATAGATGAACTGAGGTCTAGGCTTCAGGGTGGACTAAGGCCAAAATAACAAACAAAGAAAGGTCCCTGTCTAGAAAACAATAAACCTTACCTAAGCAACCTTAAACAAACCAAATGACAGGAACTTACCTCCCTAACTAAATAAACAGGAGAAAACTGGCAGTCCACCCCTACTACTGAAACAACAACTAAACTACACAAAAACACACAACTATGATTATGATTATGATTATGATGAGGATGAGCGTGCTGCTATCTGCCATGCTGCTGTCCTGCCGTCCACCATATTGGCTCCTTATGTATCAGGTGGTGATCGAGTACAGCCAATGGAGAAGCAGGGCCCAGAACCACTCCACCAATCCCTGGCACAGCTAGGACACACAGCCATTTGCCTCGGAGATTGACGACAGAGCACACACACATGAAGCACACACAGCAGTTTGACTGCAAAATAACGACGACAGTCTTCAGATGTTTATCTTCTGATATGCAAATGATATTGTCTCCTGCAACAAAGTACATATACTGATAAAGTGTGTGTTGGGTGGGGTCACTTCATTGAAAATGTTTTTCAACACATTTTTCAACTTTTGTTTCACAATATTTTCTTTGTCTGACGTCAGAATCCTGTTGTTGTACATCATTGTACATCACTGAAAACCACAGTGAGATCATATTTCTGACTTATTAACACGTCTACAAATATCAGTGCATATCAATGCTGTACGTTGGTGTTTCTGGCAGAAATTGGGGTGATGATAGCTGCGTTTAGAAGCTCCATGGTAGAGAGTGCAGATGCGAGGAGCAGCAGCGTGAACGTTTGAAGGCAGTTTGTCACAATTCACATGGAACACACGGTGTCCTTTTTGTAATCATTTTAATCTAAAAACAATCATTTTAAAATCTACCGACACCTCTGGACACAGGAGTGGAGCCCTGTTGGACTTCTGCTCATATAAGCATTATACTGTGATTTCAGAGTGATTTCACTGTGGGAACAATGCGATCAACAAAACAAGGGAGCTGTGAGTTTATGATGAGTTCAGATGCAGTTTCTGTTTGAGCACAATTATTACATGGGTAAGAAATGGTGCCCTGAAGACCTACATCTATAAACCCAATGTAAACCCACTCAACTGATAACAATAATAATAATAATAAAACTATTAACTAATGTTAATAATAACATGGTATTTTGCTTGTTTGGTTTTGTTTGATAAAGTTAAAAGCACAGAAGCCATGTTTGGGTTCTGATATCAGCATGATGAAATGCAACACTGTAATAAAACAGTGAGCAATACTACGTGAATAAAACATGCAAGGTCAACTTGCATGTTTGGATGGAGTAATTTCACTTTCATGTGTTGCCTGGATACCAAGATGATGTAACGTGCCCAACACAGTCATTACTATGACATGAAGACAGTAAAGTTATAAAGAAAGTGCAGAAAGTCTGTTTTCCTTCACTCTTTGCTGTGTATCTGATGGAGAAAACGTCATTTAACAATCATTTGGAGAAAGTACAGATTTTATAAGAATTTAACTGAAGCCCAGAGGAGCCGTCTTCCTTTTATTTCTCTTATTTTATATAAGTATGAAATGTAATGTCATATTGAAAATGAACAAGGGGAATATTGCTTATTGTCGATAAAACCTGCTGAGAGACAGATACAGACAAAGTCAATTATCAACCTGATGATGATGCAGACATGGTAATCGATACAACTGTTTTAGACGGGTTCAGTCTGCAGAACCATGTCGGCCTGCACAGAGAAATAAGTGAATCCTCATCTGGGGAAGACAAAATGTCATGATAGTCCATTCAGTACTAATAAATATTTCAGTCTGTACCAAAATGGCATTGAGCCCAAGGGAAGACAGCTGTTCAGTGTGTGTTTGCTCTCTTGCTTTCTTTACGGTAACCTTGTGGCATTACACACAGCTGTTGTGATCATGCAGGCGAGACGGGACACATTTCTGCCTCCAGTTTCATGCTATTCAATCAACGCTTTGTCGCAGGACGGCAAAAAAAAAAGAAGCTATATAGTTGGTAAACATGGATGTAAACAATGTAGCTATGTGCTATTGTTTTAAAATGCTGTTTTTTTGAGAAAATGAATTAATTCAATACAAGTCATTGCACATAGGTGTCAGTGTGAGAGTGAATAGTTGTTTGTCTCTATGAGTGTCTCTGTGATGGACTGGCAAACTGTCCAGGGTGTGACCCCGCCTATCGCCCTACGTCAGCTGAGATTGGCACAGCACCCCCATGACCCTCATGTGGAGGATAAAGCAGTAGAAAATGGATGGATGGATGGATGTTTGTCAAGATTCAGTGCATTTTATTGACAAACATTAACATAAGTTGTATTTGTGGACATTAAAAGTCCACAGGTCACCATGCACACAAAAATACTAAAAATGTAATTATATTTGTAGCAGTGGCAGCAAGTGAAGCTCAGTTTCCTCAAAAATGTCGGCAAATATGTTCAAATAATGTTTAATATTCCAATATTAAACATTATGCCGTAGCAGCCTCCGCATTAAAACCACTTCAAGCACAGCTTCAACTCTTCTCTATGGGAGGACACACAATACACGACACAAAAATGGGACTTCCACGGAAGCTCAGCTTCTCTGGGAGTCAGTGTAGCAGTGGGCGGTGCGTACGCTGGGCTTCTGCATGGTGATTGGAGGAAATGTCTAAAAGGCGGAACCAGTTTTTGATTGACAGCGTTGCAGAAACAAACACAACAGTGGAGACTTTTCTGCCTCAGTCCTGTGTGGATTGTGCGAGGGAAATCTGTCGACAAATAGCTGCTCGTTGTGTGTTATTTGCTCAACAGTAAATACCATTTTCATTTGCACATGAAGATAAAAACACTATTATAGCATCTCAGTTTTACATAATTTTCTAGCACATTTCTTTGTTCTAGTTGTTCTTTTGCAGAATTTATGTGTAAATAACTGGGCCTGAAATGAGCTTCCTCTGTTTTCAAAGACCAGCAACCGCCAGTGATTTGTAGTAATAATTGAAATACCCGTAGATTGCCAGTATTTTCTGAATATATTTGCCACTTTTCTTTCCACCCAACACCCTGTCTGACACTAGAAACTGAAGTTATGTCACTTTGTAAACCACAGACATTATTGATCCACTGCTGCCTCAAGGGTACGTTCAAAAGTGTTCATCTCAGATTTCAGTGTTTGAAATCTTTGGCTCAGATTTACCCGTGAAGTGACACAAACAGAAGTAAACCAACAACTCCTGTGTCCCCCACAAACTAAACCACTTATTTTCTCAGTTTACAAAGCTTTCCAGTTTGTAACAGCATGAAAAAGCAGCAAACATATTCAGCTGTTGTGTACTCTTGCAGGCATAGATTTTGTCCTGTTCGCCTTTTGTTAAGTGGTTATAATCTGTTTTTCCTTGTATCCCCGATGTCTCAGGCTGGTTCTTGGTGACGGTGGCACATTCAGCAAAGTTGATGTTGACAACAACTCTTCAAAAAACCTGAATAATCCATTTAACAGGCTCGGTAATACTAAGTATACACCTCCATCCAGTATAAAGGAGGTGGAATCTTAGTCTTAGAGACATTTTACTTGTGTACTTTTCTAGTAAACTATGGAAAATGTTGCATTTGTACAGACAAAATGCTTAAAAGTTATATTTTAGCAAAGGAATTCATAATATCAACATTTCTGAAATAGTCCTCAGGTATTTTAAATTCAAATTCTTATAAGGAGGGGAAGGTATTGATGGTGGTAAATAGACATCCAAGCAGACAGTTTCCTACAACCTGATTTGTGCCTAATTCTAACCACAGTCACAACATGGAAATGATATAATCACCCTCATTTTCTCATTTGAGGCAAAAACACCACAGTCAGTTATCACGCTGTCACATTTATGCACATGTGTCGACATTAATGACACAGATAAGTAATGTTTTTTGCTGCAGAAACACAAACTTGCATGTATTTGTGTTTTGTAGAAAGATAGAACGGCAGCACACAGTGTGAGTCTGGTGACTGGGTTTTGAAATGAATAGTTAAAATGGCACCAGAGACTAAATCATGAAAGTTACTCATAAGACAAGTGTACTCTGGATAATTAGCTGCAAATAAGACGAAAGGTTGAGTTGCAGAAAATCTAGATTAAGATTATGTAAGGGTGTGTCCCCTGTGTGTGCGTGTGGGGGCATGAAACATATTTTTATAAATCTTTATAAAATGACATAAAATTATATCATAGAATAATTACTGTCATTTTCTTCTATCGTAATTTCTTTAATTCACATTTGGCAACAAAAAGAAAGTTGTCGTTCTTTTTGTGGCGCAGACCCAAAACCAGACGTTACATAGTGCCAATACAAGCGATGCTGACCTGCTCAGGCTTTGACAGGGGTGATGTTCACCAGTAAGTGTTTTGTAAAAAAACAGTTCCACCCACTCTTAAAGTAAGTGACAGATCTGATCCAAACACAACAGGAGGGATAAATGTGTGCAGCCGCACAGACTGTGTCCATCTCTGCTCTGCATGATGCCTGAAAAAGCTATTTTTATGCAGGTTTTGGTGCTAAAGAGTGTGTTTTTTTTGGTTTCCTATTTTTTTTTTTCTCTTCCTATGGACACGGCAAGCGACGTGATTTGGCTGCAAATCCCACTCATGATGCATCCCTTATTAAATATTTATTCTCATTTTAGATTCAGAGCTGTAACTGTGAAGATGAGTCTCTGGATGTGTACATGTGCCAGCCTGTATTCTGTGTGTGTGTGTGTGTGTGTGAGAATATCTACAGCTCTCTCTCACCTGGGCTGGCTGTTGTCAGTTTAAAGTAGGTCTGATGCAGAGTGTTAACCAGCCTCCAGTCTGCTGCAGTTTGAGTGTGGATCAGTATATAGCAGTCAGGGGAATATCTCACTCTACTCAAGCCTCAGGTTACAAGCATTACTGCCTTAGTTCATCTTCCTGTCATAATCTCTTTGTCTCTGTCACTGTCACTGCTCAACCCTTCCACTTTGCATCTCTGTCTTTCTTTTTTGCATATTTCCCTCTTTGCGTAACATAGAAACAAACAAGTGAAAAGTCAGTCTGTCGTTTGTCGTTTGGCCTACTTCCCTTAGTTCTCATTAAAATTCTGTCAGTGATGTCATGATTTGGCCAACCTCCTGTTTGTTGCTGCCATTAGTGTTCATATAAAGACTAATAATCCTTCACACACACACACACACACACACACACACAGGTTTGTGTAGCTATTCTTCTTAGCACCCTGAATTGACTTCCAATCATTTTGGACAGCTTAAACAAAGCCTTAGTCTCAACCTTAACTATTACCAGATAATGTCTAACGCTAACCTTAACCCACCCACAATTTAAATCTTAGCCTTAAACCTCCTCAGAAATGTGTCTCATTTCTCTCTAGCATCTACAGTCTCTCTCTGCCACTGGTTTGTTGTCATTCACAACTGATTTTAAAGCAGCAGTGCATCACTTTTAAATAGAAACAAATGTCCGATACATTCAAACCATTGTCAAAGGAGTTCGCACAATTCTGATCCTCACACAACTCTTTCTGTGTCATGTCTTTCTTTCTTTCTTCTCATAGCTGTGTGTGCTGCATACAGGAAGTGCTTTGTTTTATATCAAGACGGACAGAGGCAACAAACAAGTGAATTCTACTGCTCGAAAAACACAACCATGAAGCAGTTTGATGACACAACAATGCCCTTAGATGATAGCACTGTTTGACAGGGTCTGTTTTCTGTCATGCAATACTATCAGACCTGACTAAGGAAGCATTTGTGTGTGTACAAACGATCCATAAAACTCCTCTAACTTGTCTTTACTAGCCCACGTTGCATGTGCCACCATCTGTTCTGACATACAACAAATCACTCCCTGTGTGCAGCACGGAAATGTTGCTTGGCAACACATGAGCTAAACGCCGCTTTACGGACAAACACAGAGAGAATGGTGTGATAGGTGGTTTGAATGTCACTGACGTTTGTTTCTATTTAAAAATGACAAACTCCAGCTTTAAAGAGCCAGCGGGACAGTTGACCACTTCAGAACAGAAGTACAGTCATAAGAAGCGGTCACACAAACCCACCATTTACAAATGATCCCCACATTAGTGCTTACAAAATCAATCAGGGCAGATCGACTTGTGAGGAAGAACATTATGTGCACGAAGTCTCTCATTTTCAGATTGTAAGATTAAAAAGTTTGAGATAAAAGAGGGCGGTGAAGCAAAGGTAAGAGACGCAACACCATCACAAGCACAGGATGTCCAGTCCTGACGTCACTGAGCTGCAGAAAGAGCAGGAACAAAGCAAACTTCCCACCATCACGAGCAGCAGCAGCAGCAGCAGCAGCAGCAGCAGCTTTGATGAGAAAAGAAAAGACATTGTGCAGAGTCAGGACACTGGATGTGAATTATTGAACAATGTCCACGAGCTGTGTGTCTGTCTTTTCACATCACAAGGAGACGAGTGCAGGAAGGACAATAAGGCCACAGGTACATGAACACTGTGCACACAGTCTCCATCCACACACTCATACTTACTGTGACATTTGCACAACTCTCACATTGTTGCACACCTTTAAACTATGGTATGTCCCCTCAGTGGGTATCATATCAGAGGCTCCCAGCACCCACTTTGGCAGATAAATAAAACATTCTAGAAGTTGTTTTTTGCAATGACATTTTACTCTTTTCAGGAGACAAGCTGGAAACATGAAAGTCAGAAGAACTCAAGTTCAAAAAGAAACTGACGCACATCGTGTTGGGACTGCACTGATGAAGACCTTGAGATACAAAACAAACACTTGTGTCCCTCGAGTCTTCACACGCACTTCTATCATACTTATTATCATTATACTTATATTATTCTTCAATTAAGGAATAGACCAACTTGTGTGTTTGTTTGTTTGTTTGTTTGTTTGTTTTGTCTCATCATCAGTGTGAGTTTGTCAGTTCACCTTCAGGAAATGACTGAAGGTCTTATCTAGCACATCTTGTGTTTAAGATACATGGACGTCTTTATTTTAAGTCTATATGCTGATATGCAAACACACGTTTAAAAAATCATTAACTAATACACAAATATATGCAAACATGCACATGTTTGGCAAATGAAATCCAAATAAATATGACTTGTTTGAAAAGGAGTAGGAAGAAACAACAATGAATGAAATTCATTTGCCCAGTATCATGATCGTGTGTGTCTGTGTTTATCATACCTATCATACCTTACTTTTATCAAAACAAAAGGATTTGAATGTGCACAAAAATACACAAGGACATTGTCACCATTAAAGCTGCAGTGTGTAACTTTTAAATATAGACACATGTCTGTTACATTTGCACAATGATGAATAAGTCAGCTCCACACAGGTCTCTGTGTTTCGCAGTGGTGTTCAGATCTCGTGGGATCACGAGACATTCCTGCGCTGCACACAGGAAGTGAGTTGTTTTAAATGGAGAACGATAAAGGCAACAGCAACACTGCGTTTGTAAAGTGAAGCAGCTGCAAACAGGTTCAAGTGGGACTGACAACACAAAGAAACATGTCCACCACAACTGATGTATACATGCAAACGCTCCCTCAGTCAGGTCTGATAGTTTTGCTTGACAGAGCCTGTTTTCAGACGAAGGATGCAGCATACAGATAATATTCCATTGTTTCTGCTCACAGAGACCAAACATGGAGAGAGGATGAATAATTACATGGACAAGAACATGAACCACCAAGTTACACACTGCAGCTTTAACTGCCTTCTCTTTCTACACCGTTCAAATGCAATACTTTGCTTTAGGTGCAGGACGTGTTACTTATTTCACTTCACCAAGTGATTATAACTGTGTTCTTTCAGCAAACAAGGAGCAGTGGGTTCATCGGGAGCTTTGTGGCTGAGCACACACGAGATGCCGATAAATCTCAAATCTCAACCAGCAGCCTTCACCAAAACAAACTGTCGCACTCCAGACAACTCCGGAAACGTTTGACCTTTATTTTGAAAAACATGCAATGGAACGTTCTGGCAAAGCAGTGTTCCAGTGACTGCAGATATGATAGAGGGGAGAGTAGAGAAGACAGCAACTAAAATACCACCTAAATTATATTTGTCTGTCATCCATCTTCTATCCTGCACATGAGGGAGTTGTGACAATGTCAGCTGACATCGGGCGAAAGGCGGGGTCACCAGTCCATCACAGGGCCAATTCACTCTCACACTCTCACCTACGGCCAATTTAGAGAGTCCAGTTTACCTTATCCCCAAACCATGTTTTTGGACTGTACGAGGAAACCTGCGCACACACGGGGAGAACATGCAGAAAGACCCTCTTTCCAACCAGGATGCGAACGCGGGTCTTCTTGCTGCTAAGAGTTACATTTGTTTGTCAGTCAGTCAGTCATCATCTACCACTTTATCCTCTGCTAGAGGGTCGCAGGGGGTGCTGAGCCAATCTCAGCTACATCGGGCGATAGGCGGGGTACACCCTGGACAGTTCGCCAGTCCATCGCAGGGCCACACACAGATAGAGACAAACAACCATTCACTCTCACACTCACTCCTATGGTCAATTGAGAGTGTCCAATTTACCTATCCCCACATTGCATGTTTTTGGACTGTGGGAGGAAGCCGGAGAACCCGGAGAGAACCCACGCACACACGGGGAGAACATGCAAACTCCATGCAGAAAGGGCCTTGTTCCAACCGGGGCTCGAACCTGGGTCTTCTCGCTGCAAGGAGAGAGTGCTAACCACTACACCACCGTGTGGCCCATATTTGTTTGTATTTACCAAAATAATCTACACCACAGGTCTAAATAGTGTTGTTCCTAAGTTATTTGGTTTTATTTTGGAGTTGACAGAAAAAACAAAGTAATTTAACTGCTTTACTTGTTTAACAGAAGCTCAGTATCACTTCATTTTGAAAATGAAAGTGCAAATGAATACTAGACTACTTTTGTGACGTTACTGCCCTCAATGGCAGGGGCCTCAAAGTCAAATGACCTGGGGGTCCGTCCACTCAGGAGGGGGCCGTTCAAGTGAAAAACAGTTTGGGGCAAAAATGGACTGTTCAGAAATTTGAAAATTCAAATAATGTCTTGATCATCATGATGTTGCGATTAGGAATATCCAGGATGAAATTACATACTATTTCAAAGTAAAGTGTTTGTTTTGATATATAGTTTAAAAAAAAACACAGCAAACTACAGTATATATAACCAAACCAGACAGAAATAAAACTAAATCAATAATAACAATTGTAATTAAAACACTAGACAAGCTCGTCTATAAATCAGTGCAGGATTTAATAATGTGATAAATATAACCTAATATATTATTATTATTATGAAAATGTTGTTCTGTGTTTGTCATGAGCCAATGTTCATTATCACTGTATAGTTATAATGAAAATGTTCATTATCACTGTATAGTTATAATGAAAATTATACTTCATAGTATGTGTAAGACATCAACTGTGTGAGCACAAGTTTGAGAGCCCTGCTCTGAGGTTTAAAAAAATAAATAAATACATAATAATGCAATTCACATTTGTATGAATAATAGTCAAACACCAGTCACTCCAAGGTTGTGGAAGAGGGGCCCCCAAATGAAATTCAGCTTGGGGCCCCATAAAAGCTTGGGCCAGTGCTGCTATAGCATCATGTTCATAATTCTGCATCAGTAATTAAATACACAAGTGTTGTTACATTCATGTCACCAACGTTATATCCTACGCATTGAGTTTCTGGCGGACAAAGATTCACCATCTTCTCCATGTATTTTTACATTTACGTATCATTACAGATGGAACTTTTTCAGGTTGGATATATCTTTTTCTGGAACGCGTCACAATACTGCTATAAATACCTCAACAGTCACTTAAATGGCTGCAGATAGAAAGAAGTTCAGAGCTTTAAGCTAGTTAAGACAGAGAGAGGTGTTGAAAAGAGGAAGCCAGGACATTTTGAGGTTTTTCTATTATTCTGCACCACCGGGGATCTGTCAAAATGTGGATTGTACTTCCACTACTGACATTACCGTTGGCCAAAAGGCTCTTTCAGTCAGCAGACGCTCTATTATGTGTCTGCTGAAGACAGAGAACACATTCAAATGTCAAATGTCAGGGAAGCCCCTCGAGTGTTCATGAGCTCTAAATGTATTTCTGTGAAGATTCTTTGTCCAGAGTGAACAGCGCTGATTCAGACGCAGCGAATATACAGCAAGCACAATGTGTTCAATTTACCACATCAATGACACAGAAAATGGGTTCCACTGTTTTTCATTGTTCTTTTTATACAGATTAATACGACATTAAGAGGAAAACAAACAGAAATGTGAAGAAAAGTGAAAGTACACTATACGGACCAAAGTATTCCATTACACCAACAGGGCCAGTAATGATGTATTCAAATACATACGCAGTACTTTAATATGGAGTTGGTCCCTCTTTTGCAGCTTCCATACTATTTGGTAGACATTCCTCAAGATTTTGAAATGTTTCTATGGGAATTTATGCGTATTTCTTCTGTAGAGCATTTATGAGGTCAGGCACTAGTGTTGGACGAGAAGCTCTGGCTCACGATCTCTGTAACAGTTCATCCCAAAGGTGTTTGATGGGGTTGAGGTCAGGGCTCTGTGCGGGCCAGTCAAGTTCTTCCACACTAAACTTGTTTTTACACTTCTTGCGTTCATGTCACCGACCAAAGCAACCAACAGAGCCTTTCATTGTATACAAACATTCCAAGCATAGCGAGACCCCACAGTTTGGGGTCAGAAAACGTCACAACAGGTAAGCGAATCCAAGACGACAACATAACCTGAGACAGCATATGTGCACATGTTGACACACACATTTGGGTGAAATCCAGGCTTTTCATCGTAATCTAACAGAAAGAGCTGATAAATGATAACTTACATGAAATGAAGTGAGCACTATAAACGTGAGCCTCTTTGTCTGCACTAGCATCACCACAGTCTTCTCTTTTTAATGCTTGGAGCCACAGATGATGTCGATTTTTTTGAAAGAGATGAAATCCTGTGGGGATTCTGAAGAACTTGACACCATTGCTGGTTCTATTTTCACAGCCAACCACGCTACAAGTAGGCATCTCATGTGTTGGACTGTTAATGATACGAGTGTGTTTTCTGACCCCAAACTGCACGCGCACATTTCTGTGACGTAGCTTTCGAAATGGTCTATAAGGATTTGAGATTTAAATAGTCATCCCACTGTTAACGCCTCGATAAATGTCAAATGAAATATCTAATAAATGATATAATATGGTCTTACACAGTATTCATTATAGGTTCTTGATGCCACCTAAACATCCATCATCTACCGCTTCATCCTCCACCAGAGGGTCGTGGGCGGAGCTGTGCCAATCTTCGGCACAGCTTCCCGTTACATCGGGCGATAAGCGGGGTCAATTCACCCTGGACAGTTCACTCGTCCATCACAGGGCCACACACACACACACAGAAACAAACAACCATTCACTCTCACACTCACGGTGAATTTAGGGTGTCCAATTTACCTAATCCCCACATTGCATGTTTGAACCCGGAGAAAACCCACACACACACGGGGAGAACATGCAAACTCTGTGCAGAAAGGCCCTTGTTACAACCAGGTCTTCTCGCTGCAAGGCAAGAGCGCTAACCACTACACCACTGTGTTCGAGCCACCTAAACATATACAGGGATATTTTTCTTTGGTAGTGGTGTTGGAGATTGGATATTTTCTGCAGCACATAGAGTTTAGGCTGAATTTCATGGCTTTCAGACATTAAAAATTCATCACATCATACGGGAACTGCAACTCTTTCTCCCGCTGCTGAAGTTTTATGGGCTTCAGCACAATGTTCCTGTGAAACTGTGAGCCATGTATCATGGCAGTAGAATACCACACTTTTCTAACTGGGACATGCGAGAAAGAATAACACGAGATATAAGGAATGAAGTGAGACATTCTTCCTTATATAATTACTGCAAAAACTGTAACACACTTAACTGAAGGGAGGTTTTTTTATTGTCATGATGGCATGGCCTCTGTGAGGCGGGATATCACAATGTAATACTTTCTTGTCATCGACTGGGTGTCAACCTTCCTGTTTATCACCTAATATCAAAATATTGTTATCGTTTACTATCATATTTCCACACCTGAAGAGTTAATCTAATCAGAGCCAGTAATCAGGCAGCATAATGTTTGAGTGAAATCTAACAGTGCTTATAATTTGATGTGTGCCGGAAGTTACGACCAGAGACGGTACTTATCTCTAACTCATGTGAGTGACAGTGTGTTTGTGTGTGTATTTTGAGAGGATGGTACTTGTTTAATGAATGAAGGAATAAAAAGAAGATCTAATGTGCACAGAGTAAAAATGAGACTAAAACAAATGCATCATGTTATGGTTTTGTTAAAACTGATTGAGTAAAATTGGTATCATTCAGGAATCAGTATTGAAGTCCAGATATCAATAGCTGTACTGATATTTTCATTTAAAAAAAAAAATAGTCTTTATCATCTAAGTGAGCTGAAAACAGCCGGTTTATTTCCTGGAAACAGTCAAGTTGTAAAAGAGCATGTTTGTTTTTGCTGGACAGAGTCTTGTCCGGCATCATCTGCCAGTGTTTGCCAGAATGACCTCAACTGTGATCCAGAGCAAACGCAGAGACAGTCTGCAGAGACAGTGATGGTGCTTTGCTGCCCTCTGCTGGAGATTTCAATATCTGCTGTAAACAGCCGGGTGAAAACCTGTTCCTCTGAAGTGAGACAGAAGTACTGTATATGAGGACAGAAATCAAAAACATTAATGTCTTATTAAAGTTATAATTACTGTTTTTGCTTTAGTTCAGTATTCCCCTAAATTGAAAATGGGATATCCGACATGCTTTTTAAGACCTGATATTGCGAATCTGATGTTCACAACCGCAGATTCCCAGCAAACCCTTAATGCAACACATTACGTTTTAACATAAAAAAGCACATTGTTTGAATGTGATATTGATCAATCAGAGTATATATATCAGGGATAATATATAAAAAAGAATATAATGGAAGAAAACACGAGTTTAGATATAATCCCTCTCCGGTGTGGAGAGGGATAAAAATACTACGAAAACAAACAAATTCTGTTTTGCTCTCAGTGACCTATCCCAGGCTGTTCAAAGTAACACAAAGTAACACATAAACATCCGATCCAATGAAAAGTACTACGCTTAATTTACATAACATTCCAACATATTTGCGAGAGTGCTGTCCTGAAAAAAAAACAGTTTACCGCGTGACTGACATATTATCTTCGACGTTCCTTGAACGTCTGACGTCCTCGCACCGTGACCCGGATGTAGATTGTCTTAACTCTATATCCCACAATTCCTCTCTCTCTTCTTCCTCTTTCCCCTCTGCGGCCATGTCTAAGAGAGGTATGAACACCACCTCCTAAAATCCACTTTCATCTGCCGTTTTTATGCTACTCCACGTATTATAACATTGACTGTGTGTGAAAGCGGGATAAATACGTTACACCTGGTGGATTATTTTAGTGATTTTATAAAGCGGGGTACAGATTATTGACGATGCCGTTTTTGCTAGCCAGCTAGCTGTCGGAAGCCATGTTTCGCTGGCAGCGCCATGGACACATGAAGTATGAGCTAAAGGATTAATATTAAAATATACTTCCGTCTGTTAATCCCACACGCGCTTGTTTTGCTTATTAAACTATTTGAGACACAGTGAACGGGTAAATATTATAAGTACAGCCGAGTAGTACAACACGCAACGTATGCCGGGCTGTTAGCTTCAGCTAACTCGTAGCTGCGTTTCTCTGGTTGGCTTGTGAAGGGTTAAAGTCTCACAGACGCACATTAAAACAGTTGAAATAGTAGTAAAATGATGCTTCGTCTTCATCAAGGAGGATTCATACAGATGTTAGTGCATGCAACTGTCATTTGTTTTTATCGGACTACGTGAAATACATCTTTACATGTCCTGGTCTGTTGGTCATAGCATCACATGTGGACAGATCTGATGTCTTGTGTGTTCTCTCCCCTCAGGACGTGGTGGTTCGTCTGGAGCAAAGTTCCGCATCTCACTGGGTCTCCCAGTGGGAGCGGTCATCAACTGCGCTGACAACACAGGTATGTCTCTGCTTAATGTCTTGCCTTTAATATTGTTGCTGGTTTGGAAATTAACTATCGATATTCTCCGTGTCTGAATGCTGAGAATGTCCTTGGATGCTGTAAATTTGCTTCTGTTGAACTCTTGAAAGCTTGTGACATTTTAGACTGAAGGAGGAAGATTGGCATGTTTGCTTAGAATCAAACTTGAACTGTAAACTTTTGTGTCATGCTTGATGCTGTCAAAGTGATAAATGGTTGTGTTCTAGTGTCAGCCACTGTCTGTACAGGGAAAACTGTTTCTATCACTTATTTCTTATTCAATTGGTGAGACCAACTTTGTGTATATACAGAAAAAGTGTTTCAATGAAACTCAGCTTGTTCCTCCCCTGATAATGATTGTACACCGGTTTTGAAAAGCTGAGCCTTTTCTTTGGTGTCAGTTATCTTTATCGATTTTTTTGTATAGCGTATAGTTATAAGTGCTTTGGGTGTGCTGATTGTCTTTGTAATGGTGTTATATCAGGCCAGTTTTTACCTTCAGTTGATTAGAACAGTTTCTCACTATAATCGTCTCACTCTGAGCCTCAGCTGATGACACAGCCACAGGATTATTGGGCTGAAAATGTAGTATGAACTAGGCACAAGTTGTTTTTTCCATGCAAATATTCTACTTTTGTGGACATCCACTTGCTCAGATCCTTTAGTATTGCTTAAACTAACTTTTTTTGTGCTCTTGAGATCATGTGATGAATTCATGTAATTTTCCAAGTTGTTTCATGGGACACTATGTAGAATAAATCAACATGTCATTCTGTCACAAACACTCTGCTTTTATTGTTTAAAATGTTAACTTAATGATATTTATGCTGATTAGTTCTCAGTTGTTCCCCCTTCAAAAAGCACTTGCTTTGTCTGCTTAGTGGCTCGGTGAGTTGTCGTAGAAGGGAATATTGAGCTCATCACTGTGGGTGAGACGGCAGCGACACAGTGGCTGACTGATCTCAATCAGTGATGAGACAAATGTTCTGTAGCCACTCGGCTCCAAACTTAAAGCATGACATCCACAGTTTAGCCCCGGTTTCCTGTTTGTCTGCTCATGTCATCCTTTTTCACATGTGGATGCTTTCTGTCCTCAGGTGCCAAGAACCTGTACATCATCTCCGTGAAGGGCATCAAGGGACGTCTGAACCGTCTGCCTGCAGCAGGAGTGGGTGACATGGTCATGGCCACAGTCAAGAAAGGCAAACCAGAACTCAGAAAAAAGGGTGAGTGTGCAGGTCACTCTGATCCCAGTGTCTGTTGGTCAACACTAAGCCGAGGGCTTGTGGGGGGAGATGCTCAACATTGACATCCTAACTTTGGGTTTATTGGGCAGAACATTAAAATACTCATACAGACACAATCTTAACAATACATTTAGTTCAGCTTTGTGGGTTAAACTGAAGGTTTGTAATAACTGCTGATACCATGTCTGTTGCAGTGATTATAACTGTAAAATCATCCATATCGATATATGACACATGTGAGTGTTTTGTACTGAACACATGTCACCTCTCCACAGTGCATCCTGCGGTGGTGATACGGCAGCGGAAGTCGTATCGGCGAAAAGATGGCGTGTTTCTCTACTTTGAAGACAATGCGGGAGTTATAGTAAACAACAAAGGAGAAATGAAAGGTGAGTTTGTTTTGATGGGACCCCACTAGCTTACTTCAGGGTTTTATATGTATTTAGGTTAACTTACACGTTGATAAATGGATTTGATCTGCTGGCTTAAGTCTGTGATGGCCTCATGCAGAGAACTGAGGGAAGTGGGATGTTTTAATGTGTTTAAAAAAAAACTTGTTTCCATCTCTTTTCACCTTGGTTATGTTTGTAAGTGTGATACATTTGTGTGCAGTGCATTCCCTCTCCCCTTTCACATAAAGGATACATGCCCTCAGAGCAGCATGGGTTGCCAGAATCCTAGTGCAGTTACTGCACAAATGTATTGCATTTTAATGAAAATTACTGATGTCCTCACCTTTTGCAAAAATGTAGTGAAATATGTTCAAATAAATGCAGATTCGTATCCTTTACTTATTTAAAGTCCTAGCCCTTTAGTAAGTAAATGGTGTATAGCTGTGGTACATCAGCTACACTACTGGCTGTGCTTGTATCAAGGCTGTTTCATCTCATTGATACTTTGTGCCTTTGCAACAAATGTGTAGGATTCTTAAACCACAGTTGAGAAATGAGAGTTTATTTTTCTTTAGTTGCACAAATCTGCCTCAAATCTGCTCATTACAGCATGACTGTCACATATTAACCCTTCAAAAAAGCACTTGCTTTGTCTGCTCAGTGACTCGGTGAGTTGTCGTAGAAGGGGATATTGAGCTCATCACTGTGGGTGAGACGGCAGCGACACAGTGGCTGACTGATCTCAATCAGTCATGAGACAAATTTAACCTTCTCATTCAACCCAAGTCCAGGAAATATGTTAATGCTTCAACCTGCAGTCTGTCTTTGGTGTATTGTTTTAAGGTGACGAGCTAAATTTAGTTTTTGTACTATCAAGATTAAATTAACCTTCACTTTCTGTGTCTGCAGGTTCAGCCATCACGGGTCCAGTGGCCAAAGAGTGCGCTGACCTTTGGCCCAGGATCGCCTCCAACGCTGGCAGCATTGCCTGAGCTGGACCGTGCACCGCATTTTCAATAAACTGTTGTTCAAACAAATCCACGTCTCTTAGTGGTCATTTATGTAAATGTGTATATGTGTGAAAAAAGAGCGCAACTGTACCTCCACCAACTCCCACTATACAAGGAGTTTGATTTCTGGAGATCCAAGTTTTGGCCCATGGGAGACCTTAGATTTTGGAGACAGATTACTGTCAGAGGTACAGCGGTTTGTGCTTTAAAAAGTAATAATCTGACCAATTTTGTTATGCTTGCATAATAAAGATAAAGAATCTTGAATTACTTCAACTAGAGATTTGTTCTTCAGTAACATTTCCACTAAATCTAGTCATTGCATACCAGGGAATTAGTTTGTATCACATCTAGTTTGATGTGTTGCAATTTTGTACTTGCAACACATACTGTTCCAGTAAATGTACTTTGAACAGAGACAGAACAAAGAAATACGGTGTTTGTGGAAGCCCTGCTGGGTCCTTCTGATCTTAAATGGATTCTATTTGGTGTCCTGCTCCACTAAATGTACTCTGTCTTTAAAATGCTTGAAGGCCTTCAGGCATTTTGTTACCATCTTTACCAGGTTCATGACCTGTGCTTTGACTTACCTGTGAGGTTATCACAAGAGGAATGAATGTAAAATTAGGTTAAAATAATCTGCTAAGAAAACTCCAATGGTCCATCTTAATACAGGAATAATTGTGCACTAATGCACTTCCCCTGTCCCTCCACTAGTGGGTGTGCAGAACCTGCTTTAGGATACTTTAAGGTTTGAAAAGTGATAAACTTTACAAAACTTTCTTCCAGAACTATTGGCTTGCTGACTGAATAATTTCTTATCTGATGGAGAAATTAAACCACTTTGTAAAATAGGAAAAATGCTCCACCTGACCTTTGCATTCTCCAAGTCTACTTATAAACGAGTGACACGTTCTGAAACAAAGCTTTATTTCCCTTTTATGAAACTATTTCTGAAGCTTATAGCAAAACACCATCTCTTAGATTTTTGTGACAATGTAACAACAGCTGAAAAGTGGTGGAAATGGCTTAAAAATTGATAAAAGTGCTTAGTTTAAACTTTTAATGCACTGTATATGACCCTGCATTAAACATACTGTTGAGAGCATTGAGACAAAGCAGCTGTAAAAATTACATTTAAGTACTCTCCTGTCGAGAAGCCATCCCCATATGTTTAAAGTGATAATCAGTATCTCTTAACACCTAATATCAAAATATTGTCATTTACTATCATATTTCTATACGTGAAGAGTTAATCTAATCAGAGCCAGTAATCGGGCAGCATAATGTTTGAATGAAATCTAACAGTGCTTATAATTTGCTGTGTGCAGGAAGTTGCGGGGCTGAACTCTAACTCGTGTCTGAGTGTGTTTGTGTTGTATTTTGAGATGATGGCACTTAGGAAGAAAAAGGTCTAATGTGTACAAAATAATGATGAGAGCACAAAGTTGCTCCGTGCAAGAACACAAACAGGCCAATTTAAACCAACGCATCATGTTGTGTTTTAAAACCGATCAAATTAAATTGGTATCATTCTGGAAACAGTGTTGAAGACCAGATATCAATAGAAATATTGATATTTTAATTTTTTTTTAAAAAACAGCCATAATCATCTAAGTGAGCAAAAAAAAACCAGCCGGTTTATTTCCTGGAAACAGTGAAGTTGTAAAAGAGCATCATGTTTGTATTTGCTGGAGTCTTGTCTGGCTGTTCATCTGTCAGTGTTTGCCTGAATGACCTCAAATGTGCGCAGAGCAAACGCAGAGATAGTCTGCAGAGACAGTGATGGTGCTTTGCTGCCCTCTGCTGGAGATTTCAATGTCTGCTGTAAACAGCCGGGTGAAAACCTGTTCCTCTGAAGTGAGACAGAATATCTGTATATGAGGACAGAAATCAAAAACTCCACAACTTAAAGTTCTGATTTCTGTGTTTGCTTTAGTTCAGTATTCCTTGAATTGAAAATGGGATATCCGACATGCTTTTTAAGACCTGAGATTACGAGTCTGACGTTCATAACTGCAGATTCCCAGCATACCCTTAATGCAACATATTAGGTTTTCATGTTTTTTTGTTTGTTTTAACGTGATATTTACCAATCAAAGTATATATCAGATATAATATAAAAGAAAAAATGTTAACTTAAGCACAAAAGGAAGAAAACACAACATAATTAAAGTTATATAATTAGGACTGGGTTTTTTTTTCTTATTTAAATCAACAAATTTATTGTTGGAAAAATAACAGTGACTTTTTGTGTGGAGAGGGAGTAAAATACTCAACACACACACAAATCTGTTTGTTGGTTATCAGTGACATATCCCAGGCTGTTGTATCTCTCTAAAGTACATCTTATCATGCAGTACATGGAAAATAATGCATATTTTAATGTTAACACACATGCTTAAAAATCTGATCCAAATAAAGTATTACGATTAATTTACATGATGCTCCATAAACAGTTCTAAGTGAATTTCATAGAGTGATGTCCACAAAACATGAAAAAGTTTGCCCTGGCGGTTACTGACATCGTCGACGTTCCTTGAACGCCTCATGTACGCCGCCGGATGTAGATTGGTTCAACCCTATATATGACGCTCCCTCGCGCTCTCTCTCTCTTCTTCGTCGTTCTCTTCAGTAGCGAACAGGTAACACAGACTCCTACAATCCACTGTCATCTGCCGTTTTTATGCTTCATCACGTTTTATAACATTGATTGTGCTTGAAATCAGGATAAATACGTTGCACCTGTTGGATTAGTTCAGTGATTATTGACATTATTGGCCTTTTTGCTAGCTAGCTAGCTGGCGGAGGCCATGCTTCTCTGGAGACACGAGACATGAACTGTGATTAAATAAATCTAAAAGGAAGAATATTAGATTATAGTTCAGTCTGTTAATCCCACACGCGCTTGTTTTGCTTTTTAAACCATTTAAGACAGTTAACGGAGAAGCATATGTACAGTCGAGTAGTACAACACGCAGCGCATGCCGGTAGTAAGTAAACATCATCAGCTACACCGCTGACTGTGCTTGTCTCGAGGCTGCTTCATCTCATTGATACTTTGTGTCTCTGCAGCACATTTGTAGAATCCTTAGACCACAGTTGAACTGTCTTCTGTTGAGAAATGAAAATGTGTTCTTCAGTTGTACACATGTGCCTCCGTGCTCGTTAGAGCTACATCACATGTGCATGACTGACTGTGGCTTAGTCACATATTAAAACCCTTCAAAAAAGCACTTGCTTTGTCTGCTCAGTGACTCGGTGAGTTGTCGTAGAAGGGAATATTGAGCTCATCACTGTGGGTGAGACGGCAGCGACACAGTGGCTGACTGATCTCAATCAGTCATGAGACAAATTTAACCTTCTCATTCAACCCAAGTCCAGGAAATATGTTAATGCTTCAACCTGCAGTCTGTCTTTTGTGTATTGTTTTAGGTGATAAACTACGTTTGTTTTTGTTTGGTTTTTTTATTGGCTTCAGGACTGAAATAACTTCCACTGTCTGTGTCTGCAGGTTCAGCCGTCGCAGGTCCAACAGTGCGCTGACCTTTGGCCCAGGATCGCCTCCGCTGGACCGTGCACCGATTTTTTTTTTCAATAAACTGTTGTTAAACAAAGCCACGTGTCTTAGTCGTCATTTATGTAACAAGCTGATAACGTGATGTATGAGCTATTAGGGAGACATTAGATCATGGTGACAGAAATGAATGTCCTTGGCAGAGGTTTGTGCTTTCTTTATTTTATTTTTTAATAGGTAATGAAAAATCTGACCAATGACTCGAGATTTGCTTTCCAGTAACATTTCCGCTAAACCTATAGTCATTGCATACTGGAGAGTTAGTTTGTAAACATACTTGAATAGAACACAGAAATACGGTGTTAGTGGAAGCACTGCTGGGTCCTGTTGAGCTTAAATGGATTCTATTTGGTTGCCTCTGCCTCCACTAAATTCACTCTTTAAATGCTTAAAGGCAAACATATTTGTAGTTTTAAAATGCTTCATGGTTATAAATAACGATAGGTTACAATCTTTACCACGTTGATGACCTGTGGGTTTCCTCTGAAGTGCCACAGACTTACTGTATATGAGGGCATAAAGCAAACACTCCGGAGCTATAACGTCTAATTTCTGCGTTTGCTTTAGTTTATTTTGCCTTGAATTGCGAATGGGATGCCCGACATACTTTTAAAGACCGGGGATTGTGACACTGATGTTCAGTGTGAGGTTTTTATGTTTAAAAAAAAGTGTGTTGACATGCTTTACAATACGATCCAAATAAAGTATTAAGGTTAATTTAAATGATGTTTCATCGCCGTTTTTAGTGAGTTCAGGCGAATTACCCAGAGTGATGTCCCCAAAACATTCAAGTTTGCCCTGTTACTGATATCGTCGACGTTCCTTGAACGCCTCACGCCCTCGCGCCGTGATCCGGATGTAGATTGTCTCAATTCCTCGCTCTCTTCTTCCTCGTTCTCCCCTCTGCAGCAAACGCGTATGAACGGCCTCCTAAAATCCACGTTCATCCGTCGTTTTTATGCTACAACACTTTTTAAACAGTGATTTTATAAAAACGAAGTCCAGATTATTGACCATGGAGTTTTATGGCTGGCTAGCTCGCTTCTAATTGGCTAGAAGGGCTCTCCTCTGATTGGTTATTTGGTTTGGCCGTGAAACGTCATCTCTCCATGGTGTGTGTTATTTGATCCTCTCTACCGCCAACAGAAGTAAACTATGTACCTAAACAGTGCGTCACACTGTCTACTTATAATCCAGGTTCACATTTTCATAGCCTGTTTAGATTAGTCCTAGATGTTTGAGTGAGTCTTGTGATGAGAGAGTGAGACATATTGGGGACGTGTGTGTTACTGTGGGTCAGACTAACCCGCAAACACTGAGGGTAAATGGACTGTACAGTAACTTAGAGCCACACAGTAACGTGTGTGATGCTAATGTGCTGATCCGTCTCATCTTCTATAGAAGCAAGCCATCATATTAGCTATTTCAAGGTAAGTAACGAACAATGTTAGTGCATCAACATGAACTGTATGTTAAACATTACCAGTAATTATTGTCTGTGTGTGTGTGTGTGTGTGTGTGTGCAGCCATGGAGGTTAAGTGTCGCTGGTGTCATATTTGTGCAAAGGAGAACTTGGAGAACATCATACCAGATCATCTCCAGGTTTGTATTAGGTACAAATCAACAGACAGGGAGCACAGCTCCAGTAAAACATGGTTTCAGCGCAGGTATCGAGAGGTGTTGAATGGTTAAGGTTAGGCTTACAGTAACGTTTTGAATAATATGCTTGATTTACTAACATGTTTCATTTATTCAAACAGCAACTTCTGCCCGAGGGGCACTGCCATTTTATTTGCACCTACAAGCCAGTGGAGAGGGGTTTTACAGCCTGTATAAAACTTCAACTTGCCACCAGAGAGGAGGCAGAGGTCTGGTTGGAGGACTTTCAACGGTCCTCAAGAGTGACCTTGACGGTGGACAAAACCTATCCTATTACCAAGGATACAGTTCGGCGAAACAGCTATCGAGTAAGATTTACAATAGGCGAGTTTCTTGTCTTTGTAACTGTTGAAATAGTCAGAGCTTCAATGAAGCATTTCTATGTTCAAAGGTTGACATGAAGTGCCAGCACAATACAAGGCAGACGCGCTCCTCAAAAACAAACACACACTGTCCTGCTGTGCTCTACCTTGTGCTGAAAAAGCACAGGCATAGCCAGAACAGGAAGTCCAGGTTGGCTATTACACGTAACAGATTAACATTACATACTGTTTAATCCAGGTTACATGCTCATGTTTCCTTTCCATATGTTATAGATCGAGTGATACTCATATTCAGGAGGGTTTATTGTTGCATGTGACCGTCAAACATCACCACAACCACTCCCTTGGCTGTTCCGAGGCCTTACAGCATCGGGATGAGGCCAGAGAGACCGTGGAGAAGCTGGAGAAACTTTTTCAGAGTGGGCAATCACCCTCCTCACCCCGAAACACCCTGAAATATGAACTCCACGAGGAGCAGGGCGATTCATATGTGTGTGCCTCTGCAGATGGGTCCATTTGTCCTGACGTCCAATTTGGCTCTGGAGCTGCAGAAACGTCATCTCCAAGTGAGTCGGTAGCTGAGCATCTCAAAGGTCGTCTCAGATCCATGTTTGATGACCTCGTGGACAAGCTCGAAAAGGATCTGACCTTCCAAGCCCCGATAGAATCTCTTGTGTCATCCTACGAGAACATTCATACTGACAGCGGCCTGATCTCAGCACTGTCTACGTTTGGGAAGATGAGGAGTGCTGCTGCTGCTGCTGCTGCTCCTGCTGCTGCTGCTGCTGCTGCTGCGAGTAACATCAAAATGCAGCCGAGAAAGCGTCTGCAAATGAGCACGCAAATAGGTGTGCGGCCGACAGCTGTCGCTTGCCGTAAGACTCCGCTGGGGGGCAGACGGGCGCTCGTCACTGGTCGACCTCCAAAAAGAGCCCGGAGGGAACAACCGTGAGAAGGTGAAAGAGGGGAGTGGTGCACTGCCAAGAAGAATGCTGTGTATATGAACCCTCAACTGACTGTTGAGAAAGCATCGAGACAAAGTGGCTGTAAAAATGGAAGTTTCAGTACTGTCCTGTCGAGAAGCCATTCTCAAACTTATAGTAGAGTGAAGTGATCATCATGTGATCATGATATCTCTTATGAATCATTTTCCAATCATCTTGCAGATGTTTCCAATCTAAAGAACACATCAGGTTCTATAAACTGTGATCCCACAACTAACGAGATGTGTTCCACTTTTTAAAATAATTCCACAGGCTGTGAACGAAATAAACAAAATAATTTAACCAGGTTTAATCCCATGGCTTTGCTTTAGAATGTCTAGTTTTAATATAGATTTTAAAGATGGTTATTTATAACTGTAATGTATTATTAATAAGCTCTCAAAGCTCACCTGCTTTTCTTTTGGAAATCACTGATGTGGAGACGTTTATGCAGATTCTCAGAACTCACAATTTGATCTGATCTCACCAAACAAGGCCAATTCTTGCATGTCATGCAAGTGTGTGTGTGTGTGTGTGTGTGTGTGTGTGTGTGTGTGTGTGTGTGTGTGTGTGTGTGTGTGTGTGTGTTACAGATGGAAAGCAGCAGGGTCATGGAAGAAAAATCCGGCTCCCACCTGCATCCAACACTCTTCCCCCTTCATCACCTGTTTTCACCTCTTCTTTCTCAGTTTCTCAGTCTGAACCTCAGGTTAACTGTGATGACATTTTGGAGTTTTGCAAGTTTTATTTTCCTGGCAGAACAATTTCTCTACTGAACAATATTTCATGCAAAGTCTTGATTGTGTATAATGACATGAAATAACAATAATCTTGGCTCTTGGAAAGTAAGTAACAGTGAGTAAACATCAAACAGGTCATTTAAAACAGTCAGTATCAATTTTTATCGAGATAAAAATCAGATATTACAGATATTACTTTCTTCCTGAGTAAAGGTTGGGGAAATAATGCAGTTAATTGACATATTTATGGACAGAAACAACGTGGAAACGATACATATTTATAACATAGATATAAAATGACGATGGCATACTGTGAGTGTGTTTAGGTATGCAGAACTTTATATTGATATATTAATAAGCTTCTGTTGTATTTCTATTGACGAAAATGATGATGTTATTGAACTAACGCAGAACAAAATACTGGAAAGATAACATGGAGACATTTCCATCTTTAATGTGGACACACGTGCGTCCATGTCTATCCTGTGCACACAGCAAAATAATCCAAACTTTGCTCATTGTTCTTCTACCAAATGTCTCTGCACACGACTGAAGTCTGCGATGTCTGGAAAGTGAACGCTCCTCATGCCAAAGTCCATAGAGAAATTGACCACAAAGGAGAGGTCGATCCACGACTGCCTCCATCAGTGAGTTTAAGGGTGATGTTTTTGGACTTTGGTGTTTGAAACCAGTGTTCTGGATTTATCTGAGCGACACAAACTTAACAAAAGAGGCAGCAGCACGACCAGCAGCTTCTGTGTCATCACACGCTGTGAAGTGAAGATTTTCTCTATGGAGTTTGGTGCAGTCGAGTCTATGAGTTTACAGTTCCATGGTGAATCTAAAGATATTGTAGATTTAAGCAGGCAAAGATTTTATTAGTCATGGCAGCCATGTTTTTAGTGTCCTAGTTAATACTTAATACAACTGCAACTGAAGTACAACCTCAAGTATCCGTTCAAAGGACCAGTGAGTAGAATTTAGAGCCATCTAATGGCGTGTTTCCATCACCTCAGCACGGCACGGTTCAGTTTCCACTAGCATTTTTAGTACCCGGTCTGATGAGGTTCCAGGTGAGCTGAGGCGATACTATGCGTGACGTCGTCAGACTGCCGGCCACTGATTGGTCAGCGTGCCGTCACAGGAAGAGACGTCCGACACAAGAATCAAGCCGAGCAATGCCCAACTGTAGATCAGTTAACTTAGACTAAACAATCCTAAAAACGTGGGTTCATCTCCAACAATTAGCAGGAGAATGTCTAAAATCTCAACATTTAACAGAGGAGTCTGGTGTGTTTAGCAACAGCACTGCTGATCGCGAGCGGCATCACAATCCTTGCTGCTGTATTTCAGTCCAGTGACTGTGTTACACGGAGTCTGAGCTCCGGTCATGGACGAAGTACTGAACAAATATTTTAATGAGCTGATTCTAACGATTCAGTTACACTGAAAACAGCTGCTTTACAAGTCACTCATGCAGTGATGACTCCGCCCACGTTGAGTCTGCACTATTTTGTAGTGGAAAACCAACTAAACCGCTCCGTGCCGTGCCGTGCCGTGCCATGGCGAGACGAGGCAAGGCGAGGCGGGACCATATAATAGGTGAAGTCTCACATTGCAACCCAACTGAATAAAGACTATACCAAGAGCCAGAGTTTGATTTGTCCCTTCTGGGACACTGTACAAGCATCAAGGTACAACATGGCAGGCTCCATGGTAGAGGACACACTAGTCTTTCATTCACATTCTATATTTCTATCATCTTAACATATTAAAGTAATGAACCAGTGCCAAATTACCTGAATAAAAACAAGGAAAACATCATTATAAATATTCAATTTCTGTTGACATTTGTGTTGAAGTCCGACACACTGGACCTTTAAATGTGCAGGTGGAGGAACACGACACAGAGACTCAGCTAAACCCAAACAGATATAGTCAGAGTTCACTTCATGGTATTTCATCCAGCCTGGAAATGGCCGGTCTCCCCCCTCTGCCCGTGACCTCCTCATCTCTGGACAGCTTGGTGCGAGCGTCAGGTGTCGGGCTGGGCTGCAGACGCGGCTCGCAGGTGGCGTGGGGGTGAGTGTGCCACGTCCCGTCCCTGTAGGTGCAGTAGCAAACGGTTTCCTCGTCCATGTCCACGCGCTCTCCTGCTGGGATCACCCTGCTCCCAGCGAAGCAGTTAGGACCTGGAGATTGAGAGTTGATGACATGATCATTTGAATCAGGTGTGTTGGAGGATTGGGAAATACTAGGCCTTAGAAGAGACCGGGTGATGTTTCTGTAGTGTGTGTTCTGAGTTCTGTCGTCACAAACACCAGTTTGCAGCTACATAGCAGTGTTGTTGTTGTTGTTGTTGTTGTTGTTGACGTTGACTAAACACCAACTTCTCCACCGTTCTCACCCAGGAACCTGATGAGAAACCCCGAGCTTCACTGGTAAGACACGGTGTCATGTTATCACATCCTGGTATCGGTTTCCAAACATTTGACAGGGTTTATTGTCATGGAAACAAGTTGTGGTGATTCTCTAAAGAGGATCTTATTAGGAACCATGTGATTGAAGTAATATTCCATTAATTATTTCACCAAACACCATCTGGGAAACAAACTTTATATATGTTCTGTAATCCATACATTATGGAAGCAATGTTTGTATCTAAATTCCATGCATTAGAATACATAGAGATCAATATGTGGTGATTCTCTCTCATATTTTAAATCTATTACACAGTGGTATCTGTGTGGCTTGTTGTATATACTGTATGTTGTTTTTTAAGTAAAGCAGTGAAATGACTGCACATGCTGAATAACCCTGCAGGCAGAAATGTGCCAGCCAGCCTCTGGTATCATGTGTGTCCCTCCTCACTCACAGATGGAGGTTCCTTCACTTGGCAGCGCCCCCTGAAACATTTACCAGCGCCACAGTGGGAGGACAGGAAGTGCAGTTCATCTGATGCCAGAGCCAAAAAAAACCCACAGCTGACATGAGCAAATTGGGTTGAAGCAGGAAAAAGAAATGACGCATCAGAGCAAAACCATCTGTCCCGTAATTATTGTCCCTGCTGTTCCTGTATCACACACACACACACACACACATGCAAATCCCACCAATGTTAGAGATGGACTTTAATGCCTGTGACAGAACAGGCTGCTGATGTCACACATCAACTGTCAATCACACTATGTGTGTGTGTGTGTCATGATTAATCATGTGTCTCTGAATGGAGAATGAAACTATTAACTCCTCAGGAGAATGTTGTAGGCGTACTTACGTTATAGATCGATGAGAAGTAGAAGCTGATTTTCCCATAGACTTCTATTCAAACCCGTGGAGTCGCCCACTGGTGGCTTACTGCTATCCTATTTCCTGCATCTTTCATCTGAATACAGGCTCTTCCAGGCAATACTATCAGACCATGGCAGCCCATGGTCAAGAGGAAAGGAATTGGGCTTGTAATCAGAAGGTCGCTGTTCATCAAGGGCTGAGGTGCCCCTGAGCAAGGCACCCAATCCCCCCCATGCTCCTCAGCAGGTCAAATTCACTATCACTAATTGGTGTGTGTGTGTGTGTGTGCAAAAATAATTCATTCAAATTCTAATACTATTCCAGACCTGAGTGAGGGAGCGTCTGTGTGTATACAGCAGCAGCAAAGGGGCAGCTTTCACTCACACTTCAACCTGTTTGCAGTCGTCTCGCTTCACTAGTGCGATGTTGTTGTTGCCTCCATCTTTTCTTGACATTAAACAAATGACTTCCTGTGTGTGGCGCGGGAATGTCGCTAGGCAACATGAGATGTAAACAACGCTACACTGAGAAACTCAGAGCTGATGTGAACACAGATCGGATGTGAACACAGAGCGGATGTGAACACAGATCTGATGTGAACTCAGAACTGATGTGAACACAGAGCGGATGTGAACACAGATCTGATGTGAACTCAGAACTGATGTGAACACAGATCTGATGTGAACTCAGAACTGATGTGAACACAGAGCGGATGTGAACACAGATCTGATGTGAACTCAGAGCGGATGTGAACACAGATCTGATGTGAACACAGATCTGATGTGAACAAAGATCTGATGTGAACACAGAGCGGATGTGAACACAGATCTGATGTGAACAAAGATCTGATGTGAACACAGAGCGGATGTGAACACAGATCTGATGTGAACACAGATCTGATGTGAACACAGATCTGATGTGAACAAAGAGCGGATGTGAACACAGAGCGGATGTGAACACAGAGCTGATGTGAACACAGATCTGATGTGAACACAGATCTGATGTGAACTCAGAGCGGATGTGAACACAGAGTGGATGTGAACACAGATCTGATGTGAACACAGAGCGGATGTGAACACAGATCTGATGTGAACTCAGAACTGATGTGAACACAGATCTGATGTGAACTCAGAACTGATGTGAACACAGAGCGGATGTGAACACAGATCTGATGTGAACTCAGAGCGGATGTGAACACAGATCTGATGTGAACACAGATCTGATGTGAACACAGATCTGATGTGAACAAAGATCTGATGTGAACACAGAGCGGATGTGAACACAGATCTGATGTGAACAAAGATCTGATGTGAACACAGAGCGGATGTGAACACAGATCTGATGTGAACACGGATCTGATGTGAACAAAGAGCGGATGTGAACACAGAGCGGATGTGAACACAGAGCTGATGTGAACACAGATCTGATGTGAACACAGATCTGATGTGAACTCAGAGCAGATGTGAACACAGAGTGGATGTGAACACAGATCTGATGTGAACACAGAGCGGATGTGAACACAGATCTGATGTGAACTCAGAACTGATGTGAACACAGATCTGATGTGAACTCAGAACTGATGTGAACACAGAGCGGATGTGAACACAGATCTGATGTGAACTCAGAGCGGATGTGAACACAGATCTGATGTGAACACAGATCTGATGTGAACAAAGATCTGATGTGAACACAGAGCGGATGTGAACACAGATCTGATGTGAACAAAGATCTGATGTGAACACAGAGCGGATGTGAACACAGATCTGATGTGAACACAGATCTGATGTGAACAAAGAGCGGATGTGAACACAGAGCTGATGTGAACACAGATCTGATGTGAACACAGATCTGATGTGAACTCAGAGCGGATGTGAACACAGAGTGGATGTCAACACAGATCTGATGTGAACACAGAGTGGATGTGAACACAGATCTGATGTGAACACAGACCTGATGTGAACAAAGAGCGGATGTGAACACAGATCTGATGTGAACACAGAGCGGATGTGAACTCTGAGCGGATGGGAACCCAGATCTGATGTGAACACAGAGCGGATGTGAACACAGAGCGGATGTGAACTCAGATCTGATGTGAACTCGGAGCTGATGTGAACACAAATCTGATGTGAACTCAGAGCTGATGTGAACTCAGAGCTGATGTGAACACAGATCTGATGTGAACACAGATCTGATGTGAACTCAGAGCGGATGTGAACTCAGAGCGGATGTGAACTCAGAGCTGATGTGAACACAGATCTGATGTGAACACAGATCTGATGTGAACACAGATCTGATGTGAACTCAGAGCTGATGTGAACACAGATCTGATGTGAACTCAGAGCTGATGTGAACACAGATCTGATGTGAACACAGATCTGATGTGAACTCGGATCTGATGTGAACACAGATCGGATGTGAACTCGGAGCTGATGTGAACTCGGAGCTGATGTGAACTCGGAGCTGATGTGAACTCAGAGCTGATGTGAACACAGATCTGATGTGAACTCATTTGACAGTGGTCTGAGTTTAATTTAATTGTCACATTTTTAAAGCAGGACTATGCAGGATGTTTGCCCTAATTGAACCGCTCCAGAATGATTGTGATGGTTAAATGTGTTAAATGTCGTTGTCTCCAAATGTGTGCTATCATAAAAATGTGTACTCTGAAACTGTAGTGGGAGATCTGTTGAGATCGACCAGACTTCCCCTTTAAGAGAAGCTCAGGAGGAGGATGAGCGTTAACACTGTGTCTCTGCATACGTCACACCGTCACCAAAAATATCATCTGCTGTTGTCAGGAACTGTGAATATGTCACAGATCAGAGTTCTTTCACTCATAAGACTCACCAGTCTTACAGATGGGGCAGCAGTGGTTGGGTTCGTACGTGGGGTTGACGCAGTGAGGGGCGGGGCAGTTGGAAATGCTGCAGTAAACCTCTCTGTTAGCTCCGCAGCGGCATCGCTCACACCGCGACAACTGGAACACACAAAGCATGAGAAAGTGACACTGAACTGACTGGTCGGACTTTCTTTTATGAGCAACGATTTCATAAAACACTGTTAATGACCGTGCAGGGGTCAAAGCTGAAAGCTCACTAGCATATGAGACACAGCGTAGACAATTAAAAAGACAACAAAAGTCAAGGCCAAGGACCAAAGCTTTCTGGAAAAATTGCAATGCTTGCAGCAACAAGCCCAGAGCCGGCCTGAGGCAAAAGTCGGTGTAAAAACTTTTAAACATGTTATAGAAATTTAAAAATATATTTAGATAGTATCTAAATAATGTTGAGCTTCAGTTGTTATCAAGTTCACCACACTCAGTGCTTCCCCTTCAATGCCAAAGTGCAAATGAATACTAGGCTACTTTTGGGATTTTACTGCCCTAAACAAGAGTGACACAACTATCACAACCATCCACTCACACACCTATGGGCCATTTAGAGCAGGGGTGTCAAACTCAAATACAGAGTGGGCCAAAATTTAAAACTGAACAAAGCCGCGGGCCAAGGTTGAACAAATTAACCTTTGTATAGGGACCCAAACAAGTTTTGCATTGAATATTGAACAAGCAAGGCTTATATAACTTTATAGTGACATGCAAAATCGAGTTTCAAATAATAATAATAATTAAAAAATATCAATGGCATATCAAATAAAATTTAAATAAAAATTGAATGCACCCTAAATACAGGATAAGCGGTAGATGGATGGATAAAAATTGAATGCCTCTTTTCTATTTGCAGCCTTCTGTAGTAAATATCAAAATAAACTTTTTCCACAGGCTAATAATAAATTTGAAAATAAAATAACAATAATGAATGAATCAAACATTCAAGCCTTGAAGTAGCAAGAGAAAGTGCATGAATAAAACGTTAATTATTGCTCAGTTTGCTACACTGATTTGTTTTAACACTGAATATGGAACAAGCAACGCTTATATAACTTAATAGTGCAAAATCAACTTTCAAAAAACAAACGAAAAAACATCAATGGCATATTAAATAAAATTTAGATAAAAAATTGAATGCCTCTTTTCTATTTGCAGTCTTCTGAGGTAAATATCAACATTAACTTTTTCCACATGCTAATAAATTTGAAAATAAAATAACAATGAATAAATCAACCATTCAGGCCATTTTACTGCTCAGTTTGCAGTTGGCGGTGCCGCTGTATAATACCGGCGGGCCAGCTCTAATGTTAATTTGATATTGCCTCAAGGGCCAAATGAAATTACACGGCGGGCCAAATTTGGCCCGCGGGCCAGAGTTTGACACCCATGATTTAGAGTGTCCAATTTACCTTATCCCCATATTGCACGTTTTTGGAGTGTGGGAGGAAGCAAGAGAACCTTCACTCACGGGGAGAACATGCAACTCCCGTGCAGAAAGGCAAGAGTGCAGATTGGGGGGCACGAGCCCTTTATGACTGAATGTGAGGTACTAGCTGTATCCTAAAAACACCCATTGATATTGAGCAAAGAGAGAGACTGTTATTGTCTGAAAAACTCTAAACACAACAAGTTTCTCAATAACAACCTGTGTGTTGATATTACACTAGAAATAAACAAGTAAACAGGTTTAATGACTTTGAGTTTTAAAACCTGGAACAGAATGAGCAAATCTTTAACTCCAAAATAAAAGCAGATAACTTAATATAAACACTCATTACATATCTAAAGATATCTTTATGTTAAAATGTTAGACTATAAGCAGTTGTCCAGCTCACTTATGCCTCTGTTTAGTGGAGCGAGCAATCTAAGAATCATTTAGAATTGTAAAATTCTTTCATGGAGACCAAATGTGTTATGGTAATATGTGTATGGAAAAGTCCTCTGTCAACATTGTTAAGTTGTAGTTTTAATAGTACCTTTTTTTCATGTAGCTTCTGGAGATGTTTATTTACAAAAGAGTACATTTTGGACACTGCGCACAGATGCAGACTACGTTGAATTAGATTTCAAATGTTGGTCATCAGACACATGAAAGTTTACAAAACATCAAATCACGCAGTCATGACTGATTAACTCCACAGGGAAGATCACGTCAAGGTGTTTGATGTGCGTAAATCTGAGCGGAAGCTTAGTGACCCTGTGGACAGTGACGCTCAGGTCGCATCGCTCTCACCCTGAATTCCTCCAGGAGTCGGTACGTTTTGCCTCCGTAGAAACAGACCCGGGCCATCGCCTCGCACACGGGACAGCACGCCATATATCCGATCCGCGTGCACCGGGGGTTGATGCGCGGACACTTGGGTCGGACGCACACGGGACCGTCCACGGTGCACGTGCATGGGCACCCTGTGGGGCTCGGGTAATACACCTCTCCGATGCCGTAGACGAAACCGTGGTCGTCGATGCACCACTTCCCCCGGTAGTCGCCGAACTCGTAGTCCAAGTCCGTTTTGGATGAGTATTCCGCGGCTACCGCGAGCTCCGCGACGCGTCCCAGACCCAGCGGCGGCAGCAGAGGCAGCAGCAGGGACAGATGGACGAGGCAGCTGAGCGCACAGTGCCGGGGACTCATCATCATCATGGTGACCAGGTTTCCCGGCACTGACACCGACACTGACCGTGTAAGCATCTGTTGCGCTCCGGCGAGCTTCTCCAAGCGCCGGTGACGCGCAGACTTCCGCGCGCGTCACTGATCTGCCGCCGCCGCCGCCGCCGCTCCTGCTTCAATCAATCAGACAGTAATCTCATTAACATTATTTGGCATTAACATGACAAATATATAAATAGAGAAATCAGTAAATTAAAACAACTAAAATGTTTTGTATACATTTCTGTATTTAGTTATTAATTCCCCTGTTATTTTATTCTTTTGTTAACTAATTTCTGTATTATTTACCTTGGGCACACGGTGGTGTAGTGGTTAGCACTCTTGCCTTGCAACGAGAAGACCCGGGTTCGAGGCGGTTGGAACAAGGGCCTTTCTGCATGGAGTTTGCATGTTCTCCCCATGTGTGCGTGGGTGTGGGTTCTCCGGCTTCCTCCCACAGTCCAAAAACATGCAATGTGGAGATTAGGTAAATTGGACACTCTATAGTGAGTGTGAGAGTGAATGGTTGTTTGTGTCTGTGTGTGGCCCTGCGATGGACTGGCGAACTGTCCAGGGTGTACCCCGATGTAGCTGACATTGGCACAGCACCCCCTGCCCTCTGGTGGAGGATAAAGTGGAAGATGATGATTTACCTTTTTATTTATTTCTCCATTCATAGATATAGAGGACAAGTAGAAGGGTTGGTTGCCTGCGCCACACACACGCACACGCACACGCACGCGAACAGTATTTCTGACTTTTCTCCAAGTACCAGCAGAGGAAGCTCACGTGCCGCAGTTTGAAAACCATGGCTGTAAAGAGCATGCCCACTAAGCTGATGAAAAGGGGAGGGATGAGCTGAGGAATCCTTGATTGGTTACAATTTGAGGTCATCAGAGGTCACCAGTTACACACAAGCTGAACACTGTAGAAAGAGGAAGCCAGCGTTTACAAAAACAAGGTCTTTATTTGTGTGGCAGCTGAAATCTTCACAGGTCGTGTGTGTTGTGATCAAGTCAGAGTGAGATTTATTTTATTTGGTTTGGTTTAGCAGAAAGTGACGTACAAAAAGAGGTCATGTGATCGTAGCGTGATTGTCAGAGCCATTCCAGCTGGCATCAGAGGATCAGGCGTGCCGTGTGACCATCTTCAACATCTCCAAGGCCATGGGTCCCTGGTCTGAAGGAATCTGTACAAACAGAGGAGAAGAATGTTGCTTTTCTTTCATCTGAAAGCTGCAGAACGTTTGGTGATTTTTGTTGATGTGATTATTCTGCCTCGGTTTGGTCTTTGTGAACAGAAATAATGTTTGTAGGCTGTGTCCTTCATTTGAAAATGGGCTCTGTCAAGCAATACTACCAGACCTGACTGAGGGAGCGGACAAGAAGAGTTTGTCATGTCAATCTGCTGAACGATAAGTTTTTATAAGTTTTACTTCCTGTGTGCAGTGTGGGAATGTTGCTATTCTAAGAAACAGAGACGGTCACGTGGAGCTGATCAGCATTGTGCAAACTCGTGTGACAATGGTTTGAATGGCATTTGTTTGCATTTTAAAAAGTTACACACGCAGTTTTAAGTTACTTTTTAAAGTATTCCATCAAAGTGGTCAGAAATATTCCAACTCATATTTACCATGTGACCAGCTCTGAGGATCCAAAAGAAGGAGAAGTTCTTGTAGGTCTTGTAGAAAGCTCCGGTAACACCTGGGGAGGCGGGGTCATCCAGGGCGGTCCACTTCAGCTTGTTAAATCCAGGTAGCCCCTCCCACTTCAGACGCTTCACCCACAGCTCTTGACCTGAGACGAGAAGCTTAGAGAAGCTCGACACACTGAGGCCACGCGAGGGATCAGTGCTGGAGCTGAACGCGACACTCAACTTACCCATGGTGTCCACAATGAGGTCCAGCTGTCCATTGTAGACGGTGACGTTGACGCCAGCGGTCAGCAGTTGGTCCACTATGTCCACCACTGGTCTCATGAAGTCTCCTGCCATGTTACTGAACACTTCTTCTGCCTGGCCTGGACACACAGAGGGAACAGGAAGCCAGTTAAAGGGACAGTCAGTCAAATCCGGAGGTTTTCAGCGTGTAATATACCACACATAAGTACATTATTCTAAGTTTAGCATTAAAATAAATACTTAGGTTATCTTTGCCTTAGAATACACCATTATACAGTCTGTACTATATACTGGTGCTAACAGATACCACCATCTTGTTCCACCGTGTTTCTACAGAAGCCCCCAAAGGACAGAAAGGAGGAGGAAACTGCACAGGACAGGAAGTTCGTCAGAGAGGTCAGCTGACCGACGTCACTGACGGCAGCATTAGCGTGTGTGGAACACTGCGTGGGACACACTACCTCCCCAGGTGACATTGTGAGGAATGATGGCCAGTTTCTTGCGGATGGGTCCGTTCATGAGCTGGCTCAGTGACTGACTGTGGAGGGGACGGATGTGGCGACGCGTCTGCAGAGCTGGAGAGAGGAGACACAACTACAGTCACACTGCAAATAATAATAAAATACATCCGTGTGTTATTCATGTGTGATTAATGACCCTTGTTTCACTGCTTTAAGGCCGTTATGTGTTGATCTTTGTTAGTTGTAGTTAAAGGGATATTTCCAGTTTTTTGAAGTGTAGTTTAGAGGTAGAATGATTTGCTTGTGTGTTTGTTTTCATATACACAAATAAAAGGCTGAGTCATTGAAGTAAGTGGCCTATTTCTATGCAAGTTTACATACGTTTGTTCTCAGTAACATAATAAACGCTGCCAAAACTTTTATCATCATTTTGTCAGAGCGTGTCGCTCCACGCCTGGATGTGATGACATGATCTTACCAATGAAGTCCTCCCCTGCTGAAGAACTGCTCTTCTCATCTGGGTCCTGGGTGAGGATGTTGTAGAAGTTGACACCGTTGGTGTTCTGACGACGACGACGACGACGACAACAACAACAGCTATTAAACCACATGAACCACACTGGTGTGTGTGTGTGTGTGTGTGACGACAGAATGCAGACGCTATACTCAAGTTAGTGTCTCATCTTAAATATGTCATTATACTGCTTTTAGTTTTCTTTGCATTTTATTATAAATAATATTATCATTTTTAGTCCAATTATTTTTGAAAGTATAAATAAATAATCCAAAAATGAACATGACCACATCAAATACTCCTCATACTTTTAAGTTAGAGATTTCCATTTAATTCATATAGTTGCAGTGAATTTTAAAGTATAGATTAGAACTCGTATACACTGCAGTTTCGTACCAACCTGCTCCACCACAGTCTCAGCCACTGACCACAGCTCAGTGGCCTTCTCAAACTGCTGCTGCTCCACAGCTCGCTTCACGTCCTCTGCTGCACTGCTCACGTCCGCCAGGCCATTGTCGTCCAGCAGAGACTGAACGACAGACACGACACAGTGTCATCTAAAGCCAACATTCCCCAAACGACTCATGGTTTGTTACTTACAGTGGTGTAGAGGTATGGTCCCCACGTCATGACTGAGTCTGTGGATGAAGCACAAGACTTTTTACATTTTAATTACATTAAGCAGTTTAAGGTGATCCATATTCCAAATGTACACACATTGATCAGGTTTGTTATCAAATAAATAAAACCTGGTTTTAAATACACAGGCGCGACGAAGAGTTCGGCTCAGTCAGTGTCTGTGATTATTTTGTTGTTTCCTTCCGTTTACATCTTTTTCCAAATTCCTTTGTCGTACTTCTGCTGTGAGACTTAAAGACTTAAAGGACTAGCTCTCCTCGTCAGTGAGTGGCTGCAGTGTTTCAGTGGACTGCAGAAAACCAACAGTGTTTTTACTCTGTACTCTTTCCTCCACATTTATAGATGGTCTGAATGTCGAGGTGGAGACGATGCTGACTGAGGGACAGAAAAAGCAGAAGACCTCAGGTCACTGTCGTGGTCACTGTCGTGGTCACTCCTGGCTTTGAAGAAGGTAAGAATGAGGTCATTCATTGCTGGAGCGGTCTTGAGCTCTTGCCCTCTTGACCTCTAGTAACCCTGTTATTGACCGCTCTGCTGTGCACTTGTGTATGTGCCACTGTGTGATTAAAACAAGATACGGTACAGATCTAAAGACTAGAGGATACTGACCCAGTGGTGAAATCCACGAGTCTCCAAGTGCCACACCAGCAAAGTTGCATTTCACTGTTCCTTCTGCGATGGCCTGGACAGAAAGAGACACCAAGTAACACAACTGTGTATGCTTCCCTCAGTGTAGTCATGGTGTGTGTCACGGTGTCAATATTTGTGTTACGTTGTCGTCTCGTGAAAAAAATCTAATTAAAAAAGTTCCATTTTAGCTTCCTCTGCTTTCCTGTCACAATCTGTGCCATTGTTAATATGACACACTGATAACACTGATCATGCTTTTCCTGCTTCAAAAACAAAAACAAACAAACACTGACCTTGGTGAGCTCCTGTGAGATAGCAGCTGCCATCTTCCCTCCATATGACTCCGAGAAGATGTAGAAGGGGATGCTCTGCAGCCAATTAAACAATATATGGTATTTAAAAGTTCTATCATTTACATAAATTAAAAATACATAAACAAGGAAATTCACTTGTTACAGCAGCAAAACAGTCAGAACTTCAAGTGAGAAACACTAAAAAGGATTAGAATAAAATATAAAAACTCCAAAAGATTTGAATAGTATTAAAATAAAATATAAATACTGAAAAAAAAAAATCTAAAAACAAAATAGGGAAAGAATTGGTAATAAAATAACATTAAAAATATTAGAATATCATTAAGATATTTACAATATATTCAGTATACATCTTTCACTAGTAAAGATGAGAAACATAAAAGGATTATTGCACAGATGAATAGAAATATGAACACAGGCAGGACGTGTGGTGCACTGCACAAATACAGTGGTTTGTGGTTTGACAGTAACAAAGCGTGTGATGCTAACAGGGATGAAGAAGGACCTGCAGAATCTGACTCATCACACGTGGAAAACAACAAAAACACAAGACAAGTGCTGTAACAGCGGCCTGTGATTGAGCGTGGCTCTTCCAGCGTCACCTTACCTGGAACTCAGGCTTCTCCAAGAAGAAGTTTCTGAGCAGCACCAGCATGTCTGAAGAAACCATGGCCACATCGGTAGCATAGCCATCAGGAGTGTTGGTGTAGCTGAAGCCGGTGCCCACTGGGTTATCTACAAATAACACACTGGCTGCCTGCACCTGAGAGAGAGAACACACACACACACACAATTACAAAAGACAACATTTCTTTATGAGATGTGTTTTAAATGCACAGTCATTGTCAAATCAACGCAGCGACAGAACACCTAGTTGTGAAGCAGCGTGATAGATAGATAGATAGATAGATAGATAGATAGATACCTTCTTCAAATTGGTTGCACATTTGCCATGTGCTTTACGGTAGACACGGAGGTAACGTGTAGTGCTTTACATCAGAACACTTGATATTGTCAGCAATAGCAGTCATATAAATACAACAGAGGTGCTAAAACATCTAAAAACAAGTCAACTAAATCAGCCTTAATGCAATATCCTTTTCAATGGAATTTCAAAACACAAAATGACTCTAGCAAAACACAAAAATCTTAAAAAGACACCTCTGGATAATCCATACTCCATGAGAATGTAGTGTCCAAATCTATCCCATCACTAAACAGCTGGAACAGATCATGTACAACGTGCAAACATCTTACCCAGCTCGTCTTTCTGGGCTCGAGGTCCCTGTTCAAAGGTCCAATCTCCTCAAAGTTCCCAAAGCCACTTCCTGATCCACCGGGTCCACCCTGAAGACACGTGGACATAACGAAGGTCATGAACAACAAAGTGACGTCGGATTTTTATTTTTAAAGATTGTAACGATTGTTTGCGCTGGAGTGGCCAAACTTGAACATGGTTTGTTTATAATGATTTACTGAACTGCTGATTATTTATCTGTCAATCAAGTTTATGCTGATAACACGTTTGACTAACACGTGACTCAGGTTCAGTATTTTTGAAGTGATGACTCCAGATCACTCCGAGACCTCCTTCCTCTTCTGCAGTTAAAAAAAGAGGCACCGTCGCTGTTAGTCATTCAGTTTCAACACCAAATGCTTTTCTTAAAACCTGAATTATATTCATCACTTGTGAGCGTCACTAGAAACAAGGCCTGACGAGTGTTTTGATCAAATCAGAGAAATCTGACAAATGGATTTATGGATTAAAAAAAAGAAAAAGGAGAAAAATGGACAAAACTGAAAAGACACACTAAAACAACATTTCCCATAATGCAACTACATAGCATTTTTAAAAGAAAGTTGAACTGTCAGTTTACGACACTGGCTTTGTTAAACTAATTACTAACAATTACTAAACTAATTGTCAACTATTTAGATGATCAATTACTCACCTGTTGTGTTTTATAACAAACTCAAACAGGTTTTCTGATTTTTTTAGCCTCATAAATTTGAATATTTTCTGGTTTATTTGCGCCACATAACAAAAATAAAATCATTCAAACTGAATCATATTGGTTTGTGGACAAAAACAAGACATTTGAGAATCGTGAAAAACATTAAATAACCAGTTTTGAGCGTTTTCTGGACCAAACAATTACTGAAATTACCGAGAAAATAATCGTTCTACAAGTCACTAATGAATAGATTGAGAAGACAAAAGGCAGGTTAAATGATGACGTAAAACACCGAGTATGTCACTTGTTTCACTCGTCTGGTCACGAAACATTTGGTCTGAATGTGGACATTTTGGTTGAGTGGAAACAATAAAAGCAACAAAGAAACACAGTGAACATAGATCAGTGGATGTTATCGTGTCCTACCTGCAGCCACATGACCAGAGGCAGGTCCGTGAATCCAGCAGAAGGACTGTCAGCGTAGTAAAGCCACCAGAACATGTGGGCGCCGTCTCTCACCTCCACATAGTTCCAGGCTTCTTTGCCCGTCACAGGACTGAGGAGCCCTAACAAAAAGAAGAAAAAAAGAATCAGTTACATCATTCCTTAAAATAACAGTCCTAATACTGAAAGGAACAAACAGAAAAATATTATGTGTCCATATCAGAGAACCACAGAGGCAAACGCCAGAGTTTTCAGTCTCACAACAGCAGATCAAGTTCAGTCTGCAATGAATATTTTCACTGAAATGCACGTATGGCAAATAAAGGTGCATAGATTCAGTTTCAGTTTCAGTTTAGCAGAGCAAAGTGCAAATAAAGCTTCAATCTCAGTTCAGTGGAGCTCAAATATTAACATATAACAGTGGGTAAAGTCACATGATTGCAGTTCATGTGAATGAATGGTTACAAGACACTGCCATGGTAACAAAGAACACCGAACCAGACTTAAAAGCTAAAACTATGTGGAGTATTCCAATCTTAGTTACTTTATGAAACTGCAATTACAAACTCTAATAAAGGATTATCTTCTCTTATGTAGACGGGTAAAAAACTAAACAGAATACTTTTACCTTCAAGTTGCCTATAACAATTGTTGGCTGCAGAGTAAATGACTGTAAAACAGAGACTTTTAAAGATTTCCTGTGAAACCTGATGCAAAGATTCATCTGTGGACTAAATCATTTCCTGAATTGTGTTGTTTTGATGCTGTCAAACTCCAGGTTTAGCTGTTTTTTATAATCATTTCATATTGGAGTCTGTTGTTTTAACGATTTTGACCTTGAGTCCGTCAATGACGCAGAACTTGATTTATAAATCACATGCCTGTGGTGCTTTTGTGTGGGCCGGTGAATGATGGATGTTTTTTGCAAACTCATGCACGTTACATAAATGCAGATCTGATTTAATTCTAGTTTATATTTTCTGTACACGCGTGTTTTTGTAATGCACATATCTAAGGCTGATAGCTTTTTCACATCCATCTGATAAACAGGAAAAGTAAAACAGGAAAACTGTACACAAAGTTGATGAATCGAACATTTGTCGATCACAACTTGTGTCCGTTTTGTCTGCTCTTATATATTTGGAGTGTAAATAATAGTATATACTGAATCCAAGAAACATGTCATCAAAAAGAACTTCTGGTTTTAGTGACTTAAAACAGCATTAATCACATTTACTACAGCAAACTTACAAACATTGGCAGATTGATTAAATAATAATAATTTATTTAATAGTCTACCTCTATTATTGAGTCCTGTAAATGTGAACATCTTTTTCAGAATAATGTCAAATGACTATATTGATATAATTATATATTCAGATTACTGGTGTTCATGTGAACGCAGTCGGATTATAGTAGAGTTCAGATCGGATGATGACAGAGTGGTGTCCAGATGTTCATGTAATCTGGTAAAGACAGGAGGCTGCAGTGTGAGTGAGGATAGGATTAACTTCTTCCTCTTCCTCATCCTCATGTTGGCTAATCAGAAGCTGTCAATCACGGGTCCTTCTCTCCACAGTGGGAGCTGTGGATCTGAAACTACAGTTTCCTCTTTCACCTCAGTCTCATGTTTCTCTACAGATAAAAAAGATGTAAATGAACTCGTGTGTGAGTGAGTTTCAGTCTGCTGAGGTCGCGGCGCATCGACGCGAGACACAGACAGTTTTGACAGGTTCTGTTTGAGGAAACGTTACGTTTGTCACACTTTAATCAAGTCACTTATTCATGTAATCTTACCTTTGTGGAAGACCGCGGTGAGTAAGAAGAGCAGCCGGCACCCTGACCCCAACAGACCCATTGTTGTTCAAGAGTGAACGTGTTGTTCGTCCGACTCTGCGCTCATTTATTGCAACCAGAAATCACGTGACCACACCCGGAGTCAGCTGACTCTCTCTCTCTCTCTCTCTCTCTCTCTCCCTCGCTCTCCCCACAGTTTTGAAAGTTGGACCTTTCAAAACTAAAGTGTTTTAGTGGAAGAGAGTTTAACAGAAAGGGGTTGATGTGGTTATGAATATGACGTTGTAATACTACTACTACTAATAATAATGATAAGTCAGACACTACTGTAACGTGCCTTCAAACTAACACATTGCAGTTTTTAAAAGGGATGATGTTCGACTCCACACCAAGAGGGGGCAGTGTTGTCAAAGCCAAGATGTGACTTCGTGTAAAGGACGTGACCTTCAAAATAAAAGCCCTAGCGTTTTAAAATAACTGTAAAATCATTTTGATCAACAATTTAAATCAGACTTGGTGACACTACAATACACTCATATGTCACATTTTACAATAGTTTTGCTTTAATAAATCTTTAATCATTTACGTACAGGCTTGATGACCATTGTCAGTTTAAAACAGTGGACATGTGATGTGCTGCTTATCATGTGATATGTATAGAGTAGCGCTTTTATTTTGAAGAATAAAAAGCCCTGTCCGGAAGTCCAGTCCTGACTCTTCCTGTCGGACCAGCATCGGTGTGTTTGGCGCGTGCGTGCGTGTGTTTAGTTTAGCTTGGTGTGATATCTCGTCATGGCGGCGAACAGCAACAGTTTCATCCGCGTGCGCCTCTTCTTTGACTACCCGCCGCCCGCCATCGCTGACTGCCGCATGTGCTGGCTGCTCGTGGACCTGAACGCGTGTCGCGTGGTTTCGGACCTGGAGAGTTTGATCAGAGAGAAGTTCGAGTTCAGCTCCAGGAGCATCCTGAACCTCTTCGTGGACGACTGTTACCTGCCTCACACCGAGAGCGTCTTTGTGGTGCGGGACAACGACAGTGTCAGGTGCGCGTGCTCTCACTGCTTGGTGTATGACATCATCATCATCATCATAACACCGAGGTGTTGATGGAGTCTGAACTCTGAGGGCTTCACAGTTCTGCTTGGGTGTTAGGATCATCCTCAAAGTCTGACAAATGAGTCCACGTCTACTCACTCTGTATTTTGAAGTGTTGAGCGCACATGAACAGCTAATGAGATGCATTCAGGAAACCCTTAAATGTCATCATCCATCCATCTTCGACACCTTGGACAGATTGCCAGTCCATCATAGAGACACACAACCATCCACTCTCACTCTCACTCCAATAGGGTCAATTTAGAGTGTCCAATTTACTTAATTTCCATATTTCATGTTTTTGGACTGTGGACTGTGAGAACATGCATACTCCATGTTGAAAGACCCTTGTTCCAACTGGGTCTGAAACCCGGGTGTTCTTGCTGCAAAGGCAACACCACTACACCAACCGTGTGGCCCTTAAATGTCATCTTGTGCTAATAGATGCATCTCAATTTATGGGGAGTCATTGGACTAAAGAGATTTGTCCTTATAGAGGCCGTTGTTGATCAAACGTTTGTGTTGTTGGATGTTATTATATGACAAATACTTTTTATAATCAAGTGAATAATTGAATGTTTTGGTGAAGTGTTGGATCTGTCTGTTTAACGTGTGTGTTGCTGTTTCCCAGGGTGAAGGTGGACTCTCTGGCCCAGGTGAACGGCCACAGCAGCTGTCCAGACACGTCAAGTGAAAACTGCAGAAAGAGACACAGACCTGCAGAGGATGATGGAGTGAGTGTGGAATGGAAGGAAAAAAAGAGGAAAAAGAAGAGGGAGGAGAGTCTGGAGAGGGAGGCTAAGCAGGCTTCAGATGATAAGAAGAGTAAGAAGTCAAAAGACAAGCATGCAGAGAAGAAGAAGGAGAAGAAGAAGAAGAAGAAGAAGAAGAAGACAGAGGACAACATCCCTGCTGTCACCCCGAAACCAACTGCAGCTGCCAAAAAACCTCCATCTACTGTGGAACAGCCAGTAAAGAGCATCAAGAAGCTCCCAGCAGTACAAGGAAAAACACAGAGCAAAAAGCAAACTGTTTCCTCTTCAGATTCCAGTAGCAGCAGCAGTGAAGAACAAGAAGCTCCTAAAAAGATCCCTGCCTTAAAACCAGCACCTAAAACACCCTCGTCCACCCCAGCTACATCCAAGACGCCTGTAGCCGCCTCCAAGACGCCTGTAGCCGCCTCCAAGATGCCTGTAGCCGCCTCCAAGACGCCTGTATCCGCCTCCAAGACGCCTGTAGCCACCAAACCCACCCAGAAGATATCCCAGCCAACCCCGTCGTCCTCTTCAGAAACAGATTCCTCCTCTGACGAGGCTGACGGCGCTAAAGTCCCACCAAAACACAAACCGTGGAACTCCACATCTCAAAACTCTAAACCTCAGCAGGCTCCTTCTCTTCCCCCGTCTTCAGACTGTGCTCAGAAAAAGGCAGCGCCTGAAGCCACGCCTCCTCCTGATGGCAAAGATGTGGAGACTCCCAAGTCTGACGAGGAGGAGGAGGAGGAGGAGATTCAGCTGGTTATAAGACAACCATTGCAGCAGCCGTGGCGTGGCATGGGTGGTCGACCACCTTGGAGTGGCGGCAGCTGTGGGAGAACAGGGAGTGGCGGTCTTGGAGGAAGGGGGCGGGGTGAAGGTCGCGGGCTGAGCAGAGGTCACACTGCTGACAGCTTTGAGTCCAGCTATAATGGAGCCAAGGAGCCATGCTACCAGACTGATTTACTGAGCAACAAGTCAGTCATCCTCCAGGTTTGTGTTCGCCCACTTCTACATCTGCATATCTGTGGTTTCATAATTAGAATTAAAGGGTTAATTAAAGGGAATTAAATACATGACGGCCTGGAGGAGAGTTCTTCACTGGTCCAACTTTAGTGAACATTAAAGGAGACTAATGTTCCGTCAGAGCTCGACCTCGACCTGTCTGTCATCTGTCGATTACTAATTAAATGTGAATATTTTCTGGTTTCTTTGCTCCATATAACAAAGAAATCATGAAAACTGAACTTCCAGGTTTGGTAAACACTGATGAATATTTTCTGGACTCGATTAGTCTAAAAAATCATCGACAGATTAATCAATTATGAAAATAAGCATTCGTTACAGCCCTAGATATCAAAATCAGATATCATATCTTTTTTTTTTTTTAAATCAGTCAATATTTGTATGTGAAAAAAACAGTTTTTGCTCCTAAGTGGAAGTTGAAGAAACCAGAGAATTGTGATTTTAAAATAACAAACACTTGTTTGACAGGGACATTTACTGCTGCTTGCTGCACTTAATACATAGTTTTTTGGATGAAATTGTTTTAGTGACATGGCAACCTTTATATGCTGAGAGCATTATCAATAATAATCAGATGGTGATTGTTAAAAAATGGTGAAGTTGTCTACCTCTAATTCATGTAATATTTGTCTATATTCTGGCCTGCAGGGGCAGTGTTTTGATCTGGGATTGCTTCAGTTGGTCAAATATGCCCAAACAAATGAGGTCAGCTGACTCTGTGGATCAGGATTAGTAATAAACTCATGGTGTCTTGCATTTGTCTCTGAATGTAGAACAGAGCAGAACTTGCCCCCAAGAAGGACTACAGCTCCATGCCACTGCTAGCTGCTCCTCCACAAGTGGGGCAGAAGATCGCCTTCAAGGTAAGTGCAGTCACAGCATATCTGCAGAGGAGAAGCATTTGAGGGAAGTTACACACAATTCTTCTTCGTCTGGTTCACTTTAGCTTCTGGTCGTCATCATCACTGTTAGTCATAAATGTTATAAGCAAACCTTACTTTTTACAACTTGCTACAGCACTCACTATGTTTTTATTTCATCCAACTTCATTTTGTTCGTTCCTGAAAATTGATTTTTTAGTTGATTTTGAACCCAAACTATACAAAAGTAGTAATAATTCGGGATGTACGACGTTAGACTTTTTGCTTTTATCCGATATGCCGATATGTTGGGAGTGCTTGGGATTTAGATAACGATACCAATGTATCCCAGCACCAAACTGCAGAGGTCATGTCACTGCAGAAGTAGATATAATATTTTCTTCATTGTGCAAAAAAATTATAGTTGTAGAGGGAACCAGCACAGAAGTCAAGGAGGCAGCGGCTTATTCAGTCTACTCACTTGGTCATTAGTCAATGTCCAGTAATCCATTTTTAAAAGCCAATATCGGCCACGACTGATACTGTGCAGATAATATCATAATAATACATAATAACTATAACACTGCAACTGAGCACAGACTGATGCAGAGTGAAAGAAAACCACAGGGGTAGGTGAGTGTTGTGTGGAGGAGGCTTCAGACGATCAACACAGTAAAAAGTATGTGTGTGTGTCTGTCTGTCTGTCTGTCTGTCTGTCTGTCTGTCTGTCTGTGAGGTCCAAAAAGCATACAAACGTATCTTTGTGAGGACATTCTGTGCCATTTTTCATGGTCAAGACCTGGTTTAGGGTTAAAAATAAGTTTAAGTTACTAAGGCACTTAGTTGTGATGGTTAAGGTTAGTGTAAAGGTCTAGGGAACGCACAATGTCAATGATGTGTCCTCACTAAGATATCAAAACAAGCTTTTGTGTGTGTGTTTTCACAGCTGCTGGAGCTGACGGAGAACTATACACCAGAGGTGTCAGAATACAAGGTGAGATGAATACTTTCTGAAATAGGGACGGGAGGATAGATCGTTTAACGGAGATACTCATGTGAGTCACATGACAATGCTTTCTCACTCTCACATAAAGGTCGGAGTGATTTATTTTGAATATCCACAAGGGGGCGCCTGCATCCCGTCACTGCTTCCAGGACCTCTATTCTCTATGTTTGTTTGTTTTTTACCAAAATGTATAGCAGCGTATTGAGCCTTATTTTTAAATTTTATTTTAAAGCATATTTTTTACAATTATCGTAGTAATATTTTGAATCACAGTTGTTTTGGACAGGATCATTGTGACATCATCCCAGAATGTTTTAATCAGAAAGTGTTAGTGAATTATTAGTTAACCAGTTAAGTATAACTATTCTTTCATACAGTAATCACAACATCAACCATGTTACTGTACATTTCAGGAGGGAAGGATCATAAGCTTTGACCCAACAACCAAACAAATTGGGCTGGAAATACTTACAGTCACTCAAGGTAGGGTTCATTCACCACTGATGCGTACGTTTATGTTGATCAATTGTCATATGAATGCTTTTTAATGCCTGAAATGGATATTTTAGAGGAATTTCTCTCTTTCCCATCACATTTGTCGTTATTCCTCACTCTCTGCATGTCTCTCAGCTCATGTAGAGCCTGGGAAGTTTGACCTGGTCTATCAGAACGCAGACGGCTCAGAGAGCGTAGAGTACGCTGTGCCCAGAGGTGCTTGGGTAAGCATTAGCAAAGAAGCTACTACTTAATCAATAACCACCAAAACAGAAATCATTAAACTGGGATAACTCACAATACCAGTTCATAAAATTCCATATATTCTATTGGGAGTGCTTGGGCTGATAACCTTGTGCCTTTGAGGGGACAAATGCAGAAGTTGTGTAGTTTATTCTGTAGTGAGATTAACATAATCGTTTGCATATTCATATGGCAACACACGTAGATGTACATTATCTTAATTACATAATGCATAAACAACAAAATAATAGTTGTAGAGGATGCAAGCATACAAGTCAAGGAGCTCGCAGCCTTTTCAGCCTACTGTTTTAGTCATTAGTCATATCAGGGGATATTGTCATGTTTGCCAAGATTTGATAATATCATTTTTTTAAGCGTAAAATTATATAGTGCATCCTTAATAGCAACGAGATTCCTTTATGTGGCTTAAAGCTTCAGCCTCAGCAGAAAATATACAATATTCAACATATAGTTGGACGATGTAGTCAAAAATGTTATCATGATAAAAATGTTCACATCAGTTATTATTGTTGTTGATCACATAAAGATCAGATGAATAATTGTTTGCTCTATAGTGAAATTAAACTTGGACAGAAAACGACAAATGTTTGTTCAACACATCTGAGACATTCACAGCACTTGTACATAAACATCATATTAATATAAAGTGATCCTATGTTTTATTGGTATTGTTATAAAATGATTCCCCAACTCGACTTAAAATGTACAGTAAGCACTGTTTATTTCCTCCATTCTAAGTGTTGAAATGAGTTTGTTTACTGTTTGCTATAATATCCACATTTACCTTGTTTTAGTCGACAGTTAAAACCTGACAATCAGTGTTAAACGCAGTATGTAATCTCTGCTGCAGTAATCACAATAACACACAAGATCCACGTTTGATGATGTTGGGAAGCAGCGTGGAACCATGTGAATTGTTGTCCAGGGAGAGCTTTGGTGGCAGAACTCGCAGCAGCAAACACTGCTGAACATTTCCTTCCTCACTGTGATTACTGAGGATGTGATTACACTTTGATACTGTGATGACAGCTGTCATATACTGTAGTATACAGATGAGGTTGAATAGTGTTGTGTAATACACAGTAGAGTCCAGAGTGAGTACATTGTACATGTTGTTTTGTTTTCCAGTGCTCCTTAAATTCAAAGTCAAAGTTCAGTAAAACTTCCATGGTCTTCTCCCAACAGCAGAGATGTCTTCATTAAAAAGCAACTAAAATGAAACGGCCCATTACCTTGAATATAAATACAGATTTCTGTGGATTTAAAGAGTGTTGGAAACATTTTGGCTATTATAAGTACACCACTCAAAATATAAAACAATAGTCCTGTTTTCTGTTTGACAATTTAATGCACAAATGTCTCATTTTCTATCTTTAAATGCCTGTATGTTCTGACAGCTCTCACTGATCTAGAGTGCTTGCTCAGTGACTGGGGTCTGAACAGTAAATCCAGGAAAAACTCTGGATGCATTCCATTTATAGTCGGATTTCCTGAGGTCAGGGGGCTTTCCTGAAACAGGAACGCCCCCTGAACTCAGATCACTTTATCCAGTCAGGATCAGCAGTAGAATGCTAATGGCTGCAACAAAAGGTGACATCACTTATTGCAGCTTTAATTGACATGTTTACTTCTGTTTCCCAGGTGACAGAAAGGTGGGACTCCCTGCTGGAACCAAGGCTGCTCATGTAAACATGGACAAATGTGTACATTCACTTAGTTTGGCACGATGGATTTTCCTTCTCTTTTTTATTGGAGAGGTTATTTCAGGAGGTTTTATGTGCTTTTAATTAAGTCATCACTTTGCACAGAGCTGCTAAATTACAAAGTACAGTGGAGTACATTTAAATTGGGAATACATGTGGAAGGTAGAATATGTAAGTGGAACATTATAGAATGTCTCCTTCACTGGAACGTAATGTTTTTATTTTGTGTACAATACTGTGTCTGTGGATATCTTGTATAAACCATTTTTCTAATAAAAACAAAACTTGCATTTGATATGGAAATAAAAAAATGCTTATTGTATTAATCCATTATCCAAAATCCAATCAAATTATATACTACATATATATGTATATATGTGTGTGTGTGTGTATGTATGTATGTATGTATATGTATGTATGTGTGTATGTATGTATATATATATATATATATATACACAATATATATATATATATATATATATATTGTATAATACATACATATATATGGGAAGATGATACACAAGAGGAAGCTTTCAAAGATACTTGCTCTGTGAATATTAAACAGCAAAGCAAAAGTATATTATAAAAAAGAATGTAAAAATGGGAATACATGTTTATGAAGAGATCCAATGGATGTCCAGATGTTTTTGAAATGATATATAAAATAAGGGTGAATTACGTTGTAACAAATCATTGGTCAGTACTCATTATAATATAATATAGTGTAGAATTTGAATGCTCTTTGTTTGAGACCCTGCTGCTGCTGTGCTGTCCATGTCGTCAGGTGGATGCTGTAGAAGCAGCAGCAGCAGCAGCAGCAGCTCAGAGTCTTTCTCCACAGACAGAGTAGAACAACGAAAGGTGTTGAATGAATTCATGTCAACACGTCTGCCGCCAGAGTCCTGCACGACGCACTGTACACCATTCTATTTCCGTCGCCTGGTGCTCACACACCTGTATTATTAATTAGCATCGTGCCTGTGACGCACGAGCTCGTCTCCACATCGTAACTCCTCGCTCTTTTCCGTGAGTCCTCGCGCCTCTCGACTGAGACGGCGACGCTGCTTATGTCACAGCCGTAAACACTCTACGGTCTCGGCACCAGCGTCAGTCGGTCCGGCGGCGCTGAGAGTGATGGTGATGGTGACGGCCGCCGCTCCGTTTATCTTCCAGTCCGTCGTTTGATGAAGAAAAGCCGGCCTCGCGTCGACGAAGCCCGCTCTGCGATGGACGGGCACGTTTTCCCCGACCAGGAGCAGCTGCTGCAGTTCCTGCGGAGGCTTAAGGAGGTTTTCGACGTGTGTGACGAGGACGCTGACGGCTTCATTCGGGTGGAGCACTTGCTGGACCTTGGTCTTCAGTTCGGACAAGGAGACGAGGTGGGAGGCGGTTAAAGATGAGGGATATTCACTACACACGGCCTTTTCACGCAAACATGACATATATTAAGCATTTGTTGAGTCTGACAGAGGTTTGTAACAAGCTGTCGTATGTGATTGAATGTCACAGGTGTGCTAGCATCAGTGGCTCGTTAATGACACGTTACAGCTAACAGCGTATTGACTGGTGGAGGTGCTGCTCTGTTACACTTGATTTAGTGATTCAGTGCCATGTGTGTTTGGTGTTATTTAAAGCCACACTGAGTGTCTTTAAATCACTGTCGTAACTCTTCTCACTGTGCTTGTAAAGGCATTTTGTTTTATTCCCCACTGGACTGTAGTTAAAATGCGTTTAAAAACACCTATTACAACAAAAAGATATATTTTAAGCTAACCTTAAAGGTTAACATAAAAATAAACAATTTCTCTCTCACACACACATACAGAGCTAGATAGATAGATAGATAGATAGATATTATGTTATTATGCTTTCCTCCACACACAAATATGTCAAGAAGTCAGTGAGTATAACTAAATATTAGTGATATTGTTCTTGTTTAACAATAAAAATAAAAACTGGTAGAACCTGTGAATGTCACACATACTTGCACCCTGAGAAATGATTATAATGGGCCATTATAATGAATTGGACAGATAACCAGAGTACCAGCCCCTCGTGATGAGTACAAATAAAAGTGCCAGCACTCAAAATGGCTCAAAATAACAAAGATAGAGAGATTAAAAAATGAGTGACATCCAATGGTGACACTGCAGATATGCAACAAACATTTTCCATCAGTGGCCCTTGCACACCAGAGAGGATGGTGTTGTTTAGTTGTGTAGTAATCTTGCTCTGGCCGCTTTCCAAAGCACGACTCCATTAGTTTCAACACATTAATCTTCCTAAATGTTACATGTTCCTAAATTGGATCTTTCTTTTCTTCTTCTTTTTTGCTCCTCTATGACAGTGACCCGCATATGTTTGGTTCATTGACATCAAACCTTTCAGAATGTCATCATTTAAGATGTGAAAAACACAAATTCCTACATTCAATTGGTGGAACAATCAATCAGTTAATCATGAAAACAAACGACAGATGAAGAGGTTTATGGTGTAGGGTTCACAAAAAGAACCCTACACCATATGTTTTGAGCATAGTCATTGTGAGGACTTGACTTGATTTGCCTGTATGTTTATTTAAAAAAACAAAACAAAAAGTAATTTAAATTTTGTTTCTCTATAACCATGCATATTCTGGTGTCATCTTCAATCTCTGACACTGTCGACAGACCAGAATGACATGCATATTCACTCTTATTTAACCCTTCATTTTACATCACAAGCACAAGGTTTTTATTGTTAGCAAGATGGAACATCTCATGCTAACATGCTATGCTAACGTTGTGGCGTCAAAACAAGATTAAGAAAAGGCAAACAAATGATGACTATATAACATTGTCACAGAGAGTAAATAATCAGATATCTCAAAAGAAAATGTTGGTTCCATTTTACACTAAATGTCATTGAATTTGCAGATAAACAGCTTGTATTTACCTCCTTTTGAAATGTGAGCGTTCACATGGTTTCACATGCACTGTTATTATTTGTTATTACATTTAAATAACATAATTGAAGACACAAATCAACATGGCATACATCATTCAAGGAGAGTAAATGTGAATTCTAAGGCTGAATTTGCAGCAACCAAAACACGCTCACCCCCACAAGAGACAGGACCATTAGTTCTGTACATCACCAAGCGTTATAGCTCTACATATTAACTTTAAATTCAATGTAAACAGTTTTTATATCATTTAAAAACAAAGAACACAGAAGCTGCCACTGATACAGTTGACAGTGATAATATTGCAAATCTTGCTCGTCAGTCTACACTTGGTAACTGAAAATGAACATTGTGGTGAATGTTTGTGGAGAGCACTAAAGATGGCAGCGCTCACACACACACACACACACACACACACACACACACACACACACACACACACACACACACACACACACACACTTCAATCACTTCAGCCTGACAGAACATGAGTGCATCTGTCAGGAAGAATGTGATAAACTGACATATTCCAGGTCTACAAAGCTTGTAGAGACTTACCCAACAAGACACGAGGATGTTGGTTGCTCATGAATCACTTTGTTGATTACGTACTCTTCAGGTTAGGGCTGGACAACAATTCAATATCAATGTATTTGCGATATAATTTCCTTCAATATCAATACAACAACGGCTCAATATGCTGTATATTGTTATCATGTTACTGCATTGTGCAAACACACTTTGAGACATAGCACGCACTTGTTATGAATACTGACAAATGTCTGTGTGTTTGTAGTATTTTGTCGGTTATTGGTTTCTATCCAAAGTTTTATTGGGATTATTATCAAACAGAGGTGGGTAGTAATGCGTTACATTTACTCCGTTACAAATACTAGAGTAACCTTTTGGATAAATTGTAATTTTAGGAGTAGTTTTATTGCAACATACTTTTACTTGAGTATATATTTGAAGAAAGAACGGTACTCATTCCATTTGGCTAAGTGACGGTCGTTACTTCTGCTTTTTTTACATGCGCGATCTATTTTCTTCAGCCAACATTTTTATAACGTGACTATTTTAACCAATAAAAACAAAGTTGGCTATGGCTGACAAAATCTTGCCAGTCAAATGCAGCCAGTTGAGTCACATGACAAGTGTTGAATTGGATAATCCTAATTTATTATACTTTTAGTTAAAGGGTGGTGTATTTAATTTCCCAGAGAATGAATGTGTTATTGTTTTAGTTCAAGGGTTATTATGAAGGCCATATTTATAGTTTTATTTGAAATATTATTATTTAACATTTCTTAATTTAAACATTGCTGTTTTATATTATGTTGTGCCCATTTTGTACCATTTGTGTTGCTCTGAATATTTCAAAAATAAATCCGGAGAAACTCAGTACTTGTACTTTTGAGTACTTGAGTAGTCTTTTCACTGCATACTTTTTTACTTCTACTTGAGTAATTATTATCTTAAAGTAACAGTACTTTTACTTGAGTACATTTTTTGGCTACTCTACCCACCTCCGATGTCAAGCGATTTTAAGCGATTTTTTTTGTTTTGGCCACGTCACACAGCCCAGCACAGGTGAAGCAGGAGCACTGGAAAACATGTCACGCATGCAGATTAGCACAGACACTAGCTCTAAAGTGACATCTTTATGTTGTGTTGTTTTGGGGCTAACAGCGTGCGAAGGGCAGCAGCAGCTGATGTCAAGTTGACGACAAAGGCAAAAGCACATGGTCATCAGTATGATTACTGCTGGGACTCTGTCCATGGTACTGAACCCACTGTAGCAGAGGTCAACACTGCAGTAACTCTTGATTTACTGTAGGGCTGGGCAATAACTCAACAATAATTGTCACACTATAATGTTCTTCTATTGCAGTATAGCTAAATGTTTCATATACTTTATCAGTGTAATGTTAATGGATTGTGCAAATGCACTTTGAGATATAAGACATACTTGGAGCTGAATGCCTTTAATTTGTGTTTAAAACCACAATTCATTGTTTAACTAACTTTCTTTTAATTAACATTTAGTTAACATCCACTCAGGTGCAAAAATGTAACTTTAATTATTTGATTAGCCCTCAGCTCTAATTTGTCATTTGATTGCCTACCGACATGTACATTCAGCTTTTTATCATAGCCTGCATTACTGGATATACGCAGAGTTCGTAGCTAAGGGGTGGAATAAAAGGTGCAATTACTAGATTAACCAATTACTAGCTGTGGTTAAAAGCAGTAAACAGTCTTCACCTGGACTCTACTCTCTGCACTGGAAGTCCCAAAATATTGGCCCTTGTCCAAATAGGCTAATTTGTCAGCAGACGATTATTAAGCCGATGGGTTCATACATTGTTATAATATCATGTTCATAAAATTTAAAGGCGTGTATATTCTATAGAGCCTAATTATTATAAGACACAGTAGTTGTTCTTTAAGGTTAAATAGGGTTAGACCTGAGGTCTCAGAGGACATTGTTTCAGTTTTGTCAGCCAAATCTTAAATGCAAGCATTTCCTTCTGAAGTTCAGAAGGAAACTGAAAAGGATTCAGTGTGTGTGGTTGCACCAGGATATTTGTAATCCCGTGTGTTGAGCTACATGGAGACAGAATTTCAACACAATGGAAAATGACAAGCACTTGTACCAATTAGGTTCAGATTGTTAGATTTCTCTTGAATGATATCTAACTGTGAAGGTGGATTTTCCTTGAGGCTGTCATGGGGACTAAGCACCTAGAGTGCATCACTAAAAATAACCTGCCATACTAAAAGGATGCTACTTCCTCATCTTTTACACTCCTCCTCTCTCATCTCTATATTCTTAATCACCATGGCAACGAGAGCTCCACAAGAAGTCTATGAGTGGATTGGTTGGTTATTAAGTAATGAAATGGTCCGCCTTGTCGCTGAAATCTGTGACATGTGATCTTGTCCTGTCAGTTTCTGCCAATAAACCCTTCTGAATGTGACACACTGGACCATTGAGGTAGACTCATGTGCAAAATCGGGTAATTCTTCCTATCTGCAAAGCAAACTATGCAGATTAACAGTGTTTTACTCAGTGTTTTACTTCATTTCGTCTTATGCAGTTTATTCCCCACACAAGTTGTCGAGACATTTCTAACTTTCCTGTTTCAGGAAAAGAAATGTTTGTGCCATATAGATAAAATGCATTTGTACGTGTGTCTCCTGCAGGTAAAGGCATTGACCAGGCACCTGGATCCTAATGCTCACGGGAAAATCAACTTCAAAGACTTTTGCCATGGAGTGTTTGCTATCAAAGGTAAGAATAGTATGTGCTGGACTCTGTCCATGGAGAGGTTACTGGTACCTGTTTGTTTCCATCTCTGTCCATTGGACTGATACAGTGCCAGGCTACATTGCACGTCCTTGGCTTGATTTTCACTTTAAAGATATGAGAGTGGTAGCAGTCTTTTTTATGTCCGGGCAATAAAGCAGTAAATCACAAACCATTCCTTAAACTGTAGATAATCTTTGTCCAGCACTGAATGCTACATCATCTTAATCACCCTAAAGTGCGAGAGATGGAGTTTTTGATGAAGTGAAATGTGAATTCTAGCTTACACCTCCTCGCTCCTCCCAGCTAGAATGACTGGAGACATATGAGCTACTAAGACAAAATGGACATATGGGTGTAATATTTCATAAATCTGGCTTGATTTGGTTTCATTTTATCTGTATTTCCATGTGCAGGCACCTAGTACTAGATTAAAAAAGTAAATCTATCTGTTAGGTCCTGCTGATGCACAGTGCTGCACTTTTATGCACAGTATTGTTTGGCAACTGTGTCTTTACCCATCAATCACAGCTGTGTGTGTGTGTGTGTGTGTGTGTGTGTGTGTGTGTGTGTGTGTGTGTGTGTGTGTGTGTGTGTGTGTGTGTGTGTGTGTGTGTGTGTGTGTGTGTGTGTGTGTGTGTGTGTGTGTGTGTGTGTGTGTGTGTGTGTGTGTGTGTGTGTGTGTGTGTGCGTGCGCGCGCAGTGTCTGTTCACTGGTGTTTGGTCCACAGAGTCAATGTTTCACCCTGTGCTGTTGTTCTCGGTTTATTTACTCTCTGTATCCATGCGTTTCCATCTGCCTGCTTTTATGCACATTTATTTGTATGAAAGACACTGAAAATCTGGACAAATCTTGAAATGACCCACTAAAGTCTAAAAAGGATGACATGTAGAAACCATGTGACTAAACAACTACATTTCTCTGTGTTGGAAAAACAGTGGAATGGTGGTTAAGAGGAGGGATGTGTGGACTGATGAAGAAACTGCAACATTCCTCCAAATAGTGCAAGAATCAAATATTACGACAATAACAGATTCAGCGCACACATTTTAATGCTTGTGTAGCACTCTTTATTTACATCATCATCATGTTGCACCTTCTCATCCATCTGTGGTGACCCAGACTTTTGCACCACCTACTGCTTTTCTCAGAGGACTACCTCCCGACCATTGCTTAGATTAAAACACACATTTTGTTAAAGTTTGTGATACATTTTTAAGTATCACAAATGATGTCTGTGCTATGTGTAACTGTAACTAACAGTTTGTTTGATGTGAAGGGAATTTCCACGGAGCATCACTTGTGTTATTGGATCTCTTTTTCTCTCCTCCCTCTCTCGTAGGCTGTGAGGAGATACTGAAGATGGCTGTGGGTCCTCGCAGTGCTTCCTCCAGCCAACCGTCTGTTACTGACAATGGTTACATTTACCAGGTACTGTCTTCTCTTGGGATGCTTCATCAAAAAAAAGAAGAGACATTTTTTAACACGATCACCTGCTCACTTTCATAGTTGGAGGAAGAGGATTTTACCCCCGGTGTTGTTGTGGGTTTTTTTTCCAAACAGATATTTTGCAAAATCCCATGATACTGTATGTTTGTTGCAGTGTTGACCGTTCATGTCCGCCAGAGATTAGACCAACTGAGTGGTTGCTAAGCAACAAGAGAGGACTGCACTTGATTTGGCCCTGCTGTTACATAGACTGCTATGCTTGAGATTTGACTGCTTGTTACATAGCAGCAAGCGGGAGAGAGTCCATGTAACTGTTGTGCAGGTGACACATGAAGTGACTAACGCTGAACTTCATCCGCCAACACACAGTGGATGATCATTTGAAAGAAACTGTCCTTACTGGGTAAAGGTTTTAGAGGATAAACCTGTCAAAACAAGGGAAATGCAGACCCTGCACATTGTTCTCAGTGAGAGAGACTGTGTATGTTTGTTTTTAGGATGTTTTTCTGGTCATAAACACTAGTGTTTTGGGGTCCAGTCGTCCTCATGGGGACCAAAGTTAAGTCCTAATGAAGCAGAACCTTGTATGTAAAATACGCACTGTGGTTGCATTAAGGTTGTGGTTCAGTAATGAGTGGTTAATGTTAAGGCTTTGTTTAGACTGTCCAAATGAAGAGTCCTTACTGTGTTTGTGTGTGGTTGTGTACCTTGCCACAGTTGGGTGTAGCCAGACAGTTACATGCATAATTAAACACAACATGGTCTGGGCCATGCTACATCCCACTCTGTATGTGATACGTCAGCCCAGGAGTTCATCTTCAGGTCAAATACTGGAAGAGACATTCAGGTTTATTTCTTTATTCCTGCACCATAGTATCAGTGAGAACAATGGAGAGGGAGAGAATCTGCAGTTGAAAGTCAAAGCTTGTAGTTGTGTCCACTGTTTTGAATTTTCCAGTTTGGCCAGTGACAGTTTGTTTTATTTATTAGTTTTTCCAGTTGTTTCATGTTGAGGTTGCTCAGAACACACAGTTTCACCTTTACCTTTTGACACATATGAGATTGCTTTATGATTTTCTTTGTTGTTTTGGTCACACAACAGACTGTGGATAGTGAGATGTGTTTTTAAAACAGTTCACAACACACACATGTCTAATGTTGTTTGTTTGTGTAGAACGGCGAGGCCAGGCTGCGCACTCCGATCATCATGTGTACCCGATCCTACGCTGAGTGCAATGCCAACAGTGAGGTGTGTGGTGCTGATGGGGAGTGTGACATGGACAGCAGCACTGAGAACAGCTCTGACTCTCTGAATCCAAAACGGAAAGACAGGTCAGTGACACATACAGTACCTGAGCATGAGGCCTTGTGAGGGCCAAATTATTGTCCTAAAATATTGTTTTACTTCCACCGCCGCTCCAGCCACCACCTCACTGGCTCAGCGTCTGCATCTGTCATCTCTGGAGAGGAGCAGTTTGAGGACTATGGCGAGGGGGAGGATGTGGAGTTCATTCCTATCAGCCCGTGCCCTGAGGAAGACAACCAAACTAATGGTTTCTCAGATTGTAGGTCAGTAGCAGATGAATTACACTCTAAAATCTAATACTCACACTATTTCCCCTTGTAGGATTTCCAGGTGACAAAGTCTTTACATGGTATGGTGGCTCTATTATTCAGAGCTTTTTCCTCCCTGTTCCCTCCTGCTTTTGAACTCTAGTGTATATACTGTATGTATAGATTTATTTATTCTTTGTAATTGCAGTGCTGGGCAGACTCCTCAGAAGATGCGGCAGCTTTATAACAGTGAGCTGCTGGACATCTACTGTTCTCAGTGCTGCAAGAAAGTCAATCTACTCAATGACCTGGAGGCTCGACTTCGAAACCTCAAGGCTAACAGGTGAAATACTCACACTCGCACACACACACACACACACATATATACTGTATATACATATATATATATATATATATCCCTCCCTCTTATTCTCTTGATACTAAACACTGTATCCATATCAAATGGCGAGGCTGCTGCCATAGCAACCACATCCCAATCGAGCCTGGCTACAAGTTTATCTGACTGTTTGAGAGGTTACTACAATGCAGCAACACTGTTTCCTCTGGTTTAATCATAATCATAGAACCAGTGACTGTGTTAGAAAAGAGCAGAGCTGGTTAAAGGAGGAATGGACAACTTTTTGTCTTAAATTTGTCGTTATGAAATGACACCATCATAATCCGTGTATCATTCAACACACTTTGTCTCCAAATTGGTGTTGATAACTTCTTTTGAGCCAGTGTTGAGCCATAATTAGCATCCCTGCTGTTTCTTGTGCTGTAAATGTAGGGGATGGATGTTATGACACAACACAACACAACACAACACAACACCAGCTCTTAAGAATAATTACCTGCATCCTTACCAGCATCTTGCTGCTGCTGCATTTTTACGACCAAGAGAAAACAGTATTACACTTGGAACCACCAGGGACATGAAAGTTATCCGTTATATCTTTGAAATTACATAATGGAAAAAAACTTTTCTCTCTCTTGTTTCAGCCCGAACAGAAAGATTTCCAGCACTGCGTTTGGACGGTGAGTGACCTGAACTCCCCACGAACGACTCGAACAATAAAACCACTGCAGAAAATCTACATTTGCATTGGAAGAGAATGACTTTAGCATTTAACCGTGTAATAAACAGAGTGCTGTCATTAAAGAGCAGCACACGGCACGTATAACCTCCTCTTGTTCTGTGGATAATGATGCAGTAACCGTGCCCTGCTCAGTAACCGTGCCCTGCTCTCCCTGCAGTCAGCTGTTCCAGGCCAACCACAGTGTGTTTGGCTCGAGTCAGGGCAGCAGCACAGAGGATCTGTTCACAGACAGCATCGACTCCTGTGACCTGGACATCACAGAGAAAGTACAAACACTCACACAAACACCGCACTTACCTCGGTTCAATTAAACACTTTCATATTTTATGAGTGCTGCTTTTTCACTGTGACATCTGTGCAGTGAATACAACGCTGCAGTCATGTTGTGAGACAAGTCTGGATATTATGTACTGCACTATAGTTTTATACTGACACTGTTCTTTGTTCCTAGATATTCTTGTTTATGTTAAATAGCTGAGCTGTAACAATGTTTCACAGCAGCCTGTATTTGCAGGAAAAGCACAGGTGTTAGTGAGAACACTGTTTGGTGTATGTAAGTGAGGACAGTGAGGTCCATTTGAGTATTAACACCTGTGTGTTTCCAACGGTGGCCTATGAAAATGTCTGCTATTCAGAACTGACGACCTTGTCTTCTCAGCCTGTGCACATAATGATTGTATACAAGTCAGAGGAGTAAAAGAAAAGGTCTTAAAGCTAAATGAATCTCAGCCTTGTGTACATTGTCATTAACAGTTGTGGCCCTGAGACATTGTGGTTTTTTTTAATTTAAGTTGTGAATATAAACAGCCTCAAACAGCCTTTTTCATTAGTCACTTAACATCCTGGTTATTTTCCTCAGGTCAGTTATTTGGAGAAGAAAGTGACAGAGTTGGAAAGTGACAGTCTGGCCAACAGTGACCTCAAATCTAAACTCAAACAGGAAAACACTCAGCTGGTCCACAGGTTGGTAAACACACACACTCAATCCTATATTTATGTATTACTCACTTTTACTTTTTCACATGTGTTTTTTATTGAAAATTCCCATTTTCATCTGTAAAATATTACATTTTAATTGTGAAATGCCCAAAATGACACGATGCTTCCACTTCATATTTTGCACTTGTGGTGAAACCCCATGTGTTCACCATATAAATGTATCACAAATGAAAACTCTGAAAACCACATTAGAATATGACTTTAAAAATCTTCCAAATATGACATGTTCTGTTTGTCAGGGTAAAAGCTCTGCAGGGTTAGCTCACCCTCATTTAGGCGTCTGAGTTCCATCCAACCGCCCGATCTGAAAGCAGGTTCATTAGCACTGTGTTTAACACATGATTGAAAGTGTGTTGTATTTCCCACGCTGTGCGTCTGTGTTTACTCTCCAGGGTCCATGAGCTGGAGGAGCAGGTGAAGGATGCAGAGGCGAGAGCAGACCAGTGTCTGGAGGAGGAGACCAGGAGGCACCGTGAGGTTTACAGCAAGATGGAGAGAGACAGAAACCAAGAGTTGGACCTGCTCCACAACAGGTAACCTCATCAGTCATGGGGTAAAATTCTCACCATCACCTGTGTGAAAGAAATTCTTGAGTCATCAGTGTTGAGTAAATCATATCTTTACTGCATGCATGGATTTTTGCATGGAGGAGAGACACTGTCACCAAGGACGGTCTAAAATGGTCTCTCCCCTTCCTCCAAAAAGCTTCACCACTTATACACAAACAGAACAAACACCATACCTAATGTTTATGACCCCAGTAAATGTTATCTGATGTTTTACCAGATGCCATCATGTGCAACCCTCACGTTGACCTTTCCTGGTGACCTTTCCCTATCATATAATCACCCCAGCATTCATTCACAGCTTGACTGTTAATTGTTGTCTTAGAACATTACAGGAAACAAGAAGAAAACCAGTTATTTCCCACAGCTGAAAACTGAATATGAAACGCATCATTATTTCCCTCCCATTGTTTCCCTCATAATTCACATTTTAAGATTTGAACTGTCCAAACTGGATGCTGCTGCTGCCACATACCACTGCATGTAGTAATAAGCAGTGTTTCCATTCAGTGGAACAGTTCCTTTGGCACAGTGCGGTTCATATTTGTTGCATTAGGAATAGTATTTAAAATTGGCAAACTTCCCTTAGGGCAGTGATTCCCAAACCTGCGATTCCCAGACAGCTTTATTACATTTTCAAACTGGCATATGAATAAACATGGTCAAATTCAGCCAAACATTGCAGTAGATTTCTTTACAAAACACAAAAGTGAACTGATGCTGCTCACTTTTCTCAAATTTTTTTAAATATCTGCTCTATTTGGTGAGAAATAATTGATAATTGATCATTTTATTTGATGAGGTCTACTGTCGGTAGACAGTAATCAAGCCTGACCCAGGGGCTGTACCATTCCAAACTGTGCCATACTATACCAAACTGAACAATTGACCATTTGCTTTTTGTGTTGTTTTAAGATGAACTTTAAAATCTATGTTGATGTTCATGATTATTAAGAATTTAGCTCTTAAAATGTTACGAGCTATAACATTATAGATTTATATATACGACTGCTGATTAATCACCCGTGTGTGTGTGTGCGTGCGTGCGTGTGTGTGTGTGTGTGTGTGTGTGTGTGCGTGCGTGAAACAGAGTACAGCAGTTAGAGGAAGAAAATGGAGAGATGAAGATAAATGTGTGCAGACTCAAGTCTCAGACAGAGAAACTGGACCAGGTGAGTGTGTGTCTTACTGAAATACTTCATCCAAGTGTGTTACTTTAGTGATTATTTTCTTCAGTTCTGTAATAATGAATACTTGTGTGCATATGTTGATTGTTGAGCTTTTGGAATGTGGCTTGAACCCTTAAATCATCTTTTTGCCGTTTTTTATTTGTGCTGTTATCGTGTGGTTGTTATACATGATGTGTGACATTTCCCTCAGTATCAAAGGTTCTGTGTGTAAGAATTACACACTGCTCACTCCTCCCTCTCCCAAATGCGTCAGGAAAATACGGTGAACGTAGTAAACACAAAGCGCTCACTCTGGTTGGTTTAGTGGATCAGTCTGCTGTAGAAAACATGGCAGGCTTGTGTAAAAGGGTTTTTCTAAGGCTACAAAAACTGTTTTAATGTTTAATGTAATTATATGTTTGCAAACACACTGTACTTTGTGGGCAGTATGTTCAATTTCTGCCAATATACCCTCCAAAATGTTACACACTGCTCTGTGCGGCACGAGGACAGAGTTGTAAATGTGCTCGTCAACAGTCAGCAACTATTGTTTGTCTTCGTCTCTCTGCAGGAGAAGCAGAGGATGACAGACAAGCTGGAGGACACGAGTCTGAGGCTGAAGGATGAGATGGATCTCTACAGAAAGATACTGGACAAGCTGTGGTACAACCGCCATGCATTTCAAAAGGAAAAGGAGTCCATGCAGGAGGTATGGCACTCTAGATAACAGGCGAGTAACTTGGACTTTGTGTGGGGTTGGACTGACTCTGGTCTCCTGCCTGCAGCTGATCGAAGACCTGCGCCGGGAGGTGGATTATCTGCAGGTGTTCAAACTGGAGATGGAGCACCCTGGAACAGGAAAGGGACTGTCCGAGTACAACGCCAAGACCAGGGAGAGTGAAATGGAACATGAAGTCAGGAGGCTCAAACAGGTTCACGCACTCACTTTAACATGTTCTCCTGTCAGGCCAACAATATTTAATATCATGCAGTCGTGGTGACTTCATTTCCACCTAAACTCACACACAGTGTCAAATACTCATTGACTGTACAGACACTGACAGAATGAGTAATGCTGAAATCAAGAGAATAAACACACTCCGGTCGGTCACTGTCTTTTCTCAAGGCTTACTGTGAGTACTGCAGGTGGTTCTTCACCTTTTTTTTTACCCTCTCTACAAAAACTAAAGAGAGAAATTGGAGAGTAAATATAATTTGCCAGGCAGGCTCAAAATGTTCTTGTTTACAAATTAGACTCCTGCCAAGGATGTTGTTTTTGGCCGTGTCAGTCTATTTGTGAGCAGCATGATTGGAAAGGAAAAGGCTGGATTTTAATAACATTTTCAGGGGATGAAGGTTGTGGCTCAGGGAAGAAATGATTGGTCTTTTGTATCGATCCAGATTCAGGATTATTTTTCTTTATTATCTATTAGTTTAACCTTTTTGGGATAGATGTACTGAGTGGCCGTGATGAAAGTTTGCACTCTCTTAAGTGCTTTCTCCAGTATTTACACTCAAGGGGAATGTTGTGCATTTTCTCCCATAGGAGAACCACAAGCTGCGGGATCAGAACGACGACCTGAACGCCCAAATTCTCAGTCTAAGTTTGTATGAGGCCAAGAACCTGTTTGCCTGTCACACCAAGGCCCAGTGTCTGGCTGCAGAGATCGACAACGCATCCAGAGACGAGGTTAGTCTGCTGCTGCTGCTGCTGCTGCCTCTGCTGCTGCTGCTGCTGCTGCTGGAAGAATGTAATGTAGGTGTTATTTTTCATAGACCTGCCCTTTAAATGTATTTGTCCCTCTCTTTTCTGTGTCTCTCAGCTGGTCGATGCTTTGAAGGAGCAGGAGGAGATCAACCTGCGTCTGAGGCAGTACATGGATAAAATCATTTTGGCCATTCTCGACCACAACCCTTCTATACTGGAGATCAAAAGCTAAATGTGCACTTACACACTCACACACACACGCACGCACGCACGCACACACACACACACCAATAATGTATTGTATATCCTTCAGCACCACAGCAGTTGTTTGTCAATAGACAAATCCAGCGACCAATGTGTGTTACGCCATCTAGAGGCGCTGCCATTACTGCAGTGGTGAGTCTCATCAGCGACTCTTGGAGACGGCAGCATGGAGAGTCGGACCGATGACGTCAGACAGTGTTCACCCGTTACTAACAGACGCACAATATGAACGGTAACAGTATTCACATTTTTGAATAAGAGCTCGACTTGTTGTGACAATCACCAGAAGATACAGAAAAACAGGACATGGACTGCCATGTTTCAGTAAATGTAGAATAGTGCAACATAACGACTCTCTTGTTAGTTTAATGGTGGAGAGTTTTAATTCATATTATAGACCGTGTGTATTCATTTGAACAGGGTCAGCTTGTTGGTCCTCTGCTCACGCAGGGAGACTGTAATGTGTGCTGTTGGTCTGTCTGAAATCAAGGCTTGAGTTTTTCAAACGGTGTCACGGTTGTTGGAGCAGTTGAGAACGACTCTTGTGTTACGACCCGGCTCGTTTTGGAGAGCAGTAACATGTGATTGGAATCAGAAATAAGGTGGAATACGACAACTGGAGCGGCTCGGGGTAAAGTCAGGAGTTATTAAACAAGGAGTGTGCACTTGCACGAGGAAATCTAACAAAAGGAGGCTGTACACGTGCTGACAAATAACTAATACACAAAGTGAAAAACTACGTTCTTTTGAGGAGCACGCATTCAAACATGCTGCTGTTATCGGGAGTCGCCTCCACAGTACTGGCAGTTTGCTTACGACCATCACTACTTCAGATCTCCATGCCACCACCGTTACATCTTTGAAGCCACTGAAACTGCCACAGTTCACTTCATTCCTTAAAGACACTGTATTGATTATTATGTTGGAGAAGAGTGAAACACAAGCCACATGTGAGGAGTGTGAAGAGTGCGTTACCAGTGTTTCACATGTTTACTACACACTGTTTGCCAAAGCTGTCCATGGGGTTGTAGAATTATTCATCTCCCCGGCAGCATTTAGTTTCTCTTATCTAATGTTAAATAAAAGTCATAAAAGTCACTCTGTAGCAGTGGCGGTGGCTGGTCTTTGAAAACAGAGGAAGCTCATTTCAGGCCCAGTTATTTATACATAAATTCTTACATACATTCTGCAAATGAACAACTAGAAACAAAGAAACGCGATAATGATGTACAACTGAAATGCTACACTCGTGTTTTTATTTACATGTACTAATGAAAATGGAGACTTCCCTCACAAAATCCACACAGGACTGAGGCAGAAAATCTCCACTGTTGTGTGTGTGTGTTTCTGCGACGCTGTCAATCAAAAACTGGTTCCGCCGTTCAGACATTTCCTCCAATCATCACGCAGAAGCCCAGCGTCCGTGTCCGCCCACTGCTCCACTGACTCCCAGAGAAGCTGAGCTTCTGTGGAATTGTCCGAGAGAGAGAACCGTTGATAAAAAGCTGATTCTTCTCAGTAGAGGTGGGCAAGATATATCATTTAAGATGACATCGTGATTGTTGTTTTAAAGATTTGAAAATTGACATTCTCAAGTCCTAAAATGACTTTAAATCACTCCACACTTTCCCTGAATGTGTGCAGCAGAAGCCCCCAGTGTCACAGGGAGAAAACATGGAGACACCAGCAACTTGGTCTGTAAAGTTGTTTTATTATTTACTCTTGTTTGTGTGCGGCACAATTTACCTTACAGTCGAGCATCTGAATGTTTACTACTGTAGTTCAGTTATAAATCTGACAATTTTTACTTGAATGCTTAAGTTTAAAGAAAATAAGAGTTGTTTTCCTGAAACAGTGTCAAGTGATATAATTTGTAATTAAATTAAAGAACTTAGCAAATCATTTAATTGTTGTTGTCAAAAAGATATTAAGAATATACATTATACCCACCCCTACGTCTCAGTTCTGTGTTTAAATATACACATGCGAGCACATGGACTGACACAGTTAAGATCCTGCTGTTGGTTTTTGCTGAAGCATTCACTGATAGTTGCTGGCAATTTACTTCCTCATACTAATAAGCCAAGGGAGTTCATAACGCCACCTCGTGTAGGGGACATCAGTGTTTGTATAGTGGCACAAGGACAGAAATCCAATGAAATGTCACAGTCAAGCATGGGAATGTTCTGCTTCTTTTCCACTCACTCACTCTCTGACATGTGGCTTTTGTGTGAGAGGAGAATCTGGAGCTACAGAGTGTCCAACACGGAGTGAAGGACAGTGGTCAGTGACTGCAGAGCCACTGGAGACACAGAGTGCATTGTTTGGTATCATTGTGAATGAGCTTAAATCTGAGCAAACGGTAATATTCTGCCAGTGTAGGTTAGTGTCATGTCCACTGAGTTGTGTTTTCATCACTGCTGTGATCTATAGAAGCTGCCAAAAAGCTACTCCACGTACTGTAAGTGTCCCAGTGAGCGGCGCAGCACTGAGCTGCTAATGTGAGCACTGTCATGTAATAAATGAAGCTAGTTTTGCTGCTGCTGCTTTTCACAAACTCATCACTTATTCCTTCTTTTGACTGTTTATTTGATCTTTTTTGTACATTTGCATATGATAAGTGAACACATGATTTGAATTATGATTTTTTCCATTGTTGCCACTGTAAGCAAGATGTTTGTTTTTATATTGACTTTGATTTTGACACAGTATTTGTGGTGTCATGCTGTTAAAGTACAGAATCTAGTTACTGTGTATGTTTGTGCGGCTTATTACAAAGTCTCTCTGAGAGATCTGACACAGAAGAACTCAACTATGTGTTGTAGATTATAATAATCATAATATAGCACACTGAAAGTGTCAAAGTATTTACCTGATATTTAAACTATAGTCAGTGTCACAGCTTATGTGTTCACTCACGTTTCTTTCTTATGTACTGCACATTGAACTATAGGTGATAATGTTGTACAAATTATACATGTACTGTAAATAAAATGAACTTGCTTTGGCATGATACATTAGTATGTGTTTTGCTTTACTCACAGAAATTGAAGTCAGCTCCCCAGTTTATTATTATTGTTATTGTTCTTAATCTAGTATGTTTCTACTGTGTGTAATTGATGAAGTGATTCTGTATGTCCAGACTTTTTCTTATGTCTGTAACTGCACTTTGTTAGTTGTGTTTCGATGTAAAACGCCCTCGAATGCCTTTTGAAACACTGTATAAATTACTTTATTATCAATGAATTCTCTAAATCTCATCCTGTGTGGGTGACAGGGTGAGCTGGAAACAATCCCAGCTGACATTGGGTGAGAAGCAGAGTAAACTAGAGCAACATACAGAGACAAGCACACACACATTCATATTCACACCTGCATACAGTTAATTTAACCACATCTCTGAACTGCTGGAGGAAGCCAGTACCTGGAGGAACGTTCTTGCTGTGAGATGACCGAATAAATCACTGTCCAGAAGCCAAGTCTTTAAATGTAATATTTTTACATTGTTTTTATTGTCGTTTTTATACACAGAGAGAACTATCTTTGTTATCCACTCATGGCCTGCCCAGTAAAGTGAGAAAAATCACTGATAATTGCTGATTATTTTTGCTCTTGACTAACTGCTGGTAATAAGTGATACAGATAGATCCCTTTTTTTAATATTGGGCACAAATAATGAAACAAAGGAGGGTTCCTTTTCATTTATATTCTTCATTTTCGGTGTGCATTGTGCCTTTCCTGTCTAATGTGTGCTGTGAAAAACGCCTGTAAAGTCCTCACACGCTGCGCGGTGGATTAAAAGAGTTCGCCCTGTGTTCTCATTCATTGTGATCGTTAATGGATTATATGTTGTTACACTCCGGTCCCGCAGGCGGCAGTAATGCCGTGCACGCCTCGATATGTCTGCCACCAAAATACTCATTTCACAGAAGAATTATTTTTCTTTTCGGAAGAAGATCCCGACAAAGCGGCCCGATTTCTTTTCAGATAGAAAAAAGCAGTCGAAGAATCAGAAAACCGACGATGTACGCCAGAACAAATACCGGCAGCTCACATGGAGACTTTCAAGATCGAAACGGAGTAAATTATGTGACATCGACAGAGTCCTTCGCTCACTGCTCTCAATTGTTCTGGAAAAAGGATCCCAACGACTCCGGAGTAAGAAAGCCAGCTACCACCGCTCTTAGCTAGCGAGCCTAGCGCCTACATAGCTGCAACAACACGGCTAACGGGAGCTACAGTTCACTAACGCGGGGTGGAGGGAACTATTATTTGCACCTGGTTGTCCACTGAGGTTATGTGTGGCTACAAGTTAGCATCCACAAATGCTAATTTGCTACATGCAAACACAGCCACCGTCATGCTGAGCTGCTCCTGGCCTAGTCTGGATAATAGCTGCTGCAGAGCTAAGTGGCTAGTAATGATTAGCTCCTGTAGTGCAAACGGGTGAGCGCGTTACACGCCGCGTAATTAGTGTAGTTAAAATATCGCTGCAATTCTATAGTTGCTGTGTTTTGAAAATAAGCCAACATTTAAGTGAGCGTGAATAATTTAGTAGCTAAACATTGGTCAGCTAATGCTACTACCATGCAACTGTGGCTCTGCCTTGTTTTGAACAGCCGTGTCCAAGGCAGAGGCAGCGCGTTGTCTTTAGATCTCAGTCGTGTGCAGCCAAACTAAACTGTGCACCGTGGAGGTGAATTCCACTGCTGTGTGCGAGCCAGGGGGGATTGATCAGCGCACTGGTGCACATATGCGGCCTGCGATATTGTTAGCGAACAGCGCAAAGTAAACACGAGCAGGCTGTCCCACAGGAAACGGTGGCGGAAGACGCCCCGCGGAGGATTTGAAAGAGCTCTTTGTGATGCCAGACTGTGCGGTTCATTCATGGTCGCGCTCATCTGCACAGTCCACACTGAAACCTACGCTCTCATTTCTACCGTTTAACACTTATTTGTTTGTTTGCTCTCGACTCAGGCTACATGCTAATGTTATTTTATGCACTGTGACACATGTGACACACATCAGCATTTAGTTCCCACGGTCAAGTTGACCCTTAGTACTTTGTTGTTGTTGTTGTTGTTGTTGTTGTTGTTGTTGTGTTCGTACAGTCGATGTCATCTATTCAGCCCTTATTCACCTGCTAGTTCTTTTACGTGGACTACTTTCTCACAGTATATCACACAAATGATCATTTAGATGAGTGGTTCCCAAACATTGTGTATGAGCACCCACTTTTTAAAGCCAGTTTGCAATATAAATCATGTCATTAAATAGCTTTTAGATTATTCAGTCTCTTTCTGTAATGTCATTTAGAATAGGTGAAACACATATTTCCAAGAAATATATGCTTGATAAATGAACCATAACATTCATACATGATGTTAAAACAAACACAGAAATCATAATTATACATTTAAAATTTATTTTGGTGGCTCAGAACATTTCTTGTGACCTTTCTTTTACGTCCCTACCCCGTTGTTAGGATTGACGTGGATTAACTAGCAGAGATATAGCGATGCACAAATGCTGTGACAATAAGTTCAGAGTTTTAATTGCAATATCATGACAGTGTTATAGCTGTGCAGAATCCGTGGGGAGTGAGATGCACTCTGACTGTTTAAATCTCTGTATAAATTAAGCGTTTGTCTTTTTGTAGAGAGCTGGTTAAAGTACGATTTAAAGTACGTCTGTGAGAGAATCTTATACTACTGCTGCATGATATTAGGAAAGCATGACGTCCATTGACATTGTTTACTGATGTGGTTATGACAATAATAGAAAAATACTGATGTATGCAGTGTTAATAGCTTTCTGTTTCAGGTTTGCTGCTAACTTATACCCTGACAGTGAGTTTTATTGACAATAATAACATCTCTTACTACCTGGATTGTTGAAATGGATTAACCAAATCTTAAAAGATCAGTTTTACATAGATGTATACCTCATTTTAATCCAATTTTAAGCACATTGTTTAGGCTTTTTTAATTGTATATCTGTGCGTATGGATGGTCATTCTACTGCACAGCATATTTGGTCGAGCAACATCACATCAGGGATGGAATGGTAGTGGTATTGGTGCATTATGGTAAAAAAAAAACATTGTGACAGCCTTACATAGCACTTCAAAAATCAAAATTAAAGTAAGTAGGTACCAGCAGTCAAATCAAAGACATGTTGATATTGGTTTTGGTTTTAAAGTATCTTTCTTTCTCACAGCCGAGTTCGACCATCAACTGGTGCGATCAGCTCCCTTCGTCATCAGCAGCCCTCACCAGCTCCAGTCTCTCCTCCACGTCACTGTCCACCTCCAGTCTCTCCATGGAGTCCCGAGCGCCGGTATCTGCATCAACAACAGCGGTAGACGACATGGAGGACTCGGACGAGAGGCCGTACGTCTGTGACCTGTGCACGTGTGCCTACAAGCACGCCAGCTCCCTGCTCAACCACAAGCTCACACACAGGACGGGGGACTTCAAGTATGTACCTGGGACTCTCTTAAGCATCTTTTCACACTAAAATGATTGGGTATACCTGGGAATTTGAACCTGCCGAAAAAGGATGATCATTGTCCCACGGCCCGTCGTTGTTTTGTCCTGTAGCGTTTCTACTAAACTACTACTAAGCTTCTTTGTATCTTTATTTTTGGTCCTTTTTTTTCAAACATAACAGCGAGTGAACTGTTTTAGGCACTAAGAAAATGAAGTAAGACGAAATAAAAATATAGAACGCTCTTCCAAGATGTTTGACGGAGAATTAGGGCCACATTGGGAGAAGAACTATTCACAGACTTGGAGAATAATGTCTTAGTTTATGAGAATAAAGGTAAATGTACAAGATTAGTCTTAAAGTCTTAGAATTTATAATATTTTAACCTGTTTTAGAAGAGGAGAGTTGTTAAAATGAGGGCTGTGGAGCATTTCGTGGAATTGTACTTTAGAATATGTTTCACAAACAAGGAGACACTTAATCTTTTGGGACATCAGCACTACATTGTCATAAGTATCAGGACTTTAAAGAGTATGTGCAACAAAATGCATCGTTTCCGCAGAAAGAACCACGCGGACTTCAAGGAAATCACTGCTTTTGTGGAGGGGGAAACAGCTGGAACTGGACGACTGCAGGGTTATTAGTGGATGCATTGGTGGGCCACTCATAGGGGTTTTGTGGTTTCTCTAGTTTATCATATGAATCCACATGCCATAAGGTGTTGGGGCCTCCGCAGGTGTACTGTCGGCATCGGAGACGCCATGGTCGCCGGAAAATTAATTATCAGTCTGATTGTTTCTTGAGAAACCACAAAAGCCCTCTGAATGGCCCGCTGATGCATCCACCGACATCCCTGCAGTCGACCACTTCCAACGATTTCCCCCTCCACAAAAGCAGCGATTTCCTCCATGTCCGCCTGATTCTTTCTGCGGAAAAGATGCATTCAAATCCAGTTCAAAAAAGAAGATACAATCATGAAATGCTCTGCGGCCCTCATTTTAGCAACTCTCCTCTGGTAAAACAACAGGTTAGAATATTACGACTTTATTCTCGAAGTCTGTGAAAACATTTTTTTCTCAATGTCCTAATACTCTCGTATTTACTGTCGTAAATAGGGCTGAGTATCAATCAAAAATCTTCAATACCAATACCTTCACTTCAATATCGGTTCCTAAACGACGCTTTTTTCAATAGTATCGTTAAATAAGTGAAAGACTGGGAAAATGCAAATTTGTTTGGAGATCCCCCCAAAAAAATCCCCTGTGACCCATCGGTGGGTCTGGACCCAGTGTTTGGGAACCACTGATGTAATCAAAGATGCCAGAGTGTTGAAAATGACTCAGGACTAGTCCCAGCTCGCTCATCACAGGTCCCTGTAGACGGAGAGCATCGGTTAAATGCCTGAATTGACTCAACGCCATTTCCACCTTTAACCTCTGCATCGTTTTCCTCTTTGAACTTTCAGATGTGACTTTTGCAGCAAACCTTACACCAACTACATGTCTCTTCGCAACCACATGCGAATCCACGGTCAGAAGCGCTACATGTGCGACTTGTGTGGGAAGGCCTTCCGCCTGGCCCGGTACCTGCGGAACCACCAGAGGATCCACGACGACGGGCCCAACCGCTTCGACTGCCCTTCGTGCTGCAAGAGCTACAGGACCATGCTGGAGTTGGCCCAGCACCGCTGCCAAGCTGCTGGCAGTAGCCAGGTGGGTCTGTGTGACGGCATGCACTGACAGGAGAGCATGATGGTTGAATGATGAGTTTGCAGCGCTGCCTGTTGTCTAACTCTGTGAGTCTTTTAAAAGCAAAACACACGAGAGCCTGCATACTTTATATCTGAATGAAGTATACTGTGATTGTTTTTGTTTAAGCTTGTGTCAGCTACTTTAAAACTTACCTGCTTGTGCAGGAAACCCAGCCCAGCTTTCATCAGACTAACACAATAATACAATATTTCTTTTCTATCGTGAAAGTGGAATGATTGATGACATGTTCAGGTTAGAAGGAGTTGTGTGTGAGCCTGCAGGAGGCACTGCACTTGGGCCATGTGGTGACTTTCTGAGGAGAGGCAGCAGCCTTTCAGTGTTTAATGTTAAGGTTTGTATTAGACGGCTCACCTGGACTGCGTTTATGCATCGAAGTTACCAGGCACATTAATAAGTCTAATTTGAAACGTATCAAATGGCAAAACTACCATAATATAACTGTTTTTAATGAAGGAGATTATGACTGTGCCATGTGTGTGGAAGATTGAGTCTGGTCAGGCTGTGATGATGACCTGTCCTGCATGTGTGGCTGGGCCACTCTATCGTTTGTCTGCTGCAAAGCTGCCGCTCCATTTTACATCTGCGCTGCCTTTTGAAAATTGCCGTAAATAATATATTTTTAAATGTAACTTTAATTTGAAAAAGATGTTGTGCTGTACCAAACATCCAAAAACCATGTTCAAAGAAATCTTAAAGAGGTAGCACATCCTCAATTGGCTCACATCACAAACAAACCCTCGATCACGGCGTTATTTTTAAACATGTCTGTCTCTGTCTGCCAGACTCTTGAGGATTGAGCCATGCTCTGTTGCAGCAGTAAAGGCTGTCACTGTCTGAACTGAGAACAATGCCCTGTTTGAAACGCATACAATTTTAAAGCTTCTGTCCACATCCTACACTCAGTGAGGCAAACTCGTACAGCTTAGAGCCACCGTATCTGAGTTAATCTCACCTTTCTGTCAGTCCTATGACGGCTCTCAACATCCCAGCTTCTCTGTTTAAAGAAAGGATCCACACTGTTGGGTTTAACTGAAAAGTCGAGCTGGTGTTTGAAAGCTCAGGCGATGGGCGGGTTCAAAAACGGTCCCACCACACAGTCCATGGCAGCGTCTTGTGTGATTGGATCGTGCTCCAGCACATGCTCCACCGGTGTCCACATCCAGATCCCATCAGTATGCGGCCGCAGTGGTTCCCCACCCTTATGTCACCTCCCCCTCTTCTTCTGTAGAGATTTTCACCACAATGGCGTCACATCTTGTGCGCTGCAAGTGAAGTCACACGCTATTGCATGGCTTATAAGCGGAGGGCCGCTGGTTCAAATCGCAGGACAGGTCAAGGGCTGGGGTGCCCATGAGCAAGGCACCTACTTCCCTATTGCATCCCAGGCGCAGACACTGCTCCTGTGCCCAGCTTGTGTGTGTGTGTTCACTGACTAGTGTAAAAAGGATGGGTCAAATTCATTCTCACTAATTGGTGCAGGTGTACACGTGTTAATAAGTTGACGTGTGACGTAAAGACAAACACACATTACTGCTGTTCCAAATGTACCCTTTGTGTCATGTAAACATGATCATTCTCTGTTTGTGTAGCAAACCTTTAGCACGACAAACCATCAGTTTGTCAACTGTAGGACATTTTTGCTCTTAATTTGATTTAATTCTACAGTGGACTCTGTTTTTTATTTTTGTGGTAACATTGCTGCACAGATGGTTGGCTTTAAGAGAAAAACTGGAGTGTGGGTGCGTATGCATGCATGTCCATGTATATGTGGTATGGTCTGCTTTGAAATGTGCATGTAAACATGTTGTAGCCCATTTCTCTGGACTCTCTGTCCTCTCTTCAGCTACAGTTACAATCAGCCTTCTGGGCAGAGCTTGATTTGCAGCTGTGCTGTGATGACAGTGGGCCTGTGGAGCTAGGGTTAGACCAGGCTTAGGCTAAGTTTAGGTCAAAGGTCAGGGCTAAAATATGCCACAGATCTGACACATATACACAAGTATAGTAATCCAATGACGTGTGTGTGTCTGTGTGTGTGTGCGTGCTTTTGTCTGTGTGTGTGTGCACTTGGGGTTGGTTCATAAGAACCGGTTCAACTGCCCGTCCTGCTTTAAGAGCTACCGAACCATGCTGGACCTGGCCCAGCACCGCTGCAGCGCCGCGGCCAAACACCAGGTTGGTTTGAGCATGAGCGTGCGTGCGTGCGTGCGTGTCTGTGTGTGTGTTCGTGTGTGTGTGTCATGTGTGTTGTGTTTGTGTGTCTGTGTGTGTGTGTGTGTGTGAGGCAGGTGAGGTTTAGCTGCAGGAAGGACCTGCAAGCGATTTCAGATGTGACGTCACAATTTAAGTACCATGCACAGAAATCTTAGTTGTTCAATAATTATTGCAACAAGGAAAACAAATTTGACCCACAACTGAAAGACTCATATTTCCAATCTAGCTTATTATTTATAGCATGTGTCTGGACTGGGAAGATCCATTCATCGCCTAAATCATTTCATTTACAATCATTGGTGGCTTTAATCTATATTAGGATTCAGTATTATGAGTTTTCCATTAGCTCGTCACGGCACGATTAGATCTGCATTACAAATAAAGTACCTACTTAACGTGGGCGGAGTCATCACTGCACGACTGCGTGAAACTGTGGTGACTTCGTTTTATACGTGACACACACACACACACACACACACACACAGTGTGATTAGTGACTTTACACCAGACTCCTGTAGTTGTTGGAGATTAACCCACGTTTTTAGGATTGTTTGATTTGTGTCCACACGTCTCCAGAGCACAGACTCCTACTCCACAGACTACAGCGGCACCAGACTCCTGACCAATCATCGCATAGTTACCTACTCGGCACACTTTTGGAACCTTGCCTGAGCAGGTACTAAAAATAGTCCCTGGTACCAGGTTACTATGCAAGTGGAAACGCTATTTAAACCGTGGCGTGGCGAGTAGAGCCGGTGGAAATACGCCATTACAGTTGAAAGTTGAGGTTTCTGTTTGGAAAGTAAACTGTTGTCAGTTATTCTTTCCACTGACTGTGACAAACCAGTGTTGCTGATGCTAACTGGCTCCATTGTTGCTCTACTCCCAGTATATATTGTGAGTCTCTTGTCATTACATGCTCTTCAGGGGTCCACAACACATGTTTGGGTTCACCTGCCCCTGACCAGTGAGCACAGCTTTAGAGCAGGCGTCCACACATGACTCGACACCTCCTTTGTATTAGAACAGATTATCTTAGAAGTGAAAATGAAGGTGCACATTAAAGCACAGGGTAGGCTACATTCCTTTTGTTGTGTTCATCTTCCCAGTTCACCCGAAATTTACAGTGATCTGACAGTGATCTGCCGTCTGGTTAAAACAAAGTGGTTTCCGTCTTTTTTAAGACTCCTAAAAAATCAATCTAAATGTGTCGTACTTTAATCGTCTGCATAAAATGAAGTTGCTGATGGCACAAACAACACATGGACATTTTGTTGTCAGTGTTCTGTAGAGTTGTCTCATTGTCGTATTTGTTCCAAATCCACACGGAAACGGAAGAAATGTAAACAGTCTTGTTCTTGAAAAGTTCCCTGTTTATTTTGCAGTTCACTTTCACGGTTAGTCTTCAAAACTCATCTTTTTCTTCACTCTCTTGTCTGAAGGACAAGTCGTGAGGATAAGACGCGTTCTAGCGATATCTGACGTCTTTTCAGGCCGACTTTAGTTACTTTTCCGTGACTGTAGTTGGCGGCATTGCCAAAAAATCTCCAAACACATGAGAACATCGTCAACATCAGGCGGGATGTTGACAATAGGCTGAACGATTTTGAATAAATATCTAATTGCGGTTATTTTGACAGGAAACGCGATCGCGATTTTAGAGGGAATGGTCATTTTTACATCGTTATTTTCATTTTCATTCAAAAAACACATTTTAAAGGATTAATGTGTGATATTTGTGCAGCTCTGTGAGAAACAAAGATGTTCTCTTCAGTCTGTTGAATAAGATGTGAAATAGTAATTCATCTAAAATGATATTTTGGCTTGAAAATTGCTGTAATTCGATGAATTGTTCAGCCCGAGTTGACAATTGACATCATGGTTTTATCGTATTCTTTGTCTACAGGAAAGCAAAGGTGGCGTTTTGAAATCTTCCCTCAGTGGGACCCGTTTTCTAAAAATCCAGTTGCAGGTCTCCCAAAACACAGAGAAGAGAAACCTGCGTGTTCACCTCCATCTCTTATCTATCCCACTGTCTCACCAGTGCTTTTAGTCCATAAACCTTTATCCTGTCTGACATGAATGATGGTCCAAACTAAAAGGCTAAGACCCAAGTTGTAAATTGTACAATAATAATAAAAAAGAATTTCCTTGTCTAAAGCTTTGAGGTCGAGCTGTAGCTCTAAATCTTGAGGAGAAAAGATCGGTTCAGTTTATCACTGGTAAACTGACCTCAAGCAAAATGACTAAACCTCGCTGGGTTAGGGACAAATTGACAGGGCCAGCATCTGTTGTCATAGTTACCATAGTTACAGAATGTAGACTCAGGTCATTTGGTAAATATTTGTGTTTGTGTGTGTGTGTGTGTGTGTTGGATTTGATCACCCCATCCAGTCATATTAATAGGTTTAAAGACAGTTAGGTTAGTGAGGTGATGAGTCTCAGTCAGACACACGAACGCCACACACTTACACTGAAGAGAGAGTAAAACGACAGGTCATCACGTTCATCTGTCACGTCTCCTCTGCACTGTGTCTGATCTGCATTTGTGAAAATGTTTGTGTCGCGACGACGCGACCAACACTGAACTCACCCCCCTTCGCCCTCTTCTTCTGTCTCTGTTCGCCCTCCTCTTCCCTCCAGTCTGGCAGCCGTCGTTCCAATTACGCCAACAACGCCCGCCGGCAGCAGCAGCGACACAACAACGCAAACTCCATGATGCAGCAGCAGCAGCAGCAGCAGCAGCAGCACAGTGGACACGGCCAGCAAGACACACTTCCCTCCCACTGCGTGTCACCGATGTCTCAGGGAGGTCAAGGTGGCAGCCAGCCTGACCCCCACCAGGTAGATGTGATGGGTGGGGTCACAGGGGCAGGGACGGGGCGATATGGATGTTTCATGTCATTTTCATCTTGAGCAAAAATCTGACAAATACATTTTATTTTTTATTTCCCTTTTACATATTTCAATGGGAATAACAGCGACGTTGGACATAATAATTATAAATTAAACACAGTTACAGTGAATTTTGTTGCCGTCAAATGGTTAAACGGCAGTTTCTCTTCTGAGACGGTGGAAAATGAAGCGGCTGTTAGCCGACTTAAGTCTGCCTGAAAGTGTGACATAAGTTAATAGAACATGGCTGTAACTAATGACTATTCTGATAGTCGACTAGTCATCGGTTGTTGAAACGATTAATCAATCACACAATTTACTCAGTGGCTTGTTTTGGGCATGTGCCAAAAATAACTAAGTCAATAAAAACACATTATTCAAATATATTAAACAATGCTGCTGTTTAGGATACAAAAGATAAATAAAAGCTCTTCAATATCATTTTTTATTTCAAATTTAAATCCAAGGGGAGAAAAAAAACTACTGTCTGTTTTTCAGTGAGCCAAGTGTTCATGATCGAGAATTTAAAAAATTTATAAAATTTTTTAATTTTTATACTTAATATTTTGATTTGCTGCGTGAAATGTTCCCATATCTTTGATATTTTCATGTGTGAGGCGTTTGATCACTCTGATGTTTACCTGCTGTTTATACTCCACGTGTGAGATAGGTAGAAAGTAAGAGGTCTCACTCTGACCAAAACATACAAAACTAGGATGCTGTTCAGGTCCACAGTGAAAACTGTAGCCGTAACTGACAATTAAATTCATTTCATTACTGATTTTTGACAATGTTGACTAACCTAGAGTTCAGTAAATTGAACTGCAGTTTTTCCACATCCAATTTAAACGTCCCTTGTTTTAGAATGAGGGACATCTAGTGGTGAGACTACAGATTGTAACAAACAGTGGCCTTTTGTGTACCAAAAAGGATGATTTTGTACTTTGTTTGTGTCTTAAAGTTCTCCTTCTGTCTGTCTGGCTGTAAAACAACGCCCTGCTTAAAGTACATATGAAACGCTATAAAACTCAAATGATTCTTACTTAAAAATGATTATACATATATTATTCAGTGTCTGTCCAAAAAAAAACCCAACTAAATGGACCCTTAACTGTTTTTGGAGGGTCCGTGATTTAGCTGAGACTTTAGCCATGTTGACAGGAGTGTGAGTGACTACAGTAACACACACTCTCCCTTGTGGCAGGCTAAATAAATCAATTAGACTGTATGTGGACATTATTGTCCTGTGATGTTGGAAAGTGACTGCTATCTTTATGTTTCTGGTTTGATGATTTTTTTTTAATCATTACAACAAGTTTCCTGAGTTTACAGCTTGTTAAATGTGAATATTTCTGGGTTCTTTGCTCCATAAAACAAAGGAATAATTTTGCCGTGTGGACTTGAGCTTTGGCATTTTATGATGTTTGCGGTCCCTCTAAGAAGGTTTGTGCCGTGTGTGTTTCAGCAGGGACGTCCCAGCTCAGTGTCCTCCCAGAGCAGCCAGCAAAGCATGAGGAACTCCTCCAACAAACACGTGTCCTCCTCCAGCGCAGCCCCGTCCTCCTCCTACTCTCTGCTCCAGCCCCTGGTGCCTGAGGTAAAGGAGATGAGCTCGGGATACACTAGGCTGAGCGTCAACTCCATGGTAGGAGAGAAAACAGCCACACACCCGCCATCCACTATCTGCTGGCTAGCTCCCTTCTCCCTGTCTGCCTACTAACATCAGGACAGAGTCTAGTGCTGTAATACTGAGTGTGTCCACCAGGACTTGCCCTGTAGAGACACACACACAACTGTGCGGTTTTCTGCTTAGAAGCCTGGTCGACACAGTTTCTCATCTCCTCCTGAAATCTTTCAGAGTTTGGTCTGTTGTTTTGATTTCAAATAGAATTGTAGATCTGATTGAAAGACGTCTCATCTGTAGGAAAAGGACAGTTTTGCATCATTCAGTGCATTTTCATCAACGTGAAAAAACAACAGGTTCATAAACAATAGTCGACTTGTAACAATAAATATAAAACAAATCTTTTTTGTACACTATCAGCAAGTTTATGTGACATTCATGTTTTAAATCACCAACAAAAACAAGGAACCACTTTTCCTCACATACAATTTCAGCTCTACGGAGCCCTGGAGGTGACGCTTTAATTGCCATTATTTACCTTTCAATTACCTTTCAATTGATATACTTGGTCTGCTCATTGCGCCCTCTGCTGGTATAAATCTTAATTTCACAGCAAATAAAATGACATTAAATAGCATCATCACTAAAAGAGGCTAATATGACAGTGAAAGTAGTTCAGTCTGAGACTAAAGTCTCGGGTTGAATCAGGGTGGAAAAGTCACGCTTTTAAAATTCCAGAAACGTTTCACGGGAGTTAATGAAAATGAACTGGAATTTTGGATCATTTACAATATAAACATTTAGTTTAGTCATAAGCAGAATCAACATGAATCAAGAGATAAAATAAAATCCAACCAGCAACAGACCAAACTGTGATTTGATTTGACTACTTTCTTACCTCGGGCTTTGATCTGTTGCACTGTGGCGGTAGGAACCTCTCTAACACCACTAACTGTCACTGTAGTCGTGGCTTTCACTCTTTCATACTAATCATTCTCTCACTGTTGTGTTTGGAGCCTGCTTTTTTCCCATATTTCACCAACGCAGCATATTTCACTGAAGCGATGTTCAGTGATGTCACCGGGGGAAATGGAACATGGGATTTTGAGTTTCTTGGGGTCAATCGCAGGTTTCAGTTCAGCTATTCATTCATTCATTCATTCATTCAACACTGTTAGTAAGTGAACACCAGCATGCTGTGGCTTTAAGGCCCAGTTTGCTGCCCTCTGCTGGACGTTTCCTGAACACATACCAGGGCTGCATGTTTGCAGTAACGAGAGAAACACGCGTCACAAACAAGTGATAATGTTTCAGTGATGCTGTAACAGCATTAATGATAAGCTCTTTAACCAAAATGATATTTTTAATGCTTAAATTTAGTTATTATTGTTATGCATGAATTTTCAAATTGACTGATTTACACAAAAAAGCACATTATTATTTCTTGATTAATATCAAATTATAGTCAATTATTTTCTTTCCTGAACAGAAAAATTAGTTTTAGTGGTTGAATATTATGCTCATATTATATGATCTATGAAAAGTTATTATATTTGGGTATAAAATGAATTTGGTTTGTTGGTCGTGTGCAGATAATGAATTAAATTCCTCAGTATTTTAATTAAATCTACTTTATTTGTGTCTGTTTTTGTTATTTATAATTCATCTTAAATCCATTTTCTCTTTGTTCACTGTGAATCAATGCATATCAAAACAAGAGCGCGAACATGACTGTCTTGTCTTATCTTATCTTATCTTATCTTATCTTATCTTATCTTTTCTTATCTTGTCTTGTCTTGTGTTCTGACTTGAGTGCACGTCTCTTTATAGCTGGTGCTCAGTGAAGCAGTTATTTCTTATTCAAGCGTGATTTTCCTGTCCTGGTATCTGATAGAACATCAGCTCAATACAGATATTGAATAACTTTAAATCATAATCATAATCATTTTGTCTTTCTCAACTTATTTTGCCTCATTCACCACCTTCACGGTACATTTTCATTGGGTGTTTTTTAATCTCTAAAGGAACTCCACTGACTCTCTCCGTCTCTTTTTTTCCTCCCTTCTTTCCTCCGACAGCCAAAACACCAGGAAGCGTTCTCCCTGGCCCCCCAGCGGCCCCTCACCACCATCAACCCCATCGGCCACATCCTTCATCCGAACGGAGCGCCCACGCTCAAGCCTTCCCCCGTGCCACGCAGCATCCAGACCATGCCATGGGAGCAGCGCTCGCTCTACAATCAATGAGACTTTGACGTGACGTCTGTCGCAGTCGCCTCCGCCCCGACGCACCCTCGTCCTCGTCCTCGTCCTCGTCCCACACCTCTGGGATCCAGCATCAAAGATGGAGGACTCCAGTGACCACCTCCACCGCCTCAGCCCCCACCCCCCCCCCCCTTCCTTTTGGAACGCCGAGTTTGGGATCAGGGGAAAGGGCACTACTGACAACTAGTTGAGAGTAACTGAGTAGTTAGGTTAAAAATGTGTTGCCTTGACCCTCATGTATGATCTATGCCATGTACTGAATATAAGTTAAAATGTCCTCCCCTCTCTAGTTATGAGAATATCTATCCCTCCCGTTATGAATAGTGTCTCTCCTCACCTCCTTTCTCCATATGTTAAACAAAACAAGAGGCTATTTTTATCAACAGTGAGTCCCAGACTCCAAACCCTGAAGTTAAAGTAACTCTCTGCTCATTCTAATATGTTTTTGAACATATACCCCAAGTTTTTTTTAACTAAACAAAGATTCTGGAGATTCTTTTTTTACCGTACCCCTTTGTGATGCTCCAGAACGAACCGTGTGTATATTGTGCGTTGGGAGGTGTCATGACTGTTTGTGTTCCGTTCTGTTTGACCACACCTCTCACCTCCTGAGCACCAGGCAACAGCGAGGACCACGAGGAGAGACGCCACCGATGTCCGGCAAAGAGAAAAAAATGAAATGAAAAAGTCCAGGAACGTGCCAGTCGGGCCTTTTTTTTAATTTTTTATTTTCCCGTGTCGTTAAGTGAAGTGACTCTGCTATTGGGAAAAGGACCTCCTCCCTCCTCTCTCCTCCCTCCTCCCTCCTCCCTCCTCCCTCCTCCCTGCGCTCTGCCACAGCCAAGGACACGGACTCATCGGCGCAGTTTCCTTCTCTCAACACAACAAGAACGCTCACTTGTTCCTAAACGTGCGTGTGAGTGGTGGCACGTTGTTACTGTAGTTTTTGCTGGTCTGTTGGCTGGGAATCAAATCTAGAAGATAACACTTCACACGTCTCCATTCTTCTTCTTGTTGTTGTTTTTTTTGTTTTCTTCTCGTTCCACACTCACCGTTAACACGTTCATTTGTTCCTTTCACTCTAAAAGCACTTGAAGACGAGTGCTATCTAATTGTTACTGTCTCTGTCTAGAGCTGAGTCGACTGTAAAGATGTAACACTGCCTTACATCAACGCCCCCCATCCCATCCCCCCCATCACAACTCAACATGAACTCCGGTGACTGAGCAGGGGAAACTGGTGCCTGGTTCGTGCCCATGAACACTGCTGTGTGTGGACGGTACAGTGGCCAAAGCTCTGGACCCACACTCCCAGCGTCAACACTTCCTCCCTCCCTCCCTCCCTCTCTCCCTCCTCCAGTGTCGTTCTCTTATAGAAAACCGTCACACCTGCTAGAGCTGTCACTTTCTCTTATTCACAAACTCAGCCACATTAACACGCACACACAGACGACTGTGACATTATTTATTATTATTATCCTTAATATTAGTCACGCACGGTCGATCTCTTGTTGCGTTTCCCATCTGTGTTGAGTCTACACAGATTTGTTCAGTATTTTTCCGTCTCTGGTGTCGAATGGGAAACATTTCCACACTCCACTCTTGGTAAATGACGTCAGGATGACGGTCAAGCTTTGTGTCCTTCACTTTCACTGCGCGGCCGCGTCTCAGTCTTACTTTTCTGATCGTCCAAACTCGCAGTGCCCTCTGCTGGGCAACGTGGCAATTACTTTAAGACAGTCCTCTGCACTTCTAGGCTGTAAGTTTTGAATTCCAAGTGTTAAAGGTTCGAATTAGACTTTTTCTCGCCCCCCCCCCCCCCCCCTCCTCGCCTTGTGTTCAAAAGCATTTTTGAGTTTGTTGTTAAAGTGACAGCCCTAACTCCTGCAGCTCAGCGTTCTCTGGACAGATTTGAGTTCAAACACCTACCTTCAGGGTGTTTCATTAAGCAGCGTGTCCTAGTTGGCCGGATAAAATCCAAATCCACGCTTCACAAGTGTTTTATCTGTTAACGGGTCCTTTTGATGAATAACAGTTGAACCATGGATGGGATAGGTAGTCACGTTAGGTTATCTTGCTAACACGGTGCTCATTGAAATACCCACAATTCTACTGACATTGTATTTTCTCTTTTTAAAAGTTGTCTCTATTTTTATTCATGACATGTTTTCATTGTTGCTTTTTTTTTTCCCGTCTCCTTGTAAAGTGTCTTTTGAGTATTTAGAAAAGTGCTATACAAATAAAATGTTTTATCATTATCGCCGTCGGTGCTGCTTGTCCTCGGCTCACGGTAGCATTAGCGCTGCAGCTAATGATCAACGTTTTGACTTTTTTAAAACATGAGTGAGGGAAGAAGAGAACAAACAAACTTCTGATTCTTTCCCCCTTAGGGAGGACATTTTTCCAGAAATAAAAAGTACAATAACGACACAAATGGAGCAAGACAGAGGAGGGATGATGACTTAAAATAGGAGGCATCTATCTTCTAAAGCACGATTCTTTATTAGGTACACAGGACACCTTCTGTTGTCTCTGCTGCTTCTAGGTTTCAAACCAGTCTAATTGTTCTCTGACCTCTGACAACAGTGAGGCATTTTCTCACAGGATGTTTTCCTCTTCTTTTTCTCTGATATTACAGAGATGATTGTGTATGTACAGGAAATGCCAGCGCTTCAGCCGCCTCTTGACCATGGCGACACACCTGAATGCATTGAGTCCCAGCAGAGTGATTGGCTGCCTGGTGAGTGTTAAATGAATGGTGAACTAAAAGGGAAAAAATTAACTCACGAGGGTCAAATCCAGCTGTTCTGCTCTGGGTCTCATGTCACTGGCTGTGTGGGAGGTTGTAGGACGAGGAGCTGATGTCAAACAAATGTCCAAATTCCTAAAATATTAATTTCCTATATTGTTTAATGGGGAAAAAAAGGGAAGAGAGGATTTGTGATTGTTGGACGATAATAATTCTCTACAGAATCACAGACATTTATGTATTGAATTTAGAGCCCAGTGTGTTTTTAAAAACAGAAAGAAATGATTTCAAACATCCAGGTAGTCATTTATTCTTCACTGGAACATTGAGGATCTCATTGGCATCATCAGTATCAGCAGTACATATATTAAAGGCCTGATTGTTGGCTGCTGTAACACTGCACATTTCCCCATGTGGGACGAATAAAGGAATATCTTATATACGCTTTAGCAGGTAAACATCGCTGTGAGTCATAATATAACCATCAACACACTTGTATCAAACTACTTGTTCAACAAAGGCACAAAGGAGCAACATTTTTACCATTTTGCTCACAGTTTAACGATATTACACTGTATACAAACACAGCTGGTTTAGCTACAGTCCTGCTCTCTGTCGTCCCCTCTTTCTCTATCAGTGGTACTGCAGCCTCTCAGCAGGAGTCTGCTCTTCTTCTCTTACTTCATTTCCTCATCTTTAGGAATTATTACACTTTAATTAAATATAGTGGCAGAGCTTCTTTGTGTGTTTTTGCAACCAGGTGAGACACGTTTTCAGGACGAAGGACAAGGACAAGGACAAGTGAATCACTGATCAAGTGCACTGAGGGGGTTTTGTATCGTTAGTGTTAGTGAGGTGAACTAATGCTCACTATGACGAGCTGTAGATTTGTTTTGACACAGCTAAACATCCTGAAGAGAAACTGTTTTACATGCATGGGGAAAAACACACAAACATTTGATCTTTTTAGATGTATTTAGATATTCAAACACATTCATCAGAGCTGAATGTGTTGGGTTTATTTTCTAGTTAGAAGTTTTGAAAAACAAAGTCATTAAACTTTGCCCTAAAAGTGCAAATGAATACAAGACTTTTGTGATTTTACTGCCGTCTAAGGTAAGAAATAAGAGTGACACAGGTTTAGTGTGATTTATTGCAATTTATAGTGTTACATTTATATCAGTAACAGTCAAGTACCGGCTACTCTGAGGTGGGAGGGCCCCCCCAATCACATTCAACTTAGGGGCACAAAAAAGCTTTGGCCGGCCCTGGACTTTACTCCACAATTCTGAACAGTTGTATATTTTTCACATTCTCTATTTTCTAACATATATAATAATGTGCTAAGAAGAGAAACTTGAGAAAATTGTCTCTGATATGCTTTTTTATTTACATTTGTTGAAATCCTCCTTATGTCTGAACAACCATGAATAAATGCACTTGACTCCCTGCGAATGTAATACAAATAAAGCCAAATAATTTAACCTTAAATTTATGGATTAAATCGGACTAAGTCATTGTTAATAGATTTAAAAAAAAGAAAAGAAAAAACTCTTATCAACTTTATTTACATCTGCCAGAGATTAAATGTATTTTTTTTAGAAACAAACTGTGCATTAACTAAGTTCTTTCATTTCATTTATTTCACATGGTATAGTTGTTGTAGTTTTTTTCTCAGAAAACAGTTTACAGTTGTAGACTGTAGCTTGTAAATATGACACAAATGTCCACTCTGTTCAGACTAATGTCAAACGTCACATGTGACTCTCTGTGTGACTCACAGCGTCAGCGATGTTTAGTTTACGTCACAGCTGATGAGGACATTACAGCCAAGTTTATGTTAAGGAATTCACCCTGGTTCTGTGAAACATGAGAAAGGGAACAGTGAAGAAGAACAGTTGGTAAATGGACTTGGAGTCGTCCTTTCAGAAACACCTGCAGGATTATCCAGATGTGGGAGAAGCCAGAAGTTACATACTGGAGCTTTAACTTCAAACACGCTTCACAGCAGCAACTGTACCACACAGGTTCATATCTTCCATACACTGAATTAAGCCAAATTAACTGTTATTATTCTTCTTCTTATTATTATTATTTTTATAATAAATAATAATAATCGACGATAATAATGTATCCTGTGCGTCACCCTAAAGTCTCCGGGTGTCCAGTATTGGCTCTCGCTTTTATTACCAGGCTAAATTTCATCAGAAGCGTCGTGAACGCGCATTGTAATTCGACTTTTATAGAAGGGGAAGAGCTGTCTCGCGCGCTTCTATCGGCTCCAATTTGCAGACTTCAAAGAGCTCCGCCGCGCGCGCCCACGGTGCCGGTCACCGTGAATTAATATCCACTCTCCGCGGGTGGGCGCGCCTGGTCGCTGCCGCCGCCGGTTACCGTGGAAAAATCATTTGCCTTTTCGATGCGGCCACGCAGGCTCGCGCTGAGGCGTCAGAGGGCCGCGGCGCGGCGGGTCCAGGCCTCGGTGTCACAGCGGACGCGCGCAACGCACACACACACACGCATAAACACACAGACACGGGAAGGAATTCCTGTCAACTGACCACGCGCGCACTCAGAGGTTAATTAGTAACAGCTGCGTTACTACGTCACTCGGAAATGTTATTTTCGTAAAAACAAAGAAGACGCTTTTTCTCAAGAATGCGAACCAAGAAGAAAATAACGATGATTAATTGAAGTAGCGCAAATTCATGTTTGTTGTTCGCCTCATTCATTTAAAAACGTTTATTACGACACAAATGAAAGAGTATTTGACACATTTTACGGCTTACATTCGCTCACACGTGACCCTGAAAGCATAACACACAAATTCAACCGATTTTTTAAGACGGCTGCCTTAAAGATATTGTCCATATTTGTTATAATATAATCATTATATATCTCGGCGGGCCTCCTCTCTGAAGGCCTCCGCCGCGAGCCGGAGTGCAGCGCCCCATTTTGGCCTCTAGGTGGCGGCCGTGGCTCAGACTGCAGGAGAGAGGGAGCGCCTTCACACTTCATTTACTGTAAGTTACTTCACCTTTGTGGCCTCAGTGTACACTTTGTAACGTTTTAGCCTCCAAATAGGCTTAAAATAACATGTTTAAAAACACATTATACTATCTACAATTTAGACCATAAATAATTATGGACATTTAACATGTAAATGATCTTAATGAGCCCACGACGTTACGTTACGACGCGACATGCACGGTCGACTTCATTTGAGCTTGTGCTAATACAGTGTTAGCATTGGTTTGTTTCTTCCTACACTTTATTTTTTTTGAACCGGATTAAAAAGATATTAATTAAAGAAAAACAATCTCCAGATGATAAAATAAAAACAACAACATAATAACGTAGTCACTATGTCGCGGTGGTTCAAAAGTAGCCATGTTACAATGTTACAGTTTTGGCTAGTTTCCTTTTTTCTAGCTAAAGTAAAATACGCTGAAAACTAAAGGACCATTGCTCACGTTCTCTAGTTTCCTGCCACAGTGTGTGTGTGTGTGTGTGTGTTTCTCCTCCCACCTCGCCCCACTCTCCATTTTGTGAGCTTTGTTCGAGCAGCAACTGCAGAAGCATGTGCTCGGTTAGTCCGACTGTCAAACGGTTCAATTGACTCACATTACATCACAAAACGTACTAGAATAAATACACAAGAATAAAAACAAAAATTAAAAAAACGTGTTATCGGCGACTATGTACACTTTACATTTAACTGAATGAAACAAAACGTACGTACAACAATGTAACATGTTCTACTTTTTGAGGAACATGTTAAAATGCTTTTTATTGTCATTTCACTGTATATCAATTATGTCATTGTAATTGTCATTTAACTGTTATTGATAAATACTAATAATAAAATCTTTAGGTTAAGGTTGAAATTATTCATAACTTGTTGTTTTTGTTGTTTTTTTGTCCTGTCACACGTCGCTGTGTCCTTGTCTTGTGTCGTCTGAATTAAATGTAAAGTCACATGCACTCATGAATTCATTTGTGTCTCTTTTCAGTTTCACTGATGAAAACATGAATGACCTGTTGTAAGTGGAGCTGCTGCTGCTGCTGCTGCTGGGACAACATCCTGTTTCTGTGATGTCACAACAGGAAGTGACACCTACATGTCATAAGGTATACACTGATTGTTTTCAATTTCAATGCTGAGCACTTGTTTCTATTGTTTCTAATTCTGTGAAGCAGCTTCTGCTTTATTTAAAAACATAAAATAAAAATGTATCCTTATTATCCTGCAGCCTAATCACTGCTTTTGCTTTGTTTTATCAACTTATTTAACTAGATATGAAACTAGTTTTGCTTTAAACTGAAGAAGAACCCAGCTCACAATCACAATATCGTAAAATGATGCGTTTCATTCCTTTCAAACAAACATTAGTTGCGGTTGTTTTTTGAGTCGACAGTATTGATTTAACTAGAGCTGCAAATAAGATTATTTTCATAATTGATTAATCTGTCGATTATTTTCTCGATTAATCGATTAATCGTTTGGTGTTCAGAATATCAGAAAACTTTAAAAATGTTGATCAGTATCCATCAAACCTGGAAATAATGATGTTCTCAAATGTCTTGTTCTGTCCACAAACTGAAATGATTGACTTTTAATGATTTCTTTGTTCTCCAGAGCAAAGAAATGAAGAAAATATTCACATTAAAGAAGCTTAAACAATCGGAAATCTTGTTTTAATCATGAAAAACGCTTCAAACGATTATTCGATGATCAAAATAGTTGTCGATTAATTTAGCAATCGATTAATAATTGTTTCAGCTCTAGATTTAACAAAACATTCACCGCTGTAGTTCTCTGGGAATAAAGAACAAATATGTGAAGTCAAATCTCTGACTAAAAACAAGTGTTTTCAGTTTCTTCTGAACCAATCATAGTTCACAATTATCTCAGTTGAAAATAGTTTTAATAACAATAACGTAATAAAATAAAAAAGTGTTGTTATGTTAATTTTAAAGGCTGAATATAAGTCTGACAGAACTATACAACAACTCAAATTTCACTTTATCACTCATTATCATCTTTGAAGTGAAGACAATGAGTTATCATTGAAAAGTCAACAAAAAAGAGGCCGTAACTTTTTTAAGGCCCACTTGAAGTTAAGCCTTAACTTTGATGAAATTAAATGTTGCCTCATGATTTAACGCTTGTCTGTCTAAATGTCCCTGTGTGCGTAAAACCATCACATGCAGTTCACCTTTTGAAACGGTCGTGAACAAGAATTTATTCTTATTTTAAAGCACATCTGGGTGTTTGGAGAGTTTCACAAATCAAAAGTCACACACGGTTAAACAGTTTAGATGCCGAGCAGATTCCCTGCTCTTCATTTCAATATGAACAAAAACATTGTTGTTTTAGGATCTGACAATACGATTCATATAACAATGTGTCATTATGTATAATGTTAGTTCACCCCTTCACACTTTTTTAGATATATAATAAAGTATTTTTTTTACTACTTAGTATGCAGGAATCAAAACGTAAAGTATTATCGATAATGTCATACTGGTCACATAGTGAATGTGAGGATTCTGGGAGTTCAATTATGAAAAGAGAATAAACTGCACTTGTGTTTTCGTCCTCATTAAAATGTTTCATTAAAACAGAAAGTAAAAAAAAGTAAAAATCACATTAAAAAAATTAGATTTATACACATTTTTCTCTTCTCTTAGAAACTCAAAAATCATTAGCATTCGTTCACTCGTTTGTAACTTGTTATCGAAGTGTGAGAAAATATCGCTGCTGTTGTTTTCGCGCTTATATTTTTTGCTTCTTACGTATAAGAAACGTTTGATATTTAAATACTGCTCCATTTCAGGCCATCGATCTCTTATTGTGCAAAGACAGAAGCAGGAAGTAGAGGTTTCACATCCTCCTGCTGGTGTTTTTCATCGGCTGAGAGAGAAGTCACTGTGGAGCATGTGTTTATTTGTTCACAGTTGACTCAAACATTTATGAATATACAGACATCAAGTTCTTCTTTTGACCACGTTACACAATATATGAACAGTGAAAAATCCTTTTCCTTTTTAGAAATCAGCAGTTGACAGAAAGGTTTATTTATTTACTGTTCAGCTGCTTTTATTGTGTATGTAGCTATTTAATATTGTAGATCACATCACATGATCAAAACCTCCTTAACTCCTCGACTTTGAAACAAAAGCTTCAAACACTTTTTTTCATGCATTTACTTTTCCTGCATTTACTGAGGCAGGATTATAATTTACACAATACTACACGGAATGATATTGAGTATTGCCATGACGATGATGTAACTTATTATAAACAAATACGTATAAAGCGTCAATGTCTCTGCTGACAGAGAGAAGGAAATATTCAGCCACTGGGAAAAGGTTTTATTTAAAATAAATAAACAACAGCTCAATGAACACATTCCTACCTGCCTCCTACCCTAATTGTTGAAATGAAAAAACTTAATTAAACCTAAAATTATTGCAGAACCATATATATATATATATATAAATATATGGTTCTGTGTGTATATATATGTATGTGTACATATATATATATATATATATATACACACATACATATATGTATGTGTGTATATATGTATGTGTATATATATATATATATATATATATATATATTGTTTGTGATAAGAATGTTGCAAATGGAAGCCAACCGAAAAGGCAACAACTGTAAACTAAATTATACTACATCTCGTTACTAACGATCTCTGTCCGCACACTGATGCTAGATCTCATTAGTCGACCTATTCCTGTTGTCAGTGTAGCAACATTTGCACTGAAAAACCTTTGCAAAAAATGCAGTGAGCACACGTTGCATCTTACATATTTACATCTCTAAGATAAGATCATTTAGTCTTTATTTATTCCTCATCGGGGGAAATTCACTTTCACAAATTAGACAACACAAAACAAGCAAGAGATTAAAGAAAGGTAGAACAGAATAAAAGGTTCAAGGTTCAAGGTTTCTATTTGCCATTTGTGCTTAAACAGACAGTCCAGGAACATTGGAAATCTTGTGCGGGTTCTACGAGTCAGTTACGGGAAACACAAACTTAAGTATAAATATAGAGCTCAAATTAAAATCTATACAGAGTATAAAAATATTTAAAAAATGTAAAAGAAGATGTAGAAAAAAGATACAAATATACAGCACCTTTATTTTATTTATTTATTTATTTTTATATATATATATATATATATATATATATATATATATATATATATACAAATAAGAGAGAGAGCGAGAATTGCAGTATTGCACTGGGATGTATAAAGGAGATTATGTGCGTTATGTACAATGAATGAAGGCTAGAGAAATATTGCCTGTCGCAGGTAGATGCACAAATAAATATAGTGTACATGTGCAATTATAGCCTACTAACAACAGATAATACAAATCCTGCCTTCAGGGATTTTTACTGACTGACTCACTTCATTATGTTTGGATTAGGATGAGAATGAATGAAATGTATCTCATCTAAATGAAGTGTTTGTTCAAGTAATCTGCTGTTAACAGAAACCTTTTCCCAGGGGCCCCTGTAGACCGGGCCCCTGTCACAGCAGAAGTGGAAAACTGTAAACCCCGATTCTGTAAATCATCTTTTGCTCAGACTAAGGAGCAAAAGCTTGGAACTTGTTACCTGATCTGAGCTGTAAAATTCACAATTGTTAAGAGAGCTAACAAATCTGTGTAGCCCTGGGATGTAATGTTAAATGTATTATTATTATTATTATTTATTTTGAAATGATGCTGTTTTATACTTTGTTTACTTTTATATCATCACCATCTGTCAATTCCTGTGTCGCAAATTAGCATCTGCTGTAAACAGCACCGTCTGTGTCCCTATGAACATGTGGTGCAGACAGGAAGAACGTCCACACATGATGACACACGCTCGACCGTGTGACATCCAGAGGCTTTCAGCAGAGGAGACGGAAAATCTTTAAAAAAACATCCCTTTAAGATGCATTTAGACCACGTGTGATTACACTGTGAATAACTGTGAGTTAACTATGGACAAACGTGTTTAATCCACTCATTTACATGATCAGATGTGGTCCACAACACTCTGTGTCCCTGCAGCCTCGTCGTCTCAGCACAGGTGTCTCCTGAGGACTGTTGTCTCGTGCCGGAGACGCTGCAGAGACACACACGGGGCGCTGAGGTTTATCAGTAAGACGACTCTCCCTGCACGTGAAGGCCTTCTATACAAAGGTCAGTGCAATCATTGACACTCACTCAAGGCTCTTTTAGGCTCTTTTTTTTAAATTGTGAAACACCACTTAGTTACCAATTTATTGATTAGGTGGAACGCTTGAGAAGTAGTAACACATATGGCAAACACTACAATAATAGCACAGCGAGTGCCCAAAACACAAACAATAAATAAATAAATACAGTGAAGTAATAAAACCGATAGATGAATTGAAACAAACACCAAATACATCACATTCTACAATTATCCATTACCTGTTCTCTAAAGAGAGAGATTTCATTTCATGAATCCAAGCAAAGCAAAGTCACGGACAAGGCAATAAAAATAAATTAATAAATATGCAAAGTAAATTAAAAACTTTTTTTTCTAGCAAATGGGAATATTGTTTACTGGCATCTATTTGTTAGTTTTATGAGGGGAAAACAATCATGTTTAAGCAAGAGAAAAGTCAGAGGGTGAAGCACCCCTGTTACACAACCCTGTATGTAAAAAGTAATATTTAATGTAAAATGCTTTGGCAACAATATGTTTTTTGTGTAGCTGCTTGAATAAAATGGTTTTATAAAACCTACACATCCTTACTTCCTTGAACATATCACTTCTTTTAGAGAAATGATCAAAATCTATCACCTTTGTCTTCATCATACTAAAAATAATAATCCATCCACTTTTACTGGTGGCTCTTGCAGCTGAAGCTTTACTGCTCTTGCTGTCAGTGATCTTTAAATTAAAGGAGCAGTCTAGTGTTACTCTGTTTTCTTGCAGTTAAAATTTGGTAAAACAATGAAGTTGAAGTGTTGGCAACAACAGTCATTCCATTATTAAGCGATTAATAAATTAATGGTTTTGGTTTGTGGACAAAAACAAGGCTTTAAAGAACATCATCATTTCCAGGTTTTTCAACATTTCTACGTCTAATCAGCATTTTACAGACCAAACAAGTCAATGTGTCGCTCTGTGCTCACTATTATGTTTGTGTCTCTGCAGCTTTAAACGTACAGTAGGCAGGTTTTTATTAATTACATAAATATGGAAGCCCATTTCTGCCAAAAATAAAAAAAGGTCAAACTTAAAAGTCTTTATTGTTAAAATATCCTCAAAGTGGCTTTTTATCTCATCATTTTGACTTTTTATCTCATCATTTTGACTTTTTTGTCTCATAATTATGACTTTATCTCGTAATTATGACTTTTTATCTCATATTACATCATTTAGCAGACGTTTTTATCCAAAGCGACTTATAAGTGAATTGAGTACAATCTGCCAGGGGTGGAGTTGAACTTGCGACCATGATGTCTTTTGCACCCAGGGTACCGGTCTTAACCACTGAGCCACCCCACCGTCATAATTTCGACTTACTCCTCACATATAAGTGCCTTTCAGAATAATGTAAATAAACTGATCTTACAGACAGAGAACAACACTTCTGTACCGGCTCCACACTCACACTCTTTATAGAATTTAAGGCTAATTCTGAGCCATAAATGGACACTCAGACCCATCACTGCACACAGATTTAGAGAGAGAGAGAGACAGAGAGACGGATCACTAGAGTCACACAAAACACACAGAACCAGGGCTTCTGTCCGTGTTCTTCTGACGAGAGGAGATCAGGACAGAGAGGCTTAGCCAGTGCTTTAAGCCCCTGAGACGCTGCGCCTGGATGTGACCTAAATGACGCGCTAAGTGTCTCGTTAGTTAATCAAAGTCAGAGACTAAGGCTTCCAATCAAACACTTACAAAACTTTACTCAAAACTGTTTTGCTCACGGAAAGAAAACCAGCCGAGAGGCAAGGTTCATTTCTTATTTATAACCTCTTTCAACAGTGAGAAAGACAAAGAACTCAGCAATCAACCATTTCTCTGACGATAACTTCACTGTCTCTGACTCAGGACTCATCTTTAATCAAAAAACAAACAGAAGTGAAGTGCACGTGTGTTGGGGACGTATTCATCCAGACAACAGGACGCTGTCAGACTGTGTGTTAGTGGTGATGATGGAACATGTGTCACCCATCACTCTCTTTTTAGAAAAACTAAATGTTTTTTAAGGATTTATATTATTATAATAATAATAATAATAATAATAATAATAATAATAATGATTATAATGATGCTGATAACTAAATACTTCTTTGTCTTTGCAAAGATAAAATACCACTTTGCTTACAGTATAAGTTGCACATGACACGAATGCTTTGAAAGTCTATGCTACACTACAGAGCATGTGACTGTGCTTTACTAGTCTGAATGGAAACATGTGACCTTCACTGTACATCCACAGATTCTCTGACCAGTAAATTAAACGTTTAATAATAGATGACTTAATGAATCGTCAACTGTTAATTGATAATGAATTAATCAGTTTTATTCTGACTTTTCAGTCTCTGAAATTTGGATATTTTCTGGTTTCTTTGCTCCATATTTTTTGAAGAACATGATCATTTCGAGGCGTGGGAAACAACAATGTGACAACAACTTATCATTTAATCGAGAAAATAATCCACAGATGAATACATTATGAAGATAATTCATTAAGCAGTCCTATACGGTAAATATATTTGTGTCAATATTTTCAAACAACACTTTTTAAGAAGCAAAAAAATGTGGATTGAATCCATCAAAAATATTGTATTTTATTGTTTTAAAATACACTTTGTGCTCCCTGGTTTGTTCTTTGCGCTTTGTTTTTTTTGTCCTCAGGAAGCTGCTTACTCATTGAGTTTGAGTGGACCACTGAGCTGTCACTCCAAAACTCAGTAGCCAATCAGCAGGCAGCTTCCTAAGGCCCGCCCACAAACAAAAAACCAAAGCGCAAAGAACAAACCAGGGAGCATAAAGAACAAGTTTATTTTCAAACAATAAAATACAATATTTTTGAATGATTAAATCCATATTTTTTTTGCATCTTAAAAAGTGATTTGTGAAAAATATTGACACAAATCTAATTCCATATAATTAACTTTAATTATTAGGAGAGATACTTAATGTCTCTTTCACAAAGAAGCTGTTAAAATATTATCAGCCTAATTGTATCTGGAAGCAGTAAACATGCAGAGAGTCTGAACACATACACTGATTTAGTTCCTTACAGTAACTAAGTGCTGGAGTTATAATTGAATTTACACATAGATTAGATGGAGGTAAATTAAATTGAAGCCCGGTCTTTATTCATTCTTCAAACATATGCCTGATTTTTGTTAAATCTGTCGTATCATCATGGAAAAATGAATCCATCTCTAATTTCCACATTTGTTTTTGGACCTTTGTGAGAATCTTTTAAATGTGTATTTAAAAACTTACAGCTGCCACTGATTCCCCAGTTTGTGGACGATCAATTGTTAGGATTAGGATTATGATATGTTGGTTTGAAATGCTGCTGTGGATTATATGTTGTTGCTATTGTGTTTTTGTTAGGTTGATTTATAAATGTTTTGTTTCCATTTATAATGTTTATTGTACTCTAGAGGGGGAAAAGCATTTGTAGCCTAAAATGACTCAAGATATTTACTTTCTCTGTCACAGAAGAACAAGAGCAAGCAGAATATGTTCACGTAATGATGGGAAGTTCCTCTGTTACATTTTCAAAGTCAACTGCTGCACTTCTGAGACAGAATTCTCCCAGAAACAGGTTTGTGTGAGCAGTTTACCTCGTTTAACACATGATTCTCCTTTCATTCTGCGTCACCTGGGGCCATGTGAGCCGCCGTCACCCATCTTGTGAGGCAACATCATTTATTTGTCCCCCAACAACAATCCTTACATTCCACAGAAAAGTTTCTCTTGTGGATACAATGGAACAAAGGAAACAGGTCAGGTGAAGTTAAATTATGCACAAATGTATAGACACATACACTATATATATATATATATATATATATATATATATATATATGTATATATATATATGTATATATACATACAAACAAAACACTGCTGCTCTGTCTCTCAATTGTTACTCCTTTTTTTTAGTCTTTCTCTTCATGTAACCATAACGTTGTTTTTCAGCCAGAAACCAACCAAACTTTCACCACACTGTTGCCACAGATTCAGGGAGTTTTACCTGTCAAGGGACAGTGTGTGTGTGTGTGGTTGTTAAGGCTGAAGGACTTTTTTCCTTTTCTTGTAAAAATACCAAGAAGAGGAGGTGATATAAATATCCTGTGTGTTTACCCTTTGGACTTTAGCCCCAAAAGGTCTAAATCAAGACAATGGAATAAAACACGCTCTATAGAGAATGTTTTGTTTGATCTTTTACTATAGATACTATACGTGATGCTAAAACTTCTGCAGTTTGACTGAGTAGAAAGCTAAATCTAAACTGTTATTTCATGTCTTTTTTTTGTCCCTCAGAGAAACTAATTGTTACCTCTTCACTTGTCACAAAGAGACACTACACAGTGATCAGAATACTTTTATTATCCCGAAGGAAATAGTTTTGTTACAGTTGCTACATATCAGACTCAGAACTACCAGTTTTTTAAAGAGCACACATGTTAAAAATTAAAAAGAAATTAAGAAATTAAAAAAGTTTCAATCATATCAGAGAATACGATTCTAAACTAGCATAACATGAAGAGGATGAATACACACAGAGAGAGAGAGACGAGGACAAAGAAGAGAAAAAAGTTGAACATTACCCCGTTTTGCATTTCCCGTGGCAGTTTGTCTTCTTCTTCCTCTACATTCCCGCCCAGTTCACCCTGTTTCTCTGCAGCCTTTGACCTCTGCCTATACACCCCTCCCCCAGCACGCACACACACACACACACACACACACACACACTCTGTTTTACACATAGAGAGGAAGACTGTTGATAGGGCTTGTGATGTGTTTGATGTCACTGTTAAAGATTCTTGGATTTCATGTGCAGTGGTTCTTTTTTATGATATAAATGTCCTACATTTGTATTCATGACTTTATCATTTTCTAATTTACAGACACCACAGCTTTATGATCTAATTAGATGAAAGCATGATGACAATAATCTTAAATTCCAACCTTACAGACACTTGTATCTCGAGCTGGGAAAGGAATTTGGTTTCTAACTGGAGCGTCTTTTAAAATCCTGGGATGGGTCAAGGTCTGGGGTGCCTTTGCACCTGAGCAAGGCACCCCATCCCCATTTTCCCCCTGGGTGCAGAAAAGTGCTGCCCACTGCTCCAGCTTGTGTGTGTAAAAATGACGTGTTAAATGCAGAGTCAAATTCACTATCACTAGTTGTGTGTGTGCAAAAATAACTACATCTACTTCTAAAGGCTTATTGTCATTCATTTTAACCATTAAACTATGAAACCTTTAAGCTCAATATGCACCTGTTGCAGTTTGATGTGAAATTAGCTGAGAGAAAATGTGCTGTAATCCATAATATTTCACGGAACGTCATATGAAAGAGTTATATTATATTAAACAGTTATAACTTCTTTCTTCTGACGCACTGAAGGTCACACACACACACACACACTCCTTTCATCAAAGAATATGCTTCATTCTATGTGCTTATTTGACCTCTGGAAACTGTGACCTCAGCAGCTTCATGTGACCATGTGACCAATGTGACCGGCCTGCATGTGGACAATGTGGACAATGACAAACACAAAAAAAGAGGGACGCAATTAATGGAACAGACAATGAAATTGTGTGTTGATGTGTTCTAAAAACAACTCAACCATTCAACAGTTATGCTTTAGAATTAATACAAATGTTCTTGAAGCTGTAATTGCAGCATAATTACAGGATATTGTTTTTTTCCTCATACTCAATCCTTAGATTTAAGGCTATTTAATCCATGAAGAAAAAAGCTGTTTTAATGTTGCATGTAATGTTTTTATTTTAAATAAAGGGTAACATCTTTTGAATGTATTCTATCCACTTATAGTTCCAGGACTGTGAAACTAAATGTATTCATTTAATTATAACTTTTATGAAGAAACATATGTGTTTACTTCCACTTTATGTGTATATGTACTTTAAAATATGAGCGTTCTTGTTTTTTTCATCTATGCTCCTGGGGAAAAAAGAACAGCATTTCTTATATTAAAAAAAAGAAGCCCTCGCTTATATAAGATCAACCATGGCGAGGCAACAGTTAGACTACTGTACAACAATTTCCAGGCTTTGGGTCCATTTTGTGGATAGAAGCCATTTTCTAACAAGGCAAGCGCACACGTCGCCTTTGGGCCTGAACAGTCTGGCTACAAAGTCTAAATGGAGCCTCTCATAGAGCACAGACCCTGTTAAAACACAACCCACACTCAAAAATATATGACCAAAACAGGAGAGCGTGAGATATGCACACACACACACACACACACAGAGCACCAGTGTGAACCACAGCCAAACTGTGGAAGTTGGTGTGTGTGTGTGTGTGGGGGGGGGGGGGGGGGGCAGGCCTGTGTGCACCAGTCCCTGCCTGCCTCCATTTTGAGAAGTCTTCTTCCACACACAGAGTGGCGCAGTTGCTTGGCTACAGCACTATGTGTGGTGCTGTAGCCAAGCAACTGCGCCACTCTGCTGCTGCCTCTACCAAGAGAACGGCCCTTGACGTGGAGAGGAGTGGAGCTAACAGAGCTGCGTGTTGTTGTATGTTACTCCTGGTGTCTCCTGTTGGGAGCCGTGACCTTTGAGAGCCGGTCATGTTTTTTTGCAAAGAGTCCCAGGAGCAGTGGGGCGGTGCAAATTAACATCAAACATAAGCTTCACAGAGACCTCCCACCTGCCTATAGACATGCCTGCACTGTGTCGCCGCCATGTTTGAGACGTCGCTTGACTTAATGGCTCTCTGTGCAGGAACAGCCATGTTTGAGAGGTAGCTTGACTTAATGGCTCTCTGTGCAGGAACAGCCATGTTTGAGAGGTAGCTTCACTTAATGGCTCTCTGTGCAGGAACAGCCATGTTTGAGAGGTAGCTTGACTTAATGGCTCTCTGTGCGGGAACAGCCATGTTTGAGAGGTAGCTTCACTTAATGGCTCTCTGTGCAGGAACAGCCATGTGTCCAAGTTAACTTTCACATCACGGGAGAAACACCCACGAGGCCTGGAGACAACAATGCTTTAGTTCTGTCATTCCTGAACAGCAACTTAGAGGTCGTTTATGTAACAACATGACAACTAAAATTCATCACCACCACTAACACTATCGTCACATGGGCGGGAACAGAGGGGGTGTGTGCGTGGTAGTTGCTGAGTGGGCGGTGCCTCGTTATTTAAATGTGAAGCCTATTTTTTTTTTTTCGGCCTTCAACTGCTCACATGTGTCACGGGAGAAAGTGGGTTAATGCAAATAAAAATCCACAGCTTTTCCGCCTTACATTACTATGTTACTGTGTGTGGCGGAGGAAACCACGTCTCGCGGGATGTAGCGCGTGTGTGCCGCTCATCCACGTATACGTCACGCAAACAGCGCGCCGTGCACGCGTAGCGACAGTACAGTGTGGCGCGCGGTGTTTTGCTTTTGGTGTGCCCGTGCGCGCGCACGCACATACATGTACTATACGCTCGCGCTCATCTGGTGGGTGAATACCCTAGGATAAGATGGGGAGCCCCGCCCCCCTTTGCCTTCCTCATCCTCATCCTCCTCCCCGAGCCTATACTCCCAACAGACCACGTGGTTTCCTCTTTGCAAACACAAAGAGAGAGAGAGAGAGCGCGTGCGCGTGTCAGTGGATGGGCGACGTCACCACTCTATCGGCAGAAACAGTTATTGGCAAAGGGAGGTCGAAAACGAGAGAGAGAGAGAGAGTGTGTGTGTATGTATGTATGTGTGTGTGAGAGAGTGAGAGACATTCCCCTGACTTGTTCCTGCCATAGTTTCCTCGCGCTCTTCCACCACAGACCCATCACCAAACCCACCCAGCACCACCCACCTCCTCCTCAGTGCAGTACAGAGCTGCTGCTGCTGCTGCTGCTTCACTCGTCTGTTGGAGCCGACTGAAGTCACAGGATCTCATTTCTTCTTCATCTGGATTTACAACTTAAATTCATAAGCCATTTCTTTTTTTTTTCTTCTCCTCTAAAATCTCAATTTTACTTTATTGCAGATAATTGATATCCCCCTCCTCCCTCCCCCGGTTTGCGTTGTTTTTTTTAAACGCGTCTTCTTTTGCGATCAATCGTGATTTCCACTTTGAGTCACAGTGTGACAAGTGTGACGCTGTCTTGTTGCGCTATTTGCAAAAATCCTGGAGAGAAACTTTTTCTTTCTTCTGCCGATTTATAGTCGAGTTTTCCTGGGTTTTTGTCTTTTTCTGTTTTTTGGACTTGGGAGAAACACTTTCCACCATGCACAAGCTGTACATTGGGAATCTAAGCGAGAGCGTGACCGCCGAGGACTTGGGGAAAACCTTCGATGAGTACAAGATCCCTTACTCCGGACAGTTTCTCATGAAAACCGGCTACGCGTTCGTGGACTGTCCGGACGACCAGTGGGCCATGAAGGCGATCGAGGCGATTTCCGGTGAGTTACGGTGGAGTAATGACCACCGCCGCCGACTACACACACACACACACACACACACACACACACACACTCTCGACTGTTAGTTTCATTCATTCGCAAGTGAAGCGGTAAACGCCGGCGCACATCCCCGGCTGCACGCACTCAATCAGCGGCATGCTGCAGCTTCACTCCCCCCCCCCCTCCACCTCCACCCCCGAGCTATTTACATTCATGTACCAGGAAAAATAAATTCAAACAATAATTGTATCGACGCTAGTTTAAAGAGTCGGGGTGTGTGGAGAGACACACACCCGGGGGAGCCATTCAAGTTTTACAAAGGGGGAGGGACGCGAGCAGAGTGAACGTAAAGCTATAGCTCGTAGTAGCCTGAGACTCTACACTGTTACTATTGAACCAATGTGACATTATTCATGTTGATTTATTTGGACCGATAATAGTTCATGCTGCACGTGTATTTACGAGTATCTTATATTATGTGCACGTGAGTAGCATTGTGATATAGCATGGACCCTCGCTGACTCTCCTCCCCCTTTGAGTCGACACTTCTCTTTCTATGATAAAGATGGAACAAACATATCAACCTTTATTCTTCTAAAAACAAGCCCCACGTCACACCGAACCACCGCGTACCGACGGACAGCGCCTCCATTGTTACCCTAACCCGCTTTGAGTCTTTTTTAAATGATTATTCTTGTTCTTTTGGTTACAAACTACACTGGGTTTGTATTATGAGGAAGCAAGGTCGCCATGGTAGTCCGCTCTGCTCCTCTTCTAGTCTCCACGAAGCCTCGCGAACATGAGCAAAACTGCCACGGCCGAACCAACAACACGAGCACTTTTGAAACCTCACAAAGAGGCTACAATTGACATTTGTATGCTAGGCTACATTGTATCGGTGAGGGGTTAATGAGCTCGACTGTGACATGTTTAAAATCACTCCAGGACGTGTCGTGTTTTGGGCCCTTTTTCGAACCCACTCAGTATTCCACACACATCAACTGTGGCTTCACTTCACATATTTATGTGACTTTTCTTTTGTATTTTTATGTTTGCAGAAACACATGTTTCTAGAAACAGAAACACACACACACACACCTCATTTACGTGCATTAGCTTAACGGTTAGCATGTCGCGTGTGAGCCTTTTCTGACGTGTGTGTGTGTGTGTTTTCCACATTTCCAGGTAAAGTGGAACTTGATGGGAAACGCATTGAAGTTGAACACTCCGTCCCCAAGAAGCAAAGGTACGAGAGAGCACTGACACCCCCACCCGCTGCCCTCCCCTCCCCCTCCTCTCGATGTAACCCCCCTTTCATGTGTTGCATCACGCCGCCCAGGCCTTCTCTTTCTCTCGAGCGATAAGTGACGGTTATTGCTATGAGTTGTGCTCGTTACCGCTGTAATGAGTGAGACGAGGAGTGGCCGTGAACGCAGCACGGTGACCGACTTTTTAGTGGTTGTTTGTTAGCGTGTGCAACATGAACTTTTGTCCGCCATTGCTGTGAAAATGACCTGTGACACGTTTTGCTGGCTGCCTGCCTTGTGTGTGTGTTTGTGTGTGTGTCGTTGGGGCCAATAGGTAAATATCTCTGTGTGTGTGTGTAATAGTGAGTGCAGGCTCATTAGGCCACGAGCATACAAGCGTCCATGCCTCAGGTCGTGTCCGTTTATCCGGCCCCACTGGAAAATGACAGGATTTCAAAATTACACAGGGTCATTTTCAGTTAACGTGTGTGTGTGTGTGTGTGTGTGTGTGGTCCTGTCGCTGTTACACTGACCTTTTCAACACACGCGCACACGCATTGACGCCTTCAATTTAAATGTGTCCACATAGGTTATTTGTGAAGATCGTGTCCCAGGTTGTAAATTACTTTGGGGGTGGGGGTAGGTATGCACGTTGAATTCAGTTATATAAACAAGTGTAGACGTTGGCTCCTAAAAAAAAATCCAGCCTATATGTTCAATGATTTAATGATAACTTTCAACAAGTTAATATAATAGACATAAGTATTTAAAATGATTAAATACATTTAAAGAAGAAAACAGTGGAAAATACAGCTGTTGTTTTTTAAAAGAAAATTCAAAATTTAATTTTTTTAATTTTAGTTATATTGACCTTGTGCAGCCAGATGTGAAGCTGAAACAGGAGTGTACATTTTTATTGTCCATTTAAAACATCACAACAGTGGAGCATTGTAATGGACTGGACTAGAGCTGAAGCTTAAACTTGTACTTTTAAAATAATATATATATGTATACATATATTTAAAGGAGTTCAGTGATAAACTGATGTCTATTGTAGATCAGCTGCTCTGTTATTATTATCATTATTATTATTTCTTCAATAGCCAGACTTGACCTGCTTTAAACAGCATTGTGGAATTTGCCGATGGACCATCTTCCATGCCTGTAACCTTTGGCACAGATACGAGGTGAGCCGTGAGCAAAGCTCTCCTGCATGTTCTGCTGTGTGGCCACATGCGTGCATGCATGTGTGTTTGTATTCAAATGTGAGGAAAGCCTTTGCCCGATTGGTTGAGCTGTTTGCCTCAAATTCATTTTACACTATTTTTTGTGCATCAACTTCCATGCATTTTTCATGAGATTTTTCCATATTTTTTGATTTGTGCTGGGGCAACTGTTCTGCACCGGAAATGTCACAACATGGCTGTGTTACTTACAAAAGAGGGGAAAAAGCCAGACGTGTGTTGTGTGTAGCTGAGTGACGTTGGGCAGAAAGGCTCTATCTTGCAGTTATCGTCAGAGTGCAGAAACGGGTCACTCGTCATGCTTAGGGAACCAACATGGCAGCAGGCTGTAATTTCCTCTAATCTCTCAGCAAGTCTGTAAATGTATTCTGATGGTGCTGTGTGTGTTGTGCACAGTGTCCCGAACCTCCTGTGTGATAACCTTGAAGAGCCATAATGATAAAGGTGATTTAGTGAGATGGTGGGCCAACATGGGCGAGCCAAGGCCTTCAAGTGGCTCCACAACACGTGGGTCCTCCACGCAAAGGGGGAGTCACTACACGTCAGCCAGTGAGGGGGGAAAATGGCGAAGCCCTGAATGAAGCAGGACAACTGCACACACTGTGTCCAGCTGACCCTCCTGTAACAACACAACAGGAAGTCATTCACGTGTGGTTCATAATAAAAGTGTAATATTTTTGGGGAACACATTTTTTTTTAAACTAACGGGAGCCAAATGAAGTCCCAAAATGATTGTTTAAATATTTATGTTAACATCTGCTCAACCACTGTATGCCTTCGTGTTCGCATTACATGAGTCCACACAAATGTGCTGTTTTTAATAGTAAATGTTTCAAATATCCCAGCAGTGGTGTAAAAAAGGGCTTTACTTTGCATAAGCAGACACTTTATTGTTATTTTTCACACCGGGTGTGTAAATTTGGCTAATTCAAGAAGCGAGATGATTATTAGTGGTACGACGTGTTCAAATCACTAGTTTTCATGTAGTGTGGATTTTTGGCTGCAGCGTTGTGTTGGAAGTCTTGAGTTTAGCTGGTTGTCATTGCTGCTGAGTGTGTGTGTGTAGTTTATACTTTGACATAGAATCCCACTGGAGGTGTGTGTTTGTGTGGGAGGGGCTGCTGTTCAAAGGGAACTGAACCCTTTATTTAACGGATGGTGCTGGGGGGAGGGGAGGGAGGGAGAGAGGGAGGGGGAGGGTGTCGGTGGTGAGTCTCATGAGTAGAAGTTCTAGGGTTCCACTCCTTCTCAATTATACTGCCATCACTGTTGGGATAGGCTGCTGCAGGGGGCGCTGTCTGTGGCTGCCCCTCCTGGTCCACCATGCTGTGGGCGTGTGTCTGTCCGTCTGTCTGTCTGTGGTGACAAAGGCCTGCTGTAAGACAGGAGAGCGACAGGTCTCTCATTTCAGAGACAGCCATGATACTGGTCATGAAGCTGGCGGCCGAAATGTGTGTCAGGCTGCAGAGGTTTGTGGGAGGTCAGCAGGAGTGGTAACGGGACGGGGGGAAGAGTGCCGGGGTGGGGGCTGAACTGTGTGTGTGTGTGTGTGTGGGGGGGGGGTGGGGGGTGCCCAAAGAGAACAAGTCATCCTGTCAGTAAAGGCACAAATGTGTGCTACGCCCACAATGAGTGAAGCTAAATGGCAAAAGACAAATTGTTTTTAGTATTTTCAGGTTTTATTTGATGAAAAATACATTAAAATCTCGTGGATCTCGTCTACGACCAAGCACAAATGAATTCATGTATATATTACTCCGTTTATTTTCAAGTGATAACACATTATTAGCAGAAGTACTGTTTTTATTTAACATACATGCTCTGCACAAAGTTAACATCAGATGACTGTTACTAGAAACAAAGAATGCACACTGAACCAATGCAGAGACCCTCATACGTTTGACCTGTGTGCAGATATTTACACACATGCCTACTTTTCATATTTATCTCTGCGTTATCACTTCAGAAATGTAACAAAGCATGTAGTAAAAGGCCAGATTAAAAGTGAAAACAACCCCGTGTTTAGCCCCTTAATCTGATCCCAAATGTAATTGTCTTTCACTTGGTCCTGACAATGCTTTCCCACCAAGTAGTTTAATATAATTGTACACAAACAAACACAGAAACTTGACCTCCTCAAATAAATTTTACATCGATAGTAAAAATAAAGTGGACCTGTTTTTGTGTTGTTTCTAAGATTAGTCATCACCATGCAATTTAGATTAAAAATCCACCGTGGAACACTTTGAACCCATGAGGAGTTTTCACAATGTTCTGTATAGAAGCTCAGCTTCACGTTAGATAATCTCAGTTCTTAATCTTAGTTTCTTTTTGTGACTTTTGCATTTTCACACACACACACACACACACACACACACACAGAGGGCCTCATGATAGCAGATTTAAAAGACATGAGTAAAAAATAATAAAAACCCATTTCCTGATTTTTCTTCCCCCAAAATGAACAGAGGATTTGATGTGTGGTGGAGTGAATGGAGAAGTGTAATCTCTCTCTGGACATCAACTCTTTTTCTCTAATAAACCTCGGTGTAAATATGAGACAAACCTGTTACACATTCTACTTCTGTGCAGCCAGAGATAACGTTGTCCTCACTTTTAAACCAATCATTTTCTTAATATCTTCTTTATCTCGTGGTACAGAAGTGTACGTTGATGCCACAAGTTGTACTGGGATTAGGACCCGGCGAGAGGCCAATAACTGTCTTTATTAATCTGGGAGATGTAGGTTGAGAATACGCACACTGTTGTTTTCCACCTATTCTAATAAGTGGATCACCATTTAACCAAAGCCCAATGTCTTCATTTTGTCTTCCCCAGCCTGATTCCACTACATTCATGTTCACTGATATTTAAAGTGCATCATTTCAGTTTGGAAATGAAGTTAAAAAAGTTTTTTTTAGCTTTGTAATTTCCATCAGAAGACTGATGTCCTCAGCTTGTGTGTAATTAGTAGAACATGTTAGTGTAGCTGGTGCCTAAAGCTCCAACACCAGCCCTGGTAGTTTCTCCTCTGGAGCTTTGAATGTGGGGCATGAATTTGTCTTCATGTTTACGTCCATGTTCTTCATAATGAACTGTTTTATCTGCTGTTATTTACTGACGGACTGTGACATCATCACAGTGGCTGCGTTTAAACTGAATTATTATCTTAGTCTTAGACTTTTAAAAGACTACCTAAACATGTTAGTCTGAGCTGAAATTCTATTAAATAGAAATCCCCAAAGTCAGATAATGTGATTGGGAGTCAAATTATTTCTGCATGTGTTCAGTTAGAAAAACACGTCAGTGACAAAAACTTATTAAAACAACAAATTTAATGCTGGTGTTTTCTTTGGACTCACAAAGTGATATTTTATGCTTGGCTAAATTATCTTATAGAATTAAATATTTTAGGAAGACCTGGTCTTTTCCCCTCATGTAGCAGAAGCAGACACATTCACCGGAGCTTGTATAGTGATAAAAGGACAGGAAACAGTGTTATCAAGCTACGACTTTAGCTTGACTTGTGTCTACATGCAAATGTAATGATTGACATTTGTAGTGGAGATGTTAATCCATGTGTTAATCCATGTGATTAATTGGCCATAATTAATGTTTCATGTTTCAATCTCCAGAGACTAAAAATCTTTTTAAGAGAAAGTGTTTCTGTTTATGTGGGTGGAGTTTGCTCGGTCGTGTCAACACATTCACATTTTTTTGTTGTTGTCATCTACTGTGAGCGCTCTTTAATAAACTTAAAACCTATTTATTTATGATAAAAACTAACCAACACAGTTGTAACTCCAGTGATCGTGGGGTAATAATCCTGTTTGTTTTCAAATCAAAATTGTAGTTTGAAATTAGCCAATGAAGGCTACAATTTTTTATTATCATTATTATTATTATTATTATTATTATTATCATTGGTTAATTAAATTGCTCTGTGTATTTAAGTTAGAGTATAGTAATAAATATTTTATAACCGTAAATATTGAATTGAAGACTGACTTTAGAGTTTTATCCAAAGTAATTGAAATATAATGTCACATTTAGACATTTTACCCAAAATGATTTAGCCCTGCAGAGGTCGTGTACTGATTGTAGACATTAGTTATGAACAGGTTAACAAACATTTTAATTTAAGGGGAAAAGTTGGAGAAAGAAACCAAGAAAATACAATAGAGAAAATTCTGCAATTAAAAACTCTTATTTAAGCATTTAAAAAATTGATTGTGACTCCTCTCTGTATATTTCATGGTCACCTTGACTCTCCTGTGTTTGTTACATTTTGTGTTGTCACACACGACAATTTAGTTTATGTAAAAAGGCAGCAGCCTGCTCATTATCCACCCACCCGGTCAGAACCTCTGGTTTGGGTCTGTTACAGTAAAAATCATTACACTGTGTGGGAAGATTTTAAAAAAAAATTAAATAAACCAATAATCAAATAAATAAATAAATAAATGACAGTGAAAAAAATAAAGAGAAAGAGAAGCGTGGAAGAATTGGAGGCTGATCTGGCTGAGCAGCCTCTTCATTATTAAAAATGGCTGCCATGTTGAGGAGAATATGGACACAGACCGTCTCATGGTTTATATCTAATAACAACGTCGACTGAATCGGGCACAGACAATTTTGATATGGTCTGTTTTTGGCCTGGTGTATTGTGGGTAACACTGATGAACAGTTGCTCAGGTGATCACGTTGGCCTTCACTCAAGGAGACGGAGAACTCCAGTGTGCAGCAGAGATCACGTTTGTGGAGACACGTCCTCTGTGCTGCACAAACTGCTGTATTTACTTATAATGATATTGATATTTGTCATTAGAGCACACAAAAGGCTTCACGGGATAAATCCCCACTTTTGTCCACGGGGTGTTGGGTCTCGTGTTTTCTTTGTCATCACATCCTGAAACCTTAGGAGTCTCCACGGCAGACAGGAAATGACGAGGTGCAGTCTGACACGGCCTCGCAGTGAAGAGAGAAGAGAAAGGACAGGAAGCTTCACTTGTTTCTATCCAATTCACTGTATTTGTTATTATAGGCGCTGTAAAGCAGCTCCGTTTTTATCTGGACCACCGCCCTTCTTTTTCTTCTTCTCCTCTTTAAATTATGTAACATGACCCAGTGAGCGATGGCGGCCAGTGCTTCTGCCATTTTGCATCTTTGACATGTACACAGTGCGTCTCACTTTATATTCAGACAAACACCTCGTACTTGGATGTAATCATTATTTTAAAGCCTGGAATTGTCACCTGATACAAGTGTTCCAGGTGTTCTTGTATGGATGCAGATTACTGCCTGGATTGAGATGTGAGATGTGAGATGTTTGAGATGTCCCCTTAAAATGGGAACCAAGCCTAACTGTGCCTTAGGTAAGTTCAAGAACATAATAATAATAATAATACAGTATGTAGTGCTATATAGCTTTTATTAAAAGAAACATAACATAGGTTTTAAAAATATACATTGTTTTTATTACTTTAAAATTAAAAAAATAAATAAAATCTTGTTGCTTTCTGTCTGTATATTAATTTATTTATTGCACTCAAATATGTAATTGTTGGTGTTTACTGATATGGACTTTATTTTATTATGGCAGTCATATTTGGCCACATTGTCCACCTTAGGTGTGGATGTAAATGTGAAGGATTGTGGTCCAGTGATGGACCAGACTGTACCAGGCCTCTCACCCACACTCAGTCAGCGGGGCTTGGCTCCACCTCCTCCTGTAACCCTCACAGGATGGCATTATGGGAAATGGGTGGATGAATCACATGAAAAAAATGCCCCAATATGGCAAGTTTGAATCCTTTCCTTTCAGGGAGTTAGGGCAGTTTTGGTGTGTTGGTGTGTGTCACTCACCTGCAGCCGTAAATGAATTACACTCTCACAGATGTAACATATCTTTTATGGAACACTGTGCAATGACTGCAATGGTTTTCTTTATAGAACTGTCAGGAGCTGGAGACGGAAACACGCACACACACATTAATGCGCCGCCACACAGACCGCTTTATAATAAATGTATCATTTGGTTAAAATGGATGCCGTCCTCACTGGCTCTCATGTAGTCCTCATGTGTGACAGCTGTACTGAGCAGCAAGGTCACCATCCACTGAAGCTGGTGGGGATTTGGTGTTTTGCACAAGGACACTTGAGCAGAGCAGGTTCTTAGATCTGGCATTTAAAAAAAAACCAAAAAAACATCCACACAGTGCTATAGAATGTGCCCATGTCCCACGTCCACGCCTTTAAAAATGCATGTGTTCTCACAGATGACACAGGAATTATGTAACAGGTGACGTCGTCGTTTCATGACATCACTGAAACAACGTCTCCGTTTTTTAAATAAGTTTATTTTCTTCTTTATGTTAATAAATTCAATCATGTCTGACTCAACTGTAGCACAACTGACACAGTTTTTCCTTGTTACTTTATGTCCTTTGAATCAGACTCTCTCTCTCTCTCACTCTCTCTATATATATATATATATATATATGTATATATATATAGATATATATATATATACGTATATGTGTGTATATTTATATATGTGTGTGTGTATACAGTTTAGTTGTATTTCTGATTGTTCTATCTTGCGTTGTATGCACATTTTAAGAAAGGTTAACACAGTAAATGTTTTAACATGAACCCTGCAAATTAATTTATGTCACAAATCAGATCTACAAATATTTCCCGTCATTGTTCAGATGTAATATGTAACACACGACGTCTGAATCTGAAGTCACGGAATGTGACACAACAATTATTACTAATGAATTGTATGATGTATGTTTTATGGAAGATTTTATTAGATTCTATTCTGTCTCGTATTTCCTTTCTGACGCGTTTCTGTAAAGACTTGAAACTTTCAAGGCACTTGAATGCATGTAGAACTGTGAGTGTGCTTGTTTTTGTTACCTCTTTAAGACCTTGTCAGGACCAGTAGTCCCCATTGAGACCAAAACCTGGTCCAAATGAAACAGAAGCCCATTTCTGAGGAGCTGGTTGAGTTAAGTTAGGGGTTAAGGTGGGGGTTGGACATAAACTGGTCAGGGATAATTCTTTGTTTAGACCGTTCAAATGAATGCAAGTCAATGCTGTGTCCTAAGAAGAATAGCTGCACAAACCTGTGTGTGTGTGTGTGTGTGTGTGAGAGAGGCTCAGAGCAGCAAACCACTCGCTGTCTTCATCTCCTCTCATGGCTATAGCAAGGAAGAGGAGGAGGGGATGGTGGGCGGAGGCAGTGAGGGGGGTGTGACCAATCATCTGGCAGCAGCACCTGCAAGCAGCAAAAGAAAAAAAAGTCAATAGGTCCTCCCTCCCTCCCTCCTTCCCTCCCTCCCTCCCTGCTCCGCTCACTCACAGGCATGGTCTGACTGTATCCTCCCCTCTCCCTCTCCCTCTCCCTCTGTTCATGCCTTCACTGTCTCTTTTTCCCCCTGCTTTCTTCTCTCTCTGGTACAGTATGTTCGTTTCTCTCTCGCTCTCTCGCTCTTGTTTTTTTTTCGTCTGTTCTTTCTCCCTCCCTTGGCGTGTTGCCATTTTCTCTGCACCATTCCAGGCTTTCGGCGAGCGAGCAGCAGAATTAAAGACAGACAGACAGACAGACAGACAGACGCAGGGCTCAGTGAGAATGACTGCACACACTGATGCATGTGTTCTGAATTTGACTCCAGCTCGACTGCATTTCTGTGGGGGGATGAGACATAGTTGAGCTTTAATCAGGAGCATGTATTACTTTTAGTTCTGAACAGTCAGCACTTACTCTGCTCAATGTTTTATTTTTTATCCTCAGGAAAAACAAAACAAAACACAACAAGCACCAGTGAACCAGAGGTTGTGGACGATCACACATTATTATTTTACAATGATACAAGAAAATCTACCCAAACTGATGGTTCATAATCAATCTGTTGATTGAGGGGAAAAAAAAGATAATTGAATAAATTTCAGAGAATCATTTTCCACATTTCACTGCAGTAGACTTGTTTGACACAACAATATAAATATGTGATCATCTTTTTAGATAGATAGATAGAAGATAAAGGGATTTTTTTTAAGACTAGAAATGGAAGTTTTCTCCAGCTCAACCAGCTGAAAATATACTTATACTAATATTTTCCCAACATATCTAAAGGAAAATATTCTACAGCTACTACTAATAAAAAAAAATTCAATTACAGCCCAATAAATTCACATTTTCATGGTTTAAAGCTTTCAGAACGATAGCAAAACGGTTAATTCATCGTATATATGACTTGACCTCCATTTTAGTGCTCATTTTGTTGTATTTCCTTGCACATAAATATCAAATACTATGAGTTCTAAATGATATTATCAGTGCAGTGTTGTTAAACACATTATTCAAGGATATTCTGGTTTTCCTGTCACTTTTCTTTTTTCCGCCTGTGGTGAAGACTGAAGTGATCTAATTTGAATCAGGATCAGGATGATTTGGTCCAAACAGACGCCTGCTCTGCAGCGAGAGCGTCTCCAGTCCTGACCCTGACCCTGGTCCAGATCCAAATCCTTTAGACCGACGAGCTCACAGTGACGTCGGTACACTTGGACTCAGACAATAGAACAACACAACTCCACGGTCACAAATGGAAACATAAAGTTACAAAGGCCTGGGCGTTTTTTATCTGACGGGTGCATTGTGGGTAATGTAGTATCCATGTGTGTCAGGATATCTGAGTCTGCACTTCACTCATTTTGTCTCTTGAAGCTGAATTTCAACAATAAATCAGTGGAATATATTTCAAAGAAATGGAGGACGATTGTGAGCTTCATCATAAGTAGATAAACCTTCTCGGTGGTTTTGGAGGATAACGTGTTAATAAGCAGCAGCTGCTGCTGCAGAGGAACTCGCCTTTAAAACCAAAAGAAGACAAAGCTCTTGTCTTATCTTGCATTTGAGATTCATGGAGGCAGAATGTAGGTGAAGGGGTAAATGAGTCCTGTCTCTTTAAGAAGGAAACGCCTCCTTCCTCCCCCACCTCTTTCTCTCTCCTTCTGCTCCGCCCCATCTCTCTGATTGTTTCTTCTCTCTGGTTCAAACCATCTGTCCCTCCCCTCTCCCTCTCTCTCTCTCTTTTCCCCACTCTCTTATTCCATGTCTCTTTTGCCTCATCTCACTAAAAATAAATCGGACACACACACACACACACACACACACACACACACACACACACACGGGTGCATGGATATGTCACACTAGAGCTTCAGTGATGATCAGGAAAAAGAAAAAAAAAAAGAATGCAAAGATGGAAAGAAAGGGGGGATGGGAGGGTTGTTTTGGGGGGTGGGGTGCTGGTTGTTGGGGCCTAGGGGTCGGGGTCTGCTGGGGCCTCTCGTGCACGTGTGTGTGTGTGTGTGTGTGTGTGTGTGTGTGTGTGTGTGTAGAAAGATCTTCTGCTTGCATGTACGTTGCAGAGAGAGCCGTCGTTCTCTACATGTTCCGTGCACAGTTAAGTTGAGCTCCGCTCGCTGTAGCTGGACTACGCCATTTTAATTGGACTGCTGTCCTATGAGCGTTAGCTGGGAATCAGTATATAATGAATGAAATGTGTCTGACCTTCACACCGTTTCAAATTCACCCAGCCTCTGAAGCTTCTTCAACCTTGGGTTTTAAACAACTTCATTTTATTTTATTTTTTATAAAGCACATGTTCCAGTTGATGCCACTCGTTGGTCTTCAGCAGCAGCAGCAGCAGCAGCAGCAGCAGCAGCAGCAGCAGCAGCAGCAGCAGCAGCAGCAGTCGTGTGATTCAAATGCAAACTCTCTAGTTCCCACGTTGTCTGAGTGCGAGACATTTCAAGATCAAATGGCAAATCCCCAGAAATGAGTCATTTTTCTGGTAAAACACAATCTGCTGAATGTGTGTCATCAGTGAAACTAAAACAAAAAAGTCCCATGAAGAGACAGAAGCAACTTTCATAATCCGGGCTTTGTCCCGCCCCCTTTTACAGGCCTGAGTTTCAAAGTTAACAGTTAAATTTAAAGACTTAATCCAGCCTTTTATGTTGCCACCAGAACTCTGAGGCTTTCTCCTCTTAATGTATTTGTTTTGTTGTCGTAAAAAAGAGAAAAACATTCTGTGCTCATTTTAAAACAGTGACACGTCACTTCATCTTTCTTACATATTTGTATTCTTTCTCTTTGTTGTAGAGACCGTCCCTTTCTTAAGTTAATGGTTTAATGCAAGTATTAATTCTACGTGGAGCTTTTCCTCTGAAAAGTACAATGAGTTGGACTTTGTCCTAATTTATGGCTCTAACATTGACTTTACTCTTTACTCACACATTACATTCTAGTTAAAAACACCAGCTAATTGCAAGAAAACCTGCTTTGACTTTGGTGGAGAAATCAAATGTGGTGCTAACCTGATAGCTTCACGTTTTACAGTAAATAAAACAAAGCTATAACCAAATCAGAATAATTCTAAAAACAAAGTTTCAACAAGAAACAATGTCATTGTGTTTTTTTAAATGTATTAAAAACTCCAGCTGTAAGTAACATTTAGAAACATTATAACCAAGTTACTTTAGACTAACATTAAATATAAGAATATACAAGTTTAGACCTATGTACAAGCATTATGTCAAATATGTGTAAAAAAGAAGAAAAAGCGAGTAGAAGGAAATGTCATTGTTGTTCATGGGTGTTTTTGGATAAAGAATTAATTAATGACAGAAAAACAGTAGTAAATAGAGTCCGTGATGTGTATGATGTAAAGTCATATTGTGGACTTTATTTATTGCTCTTGCTAAAGTGCTCAAGTAACTAATTGTTACTGTGGATAATTGGGATTGATGAGAAACAGATTTATATTTAAGGTTTCTATAAATGTTTCTACACTCAGATACACACGCTTAATTCAGATTATTTTATGTTTAATCGAACAAAAGAGTTCATGACAATTGAATTAAACCCATTCAGCAGGTCAAGTTTATTTAAATGAAGACGAGAAAAGAGAAATATGTAGAAACCTCACACAGATTTCTGTTGTGGGATAAATAATAAACACACAAACACACTTAAACCAGAAGATACAGATCTTTTAGAGAGATGCTTCCTCATGTATTCTCCTCTGAAGAGGAACACACAGGGTGAGTGCTGTTTACTCCCTGTTGTCGTCTCCTGGCTTTGTTTACTTCTCAGAAATCCTCTTTTTATCCTGGTTGTCCATAGAAAAACCGATCGAAAGTGAAATTATTGCAGATTTTGACTCAGTCTTTCTCTTTTTCTGTGTTTTTCCACAGCGTCAGGCCTCACATGCTATTGTTTGTTTTTCTCTTTCAACACTTTTCCTCCTTTTTACTTGTTTTAATTATTGTTCTTTTTTCCTAAAAGACCTTTCAACTTCAAACTTTGGCTGCTCTAGATTAAAGTGTGTGTTGGTTGCTGGAGGAGGGGTGTGTGTGTGTGTGTGTGTGTGTGTGTGTGTGTGTGTGTGTGTGTGTGTGTGTGTGTGTGTGTGTGTGTTCCCTACATTCTTGACATATTTTCAGCCTAATGAGAAAGAGCGTGGAGGTGAAGGAGCCTATAGGACGTACAGCTTGTGATTGACCAGGAGGTATTTTCTCATGGGCTCTGATTGGCTGAGAGTGGATTTTTTAGCGTGTTGTTCTTTGGTTGTGTGTAAAGCACTCCCTGTGCTGCCCTCTTCCTGGTTGTGTGTGTGTCTCCGTTTACTTTTCCATGTGTTCCATCCATCGATCCCTTCAGTTTCCGTAAGACTGCTCTGTTTGTTCCTCATGACAATGTTGTTATCAAGCAGTGCCGGCCCTGAGTAATTTGGTGCCCTATGCAAGATTTTAGCTGGCGCCCCCTTGCATCGCAGCAGTCAATTTCACAATCAACTTGTGTGTAATGTAATGTAACTTTCATACAATCACACAGAAACTGCATGTGTGTATTCAAGATTTTATTTCTTTGAGTAAAAAATATCACACCAAATAAAAACTAAAGAAAGAAACAAGTGATAAAATTAAAAAGGACAGGAGCACCTGATGCTGTGTCACTGGGGGTGGTACTGAAATATTTTAAAAGTGCATCTGAAGAGAGAAGAGAAGTATATGTGACGACTGCATGTTACATTTTAATAAAAAAACAGATGCTTGGTGTGCTATACATGAGACTAATATAGACTAATAATGAAAATGTGATGAGATTCATTCAACTTTATTGTCATTGCAATGCAATTCAGTCTAACCAGAGTGCAAAAACCAGTAAAGTGCAGTGAAATGAATATATATGTATATATAGCCTATGAATGATATGGGAAAGCTAAGGTATGAAATATTAACAGTAATACACTTTAACTGCACTTTAACACTGATGTAAACTTTAACAAACATAAACTGTGACACATAAAACCAAAGGCTTACTATTACAAAGGGGACGGACAACTAAAAGCATTTTAACTGACATACAAGCAGGAAAGACACCTGTAAAATAACACCTGAACAGGCCTAACGTTAAGTTTCCAAACGTCCCTGATGAATTTAAGGTGGAGTAACATTAACACACGTCGACTCAGCTATTTATTGATTATTAAACAATGTTGCTATCGTCTGAAGTAAGCTAGCAAGCTAACACTGCTCCAACAACGGTAACTACGATGCATTATTTAATAATCTTTGCTATGACTTTATGTCGCTGTGGGCTTATATAATATTTCGAAATAATAGTAATAATGGCACTGGTAAAAAAAAAATAAATTTTTTTTTTTTTTTTTTCTCCGTTTTCGGCGCCCCCTGCGGATGACGGCGCCCCTAGCATTTGCCTATACTGCCTATGCCCAGGGCCGGCTCTGTTATCAAGAATGCACGTAACATGAGCTCAGTGTCAACAACATGCACAATCTTTTATATATAATATATATAATCTTTAATACGTACATACGTAGATTTATTTTTGATTATGGTTGTGTCACAATGGCATCTGTGACATGATTATTATAATATTGGTATTTGTTTATGTTTTTCTTGTGTTTAAAATGTATTCTCAGTTATAGTGGTTGAACATGAGCTTTTAAAAAAACATGAGCTGATAAAACAACATGACTGAGTATGTTTGAGTGTGTGTGGATCATGGGATAAAAATCCTTTTCTACTTTTGTTTTCCACAGTAAAATACAGTGTATGCTCTTATTGTGAAAGGTAGATGAATTGAGGGCTTGAGGTAGAGTTGTGGACTTTCTTTAGAGGAGCTGCTGTGTGACTGAGTGATGGTGCACGGCTTCACATGGTTGTGTTCGATGATGTAAATTACAGGGACAGTGCAGTGACTTGACATTACTTCTTTTGAAGGTCGTGTCACAGATTAACCAAAGAAACAAATCAAAGTGTGTCAGTGTGGACACAAACACTCATATAGGTCATTCTCCTGCTGCCTGACCGTCATGCGTGTCCCAGAATGACAACCTCGTCCCTGAATTTGTAACATAGACTTTTCTCTTTTCTTTTTTTACTTGTCTCTTTTAAAAAGCTCCCTCCTGTGACACAGAAGAAACTCGACATGTTTAATGGGATTATAATACTCATACTGACAAGTGAACTGTTGTGTCAAATCATTGGAGCGCCAAGAAAAAGTGAGAAGATGTTTTGGAGGCAGTGTTGACATTGAGACACAAAAAAAGAACAATTCTTGTATTGAAGTCATTTTTAAACATTTAAACGTCATCATTCCTGCCGTGTCTCACAAAAATGACATTCCTACACAGATTAAGTTCAGCCTGGAATTACATTTCTTCCTGATAAACACATTTTCTCACATTAATGACTGTTCTCGACTCATCACGACAGTGTTTTAGGGTGGGAGGCAGAAGAGACGCTGATGTAACGCAACACCGACGTACAGTATGTCAAGCACTTGACCACAGTGTGAGACCAGGCTGAGACCAAATGTCACACCCCGCGTGCTTAAACACCCAGACGCTGAGCATTTTAAAGATTTTATGGGGCTGTGAGTGAAGGTTGACCATAATGGGGTTTTCAACGGCCAGTGCCGATCCTTAGAATTCACTGCAGCTGATATATATGATGCAGATACAAATGTATATACACAAATATATTTTAAATAACACACAATGTAGGATTTAACGGTTATTAAAACGGTTATTGAGACTGTAAACCTGTTCTTAACCAAAACATTGGACAATGTTGAAATGATGTTAAATAAATTAAGTTAAATTAACTCACGCTTTTTTTGTTAAGGTCACATGTCACGTTATGGATAATCTGAAAAAGACATGAAGAGAAGCTTTTAATCCACGTTGAACAGACTCGTCTTTCCTGCCTCTGTCACTCCGTCCTGTTGCTTTGAAGCCTGGAAAAAGAAATTGCAGTGATTATAGAACTCCTGCCAGACATAAAGGCACCCATTCATTTTTATTTCTGAAAGATATGCACTTTGTCATTTTGTCTTTGTCACATGTTCAGGCCAAAGACCAAGAAACACTGATGACTTGACCATTACCTTAACTTGTCTCTTGAAAGGGGCGTCAACATTCCAAGCACCAGGACGAGAACAGTTAATTGGTTTAAAATCAAAATTGCAAATAGCCCCCCCACCCCCTCATTGTATTTTTGATTGTTGTTGTGTGGCTTGTCCTGTGGTAATCCTCCATCTTGGCCTTATTTTTAACTGTTACTTTAATTATGTGTTGCCAAAAACCCAAAGCTGCACAGTAGAGCTGAAACAATTAATCAATGAATCGATTATTAATCGATTACTAAATTAATCGACAACTATTTTGATAATCGATGAATCGGTTTGACGCTTTTTTCATGATTTAAAACAAGACTTCTGATTGTTTAAGCTTCTTAAATGTGAATATTTTCTTCATTTCTTTGCTCTGAATAACAAAGAAAACATTGAAAGGGAATCATTTTGGTTTGTGGACAAAACAAGACATTTGAGAACATCATCATTTCCAGGTTTAAAGAACAGCGATCAACATTTTTTAAGGTTTTCTGAGATTTTATGGACCAGACGATTCATCGAGAAAATAATCCACAGATTAATGGATAATGAAAATAATGGTTAGTTGCAGCTCCATAGCACAGAATGTTGCTGTTTTTTTTGTTCCCTCTTCAAGCCGGTCCTTGAGTTAGTCCATTAATTATATTGAGTGCGATGGAATCCATGTCGATGTCTTCATTAAAGCATTGAACTCTCAGTGCATGTGTGTTTGCACATGAGAAGGAAACATTAGAGTCTGTCAACAGAATCCCAACGCGTCGCGGCTGCTTTATATTTAGACACAAAACCAGGTGTTTTTGAAACATCTAACGTGGAGAAACGGTGCAGCGCACTGGGCTCCAGCGCACTGGGCTCCAGCGCACTGGGCTCCAGCGCACTGGGCTCCAGCACACGGAGGTCAGTGCATTCACATGTCCATCTGTGGCTCGCCTCAGGAAGGAAAAGGAGGGTAAACAAAGAAAAAAGCCTCTTCTAATGTGTAAAACCTAAAGAAAACATGGTGAACGTGTGCTTTACGTGTTGGTTGGACACACCAGTATTGAAATTCACTTGTGTTGTAGTATACGTGAGGCTCAGTGAGGCTTTTAATGTGTGGAGCTTGATCTTTCTTTTTCGACAAAAAACGGAAGTGGAATAAAAAAAAGGCACCGGCAGAGGGTCTGAATGGGATCAATCAAAGTGTGGCTGTTTTCCCATTTTAGATTTAAAAAATGTAGTAGTGATTTGATCTAAGCACAAAATACCCGTTAAGTTGAACATTTCTTTTTATTTTATTTCTAATTATATAGCAGCTTTAGTAATCTTACCTTATTTTATTAGCAAATTAACATAAATACATGTAATATGTTTAATAATTCAGGTGGAATACGAGACATGAGATACATTTTTAGTAAAAAGATCAAAGATAAACCCAGCTTTACATTTTATAATACAGATCATGCTCAAAAGACATTGGATACTACATTTCCCATAAACCCCCTGGTGTAACTGTTGACATCTGTCAATCACAAAACCCCAGCTTGTAGCCAGTTCTTCTCCTAATTTTAAAACGGAGGACATATTCAGCGTCTCCAGAGCCACGTGACGAGGACACTTGACTTAAATTATTAAAGCTTCACTGTTTCCTGTTTGCATTTAGTTTGGAGCTCGGCTTCTGACTGTGGGAGGAAAAAAGGGCCAAACCATGGAAGACAGCAAAGACACGCTGTCTTTCACGCTGTCACGCCTTAAATGTGTCTTCAGCCTTTATCTAGTGCCGGTTTATGAGTATGTCTACATGTTGTACTTTGTTTTTTTTCATCATCACAGTGTCGATCTTTATTCTGTTGTCGTTTTATTACAGAGGTGGAAAACATGTGTTCTTGGCTCCATTTTAGACACAAACTCTTCACACTAAAACTCGTAAAAACACACATCACATGACCGTGCATGTACGCTGGCCTGTGCACGGTGCACTTGGTTGCTTAGTTACAGAAAATACTATGAATGAGGGACAGCGGTGGAGAAACACTTGTGCTATGTGCAAATGAAATGTAAATGTGATGTGAAAAAACAAGTGTGCAGAAATTCTCTTTTACTTTTTGCCTCCAGCTCGTTGGCAGAGAAGCGGTCGCATGAAGCAGTAATCTTCCTGCTGTTTGTTTGGAAATGAAATGAACATGGAGCATGTAGCCTTAGCTTAGCTGTAGCTGTAGCTGCATAGTAGCTCTTCGTTTCTGGAAGCTTCTGATTGGGCTAAACACCTATACTGTTTTGACATTGCTCTTTGTCCCTGGATTCACTGGAAAACAATATGTACACAAACAATACGTATCTTTTGATTGGTTATAAAGTAACATGCACTGTGAACCAGTCTTTGTTCTTTTAATGTTATCAACAGCACTGTTACTATGCTAGCTATCCACCATGCTATAAAGTGTGCTAGCTGCTACACTGCTACTTCCTCAGCACATTCTCAAACCCTTAAAGGATAAAAACTCACATTCCTAATCAGCAACTTTAGTGAGACTTGTTTTTCTTACAAAGATCGTTTTTTTTTTTTATTTCTTTTTTTTTAGCAAGCAGCTGCTAGCAGCTAGCAGCTAGCTTCCCAGTGAGACTTGCTGTTGAATCATTAGCTTACGGTCACTTCTCAAGTCCAAATGATGTCTGTGTGAGCTGCTGTTTTATTTAGATAATACACATCATTCATTACAACTAAATTAATCATCAACTCTTTTGATAATCGATTAATACATTAAAAAGTCTTTATTTTTCAATAATTAAAAAGAGTTTCTCTGATTTTATCAGCTTGTTAAATGTGAATATTTTCTAATTTCTTTGCTCCGTATTACAAAGAAATCTTGAATCATTTTGGTTTGACTTTTTGGACATTTTAGAACGTCATCATTTTAACATATTTCGACATTTTCTGGATTTTTTAATGGACCAAAAAAGTGCTAAAAATAATCGAGAGATTAATTGATTATGAAAATAATTTTTTCAGCCCTAAACTGAGCTGCTATATTGAGATATTTAGCGTTTTCCCGTCCCAGCTCCTGAACTCTTATTTTACCGTAAGAAAAATTGTAACAGTCAATCAGTTTTTAAAAAGTTAATGAGCTGCAATGTTGAGACACCGGTATCTGTGTGTTAGACCAACCTCACTTTATATTTACAATGTCATTGGAGTATTTTTGTCACTAGGTTCACTGCAAAAACAGACTAGAAATAAGACAAATATTCTTGAATTGATTTAAATGTTTTGTGTGTTAAGAAAAATAATCTAGCGGTGGGGTTAGGCGTTACATTTACAAGGCTAGAATTCTTTTGTTCTCTAAATCTTTTTATTGCCACTGTCAGACGCTAGTGTTCCTTAAAATGAGGAAAAACCGGCTCAGTGTAAGGAAGTTGTTCTTCATCACAAGATAAAGAAATTCTGTCATGTGAGAAATGTTCACATACTTGATTAAACTTGATTCAGAATCACTCATAGCTTTCACACATATTTAACACATACTTAATAACATTAATAGTGAACACACACCAGGAGCAGTTGGGATTTTATGCAAACAATTGTTGGAGCTTGTTTCTGGTAATTAAAGCTTTAAATGAGTATCTTATTAAATATTATTATTTTATTTTTATTTTTTTTTCTGGAAATGAAATTATTTTTCTAATGAAAACTTTCTTACCGATCTTACTTTTCTTTTTAGGCAAAAAATAAGAACAATTTCAGAAAAAAGGAGGTTATTTTACTTTGTTTAAAATGAATGTATGCTGGTAGTCCTGAAATTATTCATTTGCCAAAAATAGGATTCTCTGTTTTTGAAGTTAGACAGTGATATTTTTGTCTTATGTCAAGTGTATTACTTTGAGTCATTTAGTATAGTTTGAGTATTAAATTGTAGAATTGTGTGTGGATACATATTGAGATGCAGAGGCCTCGTACACAAGCATGTCCTCTCACGATTGTTAAGGATGGTGCACACAGAGATGTGAGATGTGTGTGCTCGGGCTGTGGATGTAACCACAGACGACGCTCGCAGCTGATTCTTCTTCACAGATCATGTAAAGCTTCATTTTAGAATCGCAGTAGAATGGCTACTCATTATCTTATTGTTTGTGTGTCAACTTTCCTCCCATGATCCTCTCCTCTCCTCCCTCCTTCTCCTTCCCACTGCTCGGAATCTCAAAGAGTTAAAATGGAGGCTCTGCCTGCTGGTCACATGTCTGACACACTGGCATGTGCTCCACACACACACACACACACACACACACACACACACACACACACACATGCAGGCATGTATGAGCTGCAGAGTGGGAAGAAGAAGTAGAAGGGCTGAGAGACGGAGAAAGAGAGAGGAGTCCCCTCCCCCAGTGCAGTAATGTCTCACTCCCCCACCCCCATCCGGAGTGGGTGTGTGCGCGAGCGGTGGGTGTGCCGTATCACATCCACTGCACATGCTCACGTGGTCGGGAGGCATGAGTGTGTGAGTGTGAGTGGGGAGGAGTCCCAGCGGTGGGAGGCGGTGTCGGGGAAAACACACTGTGACACTTTGGATGTTGGTCAATTCCTCCTTTAAAGACAAAAACAACTGTGTGTCTTAGGAGCTCAAGTCTCTCGACAACATATTAACGGACTCAATCAGCCAGGTGTTTATTTTCACACTGAAGTGTGGAAACCAGGTTTATGGGGTTTCTTTAATTGAATCCTTGACAAATGTTTGAAAGCAACACTTTAGTTTTTTTGTTTTGTTTTTCTAAGAATTAAACGCAAATAAAACGCTGATATCTCCCACATTTGTCAATATCAGTGTTGGTGTGCACCTCATTTTAGTTTAGATAATCTGTCCACCATCTTTGATTATTATTGTAGTGATATTTGAGTTTTAACACCAAAGGCCCCTCAAACAAAATCACCTCCTGTTTGTAAATTATTATTATTATTATGACTGTATTAGATTGAGAACTGAGACTCTACAACACTTTATTTATTTCAATTGGATTATTTACTTTTCGAGTGTTTTCTAACAGATAAAATAATTTCCCTTCTCTAACTGTAATATCAGGCTCCTGCATGAACAGTTCTTTTTAAATTCATTATTTCAATTCCCTCAGTCAGTCAGAAGATGCATTTAGCTTTTAGGAATTTTAATATTTGTACGATTCACAGTGTAGAATATAATGTGTGTGTGTGTGTGTGTGTATATTCAGTCCAGTATCTTTGGCCTCGTCTTTAATTACAGGTCAACACGTGGATGCATGAGCAGAACGGAAGCCAAACGAAAGAGCAACATATGAGTCAGATACTTGTATTATTGCTCAATCTAGTGACTATTTTCTCAATTAAATGTATGACTGTTTTGTCCATAAAATGTCAGGAGCCTGAGCCTAAGAAAAATATTATATGACTAAAAATAATCACTTTATGGTCATAGTGAAGCAAAGAAACTGATTTGAATAACTAAAAATCAAACGTCCTTATTTAATTTGAAGAAAACACACTCAATAATTATTGATTATGAAAGTAGCTTGCAAAAATGATTGAATTACAAATCGTTTTATTGATCATTACGATACTACTGCTACCACCACAGATTAACTGCAACAGCTGACTCATGAACATTCATGTAAAAGTAAATATTTGAACACATGAGCACATTTATTTAATAACAAACAAACTGATCTCACACCACTAATAACGCCATTTACTTCATATATATATATGTATGTTCATATATATACACACATATATATGTATATATGTATATATATACTGTATGTATACACATACACATGTATATATATGAACATACATATATATATATAAGGTTTGCACCACTTTAGTTTTGGTGTTAAAGATAAAGGTCCTGGTCATGTGTTTTTTGTCGCATGAAGATTAGCAAATGTAAACACAGGACTGAGGTGTGTGTGTGTGTGTGTGTGTGTGTGACAGTCCCCGCCCACTTCCTTCTCATGGCAAATAAATGTATCTCTTTAAAAACATAAAAACTAAAAATAAGACACCATGTGTTAAGCTTGGTAAAGATTTCTAGTTGTTTTCTAAATTGACAGTTACAGTCTTAGTAAAATGTCCATAATGTGAACGTTGTCGTCGTCGTCGTATCTAAACTGACGTCGGCAGTCGTGAGAAAAAGTCCGGTAACAAACTTTGATGTGAGCAGCAATGTGCACTGATGGCTGCTAAAACAAAACACTGCTGCTCTGTGAAAACTAAACCGATGATGAGAGAAGACAAACGTCTTTGAAATCAGTCAAATGTTCCAACCTTTGATTTCCTGAACTAACGTGAATAGAAGTTATGACATAACTGACTGTATGTGCAGGGACACAACAGCGTCCAAACATAAAGTATATTCTAGTTCAACTATTCTCATCATTATGTTATTACCCAAGTGACTGATTAGTTGTACTTTTTAAGACATAAAGCAGCAGCAGCAGCAGCAGCAGCAGCAGCAGCAGCAGCAGCAGCCCCCTCAGAGAGACGGGGATACATTTCCATGTCGGTATTCATTTCCCACTCATTATTGCCGAGGACATGCTGATCTAACTGGGTCTGAGCAGAGAAAGCAGGGTGACTCAGTCGGCCCTCTGCTGTTCAAAGCTGCAAACAAGGAAATTATATCCAAGGAGGCGCGGCTGCTGCGCGTGCACGTGCGAGCGTGCGAGCGTGCATACGTGCGCGTGCACGTTTGTGGTATAGAGACAGCTCCTCTCCGTTCTGCTTCTCGATAGGCTGCCGTCGGTCCCGCCCTGTTCTGTGCTGATTCAAAACAAAGTAAAGGCTGACATCACTTGCACACACACACACACACACACACACACACACACACACACGTCATCTTAGACAAAGCAGGAACCCCCTCCTTCCCTCCCTGTCCTTCCTCCTCTCTCTCTCCCCCATTTTGTTTTTGTGAAGGGGAGCGCGGAGGGAGGCTGGGCCTCTGTTGGCTTTACATTCACGCACCAACAAGGAAACGTCCTAAAGACTTTTCTGTGTGGTCATGTGAGGACTGAGGTGTGGAGCGTGTGTGTGTGTGTGTGTGTCGCAATCACCACTGAATCACTGAATCATCCAGAAATCCCAGCAGAGTTTTCCTGCCATGTAACCCTTTCTGTCCATAAAATGCACATTAGTGGGAGATTTAACTCTCTCTGGACGCTCCTGTAATTACAACATAATAATAATAATACATATTAATACAAGTTTCACTTGTAGTAAACAATAGAATTCTTCCTTTTTATTTATATGATGTGAGCTAGTAGGAGTTAGAGGACTGTAGTGATACTTTAATAATTACCAATTACATGTGTCTCTGCAGAATCTGCCTTACTATCATGTGCTGTGTCCATATCATGTGAGCTAGTTAAATAAGTGTTTTTTATTCAGGCTCTGTCAATGACAAAATAATAAATGAAAGATTTATACAACTGTCATTGTAGAATGTGCTTCTGTAAAACTATGAAATGTTGCCTCTCAGTAATATTTTAATCCACAACAGTAAGAGGAAAAAGCCCCATAAAAGTCCTAATAATGAATTAAGATTTATATTCTGCGTCTGGAAAACAAAAGAATCCCACTTTCATGTCACATGTTTTCATCCATAAAATGTGAGCTCGTTGGAGAACTCGTCCATGTTCAGGCTCCGTTAATTACAACATAATAAATAAAGATTTATACAACTGTCCTTGTAGAATGTGCTTCTGTGAAACTATAAAACGTAATACTTTTAATCCATAACATGTGAGCGAGTAAGAGGAAAAAGATCAATAACTAATCAATAAAGTTTAATACAAACAACTGTAGAAAAAACCAAAAGAATTCCACTTCCCATCACTTTTTTAATCTCTAAAATGTGAGCTGGTCTATGAGCTGGACTGTGTTAATGCTCCTCTATCATCTGCTTCTGTAAATGTTAATGCAGCTTTTATACATAAGCTCGTTCAGCTGTAGGTAAAGATAGCAGCTCCTATAATTACTAAAACAAGTGTCATCCTGTGAAGACAGTTTTTGATCGTTTTGAAATAAGTGGGGCCTGTATATGCAGATGAATATTAAAACAATATATATGACTTGAATATGTAAAGAAGAACGAATGGGAATGAACATGTAAATAATTTAACATTTTAAACTTTAAATATTTTAGTTTTTTTACATCAGTCAAAAACATTTGAGACTTTGTTTCTAAGGTTTTAGAAACTAGGCCTTAGGTAAAAATCCTAGTTTTTCTTATTCCTATTCTGCTCCTTGAATGTTATCAAATTTGTGTTTTGGGGAAAGAAATTTTCCTTTTTTTTCAGTGTTCTTTTTTAAAATGTTATTTAAATACAATTTTTGACAATCTTTTTTTTTTTACTTATCTTAAACATCAGGGAAGTTAATTTCCAATAAAACAAAAAATATATAGTTAAAAACTAAATGAAAAAAATAAAATAAATAAAATATAGAAATTGACTGGAGTTAATATCTGATCTGAATTTATATCATTTATGATAAGATGCGGTCAGTAAATGACCACAAATGAATACAAATGTTTTCTTGTTGTTGTTGTCTTGACACCTGTAAACAGTCATTTAAATCTAAAAATGCACATATTTATATTTTGATATTTGCTCTCATATTTCTTCATTCCTGTCTGAGCCTCTGTGTGATCTGTTCTTGATCAGCTGTTCTCACTTAGTTCTGGAAAAAAATTAAAGCTAGAAAAGAGGATAAATGTTAATTATTAAATCATTGTTTTATTCTATCAAACAACATAAGGCCATACATGAGTCATTCAGCTGAAAACATGTGGCAAGTTTGCAAAAATGCTGCTAATCCGCTGAGAGGAGCCTCAGGACTCCATTATATTATTATTATTATTATTATTGTTATTAATCTAAAGGAAGCATTTATGATGAAGTACATGATGTAAATGACACAGCAGAGATGTGATCATGTGATTTAATGTGGACATGCTGTCAGTCTGCAGCAGCAGCAGCAGGAGCAGGGAGTGGCCTTCATGTGTGAGCGTCAGCTCTTCTTCTTCTTCATCTCTCTGCTTTAATTAACACAATAGTTTTCATTTCTCTCCCACGACTAAACACTGTAAGTGTTAAATGACGCCACGAGCTCCACGTCTCTGGCATAGTTATCAAGTTATTCTTTTAGAATAACGACATTTGACACTGAAGTAGTTAGAGCCAGTTTCTTCTTGAGCCGCCATACTGCAGTGCTGTCCTGGGGTGGTGTGTGTTTTAGCTCCAGTCTTTAAATAAGTGTGTACATTTAAATAGATATAATTATACCCGTGAATAAACGGTGTCTTTATGAGATGCAGCTAATTAGCATTCCCATTAAACTTGAGAACGTGGCCCTTTAGTCACATTAGTGTCTCATGCAGCCTCATGCAGCCTCATGCAGCCCCTCTTCTCTCCGCTGCTCTCCGCTGCTCTCCGCCTCACTAAATGAGAAACAAATGTCGCCTCCTCCTTCAGCGGCGTCGGCTTTGATTCCCTGACACGTTGTTTCCACGTGAACCACGTCAGTGTTCCTATAGAAAACACCTAACACTTGATATTTATCCCACAAACACTGGACCCGCCGCTGCTGTCGCGGCTGCTGTCGCGGCGCGGGAACGGACTCCCGCTCCCCGCACAGCGGACACTTATGTGTGAGTGTGTGAGTGTTGTCGCTTCTTCCTGCGCGCCGCCATATGGAAACTACTACACGGGTGTGTTTCAGGCGCGAGCGCTCATGGCACACATTCTATACAATATAGCAGCTAATCCCCTCCTCCTCCTCCCTCTCTCGAGCAGAGAGCTGCGCCGCGCCTCCCTCCTCCTCCCCCTCCTCCCTCTCTCTGCTGTAGTAACTCCCGAGTATAGTAGTTTTTAAGCACTTCATGAATGGAGCCGCTCACGCGCTTCGCTCTTGTAACGCGCAGAGGGCGCGCGCGCGCACACGCGAAGTGAAGGTGACTCCTTATTAAGATAATTAAAAACACTTACCATGATTATACGTGTATGTATGTGAATGTGTGTGAGTGTGTGTGCGCGCGCTCATGTTATATTTATGCCAAGCGTAAAAAAATGGCGCGCGCCTCTGTGAGCGCGCACGGAGGGAGGTGTGTCTCCCTTTTTTTCTACTGCGTAAATGTGACTCCCTTATTGAGTGGATACAGTAAATCACAGCTGTGTCACATCTATGTGCCTGGTCACGTGCTGCTGTTGTCATGTTAATCGAGGTTTATAAAAGAAACCATGACTTGATCCCATGTTCATATGTTCATGTAATGGCGCATGTGTTTCTCCCCCACCCTCCTCCTCTTCCTCCTCCTTCTTCTTCGTATGTGCGTTGCTTATGTTCCCACTTCTTGTGGCGAGTTCTCTCCTCTGTCATGTGACCGTGCACTTCATTGTAGTAAATGGGCGTTGCCTGCCCAAGATGGCCGCGTATTGGTTCTCACATGTATTCGTGTGTGTGTGTGTGTGTGTGTGTGTGTGTTTGTGTAAAGACGGGTGAGGCTGAAGGAAAGCAGAACGTGGCTGTGACCCCCCCCCCCCCACACACACACACACCTGTGGAATCTATGGAAACAAAGCACAGTAACCTACAGAAACAAAGTGAGACGTATGTTGTGTGATATCCGTCCTCCGAACATGACTTAGGTGACATTTTTAATCACTCGCTGTACTATGACACTATTGTGTCTGGCATTTATGTGTGTAGTTGTAATGTTGTAATGACTCAAGTATAGACTTATGTGACATGATTTAATGATGATTTATTCACATGGTGTGAGCTCAGTGTTTTTGTCTAGTGTTTTTCTACATGAAAAAAAAAATGCAGCAACAACTCAAAGCCAATGAGTCGTTAAGGCCCAGTTCCGTTTTTAAATGAGAACCTTGGCTTCATTACACTGCCTTCCTGTGCCCCCCCCCCCCCCCCCGCAGCGTGGTCATATATGAAGGGGCTGTATATGCAGCACAAATGGCTCACACACACATGGAGTGGAGCATATCATTAACAGGGTGTAAGATATTTTTTTTTATACGTAGATATTCTCAAAAAATAAACGTGTGACTGATGAGACCATGTGTCAGTCAGGGTGAACACATGAATTACGACGTGAACAAGACACGAGCACACTGCCATGTTGTCCCCTGCATGACTCCACCTCGCCACCTCCACTGCAGTAAAGAAAGTGCTGATGGAAATCAGTGTTAAACGTATTTAGTATATATTTAGTATATATCACATGATCTTATTGAACGCGTTTACTCACTTCAAGATAAAATGATGACCTACACAGTTAATGTGGTTATTTCTTTGTATATGTGTCATGATTAAAATGCTGAAGTGTAGATTACTGATCTTCATCAGATCACAAGAGTTCCGCTGTTCCATGCACTTCTTGCCCACCCTGGCGTCTTTTACAAACCAGAAGAATATCATTGAAATAAAGATGGTGTGTATGGAGAAAGAAAGTGTGACTTTTGTGCGTATTATCTGAACCCTTAATAAAAACTCTAATCAGCGCCACTTGTGCGACTGGACAGCGCGGCGCAGCGTCAGGCTGCGGGTTGCCAGATCGTTATCGCTCCTCCAGTCATTATCATGAGCCCCAGTCACCAACGCAAACGCCTGAAAATGCACACATTTGGCAACTCACAGGACGCGTCAGTTCCCCGCCTCTATTCACACTGACGGGGTTTAAGAGGAAACAATGCCGCGTTAAAACGAGTAAACAGCGGCGTGGACGAGTGAGCTGTGGACGGTGACGTAGGTAAGTGCACGTGACTACTATCACACCCACGCCCACTGTCACAGCGGCGGCTTCAGTCTACTCTGTTCCACCTTGTTCTCAAAATGGAGACCCTCGCCTCTCCAAAATGGAGGTCTGTGTCGCACCCGCTGCAGGCGGGGTCAGAGTGGAGAGTAGAGCCTGAACTTTGACCCAAACTGCCCCCCCCCCCCCCCTCTCTGTTCCCTAAATGAATTCCAGAGCTGAGGCCTCTCTGTGTGTGTGTCTCTCTCTCTGTGTGTCTCTCTCTCTCTCTGTGTGTGTGTCTCTCTCTCTGTGTGTGTCTCTCTCTCTGTCTAACATGTCGCCCACCCCGCGTTACATCGTCCCAAATAGAAAACCCCGCCCCTTCCGTCAGATCCTACGTGTTCCTGCTGTAACAGTAGCTGCTGTATATGAACCATGTTGTATTTAGTGATATTCTATGTGTGTAAACACAGACGCTAGTTATCATAGTTATCATGTGACCTAATGTGAGTAAAGGGGAGTTTATTTACCCATCAGGCCTCCACCACACTCAACTGTCTGTCTCCTGATGTGACCTTCAACAGACTGTGATGGGAGAATAATCTTCATTCTGAATTGTAATGAAATTAAGTTGAAAAACCCTCACACACACACACACACCCCTGCTCAACTCTCCATAAACCTGCACTTTGTAGGTTTATATTTTATTGTGTTTTACATTTCGTTGTGTCTTATTTAAGTGTTTAGTCTTTTGTTATTTTTGTTATTTTATTGTGTGCCTTGAAGCCGGGAGTCACTACAAAATGTCATTATGTCTCACTCATAATGACAATAAAAATTCTTGATTCTTGAAAAAGGGCAACCAAACAAGTTGCTATGTAGTTATTATGAGTGAAGAGAAAATCTACATTTATTCAGGTCATAGTGAATAATGCACAGCTTTAGTCGTCTTTTCTGCTCTTAGGGTGTGTATTATTACTCTCTCTCACGCTCACACACACACACACATTGAGTGGCTCTGTAGATAGCATCTGTGCTGTTGCTCTCCTATGGTCATGCTTGCTTTATTATTTTGATTGGAATCAAAATGACCCTTAAGGAGCCTGTAGGGATTTGTTCAGGGGCCTTGTTTGTTTCTCTGTTTGTTTGTTTGTCTGTTAATTCTTGTGTCTGTCGTTTGTCACTTTGACATTAATCGTATGGAAGAAAAGAACTCTTACAGTTGCATGAAACGTGTACATCAGTTTAGTTTGAGAGTTGACTGCTTGTAGTGTCTGAGGAGCTCACCTGCACCTCAGAGGTACTGATGGAAGGCAGAGTGTCCAGGACTCTTATTCTGATGTTTCTATGTTGAAACAGGTGTATTTGTTTTTTTTAAATAATGAAACCGTGTCCATCGAGTGCAGGAGTGTGAAAACACACTTGTTCTTTTCCTTCACACTGGCTCATAATTCACAGCTGGCAACCACCAGCACCGACTGTCTGATGCCCTGCGCTCATGTAAACCAGCGTGGATTCTCTCCTCCTCCTTCCTTACACTTCCTCCTCCTCTTCCTCTGTCATTACTTCTTTGTTTCCTCTCTCCCTGTATGTGCTGTCTATTTAAAACTCACATGAAATTCCCATGGGAACTGTGGGATTAATGAATATGTAGCACTTGTATAGACACAGACTCTGTTAACGGGCGTGTGATAAATTAAAAGATCACTGATGGGGAAAAAGTGGCTTGTATGTAAATTAAAATCCATCCATCCACCTTCTACCGCTCTATCCTCCACATGAGGGTGGCGGGGGTTTCTGTGCCAGTCTCAGCTGACATAGGGTGATAGTCCGGGGGTCACATCCTGGACAGTTTGTCATCACAGGGCCACACAGAGACAAACAGTCACTCACACGCTCACACCTTACACTCAGTTTAGAGGGTCTGATTTACCTGATCCCCATAAACACACACACACACACACACATATATATATATATATATATATATATATATATATATATATATATATATATATATACATATATATATATATATATATGTATAAACAATTTTTGTACCTTTGAATTCCTCTCAGTACTCAGGAGGGGGCGCAACAACATCACCTATGAACATGAAGCTTGTCACTGAACCTTCACTCTCTGTATGCTGTGTTGTAGTCACAAGGTGCAATCCCGGTTAGATTATCCAGGTAGATTAGAGAGCAGGTTAATGCTGATAATGATGTTTGAGTTAGTTAGACTTGTGTTTTACTTTCCTGCTGACGCTCTTCACAGGACGTCAGCTCCTCTCTGCTCCATTATTCATCCTCTGTCTCTAATTTAATGTATGAAATGAAACAGCGATGATGGGATGGGGGTGTTTATTGGAAGGGGAGCGGTGACGGGAAGACGGGCAGGTGGGGGTTAGACAATATGGTTATCTGGCTGGTAAGGATGTTAACGTGAATACTGAACGATGGTGTTTGGTTGCTACTCGCCACTGGAAAGAAGAAAATGAACCTGTGATTTTATGTTGTGCCACATGCAGAAGCTTTTCTAAGACATGAACAGACAGTTTTTGCTTCATTCTAACGGACATTTGAGAGCAAACTATGCCTAGTATGGTGTTTGTCATGGTGTCTCTAAGTTGGTTTATGTGCCCAGGTCCAGCTCCAGCTCCATGAAGGGGGTCCAGTCCCCTCAGTTGTATCCTTAGCCCCATCTATTAAAGCTTGAAAGAACAAGAACATAACTGGCCGTGACACCAGTTTGACTATGATGTCATTAAATCCTCCTGAAACAGAGTAGAGGAGTGGGACAGAACATTTCATTTAGTTAAACCTCCAGCTCCAGCTCCAGTTGCATTCCCTCTGTGATGATCCAGAGACAGAAGGGAAACAGCAGGCAAGTAAACTAGTCAGTGAGAGGAACAGCTGTTGGTGCCTTTCGGATTTTTATGGAATTCTAACAATATTTAGGACTCTGCTGCTTTTGTGAACAGTTTACTAAGTACTCTCATTAATGTGGATTTACTCTAACTGGTATAAATGTGTTATTTTGGAACCTGTTCCATGTTTTCATGAAAAGAATCTCCTCCCATTAATTTCTAGAAGCCTTCCCCTCGGTGCCAGGACGGCCCCCAAAAGCCTTAAACTGAGCGCCATTTCTCTCACTTGCAGTTTTTTTAGTGTTGTCTGTGGATTCCCACGTCGTTCGGTAACGTGAAACCTCTGCAGGCGGCGGCGCCTAATGCTCGGTGCAGTAAAAAAACAGTCCTTGCATTATATGCACGAGCACTTGTGCAGCAGTCATTGGAGAAAACGCAGCAAACGCAGCAAAAGCAGCAAACGTGCATCTCCTTCTGGCTGCTGCCGACGCCTGAAACCTCAGTCCACAAATGGTGATTGTACAACGCGGGAGTATCTCCCTGCGTTAATATGAAGGCATATTTATGTGATTCCCACCGCCCACCATCTGGGTTCTATACGGGCGTCTGAGGAAGAGGAGGTCAGTCTTTCTGGCAGTGGAATATTCCACCGGGAGCAATAACGTACAACACACACACACACACACACACACACACACACACACTTTATTCTCAAACACAGACTCTGTGCTCGTCCAAAACTTTACACGGTTGTGTGGCTGTGATTGGCATCGTGCCCGTGTCACTACATGTGAGTCACTGGGAACAGTTTTCATTGACTTTGCAGCTTTTAATCAGCTTAAAAGAAGCACGACTACTAACCACACACACGCACACGCACACACACGTACGCACATGCACGCACACACACACACACGCAGGCACTCACATATTTTTCCCAGAAACTCTCCCGTTAGTGGTGTAACTCATTAAGCTGCTCAACAGCAAGTGGCTGAATCCATAGGTTTATAGGAAAGCCTGTAAACAACATGATCAATAAACCTGGGGTTTGTTTATTAGTGGCCTCTGGTGTCCAGCAAAACAACAACATCACAGATCTAACCCGCAGCTTTGGCAGTGAATTGGACATTTCTGCTTCTGTCATTTGGAGCTGCGACAATCAATTACTGAATTAATCTGCAACTAATTTGGTAATCTGAGTGTTTTTTTTAGTAATTAAAACAAGTACTCAGATGTAAATATGTTCTGGTTTATTTGCTCCATATAACAAACAACAAAATTACAGCTAATTCATTTTAGGTTTTGGACAAAATAAGGTTTGATAAGATAATGTCCAGGTTTGGGAAACACTCATCAACATCGTGTATATGAAGACAGCAGTTAAGTCATTTAGAGCTGCAACTAACCATTATTTTCGTAATCGATTAATCTGTCAATTATTTTCTTGATTAATCAATTAATCGTTTAGTCCATAAAATGTCAGAAAACCTTAAAAAATGTTGATTGGTGCTCGTCAAACCTGGAAATGATGATGTTCTCAAATGTCTTGTTCTGTCCACAAACCAAAATGATTCACTTTTAATGATTTCTTTGTTATTCAGAGCAAAGACGTGAAGAAAATATTCACATTTAAGAAGCTTAAACAATCGGAAATCTTGTTTTAATCATGAAAAACGCTTCAAACCGATTTAACGATTACCAAAATAGTTGTCGATTAATTTAGTAATCGATTATTAATCAATTCATTGATTAATTGTTTCAGCTCTAAAGTCATGGCAGCTCGTGCTTAATTGGGATCAGTGCATACATGTATACAGTATCATGTATATCCTGTTCACACGTATGTAAAATTTAGCCCAAGAAAGTAGAGGTTTGCAACAGTGGATTGAACATGGTGTTCACTAAGGGTGCTACAACTGACTGATAAATCGATTATTAATTGACTTCTGTTCATTTATTGCTAACTCTTTAAATAGCATAAACATGTTTTGTGATTCTAGCGTCATACATATGAAAATCTCTGGTTTGTGGACAAAACAAAAACATTTGTCATTTTGAAGTTTAGTTAAAATGCTGTTGGACGTCTGCATTTTATGGACAAAACAATAATCGATGAGGAAAATAATAATTAGTTGCTGCCCTGTTGTTTCAAAGGATTTTGTAGTTAGTTAAGATTGATTTAATCCCTGCTGTAATCTGCGCTGGGGTTAAGTCTGTGCTTGTGTCAGTGAAGACTGCTTGTTGCAGTTAAGTGTGCAGTAGCACATCCTTCATTAGCAAGTAGCTCCCGTTTCAGTTTACTTGCAGGTAGTAGAGTGTATATGACACCGTAGATCATGTGGTGTGAAGGTCGGTCTCTGAACAGGAGTTTGAAACCGGACTGATAATGAACATCAACATATTTATTACTACCACGACGACCACTGTGCGTTTTCATTTAGACTAAAATGATTTGTGCTCGACATCAGAAGTAATCGGCATTCATACGAACACGTCTGAGAACACACTTGAGAACACATCTGAGAACATGCCTGAGAACACATCTGAGAACATGCCTGAGAACACACCTGAGAACACGCCTGAGAACACCTCTGAGAACACGCCTGAGAACACGCCTGAGAACACGTCTGAGAACATGCCTGAGAACACGTCTGAGAACACGTCTGAGAACATGCCTGAGAACACATCTGAGAACATGCCTGAGAACACATCTGAGAACATGCCTGAGAACACACATGAGAACAAATCTGAGAACATGCCTGAGAACACACTTGAGAACACACCTGAGAACACATCTGAGAACACATCTGAGAACATGCCTGAGAACACACTTGAGAACACACCTGAGAACACATCTGAGAACACGCCTGAGAACACATCTGAGAACACGCCTGAGAACACGTCTGAGAACACACTTGAGAACACACTTGGGAACACATCTGAGAACATGCCTGAGAACACGCCTGAGAACACGTCTGAGAACATGCCTGAGAACACCCCTGAGAACACGCCTGAGAACACATCTGAGAACATGCCTGAGAACACGCCTGAGAACACGTCTGAGAACATGCCTGAGAACACATCTGAGAACATGCCTGAGAACACATCTGAGAACATGCCTGAGAACACACATGAGAACAAATCTGAGAACATGCCTGAGAACACACTTGAGAACACACCTGAGAACACATCTGAGAACACGCCTGAGAACACGCCTGAGAACACGCCTGAGAACACGCCTGAGAACACACTTGAGAACACACTTGAGAACACATCTGAGAACATGCCTGAGAACACGCCTGAGAACACGTCTGAGAACATGCCTGAGAACACGCCTGAGAACACGTCTGAGAACATGCCTGAAAACACACCTGAGAACACGCCTGAGAACACGTCTGAGAACATGCCTGAGAACACACCTGAGAACACGCCTGACAACACATCTGAGAACACGCCTGAGAACACGCCTGAGAACACGCCTGAGAACACACTTGAGAACACACTTGAGAACACACTTGAAAAGATGTTCATGTCGTTGTAAACAGGAAGCTGGTTCTCGTCCGTGCAGCTGTTTGCTTAGTTTCAGGAGGATTTCCGTTGTGACAGCGACGGCTCGGTGGAACTGAAAGTCCTCGCTAACTGAAGTGAACGTCATAAGAACCGCTCAGCTTCATTTTGACGGCTGGTGGTGTGAGTGTTTCCAGTGTCGGGGTTGTGTGGATGTGCACGTGTATCCCACACTGAATTCATGCGTTTGTGAATGTAAATGGAGGAGTATGCATGTAGCCACTGAACGGTTGTACAATATAAACCATGTTAACGTTGCTCCTCCTCTCTAAAGGTCACGTCGATACATGCAGCAACATCCTGTAGGTTCATTTTTCATGAAAGGATGAGCACAACAGCGACATACTCGCAGACAGCTCACTGTGGTCCTGGTCTGAAGAGCTCGGACCCTTGCCCTTTGACCCCCCTCCCCTGAAGCAAAGCCTTCCTCTCCTCCACCCCCTGTTATGAGGACCTGAGTCTTTTCATTCTCCTGGTTCCTCTCTGTCTCTGTCTCTGTCGTCTTTTGTTCTGCTGGAGGCCGGAGCTCACTGACTGTGGCTTTAAAGCTTTCACAGCTGAGGGAACCTCAACAGCTCCAGTTTCTCTCTGCTCATCGTCAGGTGTTTACAGGCTTTTAAGGCAACGTTGTTTCCATCCACGGAGGTTTTAGGTGGTGCATAAAACCTCTGTGCTTATGATGCTTATGATGTGTGTTAAGCTAACAATTAAGACACTCAGCTTAGGTTGAACGAGGACGAGAGGCCCAACAGAGCAGAGCGTCCTGTCCCGACATGTTCTGTGGTTTGGACGGAACAACAAAACGCCATTAGTGAATCACAAAGGCTGCAAATTACGTGTTCTATTTTTGATTGTTTGTCGTTCTCTGCCAATTCACAACGTGTAGCTCCTAACGTCTGATCTTAAATCTACGACATGTGAAAATGTGTGATGAGATTATTTTAGTTCAGTCCTTTGTACACGTCAAAGACACTGGATGACGCGAGGTGACGGATGAGTGAACGAGCAGCATAAGCAAATGTTTTGTTGTCCATCCAACGGCCTCATCTGCCGTCTTTCCACACCCGTCCATTCCTGACCTGTTGCTATGGTTTCAGTCCCGGGGTCGACAGGCGGTGGTGGCAAGGGTCAAACCAGTTCAGCCACGTTGGCTTGGTGGGGGTGGGTCTGTGTTTATGGTTTGGAATGGCGGCAGAGAGGATAAATGGCAGGGTGATGTGATGATAAGGTAGAAGTTTGTGTGTGTGGTGGGTGTGGGATGCTGTTTTTCTGTGTAATTGAGGGTGGAGTCTGTGATATAGCTCAGTGTTGATTGAGGATCAAAGTGCTTTTTTTTCTTCAATGGGTGGTGCTGCTGCTGCTGCTGCTGCTGGTTGGTGGTGGTGGTGCTGCTGCTGGTGGTGGTGGTGCTGCTGGTGGTGCTGCTGCTGCTGCTGCTGCTGCTGCTGATGGTGGTGCTGCTGCTGCTGATGGTGGTGCTGCTGTTGCTGATGGTGGTGCTGCTGCTGCTGCTGGTGGTGGTGCTGCTGTTGCTGATGGTGGTGCTGCTGCTGGTGGTGGTGGTGGTGGTGGTGGTGTTGGGGGTGTTGGTGGTATTGGTGGTGTTGGGGCGTCAGGTATTCTCAACGCACAAAAGACTATTCATGTGTGCTGGAGCCTCCTGGGGGATTGGGTGGGGTTCATTCAGGGAGATGGAGATGGGGGTTGGTTGTTGTGTTGTTGGGGTTTAGAGCCACTGATGCTCATATGTGTGTGTGTGTGTGTGGGGGGGGGGGGGGGTGGATAAGAAGTGGCAAAGACTGACAGAAGGAAGTGGAAGTTCTATCCAGTGAGGCAGCAATAACACAACAGATGTGAACAGTGTAAACGGCTGTAACTAACAACTGTTTTCATAATCAATTCATGTGTTCATCAGTCTCTCAATTAAAAGATGAGTTGCTTCGTCCATAAAATATCAGACAATATTGAGATGATGCTAAAAATGTTCCCAAACCTAAAAATGAAGACAAGCTCACATATTTTGAAGTTGCCCTGCTGGGATCAATCAAGTCTGAATCTGTTTCTGAATTCAATTCACTTTCATAGAGAATGAAACAGAACAGATGGAACAAAGAAACATAAACTCTTCATTTCTGTTTCTGTTTCAGATTCATATAATAAATGGGATTGTGGTTATGATCTGGTGTCTTTAGTCCTGTTTTAGAGCACAATGCATATCTTTTTGTGGACAAAACAAAGACTTTTTACGATTTGTTTTTCACCAATTACCCACATTTTAACGACCAAATAACTAATCGGTTAATAAATAACAGTGGCAGTTTAATCTATAATCTGTACAACATTTGTTAATCCCACAAAAAGAGAAGATCCACACACTTTAGAGCGTGTTGTATTCAGGGTAAAGGTTATTCAAATTTCTCCTCCGTTTTACTGCTGTTACCTCTCACTATCTAGATTTCTAAGGATATCCTCATTATTGATTACATGTGTACATCACGTGACTTTGTTAACATGGATGTTTGGTATTTAAGGATAGCTACTTGTTTACTTGTTGACAAAGTTACAACGAGCACCAGGGCTCACCGTCAGGCTACAGTCATGTCAGAAAGTCAATGAGATTGCTGTGGTTTCCTCTCGTATGCTTCACTGCTGCATAAAAAAAGAAATCAAATACATTTTAAATAAAATATTTTATTCTGTCAGATTCTTCAGCATTTATGCTCTCGGAATCAGTGAAGAACCCACTGTGGAGGAAATGAAAGAGAGCACTCGTGTCTTAAAATGTATGGAAGAGGGGAGGAGGGTTGTCACAGACGCCGAGTTTGTGCAGCAGATGCAGAAACACACACACACACACACACACACACACATATCTAATCTTATCAACTCCTGTGTTGCCGCCGCTGCTTGTCTTTCAGAACTGTGGTGCAGGGAGTTAGCGGAGGACAAACCTCTGTTTCTAGCTGGATTAGGCTGTTGAACTATACTGAAGATATATATATATATATATATACACATATAGACATGACTAAGACACATAACTGGTTTTAATAGTATGGTGTCAGTACATCGTTCATATCCCTTTGTCTCACTGTTGATCTACCTGGGCTCACAGTGGTAGAGACGCACCCAGCACCTTATGGCTGCTGTGTTGATAGGAGTGATGTCTCCACACGGTCCCCGCCCCGGTGTCTCAGCTGCTGCCTGTGTGAGCAGCTTTGTTTCCACAGCAGCTCCGGGCCATGCATTTATAAATGTTAGCAGCCGCCTCGTGTGACACAGCAGCTGTTTGAGTAGAACACATGGCTGTGGTGATCTAGATGAGATGAAGCTGTACCTGAGTGTGTTCTGAATCCAGCTTCCTTACTCATTTGTGGCAGGACTCCGTGCTCCTTCTCCTCTTTACCTGCTTCTCTCTCTCTCTCTCAACACACGCTGTGATTCCATGCACTCTCTCATCCCTCGCTCACCATCAGGGTGACAGTTAGGACACACCTGTTGACACTTGGCCTGACGTCTGCTCTGTTTTCTCTCCACAGGACGAGAAAGCTGCAGATCAGAAACATTCCACCTAATCTACAGTGGGAGGTAAGTTCCTAATGTTCCTGTGACCTCACGGTCATCACACCAACAACTGAAAAGTGTATTATTGTCAGTATTATTTGATCGTATGGCTTTAGTTTTAGATGCATGACAGTGTAAGTTATAGCTCAGTCTCTGATGAGAACCCACAGCATCTCCTCATCACATGTCAGTTATTGTGCAGCGTTGAGAGTCTGGCACGCCTTCTTTCAAGTGAAGATGCTGAGCTTCCCTTTGTCTGTGCAACAGCTTCACATTCATCGTGTCTTCTTCTTCTTTTATGATGCGTATCATCACTGACTGTGCTGAGCGTCTGCATGTACACAACACATGAAAACAAAAATGTTCAATATGCAGTTTTATTCAAATGAAAACAGCGTGTGCAGCTGTGAACAGGCTCAGAGAAGCCACTGCCTGCTTCACCGTGATAATAAACATTTGTTTTTTTCCTGTAGCCTTAAAATAAGCCCTTTATATGTATTTTAGACAACCACATAATAAACTAACCAAGAAGAAGACGCATGTTTACATCCTTTATGGTGTGGGAAAGCAGTATAGGCATCCTGGAGGCAAACAGAGGAGGATTTATGACAGATTATTATGCTGGATGTTGCTGTGAGGTGGGCAGTGACAGGTTAACCACTGTCAGCTGATCAGCATACACGCCCCACACTCAAGTGTTTGCACTCCATGTTTATTGTTATTCGTAAATTGTTATTTAGGTGCATGGATAATCACACACTTTGTTGTGAAGCTAAACCTTTCAAATATTACATAAGCTCAACTATAATAACCACTGTTCAATATACTCAAGTTCAGAAATTGAACAAAAGAAAGTAAAGAAACAATAAATATATATATATATATATGTATATATATATATATATATATATATATCTATATCTATATCTATATCTATATCTCAGCTGATCCACTGATTTGTCTCTGCACTGGTGAAGCGGTGCGTGTCACTCAGGTCCTTCCAGTCGTTGCCATGGTCACATAATAGTTGACAAAGGTGCAGCATCATGAGCTCCACGCTGGCGACCATGTGCTCCCACACTCTCACGGTGTCGAGGCGACAGCAACGATCACTTCTGCTGTTAACATCGTATGACGCTCACACATTAAACTGTGTCTCCTGTGAGCTCATATGGCCAAATGTGGCTCCTCCCTCCTGTGATGTCATGTCCGATTGTACAGATGTGGTCAATGTCGGTCATTACATTTCCATACACCATTTAGTTGAGCTATGGTTTGAGTATGAGGCCGTTTTGGGTTTAGCTTGCAGCCAGTTGTAAGTGCTACATCCATGAATGTAAAATATTCACTTCTTTGAGTCGAGGGGGCATAAAATCAGTTTTCCTGTCCGTCCAAAAACATTCTACCAGCTTGAGTTTTGCCGTTTTTTGGTCACTGATTTTGTTCTACTGTGTGTCCTCGCTCCTGCTTTTATTTCCGGGTTGAAATCCTGGGGTGAGAACTGGTGCTGCATGTGCAGAGAAGTGTAAAAGACAAAGTGAGACTGCTGTGGGTCAGAGAACGTGGTCTCTAATGCAGTGCTAATGAGGGCGGAGGGTGAGGGCCAATCCATTCATCTGTCCATTATTTACCCAATTAATCAATATGTGGTTTGGTCCATAAAATTTAAGCAGCTGAGAAATCACACAGCTTATTTTAATTATTATAATAAACCTAACCCTAACCTTAACCCACAGGGAGTGTTCAGACCTGTTCCTGTAACATCTGCAAACAGACCACATCACTCACGTCTGAATGTAGTTCTATGGCACCTTTCCCATTATACAGTTGCAGCACGGCTCGACTTGACTCTACTTGTTTTATTTTGCTTTTCCATCAGTGACAGGACCTGGGACCTGGTACCTGCTGCTGTTTTTGTACCTGCTCTGTTGAGGTTCAGCTGAGCCGATACTAAAATGTGACGTCGACACAAGAATCAAAGCGAACAATACTGAAGTGTAGATCAGTTAAAAAGACTTCAAAATCCTGAAAACATGCGTTAATCTCCAACATTTCGCAAAGGACAGTTCTAAAATCTCCAGTCTGGTGTAACGAGGGTCTTCCTGTTCTCCCCGTGTGTGCGTGGGTCTCCGGTTTCATCCCACAGTCCAAAAACATGCAATATGGGGATGAGGTGAATTGGACACTCTAAATTGACCGTGAGTGTGAGAGTGGACGGTTGTTTGTCCCTGTGATGGACTGGTGGCGTCCTCATGTCGAGGATGAGTCTGGTGTATTTAGGGACAGCACTGCTGGAAGCCGGCGATGGTGAGTGGACTCACAACCCAGTCCGCCGTGTTTCAGTGCAGTGACCGTGTCTGACGGACACAGTCTGAGTGTGTGCTCCGGTCATGCAGGAAGCACTGAAGTCTGACTCTAATGATTCAGTTACTGCTGTGATCGTCACTCGTTTGTGTGTTTGTGTTGCATATAAATCAACATCATGGCGGCACGGCCCACATTGAGAAGGTTCTATGAAGTCATGGAAAGAGACGCGTCAAACCGAGTAGAGCCGAGCCGAGCCGAGCCGTGCTAGAAGTGTATGATGGAAGGCGGCGTTAGTTAGCAGCATGAACATCCTCTGCAGTCTTGGGAGGTTTGGATGTGTAGAGGTTGTGATGACACCGAGGATGATCCCTCTGCACATGTATGTAGCCCCTGAGGCGTTTGTGCATGTGGGTCATATCTGATGTGAATCATGGGTTAGAGACCACAGGTCAGGCTGAGGAGACAGCGGTCATGTGAAGCAGCAGTTAGCAGCACAGCTGGAGGAGGATTCTGATCCTTCTCCTTCATCTTTGACTTCTCTCCACTAAAAGTTACTTACTAACCACTCGGTCTATAAATAATAACTGACATATACAGTTATAGTGTGACTCGTACCTTCATTCATCTGCACACTATCACGTTCCACCAATGATTATGACTCATCATTTGCACAGGTGAACACAAAAGACAAACATTAATAATCTACAAGGATTACTCTGCACTAGAGAAAGCACTCCAAGAGCAGAAACCTTTACCACGGTTAACGACTGTTCCTGGATCTGTCTCTGGATCACCACCAACACCTAATATGTTCCTTCTCCTCTCCTCTCAAACAAACATCCCAGAAAGTGTCATCAAGCTCCATTGCAAAGATTTAGACTTGTGTAAAACACCGGTGGGAGAAAAGCAAAGTGATGGCAGCAGAAACATCATCTCTGCATCAGAGTGTTCCAGGGTCAGCGTGTGTCTGTGTGTCAGCGTCAGGGAACTGGATCCTGCAGCGATGTCACAACGTCATTGTAGAGATTCATTTCATCTACAAACATGTTGCTGACAAATCATAAAAAAAACATTAAAAACAAAATAGCTGTCACTGTAACCTGTTCATAAAGTACACACACACACACGTACAGTATGTATACACACAGGAATACAGCAGAATCAGCATGTGTGTGTGTGTGTGTGTGTGTGTGTGTGAGTGCCAGTGAGCTGCTGGATCGTCTCCATTTCTCCGCTGCGCCGATGCTGCCAACTGTGTCCACAGGAGGGCGACATGTCGCCACCAAATCTAATAAAGAAAGTAATGAAGTTAATGAAGAGGGTTAAGTGTCAGGCCATTCTGAAGATAAGTGGACAAGCGTACATGATGGGATGTCTTCACTCTGAGGGGAGAGGGAGAGACAGGAAAGGAGACGTTTTTCTCTCACTTCAAAATAAAAGAACTTCCTGTTTTACACACACAGGATCTTCAGTACCTCACAACATAATAATAAAAAAGACTCAGAATGAAACTAAAGTAATGATGAAAACAATGCACTGCTTTTAAAATGAGTGACTTGTCATCTATCGCCATGGTCTGCTCGCGGTCAGTATTGTTAGTGTCGTCCAGCTCAGCCTCTGATGACATCACAGCATTTATGTCAAATCTGTGAATGAGGAAAAAAGAAAGACCTTAGATCATATTTATTAAACTCTACCTAAGTTTATATCAAGTCAGTTATTTGATGTGTGTGTGTGTATAACTGCTCGCAAACAAATGATTAATCGATTAGTTTCTGATTACTAAATTAATCAGCAATTAACTTGACAATCCGTTGATCATTTGAGAGTTTAATGTAGAGAATAAAGTTTTATGATCTTTTATTTTGAATGGGGACGTTTTCTGGAGTTGAGAAGCTGTGAAGTCCTTACAGTTACTGTCTGCATCACTAACCCATGTTAGTGTACGTTCAGGGAATCCTTTAAAAAGCTCTTGCCCTTCGTTTCCATCCTAACCTCATTTGTGTGCATCAGTGTAGCGTGACATGAACAACACATTTTCCTCCTTCTTGTTGCCGTGGCTCTTGTTCTCTTGTTCTCTTCGTCCTCCACATGAAGTGACGGTGTTTTCTCTCGTCTTCTCGTGTCTCAGGTGCTGGACGGTCTGTTGGCTCAGTGTGGAACTGTGGAGAACTGTGAACAAGGTAAACGCCACCGAGTCTCTCCTGCTCTCAACACGTCTGATGACGTCTGATCCACATCCTCATTCTCTACATTACAAAAAAGTGCAGCACAGTGTGATATTCCATGGCTACCAGAGCAGCAACATGTGGCAGTTTGCTGCCCCCGTGTGGCTGCAGACACTAACTGCTATATTCACACCTAAAGTTGATTTCTCACATTATTCATTCACATTAAGTTATGGAATAAGATGCTGCACTTTTCAAATGTACTGTTATATGTTGAAATATTACACAACAGTTCAAGGATCCATAACAGGTATAGATATTGTTATTATAATAATAATAACAATTGCAGATGTAATCTATTCATAATTAGTTAAAAGGTGGTGGGATACGAAGCTGAATTCTTAATTTTCATTATCATCAAAGTTATACAGTATGATGAGGATGTGGTTAACTCCCATAATGCTTTGCCTGAATGCTTATAAAAGCAGATTTAATGGTGTTTCCACGTTTGTCACATCTTCCACATCTCTCATTGGACCGTATGCAAAATGTAATATTAGGTAAATGAAGTCATCCTTCCACAGCAGTCAGCTTTATCATGTAGTTATAATAACTTTAAACAAAGTTACCAAAGCTGTTCCTAAAGGTTTTTACTAAGTGAAACCTAATCAGTGAAGGCTTTGTTTCTTGTCTTTTTGTTAAATCCATTTTGAAACCAACACGTGCGTCTTTCTGTCTGTCTGTGTGTCTTCTTTCTTTCTTTCTTTCGTTCTTTCTTTCTTTCTTTCCTTTCTGTCTTTCTTTCTTTCTTTCTTTCTTTCTGTCTTTCTGTCTTTCTTTCCTTCTTTCTTTCCTTCTTTCATTCTTTCTTTCCTTTCTTTCTTTCTTTCTTTCTTTCGTTCTTTCTTTCTTTCTTTCCTTTCTGTCTTTCTTTCTTTCTTTCTTTCTGTCTTTCTGTCTTTCTTTCCTTCTTTCTTTCCTTCTTTCATTCTTTCTTTCCTTTCTTTCTTTCTTTCTTTCTTTCGTTCTTTCTTTCTTTCTTTCCTTTCTGTCTTTCTTTCTTTCTTTCTTTCTTTCTGTCTTTCTGTCTTTCTTTCCTTCTTTCTTTCCTTCTTTCTTTCCTTCTTTCATTCTTTCTTTCCTTTCTTTCTTTCTTTCCTTTCTTTCCTTTCTTTCCTTTCTTTCAGTGAATACAGACAGTGAAACGGCAGTGGTTAATGTCACATACGCATCCAAGGAGCACGCCAGGCAGTAAGTTCTTCATCCTTATTCAACATGATGTCTCTATTACTTCTATTACATGTATGTTTGTCATAATAAAGTAAACCCATGTAGAAATATGATTTCTTCCTGCGTGCATATTTTACATTAGTTAGTTTTTTTAATCTTTGACCAAAGACCCAAATATAAAAGTACAGAAAACTATAATTGATGTGATTTCCTATTGAGAATCATCACTAAAACAACAAGTTGTGAGTTCTCTGCCTCATTACTGACATCTAGTGGACATTTATAGGAACTACAATGTAAAACTTGCACTGTGCTCTGAAAAAAGATTCAGTGAGTCTTAAATTATACTAAAAGTATTGTTGTTTAATAGCAATGCATCAAATATCATATTTCTATTCACAGTTAGAAGTTCAAATGAAGAAAATGCCTTTGGATTGTACTTGTGTACAATTTTATACTGATTTAAGTAAAATGTATATTTACATATAAAAAATGTGTCAGCCTGTAGAGCAGTGGGAAGGACTTGGGCTTGTAACCAGAGGGTGCCGATGCTAGAACATTGTGGGCTCTTTCACCAGCTTCCTGTAATGTAACGTTGTGACTGCTGTGTGTCTCCTCAGAGCCATCCAGAAGCTGAACGGGCACCAGTTTGAGAACAATGCCAGCGTCCTGCACGTCTCCTACATACCTGATGAGAACTCTGAGCTGGAGGGCGACCAGCGGGGGCCCGACAACGGCCGGCGCTCTGGTTATGGGCCCCGCAGTCCTCGCGGCGGCCCCCCAGGCTCGGGGATGCCCTCCAAACCTCCACACAACGACATCCCCCTGAGGCTGCTGGTGCCCACGCAGTACGTCGGGGCCATCATCGGCAAAGAGGGCGCCACCATTCGCAACATCACCAAGCAGACACAGAGCAAGTGAGTGGAGGTCACCTGTGATTGTGCTTGTTTTTATGTAAGAATAAGAATTGAACCAAAATAACTACGGATAACACACAGTGTAAACATCTCAAACACTCTGGGCCGTACTGTACTGTACCATGATGGAAACACAGCATCAGTTACCTCTGATGGTTATGGTTCATGTAGGGAAGTGAGCTGTGGTTACAAAAGCATCATCTGCTGTGCTTAAGCTGTCCAAGTCAATGAAAACACGCATCCAAGAAGCAGCATGTGTGAGGAGTGTCTGTACAGTACATGTATACTAGGGCTTGAATTTGAATTTTGTGTTTTCAAGTTTAAATGTACTTTACACAAGAGAAACTGTGTTTAAAGTTTAAAGAAATCCATTAATACCTTTCAAATCACAAAATAACTCTCAGTAACAAGGCGATCAGAGATGGCTGACTTCAGCGTCAAAATTCTAAAACGGTTATTCTAAATTGTAACAAGCCTCTTTCGGCCTCTGTTGCTCATATTGCAAGCAAGTGCGGAAACACACACAGACACACACACAGACACACACAGACACACACAGACACACACAGACACACACACAGACACACACAGACACACACAGACAGTAATAATTAGCTTGGTTTTAAAGGTGAATCTGACAGAGGTAAAGATGTTTTGCAGTAAAGAAATTGGAAATGAAAAAGTCATCAATGACACAATCACACTCTCTGTCTCTCGCCGCTGCAGGATCGACGTGCACCGCAAAGAGAACGCCGGTGCTGCAGAGAAGCCGATCAGCATCCACTCCACCCCCGAGGGCTGCTCCTCTGCCTGCCGCATGATCCTGGAAATCATGCACCAGGAGGCCAAAGACATCAAGACGTAGGTTTGAAAGAAGCGTGTCGCAGGATCCTGGACTCTTTGGTTTGTTTGGACCTGTGTTAGTGAAGTCCTGAGTCCTGATGTGCTTTTGTGTTCACTTACAGTATTGAAGAGATTCTGCTGAAGATTCTTGCTCACAACAACTTAGTCGGACGCCTGATTGGAAAAGAGGGACGCAACCTGAAGAAAATCGAGCAGGACACAAACACCAAGATCACCATCTCCTCGTAAGACCAGTACACACACACACACACACACACACCCCCACACACACACACACACACACACCTGCTTCACCTGTGATTTGTGATGAAAAATACTGAGCGCTGTCCCAGGCATGGCTCTCTACTGTACCCGCTAACAGAAATGAGCATGTTGACTGAATGGGTCTTTGGGACTTTGGGGCAGTGAGTGCATCAGTAACCGCCTCCTCTGCACAGTCTGCAGGATCTGACTCTGTACAACCCGGAGAGAACCATCACAGTGAAGGGCTCACTCGAAGCCTCCTCCCAGGCCGAGATGGAGATCATGAAGAAGCTCAGAGAGGCGTACGAGAACGACATCGCTGCTATGAATGTAAGTCTGAACAACCTCGCTGATGACCTGTGTCCACTTTAAAGGATCACTTTCACTCTTTCCACTGGCTCTACTCGCCTCGACATGGCACGACACGGCACGACACGGTTCAGGTTGTTTTTATGAAGTGTGGTTGTGTGAGGTGTTTGTGTTATTATTAACACTTTGACAACCGTGCTGCTAAGTGTGAACCAGCCTGGGACCCGGACACTTGTTTTCACTGACAACATACCAGCTGGGACAGACAGGAGACACATTTTAGAGGCAGAGTTGTATTTCTGTGCCGTGTGGCTGAGCTCAGCGTAGAGCTGCTGCTGCTCCACGTCGAGAGGAGCCATGCTGAGGTGGCTCAGGCACGTCAATCAGGGAGCAGAGTGGGCAGACTCAGGACTCGCTGGAGAGATTACATCTCTCAGCTGGCTTGGGAACACCAAGGGATCCTTCCAGAGGAGCGAGAGGAAGAGTCTGGGCTTGTCTTCTGAGACTGCTGCCCCTGTGACCCAGAGAAGCAGAAGACGACGTGATGAGATGAGAAGGAAAGGCTCACCGAGCAGTCATGTGCTTCAGTCTTTTGAGGCTTTGTTCTCACTTTTCCTTTTCCTGCTGGAAACTGAAGTTTGTTAACTGCCCACTCTCCACATGTCCTAGAGTAAATCAATCATTTTGACATCACGGCACACACGAGCGGTTTATTCAGATCCCTCAGTGACACAAACCTGTTAGAGGAGGCAGCAGTGGACCAGCAGGCGAGCTAACATCACTCTACAAACTTTAGTTTAAAGATGAACTTGTTCTCAACACTTCGTTGACTTCAGTGGGTTTAGATGTTCTTAGTTGAACCTTTTGCTAAGTGCCTTAAATGTCTTATTTGTGCCATGTTATCATTATACACCGCGACGTGACGTGACCCACGTTTGTGCGCTGTGATTCTTGTGCCTCTTCCTGTGCCGTGCCGTGCCGTGCCGTGCCGTGCCGTGCCGTGCTGAGTAGCACGAGTGGAAACACTCACACTGAGAGATTGTGTCCGGGTGCCAGGCTGGTTGGCACTTCAAAGAACCTGAACTATGTCTGTGATTTTCATTGATTTTCATTGATTTTCATTGATGTTTTTGTTGTTTATTTTCTTTTATACGTTTATGCAGCATGTAAATAAAGACCTGCGCTGTCTCGGTGTCTAACCTACATGATTCTTCACAGCAACAGACCCACCTGATCCCTGGACTCAACCTCGGAGCTCTGGGTCTCTTCCCCTCTTCCTCCAACATGCCCCTACCTCCGCCGGGAAATTCTGGATCCGGTGCCCCCTATGGCTTTGGGGTAAGAATACTTACTGTTCTGAAATTGTGTGACGTCAGAATTGAGTGGAAAACCCTTCACAAGTGAGACTCTGTGGATAGTTGGCAACAATCATATGAACGGCTCAATATGAAACCACGTCACGTGATCAGTGAGCAGGGTTCACCCTCTGAAGTCATGCTTTACACACAGACAGGTTTAGCACTTGAACGTTAACAGTGTCCAGACACTTTTGTCCTTTTCTACAACTGCTTTGATCTGAAAATGAACCAACAACTGTAACACAGGCTACATTGGATAGAGATGGAATAACGCTGTGCTGTTGTGTCTGTGTGTCCAGGCTCCAGAGCAGGAGACGGTTTACGTCTACATCCCAGCGCAGGCAGTGGGAGCCATCATTGGGAAGAAGGGACAGCACATCAAACAGCTGAGCCGCTTCGCCGGGGCCTCCATCAAGGTCTGTACGAGTTCCTGAGACCACATGTTCAGACAAGCAGGAGAACGTTTTCCACGTGTTGTCCACACAACTCACACAGCCACCAGAACATTTATTATTAGAACATTTCAGACAGAACGCACACACGTGTGTCACAGCACGTAATTGTGTAGTAAAATAAGAACTTCTTAAGACAATTTAGACCGGGCGCGTCCAAAGTCCGGATTGGCCCGTGCTCAGATTTTGTTTTACAATGTTTTATTTTTCCCGGGTTCACAAACAAACTTATATTATGATATCTGACTCCAGATATGAAAGAAAGGCATATTTTCTTTCACTTGTTTTCTCCTGCGTGGCTTAGATTTGGTTCCATTGTGACAAGGAAAATAGAATTATTATAAAACAGTTGCTGTTTGCTGTTGTCGCTTCATGTGCACCACATGCATCTTCTGCCTCGCCTGCTCAGCTGTGATGGAAGATGCTTTACCGTGTGCAGCGTGGGAATGTCGGTGCTACAATGAGTCGGTCGTTCTAACCGGGTTGAGATTGGTGCTCGTGTGTGATTACAGGAAACAGAGACAATGGAGCATGCTCTTCTTTTTCTGGTGGTCAATTCAATGAGGTCAACGGTTGTTTATTGAACTAACTGACCTGAGGCTTTCATTCTTCAATAAGAAGAAGAAGAATCATGAAGTGCTGTGTGAACCCGTTTGACAGTTATTTGAATGAAATATTGAAATGATATTTAAATATTACACATTGTAGCTTAAACCAGCAGTTACTGTGTAACTACATCAGGTTTATTTGATATTCCACAGAATCAGGCAGCATAAGCCAGGTTTGGTGGAGTCGTTTGACACAAGAGAAGAGTTGTAGTTTAACAATTAAAGTCTCGCATCAGGAGGTGAACATGCACAGAACTGTCTCTAAAATAATGAAGCCAGATACAACAGGGCTCCAAGCTGTCTCTAAGTTGTCATATTATTTAAAAATATAGTGGATACTAAACCTGGATGACAGGAAGCCTCTCTCCTTCCTCTTCTACGGGGTTAAATGTCCGCTTTCATCCGTGATGTTGCATGACTGCCCTCTTCTGGAGTAAGACATCTTCATATTCTTTCTTTCCTCTCATCTCCTGGACATTTCTCACCTGTTCTCTGTCCTCCCCTGCATTTAAATACAACATCACTTAAAAGTGCTTTTATGTGACGTTGTCCTTTTATGTGGTGACAAATGATGTTGCACTGTGTTCACAACAATAAAAAAATCAATTGAAAAAACAACACGGCATCCAGCACACAGCCAGAGTACAGCCTGGAGCCCTTTAAAGAAAGAAACACAGTCCTGAACCCTAACCCTGAATGGAGATTATTAAATCCAATTCAAAGTATGGAGTATGGGACCCACAAGGTGAGAATCTAGCATCCACTTACTGTAATTAGTCTGATTTCTTACATTAATTAGTCAGATTTACAGATGTTTATCACACTGCATCTATGACAGTCTCACGTGAGTTTGTCATTAATGGACCCTGAATATCTGGATTTCTTCTGGAGCAGACAGGCAGACAGGCAGAAAGACAGACAGACAGACAGACGGACAGATATTATTTTTCATAAATGTTTAGAAAACCCCCAGAAGAATTGCAAATGTCAGTACATTTCTCCACCCTTGTATTTCTTGGTCCGCTCTCCTTCTAGTTAGTCGTGTCTCATTTGTGAGTAGTGATGTTCAATCCTTCCTTCTCATCATCTCTTGCCAGCACGTTTCATAAATACACGAAACAACATCACATCCATGCGTTTGTCTGCAGATTTTTTATGATCCATCCTCTTCCTAGTACTGCGAATACTGTCAGAATGTACATATACATGTACAGGTGTTCACCAGTCATTTTTGTCAAGTCTGGAAAATAACATCTGCTCTGTCCCCACACACAATCACAGCAACAATCTGACACGTTATCACAAACGAGAACATTTAGAATTTAAATTTACATTTAAAATTTAGTTTGAATGTTTTCTTTATTATATGAAGCAAATCAATTACAATATTTTTATATTATATATATATATATATATCATCTATATTACAAGACCAGCACCAGTGAATAATGGAGAATGGCGCTGCAAAAATATACAGATGTGATAGAACGCTAGATCCAGCCCATAGTTGTCTTTCTGTCTCCCCTCCCCTCTCCTTCCCTCACCCGCTCCGGGCATATACAGTAGCTTCCTCCTCCTTCCTTGCCGTCTCCCCTCTGATCCTGCCCGTGCAAAGATACAACACAAACCCCCCCCAAAACTGGTCCCTCCCACATTGACCGTACCACCCAGCAAAGCAGCAGCAGTCTGCAAACACTGATCCACAACAGGCCGCGCACGGCAACGACACCAGGCGGGACGTGTCCAGAGGCCCTGAGGCAAGGCAGCATAGCAACCAACTCAAATACCCAACCTTTAACCACACCAGTGCAAACAATAAGAGAGCGTTCACAACACTTCAAACCTGACCCGCGACGTCCACACGACCTGGTTCAAGAGGTGACATCAGCCGCTGAGGCCTTTCATCTGAGTCAGCAGAAGCCTTTCATGGACGAGGTGGTAGTAATGCAACATTACTGTATGCTCGTTTGGATTCTCAATGGCGAGAGCGGCGCCTGGCAGCAAACCCTTTTCACAACAATGAGCCAATGCAATGAATGGGCAAAAGGTTAGCAGCAACTGAGCGGCAACTGAGCGGCAACTGAGCGGCAACTGAGCGCTCGGCACACTGTCGTCCTTTGACCTCTCTACAGAGACCATGAAGGAACTGCATCAGGCCTCGTCCAGTTAGTTATGTCTGTCGTTACAAAGCATCTGAAAGCCGCGGCTGCAGAGATTAACATGAAGCTGCTGCTGCAGCCGCACTGAATTAATGACCTTTTCAAAACTCTGAGAACTGATCCAGTAGATGGATTTGATTTGTTTCCACCAGAACCACTGCAGCTTTAGAGTCTCCCTCATCTCTCACTTTATATTGTCCAGTCTTTGTCATCGTGTCCCAGAACATAGTCTTTCTCTCACACAGTTCACCCTCCTCCTCCTCCTCCTCCTCCTCTTCCTCTTCCTCTTCTCTCTTTCTCAAAGTTTTTTAGTCTACTGAGATAAATTATCCCCTTTTATTAGCCTTTTATAAAACAAACACTTTTACTGGACATAACTGAGTGTCACACAGTTTTCCTGTAGCGATGGCCGCTGCCGGTCGTTCTGATCTCCTGGACTCATTGTAAAAGTTTAGTAATAACGATTCATTTACTGTTTTAGATTTAACATAAAGCCTTGACTGAACAATCCTGGAATTCTCCTTTAACCAAGAACACAATCAAAATAGACAAAACTGTGATAAACAGTAGGTGGCGTCACATTCACCTTTTATCGACGCTCCAGCTTTTTAAAAACCTTTTCAAATTTTCTGTTTCCATTCAGGGTTTTTTTTTAATGCAAATCCAAAGTAACATAAACATTGTGAGTGAGAGCATGGACGTCAGTGGGGACACGAGGAAAAAGTAACTTTAGCCACTTAAAGTCCCTGAAAAATCTCACTTGTGACTCCATCACCCCACAGGAAACACACACAGACATGCACGCTTAGTGTGGGTCTGACGGTGAGAGACAGCAGCTCACTCCACTCTTAGCCACGTCATGTGACACGTCATGTGACTGTGAATCACAGCCATACTGAATGAAGTATTGATATTATTTGATATGATGTGAATATTCCACACGATTGCATAAACCCACAGCATGTACAGGATGGGTGGGCGGGGTTTGATAGTGTCTGATGGCCCTTGTCAGAGGTCCCGCCCTCTTCTTTGAGCCATTATATTTGTGTGACTGAAACTGGAGCCTCATGTTATGTTTTTTTTCCCCTCTCTCTCTTTAAAGCTAAACCCCAGAAATTTGTGTTGTGTCAGCTGCCATCACAATGGGAAGTCCTGCCTGTGCACCGTGGTCCAAAGCCTCTCTCACATCCCAACAGTATCGCAGTTTATACAAACAATGGGCCCAACAGTAACCTCATCTATAAAGGTTACATCTGTCCGTCTGTTAACGCACAGGTGCCCTTCTCCACGCTCATGCCACCAATAGAGAAGCCAATAAAAGAGCAGTCTTACGAACAAAAGGTTCAACAGCTGGTGGAGAAATTCAAAACTAACGAGGCTGCGGCACAAACTCTGGCAAGAAACTTTGTCCATCAAAATCAACTTAACAGTAAAGACGTGGCTGAGGCTTTGGCAAGAAACATCTCAGAGCATCCAGGTCAGCTGAGCAGTAACAGACAACCTCAGGCCAGAGAGATCTCAGTGAGCAGCAGCAGCAGAGCGGCCCAAGCTCCGGCTGTAAACGCCGCAGAGCATCCGGGTCAGCTGAACAGTCACAGAGCCGCAGGAAACATTCCAGAGCATCCCAGCGTCCTGAACAGTGACGCGGCGACAAGAAGCGCCTCGGAGCATCCGGGTCAACCCCACAGTAACACAACTGTAGACTCTGCAGCGAGTGACCCGTCAGCACAGGAGGACGACACAGAGACAGGCGCCATGTCAGGCCCTGAAGGCGATGCATCCACCAGTAGAAAAAAGTCCAATTATCCACTTCCTTATGATATCATTGACGAAGGAGAGAGTTTCCTCCTGGGATCAGACCCTTGGAAAAACACAGAGGATGAGGACATGGTAGACATGTTTTTCATATAAGACACATCTATTCTCACTTTGACACATGAGGGAGGAGGGTTGATAAGAATCCAGACAACCAGATAAAAGCACAAAAGAAGACGTGCAGACGTGCCTTTTTAAAAGACTCATTCAAGTTTTATCTTCCTGCCAAAGCATAGCTACTAGAAAACAAGAATAGAATAGAATAGAAATATATATATAATAGAAAAGAGGTATTTATTGTTGTTGGGCCTTTGGTTCACAGAACTCAGGATCCTTCATCTTTCAAACTCTGGTGAAACCACCTCAGTGGTCACTGTTTGACCTGTGACCTTCTCCAGAGCCTGGTTAGGTCGAGTCAGCTGTCTGTAAGGAGGAAACCAAGCACCAAACCAAGGACACTTCTTTCCCCCTCACAGGGCCGAGCATAGCAGAGCTGTTTCACCTCTTACTCCGTGTGTTATTACGACCACTTGTTAGTGAACCTTACGTTAGAGATGTCCACGCCCCCGAGCACACTTAGACACATTTATCTTACATGTCGTGGCCAAACAGAGGAAACACAGCAGCCATGTGGTCAAGACACCGTCTTTGATTCTGCCGTCTTGTTGGATTTGTCACCATTTGTCTCACAGACACACATTCTCTCGCAGATATCCGTGTATAGTAACATTCATAGATACTGTTGTTATATACTTTGATGTCCCTTCAATAAATGTTTCATAAATGTATAGATGCGTCTGATTAATGGTGAACATTTAACCATTGATGTGCCACTGTGGCTTATCAATTATTCAGTGGATTCTTAATTATAATCCAAATGTATAACTATATTAATGAGACTTAATCAGTGTATTGGCTCTTTTATTATAATCAATTTTATTGAAGTTCATCCATCGTGGGACTTATGTTATTAGCAATATTATTAAAATGAAGATTATAGAAATGCACATAATATTATTGGTGCCTCACCTGATCCACGGCACTGTCCCAACACCGTGAAATGACTTTTTTATTTTTTATTCCTTGTTATTTTCACGTCTTATGTTAAATTCTCGACCAGTGAACTGTGCAACGGTTGACAGGCGACTCACTGAGGGCACCAGTGTGTGCAGAGACGAGACCACCCTCACCTCCCTTTGATCTGTATGCGGGTTACCATGGCAACATGGACACATTTGAATGTTCTTTGTTAAAAGAACATTCAAATGTGTCCACGTTGCCATGCCTGTCGAAGGCATCGCTTGACAGGCTTCAAACTAAGATGCAGGTGACGTGATGTGGTGGCCTCAGGTGACGTGACGTGGTGACTTCAGGTGACGTGACGTGGTGATCTCAGGTGACGTGATGTGGTGACCTCAGGTGACGTGACGTGACGTGGCCTCCGGTGACGTGACGTGGTAGCCGCAGGTGACGTGATGTGACGTGGCCTCAGGTGACGTGATGTGTTGACCTCAGGTGATGTGGTGGCCTCAGGTGACGTGATGTGGTGGCCTCAGGTGACGTGATGTGTTGACCTCAGGTGATGTGGTGGCCTCAGGTGACGTGATGTGGTGGCCTCAGGTGACGTGATGTGGTGACCTGAGGTGACGTGATGTGGTGACCTCAGTTGACGCGGTGGCCTCAGGTGATGTGACGCGGTGACCTCAGTTGACGTGATGTGGTGACCTCAGTTGACGCGGTGGCCTCAGGTGATGTGACGTGGCCTCAGGTGACGTGACGTGGTAACCTCAGGTGACGCGGTGGCTCAGGTGACGTGGCCTCAGGTGACGTGACGTGGAACCTCGGGTGACGCGGTGGCCTCAGGTGATGTGACGTGACGTGGCCTCCGGTGACGTGGTAGCCGCAGGTGACGTGATGTGACGTGGCCTCAGGTGACGTGATGTGGTGGCCTCAGGTGACGTGATGTGGTGACCTCAGGTGACGTGATGTGGTGACCTCAGTTGACGCGGTGGCCTCAGGTGATGTGACGCGGTGACCTCAGTTGACGTGATGTGGTGACCTCAGTTGACGTGATGTGGTGACCTCAGTTGACGTGATGTGGTGACCTCAGGTGACGTGACGTGACGTGGCCTCCGGTGACGTGGTAGCCGCAGGTGACGTGATGTGTTGACCTCAGGTGATGTGGTGGCCTCAGGTGACGTGATGTGGTGACCTCAGGTGACGTGATGTGGTGACCTCAGGTGACGTGATGTGGTGACCTCAGTTGACGCGGTGGCCTCAGGTGATGTGACGCGGGGACCTCAGTTGACGTGATGTGGTGACCTCAGTTGACGTGATGTGGTGACCTCAGGTGACGTGATGTGGTGACCTCAGTTGACGCGGTGGCCTCAGGTGATGTGACGCGGTGACCTCAGTTGACGTGATGTGGTGACCTCAGTTGACGTGATGTGGTGACCTCAGGTGACGTGATGTGGTGACCTCAGTTGACGCGGTGGCCTCAGGTGATGTGACGCGGTGACCTCAGTTGACGTGATGTGGTGACCTCAGTTGACGCGGTGGCCTCAGGTGATGTGACGTGGCCTCAGGTGACGTGACGTGGTAACCTCAGGTGACGCGGTGGCTCAGGTGACGTGGCCTCAGGTGACGTGCGTGGAACCTCAGGTGACGCGGTGGCCTCAGGTGATGTGACGTGGCCTCAGGTGTCGTGACGTGGCCTCAGGTGAGGTCACTGCCCCACTAGTCTTTCAGATTACTGGGTTAATTCCTTAACCCAAACATCTCGTACAACATTTGTTTCACCTCCCCGTGTTTCAGAGACCCTGGGCATGGTTCCTTAACCTAAGGATAATCTATAACATTGAGTGTATAGTTTCTTCTTTTTCTATGGGGTCTTCTGGTTTCTCAACAGTGGTTAAAGTTCCTTAGGCAAAGTACAACGTTCCTCAAAGCCCTTTAAAGTTCCATCAATGCAGCTAAATTCAAGTTGGTCTTCTTCTTCCAATAGGTTCCACCAGACTTATACACTTACGTGCAATTCTGCCCTCCATAGGTCAAAGTTCCAAATCACATTTTGAAGTCTAAAATCCTAGGATTATAACCTAGGATTTATAGATGAAAAAAAAACAAAACAAATGAAGATCTTCAAAGACATTAAAGCACTGTGTAGTTAATCGTCTCAGCTATTCCCACGCATGAAACGATTTAGAATAAACAAACTTGTTTTTATGCATGTGTGATACTTCAGACAAACAGAGTGCACACAGTAGAAAGATGCACAGATCTGATGCATCCTCAGGGTGGAGAGAGACAGTCAGCTGACGTTTATTCACACACGCCGACACGGTGTCAGCACAAGATCCAGGACTACCCACAATTCCCTCTCTGTTAGGTGATAGTGGACGTCCACAGGACTTAATGCACAGGACATCTTCCAGCATCATGAGTGATGTGTCTCTCTCCTCTTCTCCCTCAGATTGCTCCAGCTGAAGCTCCAGATGCCAAACAGAGGATGGTGATTTTGACCGGTCCCCCTGAGGCTCAGTTTAAGGTAAACATCGACGAGACGACACCAGCTCAACGGGCCGTCTCATCCGAGTCAATCATAAAACTGTTAACCTGTTTATCTCTGGCCCTCAGGCTCAGGGCAGAATCTACGGCAAACTCAAGGAGGAGAACTTCTTTGGGCCAAAGGAGGAGGTCAAACTGGAGACTCACATCAAGATGGCCGCTGCCGCTGCAGGAAGGGTCATTGGAAAAGGAGGCAAGACTGTAAGTTGTGTTGCTGCCACAGCAGCAGCTCTCAAACGACTGTCATCGTCATGACGATAAAACTGACATCACTCAGCATCCTGAAATGACCAAAGCGTGTGTGTGTGTGTGTGTGTGTGTGTGTGTGCAGGTGAACGATCTGCAGAACCTGACAGCAGCTGAGGTGGTCGTCCCCAGAGAACAGACGCCTGATGAAAACGACCAAGTCATCGTCAAGATCATTGGACATTTCTACGCCAGCCAGGTTCTCTCTCCACTCTCTTTGTTCTCTTTAGCACGCGTGAGCGTCTTTTCCTTTGTGGATAAAATCACTCTTTTGTCTCATATTTCTACGATTGCCAAAAACATATAAACATGTTCATATCCTTTTGAAAAAGTTGCAAATGCTTAACATGTGCATGGTTCTATTTGTTTTAAAGGGGACATATTATGCAAAATCAACTTTTTAATCATTTTAATACTTATATTTGGGACTCTGGAGGCCCTACCAGACGCCAAAGTGTGGAAAAAGAATACTCAGTCATGTTTTCGTGGTCCCCCTTAGTGTAAGTATAGGAGATAAAACACTCGATGTTGAATTCCCTGCGTGTTATGACGGCAGCATGAGCATTTCACCGCAAATGTTACCACCCACCAGTAAGTTTACTTCCAGAGCTCCACCTTAGCTCCACCTTAGCTCCACCTTAGCTCCACCATGTCCCTATAAAATGCGAGAGTGCAGGCGAGGGAGGAAGACATTACATTACATTACATTACATTACATGTCATTTAGCAGACGCTTTTATCCAAAGCGACTTACAATAAGTGCATTTAAACATTTGGGTAAAAATAAGAGCTAGAAGTAAGTAAGAGCTTCAAGTAAACCAAACTATGAAGTGCTAGTCGTAAGTGCGATGTATAGGTTTTATAGGAAGAGCGGTATTATGTCAACGTGGAGGGACAAGTGTGCTGTTGGTGGCTGCACAGTGGAGCACAGTGTTTTACACAAACTTCCAGCCTCAGAGGATTTTATATATGAAGCTAATGTGCTGGATAAAGTCAGCAAACGTGTGTTTGTGTGTTCGCACCACTTCACATCAGACTGCGGCCAGCGGTCGCCGTATTTAGTCAGCGACCGTATTTCACCGACGTACAAACACACACATGTTTAAGAAAAGGTCAAATAGAGGTCATAACTGACCATTCTGACACGTCCTAATTAAACATATGTGTTCAGTACGTCCTCCATGACCGGAGCACAGACTCAGTCTGATACAGTCACATACAGCAGCAGTTTATGCAGCGATCAGCGGTGCTGTCCCTAAGTGTTTTTAACTGATTTACAGTTGGTCAGTGTTCGGCTTGATCCTTGTGTCGGACGTCTCTTCCTCTAACGACACTCTCGCTGTTTTCCGCGCACGCTGCCATGTTGATATTGTCAGATAACTAGTGGAGGGAGGGGGAGAGGAATGGAGCGGAGGGAACAGGAGCTGAGCGAGTGAGCGCAGTAACAAGGACAAATCAGAAACCCCCTGGAAGAAGTGGGCGTGTGTTTGCCTGTGTCTCATTTGCATATAAAGGGACCATGCACAAAACAGAGCGTTCTGAAAGAGGCGGGTTTAGCAGGGTTATTGAACTGCTACGGTGCTTCATCCTTATGGTATAACTTGGAGAAATAGGGTATAATATGTCCCCTTTAAAATAAGGGTTAGCATCTGGACTCCATGATCTCTTCCAACATATTGAACTACCTAGAACACTCACAGTGCTGCTGTAAAAGTCAAACTAGGTCCAGTGTGTAAGAACTAGTGACACCTAATGGTAAGGCTACAGATTGCCACACATGGAGAATGGCTATTGCAGGAAACTGTGATACCTTTATGTACCAGAAAGGATAGAAACGCTCTTCTACAGTCATCTCCTCTTTGACTCTCTTGTGGTCTTTGTCAGGTTAGAGATGTTCTCCAACATTTATTTCGTAAGCTTCAAACACAACATGCTTTCTCCACTAAACAAGGCCCTTGAAGAGCACATGAAAGGATTATTCTAACAATAACCACATGATTTTTAAGGGTTTATACAATAATGCAAACAGACTTACAGGTCGTACAATAAAACATCCTTAAATGCCACAAATTGGACCTTTTAAATGAATAAATGCAGCTTTAATGTCTCTGTTTTCTTACTCACCAACCCTTTATGTGTCGTTCAGCTGGCTCAGAGGAAGATCCGGGACATCCTGAACCAGGTTAAAATGCAACAGAAAGGTGGGATGGGCGTGAACCCCAGCCCTAATCCGCAGGGCTTCACAGAGATGGACAGTCCCACGCAGGGGCTGACCCAGAACCACACGCCACGCAGGAAGTGAGGGTCCCCACATCCTCCTCGAACGCCGCGGGGCACCCCTGCCTGACTGACTGACAGACAAAAGACGTGCATGGACGGATAGACGGACGGACGGATACACAGGAGAGCGACATACGGACCCGATAGCGCGATAGACAGGGAGAGATATAAAGAGGGAGGGAGTACGCCCGATAACCAGTGAGAGATAGGTGTTTGAGAGAGATGAGATTAATAAAATCAAAAGATGAAACGAATAAAAAAGAGGATTACGATTAAAAGAGTCCAGAGACCAGATGCCAGGCCAGAAGAGACACTGATTGAGGATGGATGGATAAAGGAGAAGAGGGATGGAGAGAGGGACAGGTGATGTCCTCCTAGTGTGCCTTAGCAGGGCCGTAGCCAGCTCATCCTCGGGCCCTGCATTACATGTAAACAACATGGCAACATTAGTCAGATGGCTGGCTACACCAGGCACCATGCTAGCAGGGGCCCATTTGCCCCTCTGTCGCCCTCTGCTGACCTCTCCAGCCATCTGCAGTCAGTCTTATATTTTAGGGGTGGTTTTTAAAAACAAACAAACATAGAGATATATGTATAGAAATGTTTTATTCAGAGCTATTATTGATAATATGCAGTCAGGCAGAGCCGGGAGAGGGAGCAGGGAATCTGCTGCAGCGGCACAGAGGGTCAGGTCACAGCTCTGGCACTAAGCCACACCCACTCCTACCCTCTGAGCCAATGAGAGTCTAGAAGAGGGGCCGTAGATGTTAACACTGCTCTTTAAAAACCTTTCTGAATAGCAGAGAGATTAGAAAAAAAAGAGAGGAAGAAGAAGAAGAAGAAGATATGAGGTTGTAAATATAATCTTCATGTAAAAAAAAAAAAATGCTGCGTCTGGCCGCCTTGCCTTTCTTTTAATGGGGCTTTCTGTACATTTCCCAGGCCCTTGTCTATGACATGTAGCACAATGTAGTCTACAACAAGGCCGGGGGCTGGGAGGCACTGAGCCCCCCCCCCCCCCACCACCACATTTACCTGTGTGTGGCGGAAGGCGCAGCGAGAGACAGTAAGGGGAGCTGAGGTTGCAGCTGGTCCTGCAGTTCTATTGCAGCGGCTTAGCTCACACACGTGACGGCGACACAAACACAGACAGCAGCTATGCTTGCTGACTAGCAACCTGCACCCTAAATGGCATATTTTATATATATTATATATATATGATATGTGAGTTAACCCGGCCCCTCTGGTGAATGTATTGAAGGCAGGGAGCTAAAGTTCCGCAGTGACAGACTTGAACAGAGGTGGCGCTCTGTGATCTGAGTCGTCTGAGTCTTCCAACGCTCCCCGCCTTGAGCTCAGAGAAGGTAAAATCAGACCGAAGGGAAGCAGTTTCCTCGTTCTCTCTCCCAATCTGCCGAAGGCCTGTGGGCGGAGCCTCCAAACCCTGCCTACGTATGATAATGAGGGGCGGGGTTTACGCCTGGACGCTCTTGCCAAGATTAGAACAGATTAGAGAAGAAATGAAAAAGAAAAACCTACCTCAGGGTAAACTTACCTCAGTATTCCTAACCTTTTTTTTTTTTTTTTTGCTTGCTGGTGTTTTATATAAGATGAAAAAAAAGAAGAAAAGAGCTGATAGTCCTGAATATTTTTATTTTTTTAAGGAAAAATTAATTTTTTTAGGTATTGTCTTGTTGTTTTGGTTATTTTTTTCTGGTTTTTTTTGAGTGTGGTGCTGGTTGAATGAGCTCAGGATGACGGGGACGACATGTTTTTGTTTTGTTTTAAACTCCAAGCCTAGACGAGACAAAACGCAGACGGGGAATGGGCTGAGTGCCATTTTGCCTTTTTGTTTTTTTAGGTGTGAAAACATGCTCTCTGTCCTCCTGAGGTGTGAGTGGTGCAACTGTTGCCTGAAACAGGAAGTCGGCCAATGGGGAGTGGTATTAACTCGAGAGAAGGGATGGGCGGGGTCCTAAAAGTGCACACTTTGGGGGTGGGTGGGTTGGTGGGTGGGTACTAAGGGTGCTTAGCATTATGGGATGACACATTCAGACAGCTGCATCCTCAGGATGCATTAAGTCACTGCGTGTCTCTAATCTCTACGGTCCAACCTAGAGGGACCCACATCTCCTGCCTTACCGTGATGACATCATCATCAAGCGCCAAACATTATGACAAAGGCTTTAAAAAGTGTTCAAAAGCAACAGCAAGAGGACACGACGTGAGATTTCATCCCATTATCTCGTCAGATCAGAGTTGTGTTGAACGCAGCAGCAGCAGCAGCAGATCGTCCATGTGCAGCATAACTGTGCATGGACACACACGCACACACACACACACACACACGCACACACACACACACACACACACACACAGAACTAGCTCGGACTTCTCTGAATGTGAATATTTATTACCCGTGCACTGACCATGACACCTCAGATGCTCCCTGTTGGCTACATGCGTGCTTGGTGTGTGTGTGTGTGTGTGTGAGTGAGTGAGTGAGAGTTCACTGGTTTCAAATGTTCATTTTTGTCATGTGTTGCTGGGTGAAACCGATTAAAACAATTAAAAAAAAAAAGATTTAAGAAGAAAAAAAGCAGAAAAAAGTAGGACAAGAACCTATGGCCTCTCCGCCTCTGCTCCATGTGACCAGGGCGGAGAGATGAACCCTGTTTTTTATAAATAATGGAAGCAAAAAAAGAGAGAGAGTTTAAACACAACAGTAACTCAGCTGATTGATAGATCTAAACCTGTACATTAAAATACTTTTTGTATTTTTGGAGGAAAAAAGTATAAAAATATCTGAATGGGAAAAGCCGTTGAGAGAGAGAGCAAAGATTAGAGCGAGCCAAGTCACTGAAGGACACTGCCACATCATTCACTATCTTTCTCTTGTCTTACCCGCACACGGCAACAGACGCCATCAGACGCCACAGCTGTTCGCCGTCATACAGGTCACTATCGACTCAAAGTCTCTGCTTCCATTTTGGTGCAGAGGGGAGAGCGTGGTCACAGCAGCTCACCGCGGCTGTCCTGTGTCACGTTTCCACCTCGTCACCAAACCATAGAGCTCTGTTCATGACCACCAAGACAGTCAGGGCCGGGTCACACTGTCCACGCACACGCGTGTGCACAGCTCTGCCAGGGCGTCCGTGTTAGTCCACGTGTGGCGTCCGTAGAGACGACAGAGACGACGGTAACCGTGGAAACTCACTTGGTCACACTGTGAGGTTAGAACTGACACGGACCCTCACTAAATGTGAAGTGGTGAATCCGACCCGGCCCTTTAGGATTCGCTATTCATTTGGATTTGTTTAGGATTCATGTGTTTTCATTTTTTTTTTTTTTTTGCTATATTTAGTTTTTCATTTTTTTCATTATGATAATACAGCAAGCTTTATTTGGACGTGACATCTGGGACGTACTGTTGCACTCATTTAAGAAATATGTCGACGGCGTCAAAACTATGAAAATGACTTAAAAAGAACAACAACAACAACAACAGACCCCTCCTGTGTAAACACGAGATCGAGAGAGTGTAACAGGAGGAGGGTAAAGAAGGATGGAGGGAGGTGTGTGGGAGGGGAGTGGCTCTCAGTTTAAACGTGGAACCCTTCCCTCCCATTCCAGCAACAACTGACTCCCACCATCGTTATTATAGATTTCTCTTCTGTACTCGAGCAGAAGTGTTTTTTTACGTTGATTTAAAAACAAAACAAATGTATTTCATTTCTGGAGCGGGCGGGACACCAGGGTCCCTCCCCCTCTCTGGCGCTGGTCTCCACCGTGTTCGTTTCGCTCACTTCTGTTAAAAAGACCTTTTTGATTTTCTTACTTTAACCACCTTTTTTTCCTCCTTACTATCATTTCCTCTTTTTTTTTTTTTTAAACAAAATTGAAAATAGATGAACCTGATAATGTTTTCTGTTATTTTCTTTTTTAAATCCACGACTCTATTAACAAACAACAAACAAACGCAGTCACTAAACACAACGGGCTGCTAACACGTAGTTCACTACCACGACCATAACTGTGCCAAACACACAGGGAGGGCCTCGCGCCACAATGCAGTATAGATCCTGAAATATCATTATATCATTTATAATTATAAGTCGTGTTTGACTGTTTAAGTTACAACATTCAGTCAGCGCCATGTCTCTCATCTTGGAACTCAACTCTTCATCTTGTTTTTTTGGATGAACAGTGGAGAGAAAACGTGAAGAGTTGTTGTGACATGAAAAGAAACTGAGGCGCGCACACACACACACACACACACACACACATATATATATAAAAACTGTGCAACCTATATATCATTGCCACATCCTAAATTTGATATTATTTAAGGTAAGGCCAATTCTTAAAACGTGCTACTTAGTTTGACTGCTGACCATTTTGTAAAACACGTCACACAGTGTGTCACAGATTTACATCTGTGAGGGTTTATTGTTTTCATTTATTTCACTCCAATATGACGATAGGAAGACGTCGTGTAGGTCCCAACCAGGACCTCCACAGTGGGCTCAGCAACAGTCCACCTTTAGTGACGACTCCATCCACGTTTAAAGTGAAAACACGAGCTGAAAACCCAGTCACTGGATCAAATGTTGCCATTCTTGTTCTGCAAACCAGAGCCACGCGCTCACACGTCTGAAGCAAAATAACATCACGTATCTTCAGCGCCATGGTCCAGCATGTCAGTGTGACATGGGCTGCAGGTACCTGGAAGAGCGTCACTTTTCCTCGTATCACATTAAAATAGTTAAAAACTGCTGCTTCACCTCCACATGAACTCCATGGTTCTGTCCAGACCGAACCAACGGTTTGCACACACTTCAGAACGGCATCTTTTTGACTGTAATGAAAACAGCTCTTCACATCTGACTGATTTAGAACGGGATCGGCCTCAGTGTGAAGTGTCACTGATGACTGACCTTCAGGGTAAACCATCACGCTCAGTTTCTTACCTTACAGCACTCACACACACACACACACACACTTCCCCTTCACGTCCCTCAGCAGAAACACACTCCGCCTCGACAGAGCAGAGGGACACGCTAAAGAGACACAACAACCACAACAACAACAACAACAACAACAACAAAAAACCAACCTCTTGACACATAACTAGGAACGCTACCTCAGAACAGAAGCAAACTCAGCTAGAAGATTGTTTTTATTTTCCTCAGTTACAACAGGACGAGAGCAGTCAGTGAGACACATGTAGAATGCACAGATAGTCTCTGTTACAGTCCGTTTTTTAACACACATTCTTTTAATTTTATTTCTTTTCCTCTTTTTTCCACTCTTAATTTATTTTTCGGTATTTGAAATTGTACCTCTCCAGCTTATAGAGGTGGGACTGTAAAAATAAAGGAGTAAATTAAATAAAATGACAAAAAAACAAACAAAAAAAAGAAAAGGATGGAAATAAACCACCAATATGGATACATTTGTGGTGCAGGGTGGCCGGGGCCACTGGGACCAGGACTTTGATCACACGTCGGGCAGGATTTAAATCACTTTCTGTGTATTTCACACGTCTGCTGTTAAAAGCTGACGTCGTTTTCCGACCGCTAACACGACCCACGATCCTCGACGACACCCTGTCACCATGTCATTGTTTTGTTGATCTACCTCTTAGGAAAAAAATAGGTATCTTTTTTTTTTTTTTTTTTTGAAAAAGGCTTAAAATAAATATTAAAAAGAAAATCATTAAAAAAAACATTTGCTCGAAAGAAGTATAGGTAAATGAATAACTGGGTAGCGGCATCTCCATATACTGTAGTGGTTAGTCTATTAAAGGAGAAATCTTTTACTTCTTCCAAAGATGATTTGTTTTCTTTCTCCATTCTTAGTTGATTTATTTTTGAAGGGATTATGAAATGGACTAATGACAGAAATCTTCTTTAAAGCCCAACATTAATGCGATTTCTTCATCCAATTTACATTTTGATTTTCCCCTCATTTCATTAAACTTACATTTTTTTGCTTCAAAGAAAATCTCAATACTCTTCATGTTTCATTTCTAATTTTCTCTCTCTCTTGTTTATTTTTTTGTTTGTTTGTTTGTTTGTTTATGACAGCAGATTGTATCCATAGTGTTTGGGTGCATTTAGCATTTTCTTTGTCTCTGTGAAAAGCCTACAGTTAGAGCGCCCTGCGAGGACCTGCTTCACTCATTCATCTGTTTTCTCTTGTGATGAGTTGGACCTGTTGTTTTAAATGACCGCTGGTGCTGCGTGTGACAGGAGGAGGGAACGCCCAGTCATTCCTGTCCTGACGCTGCACAAACACTCCATCTGACACAACAACAACACAACAACAACAACAACACAACAACGTGTGTGTGTGTGTGTGTGTGTGTGTGTGTTTTTAAAGTGCAGCAGTGACAGTGAAGGCTTTGTGTCCCAGTTACGACCTGAACGGGCCTGAGTCTCCCTCCTTCCACCAGGTGGCGCCTTCGGTCTTCACTGTAAATGGACTTTCACCTTTTGCCTGCCTGATTCCTTTAGTCCTCATCAACACTTGTTTTAAACTCCTTGTAAACAAAACAGAGCATAGATATGAATGTGTTATTAAAAGATGAGAAAACGGATCCTGGCGTCTTCTTTCCTTTGTCGCTGTCGCGTTCATGTTCATTTAAAATTTAGGGAACATTCATAACAAGGTGTTCACCCCCAGATCAGCTCACTGGTTTTTATGGGTTTTCAAGTCATTTATATTAAACATCTAAACAGAAGCTAAACAGAAAAGAACTTTCTTCTTGTTGTGGCTGATCAGTGATGTTTCACAAGATCAACAGAAGCTAATATGCTAAACATGTTTATCAGAAATTCATTCATTCATTTATTTAAATCAGAAATTCACCAAATCAACGTAAAAAAATCTGACCGATTTCAAAATTGTCACTAGTTCATGTCAAATGTGCAAAGAGTGAACAAGTGGGAGGGTAATAATATTATACTAAACCATGTGACGCTTAATTGATCTGTAATTCTGCAAAAAAATTATTTTTATCTTTAAAAAACAAACCAACAACGTTCATCAATGCAAAAACAGAACTGAACGAACCAAAAGCAGCTGAGACTGTTGTTTCATGACTTTACTTGACTTACTATTTAATAATCGATCAAATCTAGTCATTCATTTATCTCTGTGTCTATTTACTCATGAGTTTATCTTTTCTTCTTTCTAATATTCTCCTCTGTTTAAACCCATTGATCTGAATGTGTGTAAATTTGTATCTGACCACTAGATGGCGACCTTTAGCAAAGACTATCATTGAGATGGCAGGGCTTTTACACAGTGAGGGCTCCCCCTTGTGGTTTCAATTAACCACTGCACATTATGGCAGTGATCTTGTTCTCATATAAGATATATAATTATGTACACAATTAATTAATTAATTAATTAATTAATTAATTAAACATTTACAATACTAACTGTATAGTAACTATTTTTCAGAATTCATGGCAACATAAAAAAAATGTTTGTACTCATTTAAAACATAATCCAAACAGAAATGATTGTAAAAGTCATATTTCATTTGGAAACCAGACTTTATTAGAACAAAAGCCTTTTCATCAAGACATGAAACAAAGTGAATAAGACGCAGTCATTTATAACATTGGTGAGTTATGTGAAGTGAGGATCAGTGTACGGATGTCGCCCTCTGCTGGCCTTCACTGGCAACAGTGTGTCGTACATGCATGTTGTTGGTTGTAGATGTTGACATTTGTAGAAAAACTATTATCACTCTTCACTAATATCACCACACACAAAAAAGATCTAATAACAGGAGCTTTAAAGCTGCAGTGCGTAACCTCTGGTGTTTGTTGTTGTTGTTGTTGTTGTTGTTGTTGTTGTTGTTGCTGCTTCTGTTTGATCTGTTTTTAACATTAACTATAATGTTATGCTGTGTCTCTGTCCAGCAATACTATCAGACCTGACCGAGTGTGCGTTTGTGTGTATACAGCAGCAGCCCAGGGGCGGGTGTAAAAGTGACACACACCAACACATGTTTCTGTCTCACACATGTTTCTGTCTCACACATGTTTCTGTCTAACACATGTTTCTGTCTCACACATGTTTCTGTCTCACACATGTTTCTGTCTCACACATGTTTCTGTCTCACACATGTTTCTGTCTCACACATGTTTCTGTCTTAAATTCTCTTGTTTCAGTTTCACTGTGGTGATAAAATGATAAAATGCAGTTGAATTTTGTGACATAAACACACAGTTTGAAATGGTTCACTGCTAAAGCATCTTAAAGTCATCGTTGTGATTATTCAGGTAAGTAGTGTTTAATGAACTCATGTAGAGTCTGTGTGTTACATACAATAGACACTGACGGTTTCTGGGTTACTTTTAGAGGGTTGTATGTTGTTTGAAAGTACAACACAAATGTGATCTGCTTCATCGTAACACAGCGTCTGTGCTGCTGTGCTCATGTGTCAGTAGTCATATGAAGACAGTCATTTTCCCGTTAGTCTGAGTTCTTCCACCTCACTGTAGCACCAGTGTTGACTAACCTCCACCCTAATCCCACAATAAATGGGGCAAAAGCGAGTTTGTGTGTAATGTAGCGACTCATTTACAATCATGTCTATAACACGTGAATGAATGATCTCCAGAGAATCCTTGGTGAATTCATTTAAACGTCAGCATGTACACATGAATCTTCATTCAAAAAGTTGCTTGGGGACCCAATAGAAATGTCTTGCGAGCCCTCTGTGGGTCCTGACCCAGACTTTGGGAATCACTTATACACCTGAGTACCTGAGAAAATATTGAGCTCTCAGAGTGAGCAGCCGTCGTGTTTATTAATGATTCACTCACTCACTCACTCACTCACTCACAGACGATGCTTCTTTTGACGTTTTATGACAAAGACACTTGTTTAATTTCAGGGCAGATTATTGCACATTCAGCAGCGGTCACAAATCAACTGATACGATCAGTCAAAGTTATGCAATGACAACACATATATATATATATATATATATATATATACACACACACACATACAGTACTGTTCATCAGAGAGATCAACCTTTGTGAATCAACACAGTTTCAGTCTCACATGAGCTTCAGTCACAATATCTAACCTGAGCAGCTGCATCGGGCAAAGTGCAGGCAAAGTTGATCTGTCTGCTGTAAACAGCTGTTCACTTCTTCCTTTCTTTCTTCCTTTCTTTCTTTCTTTCTTTCTTTCTTTCTTTCTTTCTTTCTTTCTTTCTTTCTCTCTCAGCAGTAAAAGTATGGACATGTTCAGACCTGTGCTGAGATGGAGTTCCTCTCATGTCCAGTAGTTGAAGAGACAGTTTGAGGGAATTCTATATTTGATGTCTCATTAAAGCTGCTCTATGTGACTTTTGTCTCCGGCAGGACACACTTCCCTCTCAGTGGTCTTCAGACTTTACCCATTATTATTATTATGATTATTATTGTTGTTAATATTATTAATAATCATGTCCACTCGTGACAACAAGCTCCACGTCTTTATTACTGCAGCGTCAGACACTCTTCCCTCTCATAACAGCCATTTTGGCTTCACTCCACTGCTTCGCCCTCACACTCCTGCCTGCTCTCTTAGGTCAGCTGATCAGCTGCTCAGAGGGGGCGGAGCCTTTTCTGTTGCTGTGCTTAGATTTTGAACAACTGTCCATTTTTAAAAGATATCTTAAAAACCCACTTTTACTCTTTGGCTTTTGACCCAGTATGAGACGTAGATGTGACATGATTTCACCTGTGTCGCTGTTACATGTTCCTGGAAGTTTTTTCTTGTTTTTAAATATATGGATTAGAACGTCTGAACAGTGGTTCTGATGAACATCTGTAAATGTTTCACTTTGAGTTCAAACGTGTCCTACAGTGACACGGTTGGAACACGGGTCTTTCTGCATGGAGTTAGCATGTTCTGCCCGTGTGAGTGTGTGTGTTCTGCGGGTTCTCTGGCTTCCTCCCACAGTCCAAAAACATGCACTATGGAGATTGTGTAAATTAGACACCTACAAATTAACCGTAGGTGTGAATGTGAGAGTGAATGGTTGTTTGTCTGTATTGCCGTGTTTCCACCAGGCTCGCCTCGCCTCGCTGCGGCACGGTTAAGTTGGGTTTCCACTAGCATAGTACCTGGTACCTGCTCTGAACAATGCTGAACTGTAGATCAGTTAGAAAGACTGACAAATCCTAAACATGTGGGTTCATCGCTAACAATTAGCAGGGAAATGTGTTTCAGTCCAGTGACAGACGGAGTCTGGAAGCACTTTTTAGTGATGACTCCGCCCACGTTGAGTTGGTACTGTCTTTGTAGTGGAGATGCCGAAGCGAGGCGCGCCGGGACCGTAGTGGAAAAGGGCCAAATGTGTCCCTGTGATGGACCGTGATCTGTCCAGAGTTTCCACAGACCTTTCACACTACGTCGGCTAACATTGGCACAGCCCCGCTCACGACCCTCATGTGGAGGATAAAGATAGATGGATGTTTGTATCCTATATCATTTGTAATGTGCAATAGAGAGTTAATATTAAAATATTTTTACACAGTGAGGTTAGAGTTCTGAAGCAGTGAAGTGATCACTTCTTTACTCTGTGATGTTAATAGTATGGATGTGTCGTAATTCAGGTCAAAGTTATTTGCAATTCATTCCTGCAGCAAGTAAGCGGTTCATGCTAATACTGGCTAACATGAAAAATACAGATTTATGTTCCTGAGATGAACGTATGAATGATGCTAACGCTAACACGTGTCTCACTTCCTCTTTGTGCTGACAAACATAAAAACCCCACAATGGCAGATTGTAAGAAAGGCTGTATTCTAAGGCTAATATTGATTTATTGGTGTAGTTACAAAGGTCAATGGGGTTTTGAATCCTGGAACGTCCAGTATCACCAGTAACACACGCCTTCATAAGAAGATATCATTCCTGGGGACTTTCCCACATTTTGGATTTGATGGCTCCATAAATCGACCGAGCCATAATCACAAACATGTACTCAATGTCTCTTCATTCCGTAAGTGCAGCATTCAATGTTACCGCTGTTGTACCGCGTGCACGTGTCCTCACTCCTGTCATTTGTTAACCCTCTGGTTCTCGTCCGTGGCAGGATGAGCTCCTGTAAACATCTCTGGGTTCTCTGCCAGCGTGGTGCGCACCTTCTTCTTCTCCTTAAACCTCCCAGAGTGGGACACTTTAACGTGGCGTCCCTTGGAAGATGCCGTTTTGTCCACGATCCTCTCCAGTCGGGCGTCCAGCTGGGAGCCGTGCACGCTGACCTCTGCGTGGGCAGCGGCTCCACCTGCTGCTTCTGACCCGTGCTGACCGCTGGAAACAAAGTCTGCAGGGCTTTCATACAGAACCTTGGGATGAGATTTCGGTCTCCTCAGAAACGTCAGCTTCCACCAGCTGGAAGACGATGAATCTGTCATGATGGATGGATGATGGATGGATGATGGATGATGGATGGAGTGCTAAGGAGAGGAGGAGGCGGAGATTTTAAACAAGGTTTGAATAAAAGAAAACAAAAATAGAAGGAACCTATAAAATCCCTGGACATAATCCTTCAACACACAAACTTGTGTCATTGTGTCACTGACATGTTTGTCCAAGAGACAAAGAGTCGTACACACACACACACACACAGCCTGAGCTTATGTGTGTGTGTGTGTGTGTGTTTGTGACCACAACACAAATGGATAATGTAGTTTCCACAATCCAAACACTCTGTGATTACAGAGGTTAGGGTTCGATTCCTAGCTCCGTTAGTCCATGGGCAAGACGCTTAACCTCCCGTGTGTGTATGTCTGACAGATATAGATGCACTATATGAATGTGTGTTGTGTGTATGGTCTTGTGTAAATGTGACTATTTATATACATAAAACATATATAAACATTTATATACATTTTTTATTAATCAAAGTTAGGCTGAAAAAGTTGGATACATGTATAGACATTTACAGTAAGATAAAAGACATTTCCCATCAAAAACTCATAAGTGACAAAAATTCAATGCTATGTGTTGGTTTCTTATCTGCTGCCAAGCAACGAAATTTCGTTGCCAGTTTTCACTGCTGTGTATTCTGTGCAATGACAATAAAAGGAAGTCTAAGTCTAAGTCTAAGAGATGAATAAAGTATCTATCTATCTATCTATCTATCTATCTAAAAATACAACCACTATTCGGGGAAAATGCTAAACGATCTGCCAGTGCAGCGAAACAAGAGAAAAATACCTTGAAACAAGTGAAATTATCTGAAGTATCTTCAGCCTTAATAGTAAATAGGTCCAAACAAATGGTGTGATGACATAAGTCCAGTCGTTTAGATAGTGGTGAACGTCAATTTAACATAAATTTGTACAGTGAACATGGAACATTCTGGGTGGAAACACTGCGTATCCAGCCAGTGTTTGTGGAAACACTGATGATATAATAATCTAAAATCAGTGTTCACGTCACGTCACACAGGCACTAACGCTGCAGACAGTCATGTCCTCTCACTTCCTCCCTTACATTTGACGAGCGACCTCACGAGCAGAGAGCGCCGCCTCTTTGTGGACTTCAAGCTCCTTATTGACTAAAGCGTGTGATGCTGGAAAAGGATTTGAACCAGCAACCCTCTGGTTACTGGCCAAGTTCCCTTTCCACCAGACCATGCGTTGCCCCATTTACATACAAACAGTTTTAAAACGGATTCTTTTCTTAAACCACAGTAAGTTTATCGTCATAATGTAAAGCTGTGAAGCTGCTCCATCAGTAGCTTCACGTCATTCACACACACACACACATGACTGCCTCCTGCTCCTTCAGTGTGCAGCTGAGCAAACAGAAACTAAACCACGTCTATCATTTCCTTTTCTTCTCTCGTTCTCTGTGTGTTCCATGAAGACACGCTCAGTTAAACGGATGATTGTGTGAGTGCCTTTGTCTGCTTTTATTGTAGCCTCTGTATAACTTTAAAGTGTCGCTGAGTATCCACTCCCTCGCTGCTCTGTGTGTGTGTGTGTGTGTGTGTGTGTGTGTGAGTGCCGCGCACGGCGGCCATCTTTGTGCGGGAAATAAGACAAACTGTCAAATCACAGCCGAGACACAACGGCCATTATTTTCATCATCAAATCAAAAATGACATAAAAATCTCACATAAAATGTCAGAAAATGCTGAAAAACCAACATTATTCCATTTTATTGATGTTTTTCATTAAATGGAGAAAGAAAATATTCACATTTAAGAAGCTGAAGCTCAGAGTGATTCAAAGTGGATCCTTATTCATAGTTATGTCTGTGTTTATGTTTACTAACTAATAACAAAGTGATTATTAAGAGTCGAGGCTCAGATGTTTCACTTAGAAACAGGCGTCATTTTTATATATGTGCACATGGCAGAAACAAACAGGACGATGCACACACCAGCACTAACCAGCACTAACCAGCACTAACCAGCAGCACTGATCCAGAACTGATTGCTAAATCATTTCGATTGAGAACATCATCATCATTTGGAGTTTTGTGACGATGAACTGAGAAAATGAGGAGCAGATTCACTGATTATGAAAGTCATTCATCGTTAGTGTCAGCCTTAGAAGAGAGTGAAACAGAATAAACCTGTGCTGTCCACTAACGACACAGACTTTTACAGCTCACTGTCGTCTCATTTGTCCTGCGACACGCTCACTTCTCACATCTGTTTTATTTCAAATTCCCATCCTAAAGACACCACTGATGCAGAGAGCAGGACTGTAGCTCAAGTATGAACAATTCATCGTAATTATACTGATATTGCAATATGGAGGTTGTTAAAGCCAAATGTGTGTCAAAACATCATTTTAGAAGAATTATCGTGTTATTCCACCGTTCCCTCTGATATCGTCAGAGAATCATATTGCAATGTCAAAATAATCGCAATTAGATATTCATTCAAAATCGTTTAGCTCTAAGAATGACGTTACACTGTGATGGTGAAAATGGTGAAAATCACACTTCTCTTTATGTTTTGTTGTTCAGCAAAGCTGAGGAACACTGACATTCACCTGCTTTGGTCCTCACTAAAGTGTGTGGAAACATATATATATATATAAGGTGACACTGTTTATGTAAACGAGGTGTATATAACTCATTAAGTCATTCGGTCATTTAATGAAACTCTTGTGAGTCATTTTAACATTATGGCACTTTGAAACACACAGTCCCTATTTCCTGCTTTGCCTTCTTGTCTGTTTGTTAACTGTAGATTATTAGCCACGAATGCTAGGGGCCTAATATTTGTGCAAGAAACCTATTGTTAGCCTTCAGATTATTATTATTATTATTATTATTATAATATCATTTTTGAGGGGGTTAACATGCATAAAAACTCTTGAAACTTTGCATGGAGGTCAGGTCTGGTGAAAATGCAATATTGGCATAGTTCCCGGACCCGTGCGATGCTCAAGGGCTCTGTAGCGCCCACCAGATGTGAAACGTGGATGGAGCACGCCAAGATTAAGTTGCACCGAATTTCACAAATTTCACCACAGATTATTTCACGAATATTCGCCACAGATCAGGAATTGCCCCATAACTTCATCATACATTGTCCGATCACCTCGAAACCTTATAAGTGACACAAGAGACCGACCCCGAACACGTCTACGGACACAAACTGGACCCAACGTTATGTCGGCCATTTTTAATCTAGCCGCCATTTTGCCACAAAACTGACAGTGGGTCAGGGAACTGCTGCACGTCCCGACTTGTGTGGGGACGCTTGCATCCTGACGCGAGGGCCCTGTCATGACTGCGTGCAGTCCTAGTTTTTCTTATAATTTGATTGGTTGTTTAATTGTAGGCTGTTATAACTATAACACTGTCATGTATGGATGTCTATTGCTCTGTATCATCACAGAACTACACTCCTACAGGACAACATGTAAACTAGCCACTGGCTACTATCTGACATGTTTACATGTTGATGTTCACTGATGTGTAATATTCATTTTCTAAATAAATGAATAAAAATACCAACAAATAAATGAAGAAAATGAGTTCCTTTCATGGAGTTAATGCAGATTAAACCAAGATTATCTAGTAATAAAGAAGACTCTTGATGGTAGAGTCCAATAAAAGTTGAGTTCCTTTTGCATTTCATCAGCATTTGTCCTCGATGATGATGTCTTTGCTTTGTTGTCTTAAAGAGAGAAAAGGTTGACCATTAAAAGTAGATGTTGACTGTGTCACTAAAATACTAATACTTAGTTACAGCAGACTCTTAATCATTCACTGAGGAGCAAAACAAATATGGTCTTAATAATTATGGGAACATAGTTAAAACAAATCAGATCACAGAATGACTTTTAACCAAGTGTTAGTGTGTGTGTGTGTGTGTGTGTTTAAAACCCAAAATGCAACACACAACATAGAATTAAACCAGAATGTGAAGTGTAAAGTAACATCTGCTTTAAATACTTTTTTGGTGAAATATGACATTATTGAATATATGAATTATGTGGGCCTTAAATAGCTATTTTCATGACTCTAGTGTGAAACCTGACACCCTAACTACAGATATTAAAATTCAGGTGGTTTAATCCTCAACAAAGCTTTGCATTTACAGGCATACATGTTCTGTGACGTAACATCTGCTGTATAACAGATACTTGATCAGTACACGAAGCACAATAAGGTCCAATGTACCTGCCGTGCTTGACTCACCTGTTTAAGACAGATTAGGAGCAGCTGTCGTCTCCCTCGTCTCCCGCTGTGTTTCAGCTCTGCAGAGTTCACTCCAATCTCCCAATTTCAGCAAAAACCACGGCCGCTTCTCACTGCCCTGTTATCCTTTAATCTCATGCATCCTTACTTTCAATATTTCCTCATCCTTTGAGTCCACAGTCGTAAGTGCTGTGTTACAGGTGCAGTGGTTAGCCCTTCCCACTGACACACACACACCCTGTACAAACCCCACTGTGATGGTGAAGCTCCTGATTCAACTCACTGACTACAATTCACTCTTATACTTTCTTATCTCAATCTAACCTTCATGGCAACAGTGACTCCACCCTGGTCTCTATTGTAAGTGTTGGCCTGGCCGCTCATTCAAATACTGGTGCAGAGAAACACTGATCGTTGTGGGGAACGTTTACAGTCAGACTCACCCTGGACAAACAATGATTCAAAAACCTATGAATATAGTCCATTCAGCATGTTCTCTGGGTGTATTACTGTGAGGTTCATAGGCACCGTCACCTGTCATAACCTACACACAGCATAAAGAGAGTGCAGTAGAGTCTTAGTGTGTGTCAGGTCATAAAAGCATGTTTTAAACTTCAAAATAGGCTAAAGTGGGCGGAAAGTCATGTTTTTTATAAGCTCAGAGCCGATTGTTGAAAGGTTATTGTTGACTGTGAAGTTCTTTTGTCGTGGCAACACCACTCATGACTCCAGCCCTCCATTTAATTGGAAGTGTACATGAGATCAGGTTCCAGTTCCCTTAAATCTGCTTTGAGATGTGTGATGACTCAGCCTGTACTCGGGGAGTATATAAGATTACATGATTCTTTCAATGCCTTTCAATGGCTCGCCCTGACCCGGCCTGACCTGATACTGTTCAGATGCATGGACTCTGATGACAGTGTGTGTGTGCTCGCTCTCCTCTGCAGCTTTATGGTTCACTCCAGAAATGTCCTCCCCATCCTCCTCTTCATCAGAGACAGCACGCTCAGCTTCCTCTCAGGTTAACACGGCAGATACAGTCAACAGAAGTGATGAAAACATAGGTTTGTCTTCCATGTTCAGCCTCGAAACACCAATTAATATGGCAACTAACAGACCAAGGGAATCCAAAGACAGTATGATGACATCATCAGTGTGGGACGTATGAAGCAGCAGGGATGAGAATCAGGAGGACGTGAGTCTTAGTAGCCAATGGAGGAATGAGTCTTTGCCCCAAAGTGAAGGACAAAAAGGGTCAATCTTCATTTTTACCCTCAGCTATGGTCACGAGCAATGGGCCGTGACCAAAAGAACAAACTATACAGGTTTCTATGACTGTAATAGGCTTAGTGTGGTCCTTATTACCTCACTATTACCATTGTTTTGACCTAAACGGAAATGTCATTATAAATAAGAAAGTATTACCTCCTTATTACCTCACTATTACCATTGTTTTGACTTAAATGGAAATGTCATTATAAATAAGAAAGTATTACCTCCTTATTACCACACTATTACCATTGTTTTGACCTCAATGGAAATGTCATTATAAATAAGAAAGTATTACCTCCTTATTACCACACTATTACCATTGTTTTGACCTCAATGGAAATGTCATTATAAATAAGAAAGTATTACCTCCTTATTACCACACTATTACCATTGTTTTGACCTGAATGGAAATGTCATTATAAATAAGAAAGTATTACCTCCTTATTACCACACTATTACCATTGTTTTGACCTCAATGGAAATGTCATTATAAATAAGAAAGTATTACCTCCTTATTACCACACCATTACCATTGTTTTGACCTCAATGGAAATGTCATTATAAATAAGAAAGTATTACCTCCTTATTACCTCACTATTACCATTGTTTTGACCTCAATGGAAATGTCATTATAAATAAGAAAGTATTACCTCCTTATTACCACACCATTACCATTGTTTTGACCTGAATGGAAATGTCATTATAAATAAGAAAGTATTACCTCCTTATTACCACACTATTACCATTGTTTTGACCTCAATGGAAATATCATTATAAATAAGAAAGTATTACCTCCTTATTACCACACTATTACCATTGTTTTGACCTGAATGGAAATGTCATTATAAATAAGAAAGTATTACCTCCTTATTACCACACTATTACCATTGTTTTGACCTCAATGGAAATGTCATTATAAATAAGAAAGTATTACCTCCTTATTACCACACCATTACCATTGTTTTGACCTCAATGGAAATGTCATTATAAATAAGAAAGTATTACCTCCTTATTACCTCACTATTACCATTGTTTTGACCTCAATGGAAATGTCATTATAAATAAGAAAGTATTACCTCCTTATTACCACACTATTACCATTGTTTTGACCTCAATGGAAATGTCATTATAAATAAGAAAGTATTACCTCCTTATTACCACACTATTACCATTGTTTTGACCTCAATGGAAATGTCTTTATAAATAAGAAAGTATTACCTCCTTATTACCACACTATTACCATTGTTTTGACCTCAATGGAAATGTCTTTATAAATAAGAAAGTATTACCTCCTTATTACCACACTATTACCATTGTTTTGACCTGAATGGAAATGTCTTTATAAATAAGAAAGTATTACCTCCTTATTACCACATTATTACCATTGTTTTGACTTAAATGGAAATGTCATTATAAATAAGAAAGTATTACCTCCTTATTACCACACTATTACCATTGTTTTGACCTCAATGGAAATGTCATTATAAATAAGAAAGTATTACCTCCTTATTACCACACTATTACCATTGTTTTGACCTCAATGGAAATGTCTTTATAAATAAGAAAGTATTACCTCCTTATTACCACATTATTACCATTGTTTTGACTTAAATGGAAATGTCATTATAAATAAGAAAGTATTACCTCCTTATTACCACACTATTACCATTGTTTTGACCTCAATGGAAATGTCATTATAAATAAGAAAGTATTACCTCCTTATTACCACACTATTACCATTGTTTTGACCTCAATGGAAATGTCATTATAAATAAGAAAGTATTACCTCCTTATTACCACACTATTACCATTGTTTTGACCTCAATGGAAATGTCATTATAAATAAGAAAGTATTACCTCCTTATTACCTCACTATTACCATTGTTTTGACCTCAATGGAAATGTCATTATAAATAAGAAAGTATTACCTCCTTATTACCACACTATTACCATTGTTTTGACCTGAATGGAAATGTCATTATAAATAAGAAAGTATTACCTCCTTATTACCACACTATTACCATTGTTTTGACCTAAATGGAAATGTCATCATAAATAAGAAAGTATTACCTCCTTATTACCACACTATTACCATTGTTTTGACCTCAATGGAAATGTCATTATAAATAAGAAAGTATTACCTCCTTATTACCACACTATTACCATTGTTTTGACCTCAATGGAAATGTCATTATAAATAAGAAAGTATTACCTCCTTATTACCACACTATTACCATTGTTTTGACCTCAATGGAAATGTCATTATAAATAAGAAAGTATTACCTCCTTATTACCACACTATTACCATTGTTTTGACCTCAATGGAAATGTCATTATAAATAAGAAAGTATTACCTCCTTATTACCACACTATTACCATTGTTTTGACCTCAATGGAAATGTCATTATAAATAAGAAAGTATTACCTCCTTATTACCACACTATTACCATTGTTTTGACCTGAATGGAAATGTCATTATAAATAAGAAAGTATTACCTCCTTATTACCACACTATTACCATTGTTTTGACCTCAATGGAAATGTCATTATAAATAAGAAAGTATTACCTCCTTATTACCACACCATTACCATTGTTTTGACCTCAATGGAAATGTCATTATAAATAAGAAAGTATTACCTCCTTATTACCTCACTATTACCATTGTTTTGACCTCAATGGAAATGTCATTATAAATAAGAAAGTATTACCTCCTTATTACCACACCATTACCATTGTTTTGACCTGAATGGAAATGTCATTATAAATAAGAAAGTATTACCTCCTTATTACCACACCATTACCATTGTTTTGACCTCAATGGAAATGTCATTATAAATAAGAAAGTATTACCTCCTTATTACCACACTATTACCATTGTTTTGACCTGAATGGAAATGTCATTATAAATAAGAAAGTATTACCTCCTTATTACCACACTATTACCATTGTTTTGACCTCAATGGAAATGTCATTATAAATAAGAAAGTATTACCTCCTTATTACCACACCATTACCATTGTTTTGACCTCAATGGAAATGTCATTATAAATAAGAAAGTATTACCTCCTTATTACCTCACTATTACCATTGTTTTGACCTCAATGGAAATGTCATTATAAATAAGAAAGTATTACCTCCTTATTACCACACTATTACCATTGTTTTGACCTCAATGGAAATGTCATTATAAATAAGAAAGTATTACCTCCTTATTACCACACTATTACCATTGTTTTGACCTCAATGGAAATGTCATTATAAATAAGAAAGTATTACCTCCTTATTACCACACCATTACCATTGTTTTGACCTGAATGGAAATGTCATTATAAATAAGAAAGTATTACCTCCTTATTACCACACCATTACCATTGTTTTGACCTCAATGGAAATGTCATTATAAATAAGAAAGTATTACCTCCTTATTACCACACTATTACCATTGTTTTGACCTGAATGGAAATGTCATTATAAATAAGAAAGTATTACCTCCTTATTACCACACTATTACCATTGTTTTGACCTCAATGGAAATGTCATTATAAATAAGAAAGTATTACCTCCTTATTACCACACCATTACCATTGTTTTGACCTCAATGGAAATGTCATTATAAATAAGAAAGTATTACCTCCTTATTACCTCACTATTACCATTGTTTTGACCTCAATGGAAATGTCATTATAAATAAGAAAGTATTACCTCCTTATTACCACACTATTACCATTGTTTTGACCTCAATGGAAATGTCATTATAAATAAGAAAGTATTACCTCCTTATTACCACACTATTACCATTGTTTTGACCTCAATGGAAATGTCATTATAAATAAGAAAGTATTACCTCCTTATTACCACACTATTACCATTGTTTTGACCTCAATGGAAATGTCATTATAAATAAGAAAGTATTACCTCCTTATTACCACACCATTACCATTGTTTTGACCTCAATGGAAATGTCATTATAAATAAGAAAGTATTACCTCCTTATTACCACACCATTACCATTGTTTTGACCTCAATGGAAATGTCATTATAAATAAGAAAGTATTACCTCCTTATTACCACACTATTACCATTGTTTTGACCTCAATGGAAATGTCATTATAAATAAGAAAGTATTACCTCCTTATTACCACACTATTACCATTGTTTTGACCTCAATGGAATGTCATTATAAATAAGAAAGTATTACCTCCTTATTACCTCACTATTACCATTGTTTTGACCTCAATGGAAATGTCATTATAAATAAGAAAGTATTACCTCCTTATTACCACACTATTACCATTGTTTTGACCTGAATGGAAATGTCATTATAAATAAGAAAGTATTACCTCCTTATTACCACACTATTACCATTGTTTTGACCTAAATGGAAATGTCATCATAAATAAGAAAGTATTACCTCCTTATTACCACACTATTACCATTGTTTTGACCTCAATGGAAATGTCATTATAAATAAGAAAGTATTACCTCCTTATTACCACACTATTACCATTGTTTTGACCTCAATGGAAATGTCATTATAAATAAGAAAGTATTACCTCCTTATTACCACACTATTACCATTGTTTTGACCTCAATGGAAATGTCATTATAAATAAGAAAGTATTACCTCCTTATTACCACACTATTACCATTGTTTTGACCTCAATGGAAATGTCATTATAAATAAGAAAGTATTACCTCCTTATTACCACACTATTACCATTGTTTTGACCTCAATGGAAATGTCATTATAAATAAGAAAGTATTACCTCCTTATTACCACACTATTACCATTGTTTTGACCTGAATGGAAATGTCATTATAAATAAGAAAGTATTACCTCCTTATTACCACACTATTACCATTGTTTTGACCTCAATGGAAATGTCATTATAAATAAGAAAGTATTACCTCCTTATTACCACACCATTACCATTGTTTTGACCTCAATGGAAATGTCATTATAAATAAGAAAGTATTACCTCCTTATTACCTCACTATTACCATTGTTTTGACCTCAATGGAAATGTCATTATAAATAAGAAAGTATTACCTCCTTATTACCACACCATTACCATTGTTTTGACCTGAATGGAAATGTCATTATAAATAAGAAAGTATTACCTCCTTATTACCACACTATTACCATTGTTTTGACCTCAATGGAAATGTCATTATAAATAAGAAAGTATTACCTCCTTATTACCACACTATTACCATTGTTTTGACCTGAATGGAAATGTCATTATAAATAAGAAAGTATTACCTCCTTATTACCACACTATTACCATTGTTTTGACCTCAATGGAAATGTCATTATAAATAAGAAAGTATTACCTCCTTATTACCACACCATTACCATTGTTTTGACCTCAATGGAAATGTCATTATAAATAAGAAAGTATTACCTCCTTATTACCTCACTATTACCATTGTTTTGACCTCAATGGAAATGTCATTATAAATAAGAAAGTATTACCTCCTTATTACCACACTATTACCATTGTTTTGACCTCAATGGAAATGTCATTATAAATAAGAAAGTATTACCTCCTTATTACCACACTATTACCATTGTTTTGACCTCAATGGAAATGTCATTATAAATAAGAAAGTATTACCTCCTTATTACCACACTATTACCATTGTTTTGACCTCAATGGAAATGTCATTATAAATAAGAAAGTATTACCTCCTTATTACCACACTATTACCATTGTTTTGACCTGAATGGAAATGTCATTATAAATAAGAAAGTATTACCTCCTTATTACCACACCATTACCATTGTTTTGACCTGAATGGAAATGTCATTATAAATAAGAAAGTATTACCTCCTTATTACCACACTATTACCATTGTTTTGACCTCAATGGAAATGTCATTATAAATAAGAAAGTATTACCTCCTTATTACCACACTATTACCATTGTTTTGACCTCAATGGTAATGTCATTATAAATAAGAAAGTATTACCTCCTTATCACCACACTATTACCATTGTTTTGACCTGAATGGAAATGTCATTATAAATAAGAAAGTATTACCTCCTTATCACCACACTATTACCATTGTTTTGACCTCAATGGAAATGTCATTATAAATAAGAAAGTATTACCTCCTTATTACCTCACTATTACCATTGTTTTGACCTCAATGGAAATGTCATTATAAATAAGAAAGTATTACCTCCTTATTACCTCACTATTACCATTGTTTTGACCTCAATGGAAATATCATTATAAATAAGAAAGTATTACCTCCTTATTACCACACTATTACCATTGTTTTGACCTCAATGGAAATGTCATTATAAATAAGAAAGTATTACCTCCTTATTACCACACTATTACCATTGTTTTGACCTCAATGGAAATGTCATTATAAATAAGAAAGTATTACCTCCTTATTACCACACTATTACCATTGTTTTGACCTCAATGGAAATGTCATTATAAATAAGAAAGTATTACCTCCTTATTACCACACTATTACCATTGTTTTGACCTCAATGGAAATGTCTTTATAAATAAGAAAGTATTACCTCCTTATTACCACATTATTACCATTGTTTTGACTTAAATGGAAATGTCATTATAAATAAGAAAGTATTACCTCCTTATTACCACACTATTACCATTGTTTTGACCTCAATGGAAATGTCATTATAAATAAGAAAGTATTACCTCCTTATTACAACATTATTACCATTGTTTTGACCTAAATGGTAATGTCATTATAAATAAGAAAGTATTACCTCCTTATTACCACATTATTACCATTGTTTTGACCTCAATGGAAATGTCATTATAAATAAGAAAGTATTACCTCCTTATTACAACATTATTACCATTGTTTTGACTTAAATGGAAATGTCATTATAAATAAGAAAGTATTACCTCCTTATTACCACACTATTACCATTGTTTTGACCTCAATGGAAATGTCTTTATAAATAAGAAAGTATTACCTCCTTATTACCACACTATTACCATTGTTTTGACCTCAATGGAAATGTCTTTATAAATAAGAAAGTATTACCTCCTTATTACCACACTATTACCATTGTTTTGACCTCAATGGAAATGTCTTTATAAATAAGAAAGTATTACCTCCTTATTACCACATTATTACCATTGTTTTGACTTAAATGGAAATGTCATTATAAATAAGAAAGTATTACCTCCTTATTACCACACTATTACCATTGTTTTGACCTCAATGGAAATGTCATTATAAATAAGAAAGTATTACCTCCTTATTACCACACTATTACCATTGTTTTGACCTCAATGGAAATGTCTTTATAAATAAGAAAGTATTACCTCCTTATTACCACATTATTACCATTGTTTTGACTTAAATGGAAATGTCATTATAAATAAGAAAGTATTACCTCCTTTTTTCCACACTATTACCATTGTTTTGACCTCAATGGAAATGTCATTATAAATAAGAAAGTATTACCTCCTTATTACCACACTATTACCATTGTTTTGACCTCAATGGAAATGTCATTATAAATAAGAAAGTATTACCTCCTTATTACCACACTATTACCATTGTTTTGACCTCAATGGAAATGTCATTATAAATAAGAAAGTATTACCTCCTTATTACCTCACTATTACCATTGTTTTGACCTCAATGGAAATGTCATTATAAATAAGAAAGTATTACCTCCTTATTACCACACTATTACCATTGTTTTGACCTGAATGGAAATGTCATTATAAATAAGAAAGTATTACCTCCTTATTACCACACTATTACCATTGTTTTGACCTAAATGGAAATGTCATCATAAATAAGAAAGTATTACCTCCTTATTACCACACTATTACCATTGTTTTGACCTCAATGGAAATGTCATTATAAATAAGAAAGTATTACCTCCTTATTACCACACTATTACCATTGTTTTGACCTCAATGGAAATGTCATTATAAATAAGAAAGTATTACCTCCTTATTACCACACTATTACCATTGTTTTGACCTCAATGGAAATGTCATTATAAATAAGAAAGTATTACCTCCTTATTACCACACTATTACCATTGTTTTGACCTCAATGGAAATGTCATTATAAATAAGAAAGTATTACCTCCTTATTACCACACTATTACCATTGTTTTGACCTCAATGGAAATGTCATTATAAATAAGAAAGTATTACCTCCTTATTACCACACTATTACCATTGTTTTGACCTCAATGGAAATGTCATTATAAATAAGAAAGTATTACCTCCTTATTACCACACTATTACCATTGTTTTGACCTCAATGGAAATGTCATTATAAATAAGAAAGTATTACCTCCTTATTACCACACTATTACCATTGTTTTGACCTCAATGGAAATGTCATTATAAATAAGAAAGTATTACCTCCTTATGACCACACTATTACCATTGTTTTGACCTCAATGGAAATGTCATTATAAATAAGAAAGTATTACCTCCTTATTACAACACTATTACCATTGTTTTGACCTCAATGGAAATGTCATTATAAATAAGAAAGTATTACCTCCTTATTACCTCACTATTACCATTGTTTTGACCTCAATGGAAATGTCATTATAAATAAGAAAGTATTACCTCCTTATTACCACACTATTACCATTGTTTTGACCTGAATGGAAATGTCATTATAAATAAGAAAGTATTACCTCCTTATTACCACACTATTACCATTGTTTTGACCTCAATGGAAATGTCATTATAAATAAGAAAGTATTACCTCCTTATTACCACATTATTACCATTGTTTTGACCTCAATGGAAATATCATTATAAATAAGAAAGTATTACCTCCTTATTACCACACTATTACCATTGTTTTGACCTAAATGGAAATGTCATTATAAATAAGAAAGTATTACCTCCTTATTACCACACTATTACCATTGTTTTGACCTCAATGGAAATGTCATTATAAATAAGAAAGTATTACCTCCTTATTACCACACTATTACCATTGTTTTGACCTGAATGGAAATGTCATTATAAATAAGAAAGTATTACCTCCTTATTACCACACTATTACCATTGTTTTGACCTCAATGGAAATGTCATCATAAATAAGAAAGTATTACCTCCTTATTACCACACTATTACCATTGTTTTGACCTCAATGGAAATGTCATTATAAATAAGAAAGTATTACCTCCTTATTACAACATTATTACCATTGTTTTGACCTCAATGGAAATGTCATCATAAATAAGAAAGTATTACCTCCTTATTACCACACTATTACCATTGTTTTGACCTCAATGGAAATGTCATTATAAATAAGAAAGTATTACCTCCTTATTACCACACTATTACCATTGTTTTGACCTCAATGGAAATGTCATCATAAATAAGAAAGTATTACCTCCTTATTACCACACTATTACCATTGTTTTGACCTCAATGGAAATGTCATTATAAATAAGAAAGTATTACCTCCTTATTACCACACTATTACCATTGTTTTGACCTCAATGGAAATGTCATTATAAATAAGAAAGTATTACCTCCTTATTACCACACTATTACCATTGTTTTGACCTCAATGGAAATGTCATTATAAATAAGAAAGTATTACCTCCTTATTACCACATTATTACCATTGTTTTGACCTCAATGGAAATGTCATTATAAATAAGAAAGTATTACCTCCTTATTACCACATTATTACCATTGTTTTGACCTCAATGGAAATGTCATTATAAATAAGAAAGTATTACCTCCTTATTACCACACTATTACCATTGTTTTGACCTCAATGGAAATGTCATCATAAATAAGAAAGTATTACCTCCTTATTACCACACTATTACCATTGTTTTGACCTCAATGGAAATGTCATTATAAATAAGAAAGTATTACCTCCTTATTACCACACTATTACCATTGTTTTGACCTCAATGGAAATGTCATTATAAATAAGAAAGTATTACCTCCTTATTACCACACTATTACCATTGTTTTGACCTCAATGGAAATGTCATTATAAATAAGAAAGTATTACCTCCTTATTACCACACTATTACCATTGTTTTGACCTCAATGGAAATGTCATTATAAATAAGAAAGTATTACCTCCTTATTACCACACTATTACCATTGTTTTGACCTAAATGGAAATGTCATTATAAATAAGAAAGTATTACCTCCTTATTACCACACTATTACCATTGTTTTGACCTCAATGGAAATGTCATTATAAATAAGAAAGTATTACCTCCTTATTACCACACTATTACCATTGTTTTGACCTCAATGGAAATGTCATTATAAATAAGAAAGTATTACCTCCTTATTACCACATTATTACCATATTGCTATTGTACAGTGATGTTAAGTGTTCCCCTTCATGTTCTTTCTCTCACCAGGTTTGCATGAATGCAGCAGCAGGATAGACGATGGAGAGTGTTTGGATTCACATGTTTGTTGCTTCAGACAAAGAGCGAGAGATAAGACCAGTGTTTATGTTGCTATGGCAATTCCAAGATGGAGAGTTCTACAAACTCCTCTTTTACACCTAAATAACTGAACACATACAATATGTTAGATGTCTGATGAACCAGGCTCCTCTCTGAGTCTGCTTCTGTCACAGAGTTCTTCTGTTAAAAGGGACAATTGCTTTATTTTTTATGCTTTTATAGCTCGAGAGATTTTATGTTATCTGGTTTCATGTGAACATGATATAACTCAAGAATTTCAACAGAGAGTCAATTCTGATTTGGCACAAACGCGGCTTGGACTCGAGGTCACTGATAACTCCAAATCATTATATCTCAGGAGCGTCACAACTTTATATTTTCAAACTCAGACTCAAAGATTAAAGGGTTTAGATTTGGTGCATGTTTTATGAGTCTGGAAAGAGTCTAGAGAGTATTCTAGACTCTTGGGAAAGACTCTTCTCTCTAACCCAAACTAAGAGCTGCGAGAACACTCACTGAACCACAGCCTTTCCTCTCCTGTGTGTTGCCAAACCTGAGACACAGTTTGGAAACAAGCCCGGGTTTCTAGTGGGACAATCATATTGCAGGTGTGATTAATTTTTAACTTTTATTCCATGATCATAAATCATTACCAATGCAGAGGAAATGGATCGTTTCCAAACAAAACACACTAAAAGGCCGTTGATTTCTTTTTTATGTAAGTTTTTACTTGACTGTTGCTGAGACCAAACGCTGTTCAGTGCTGTTTTATTGATGTTTTCCAGCTCTATTTCCACAAGCAAGAGCCAGGATTGTTTAAAGGATTGTTTAAAGGAACAATCTCTACATATTCTCTCTACAACATTCTTAATCTTCTTCTTAATCTCCACGAAGACCTGGCACTAAAATGTGTTGTGAAGCTTGAGTGTGTCCATCAGTGAGGTTGTGTTTGTGTGTTTTCTTGCTCTTCCTTGCATCCACATGGCAACATGATGACTGAGGAGACTTCACGGGGCCCTGAGACACAAACACTGCTACCTTTACTGATAATAGCACGTATTTGTACCACAGTAAATCAGTCGTACACTTATACTGTTTCATTTTTAACTACGCTGTTTGTGTCATGTAGAGCTGTTGTTGTCAATGTCATTAAACTTTAGTTTACTTGTTTAATTCAACTTCAGTATCATCACACTGAAAATGAAAACTAGGCCACTTTTATGATTTTACTGCCCTCAAAGATTAAAAAACAAGAGTGACAGTGGTTTGATGTAAATGTTTTATTTGCTCCTGACACAACGCTCCTGTTTATACAGACCTGGCAACAACAATACAACTATAACTAATACAGTTTAATTGTTACATTGATATCAATAACAGCCAAGCACCGGCTACTCCAAAGTGGTGGTAGGGGCCCCCAAATCAAATTCAGCTTAGGGCCCCATAGAGGCTTGAGCCGGCCCTGCTCTCAGGTCTGACCTCTGAGTTCCGATGTGATTTCCTGTCTTTAGCTGACGTCGTTTTTGTATGAAGATTGACACGTCATTAGTAATAACACAACATTTGAATCAGGAGAGACTAGAATCTAAAAAGTCTCTGGCAGACAGCTGAGAGATAATGAGGAGGAGGAGGAGGAGGAGGAGGAGGAGAACTGAGGCAGCAATGAAATGACTGGATAATGAGGAGGAGATAAAAACAGGACGTGTAAGAATGAGTCTGTGATTGAAGCCTGTAACTGAACTTAGAACAGAGTGTGTAAGTGGCTACATATTGTTCCTCACAGCAAGAAGGTCACCGGTTCGGACCCTGGTTCGACCAGGGACCTTAGTGTGTCTCTCTGTGTGGAGTTTGCATGTGTGTGTGTGTGTGTGTGTGTTTGCCTGGTGTTGGACAGGTCCCCTCGCCGGGATTGTCTCCAGCTTCTCCACGAGCCTCACGTGGAGGACAAAGCCGGAGACAACAGGACAAACTCTTGTTCTCACTGGAGTTTATCTCCTGCTCTCGTTAGATGAGTCCTATAATAAATAAATGAATATGATTATGATTGTATGGTTAGCTATCATAAACATTATCATTAAAGTGAACAATTGTTTAACTGGGAAAGTCTCTGGAGTTAGAAATGTCTTTTATGAGGGAGATAACCAGTTTCACTTCAGTTTAATGACACACAGCACTTTCCCAGCTGTCTATCAGCAGTAGACACAATTGTTTAAATACTTGTTTCCTATATGCTTCCTTTAGAGCTGCATGTGTATGTGCATGTGCACACTTTTAGTCACCTGAACCCATGTGGTCACATCAGAATCACAATCAGAATCACAATCAGAAGCTGGTGACCTGCTTGGTGCAAGGCGAGCCACTGTACCACCATGTGGCTCCATTCACACATAAAATCGATTTGCCAACTTACTAAATCATGTCACACTGCAATAAGCATTTTAACATTTCATGTTTGTTTTCTTCTATAAACCTGCTAAAGAACAACACACATACAAGAGCTTGATGAATAAATAATTAATAATAAAGTGCTCATGTACAGTAAATCCCAGCTGTGTGAAACACCTTTAACACATTACATTACAGTCACATGTATATCTGTACAATGGAGTCTTTGAATGCATCTGCTTTTTTCTTACATTTCTAATCAACAATTAAAAACAACCTCTCAGTTAACCTCACATCACTGACACCTGATCATCTTTTTGTTTTTTTACACATGAGACTGTGGTCTGTAAATGAATGACAGTGTTGCTCTTTGTACAGTTAGTATTCATATCTGCTGCGACTGCTCCAGATATAGGACAGAAGTTAATAAGTAACCAAGTTATGATCTTCATTGGAAAAACTAGAAATGCACACACACACAGACTGTGACTTCATATCTTTAAATCAGTCTCACTGTTGTCTGTACGTCTGCCTCTGTTCATACACAACAAAATAATAATAATAATAATAATAATAATAATAATAATACGTTTCAAACCTTTCAAAACAACTGAGGACACTTTACAAGGCAGAGTTAAATAAACAATAAAGCAATAAAAGTAGTCTGATAAAACAATGTACAATACAATTGAATGATAAAATAATAAAAAAAAAGCTTACTATGTGTTAAAATCTGTATAAACAGAACCCTAACCCTAACCCTAGCTCTAACCCTGACCTAAACTCAAATCCTAACCCTAAAACCAGGTCTTAACCCTGAAAAAGCCCTATAGTTGTGTGTATGTTTGTGGGGACAAAGATATTTGTAAATATTTGTAAATATTTGTATTTACATGATCAACTGCTTGTGTCTGGTTCACGACTACGTTGGTTTCCATCAGGTTCAGGGTTCAAACCTCATTGAAACCACGACTGTGCTCTTACAACCCTGTCATCACGCACCAAACGTGAAGTTTGCACTTTTATCAGGAGAGAACATCAATGAAATGAGCAGGTGAGAGTGTGTAACTCTACAGTGAGCAGGGATTTGTGGTGGAGGTGTGATTCACCCACACTGTGGCTGGCACAAAGAGCTTTTGTTTAGTTTTGGTGAATAAGAAAAGGTCTGGGTCATCAGGTGTCCGATTCAGGAGGAAGAGGAACAAAAAAAAAAAACCCAAAAATAAAACACTATTGTGTTGTAGACATGTAAATAAATAACCCATAATCAGGAGAGTGAGCTCACACATATCTGTAGGTTTGTGTAAAGAATAATAGAATAATAGCAACATGCAGAGTGATCCTGGAAACTGGGTTGGGAGGAGACAAGTGGACGTGAAGCAGAGGCACAAGTGAACTAAGCAGCTGCTTGGGGTTATTTTAACATTTTAAATATATCTAGATATCTTTATTTACATTTGTATATCTGAATAATGTTAACTGTACGTTATTTGGTTTGATTTTGTTGTTGAAGAGTGCACAGTTAGTATATTAAACAGTATATTAAACAGCTTTACTGGTTTTCACCACACTTCACTTTGAATATGAAAGTACAAATTAAAACTTTTTGTGATTTTACTGCCGTCTAATATAAAAAAAACAAAAACAAATCAAGAGTGACAGCGGTTTGGAGTAAATAACACAGCTATAATATCATTAATGCCATTTATAGAGTGATTTCTATCAGTAATACAAGCACCAGTGACTCCCAGGTGGTGGGAGGGGGCTCCAAATCAAATTCAGCTTAGGGCCCCCTGAAGGCTTGTGCCGGCCCTGATGTGGAGACAGATTTCTACTGGATATTTTCTTTCTGAACACAGTCTGTGTTTTCTGGTTTGAGTCAATGTCGATGTCGATGCTTTGATTTGAATCCCTCCGTAGAAGATGTGTCTCCTGGCCGTTCTCTGACTTTATTGAAGGACCAAACTAAATGATGATGAACCGCCTGCTCGGGCTGAATCTGTGGTGCAGGTGGAGCTGATGAAAATGCTGATCGGTGCATGTATTTACATCTTTGGGAGGAGCAAAAAAAACGCACAAACCTATGTTTGTGGGGACATTTTGTCTGGACTGCACAATGTAAAGGGCTTTTTCAGGGGTAAGACTTGGTTTAGAATTAGGTTAAGGTTAAGGTTAAGGGTTAAACATTTAGTTGTGGTGGTTAAGGCTAGGGTAAGGGGCTAGCCTATGATGTGTCCTCACTAAAATATAAAAACAAGTTTGTGTGTGTGTGTTTCACCAGTGCATGATGCAAATCTAGAACAAAAGCACTGCTGAGATCTTAATCCATGTACGTCCTCCTATCTGTATCCAGATGACTGCCGCGGTCATTTAAGGTTTTTTCTCTCTGCTCTCTGCTCTCCTGTTTTTTGATTTCCTTGTATTAAAATCAGCCTGATAGTAAAGGATTCAGAGAGGAGCGCACGGTCACAGATAAGATCTCACACAAACACACACACACACACATGCTGATAACCAGGTGATGCATTTTATTATTTATGACAGTGGATACAGTCACAGAGCCAAGGGTTACATGTTCTTATGAGACATAAGACATGAGGGAGTGGGATGTTAGGGGCAGCATGCACCAAACACACTTTTATTTGAATAATAAACATTTGGTCATTTGGTCGGAGCGTTTGTGTGTATACAGCAGCACTGTTCATTCCTGTTGTGAGCAGTAGAATGTCACTTCCTTTGTGTTTTCAGTCGTACTCCAGCCTGTTTTCAGCCACCTCTACTAGCATTTTTGTTGGTCAAGAGGCAATTAAGAAAAAGCTAACCACGGACGCTTGTTTCAGGTTATGTTATGACCATTATACCGTTCTAGCACTATTCAGCTCAACTAGACTATAGTCTGTTTTTTTATTTCTTTTCCATTAGTGACAGAATCTGGTACCTGGTGATTTTTTTAGTACCTGCTCGAGGTTCCAAGCACATACTAAAATGTGACATCAACAGACTGCCGGTCACTGTTGGTCAAAGAGTGTCGTCACTGGACGAGTCATGAGCGTGACGACCGACACAAGAATCAAAGTGAACAATGCTGAACTGTAGATCAGTTAAAAAGACTTCAAAATCCTGTAAACATGTGATAATCTGAAACATTTAGCAAGTCATGGAAAATGACGTGCCTGAGTCGAGTAGTGCTAGAACTGTCCACCAGTCCACACACACACAGTCAGTGCTGAAGTGGACTCTCATTTCAGCTCTGTGAAGCAGCTCTGTGAGGACACAGACTCTAAGGTTTTTAGAAGAACATGTCCTCCAGTTCCTGTTTCCCTTCATGTCCCTTCATGTCCCTTCATGCCTCTCACATGTATTTCTCTATATCAGTCCGTCCACTCTGTCTTTCTATCTACATCTTCCTCCCTCCGTCATATTTCTCCATTAGGCAGGATTTTTAACCACCTCTTGTATGTCCTATTAAGGAAAGTTCTGCATCGTTTACCACGAGTGGCTATCAGTCACTGTCACAGAGCTACAGCACACACACACACACACACACACACACACACACACACACACACACACACACACACACATGTTCGACATTCATGACTTGAGGGGACATTGCATTGACTTTCATTCATTTCCTGGAGACTTACTCTGCCCCTTAAGCACAATTACTACTGGCCTAACCCCAACCCGAACCCCAACCCCAACCCTAACCCTAACCCTAATCCTAATCCTAACCCTAACCCTAACCTCAGCCTAACCTTAAAACATATCTTCACCTTAAAATATAGTAATTTACATTATGGGGACTTGATTTTTGTCCCCACAAGGAAGACAAGTCCCCATAATGTGACTGTGTAAACAGGTTTAGGTCCCCACAACATTAGTAATACCTGGACACACATCACACACACACACACACACACACACACACACCTATATAGATATAGATGCACAGACATACGTACAATGTTTAGCTATAAGTCCACACCCTATGTAACACACACACACACACACACACATTTGTCTCTGTGGCAACACCTGTGTCCATAGAGAAAATGGATGGAGAAATGCAAATAGAGAAAGGAAGAGTAAGGAGGGAACTGAAGCAAGAAGGGAAGGAGGGAACAAGGTGGATAATGAAGGAAGGAAGGAGAGAGACAGAGAGAGAGAGAGAGAGAGAGAGAGAGGAACCCAGAGAGAGTTGGATGAGCATTAAGGAAAGAAGGGTCTGGGGGTTAAAGATGGGGGTGTGGAAATGAGGAAGGACAAAGAGATGCAAGGAGGCATGGGAGGAGGAAAGAGAAGGTATCATTAGTCCTCCTTAGCTTCTATTATGAAGATTAAAGTGAAGACTGCCTGTTCGTCTTAACTCTTTCCTCCTTAGAGACAAACCACAGCAGAGACGTGTGAGCTCACTTATATCCTTACATGTCTGTAAATGTGAATCACAATGTGTGGAGGAGAAATGAGGGTGAAAGTAAAGAACCTGTTAATATCATCATCTTTCCCATGGTTCAAAACAGTAAGTAATGTAAAATAGTTATGTTGGATGTGGTAGAGCAGACTCACACCTGACTCACACACACCTCAGGTGAAACAAACAGAGACAAGTCCACAGTCTACTTTAGGACAGAGAGGCTAATCTTAATTCTACTATTTGACTGTAGGAGCGCCATGATGTCATGAGGCACAGTCCCTCTGTGGCAATGTTCTGAACAATGGTCAAGAACTGGAGAGGAAATGGTAGAACTGGTGCAAGATTGATTGTGTAGTCTGGGAGATTCATGACCTTTCAGCCATATGGCTGCACTCTGTCCACTGGGGGCGTGGCTTGATTGTCCACAGTGTCTTTGTTGAACCTGCGCTTTTAACGCCTTTACAGTTGGTGTGGTTAGAGTGAGTGAGTGAGGGAGGATTTATCAAGCAAGTCTTTATACTGTATGCAACCATTCAGTGCAGGTGTGCACACACACACTCTCTGGTTTCCATGATTCCAGAGGACATTACATTGACTTACTCTTACCTTAACCATAACCACAACCATAACCTCATCCTAACCATACAACATGTCTACACCTTCATTGATTTTTGTCCCCATAAGGTGACTGTGTCCCCACAACATGAGAATAACACACACACACACACACACACACATAAAGCTTTTAATAACTTTGTCCCCTCCCCGTGCAGTCAGTCAGATACACACAGATACACCAAACTTTTTGACATAAGACACATCTGTACTGTAAGACTCATTAAAAACTGAATATTTGTTCTGACGTCTGTTATGTTTTTATGTATTTGACCAGAACAGATCTGATGAGGTCAAAGATGCATCCAGGGTGCATTTTAACACCATGTGTGAAAAGTCCTGTCTCTCTTCATGTGATTGGATTTGTTAAGACCAGGAGTGAATGTGGCCACAGTCTAACTTTAACTTACCATAAAAACTACAGCCAATCACAACCAAGTGAAGTCCTCTGTCATAGGTCCATAACTTTGTCAATGGAGGCCAATGTTTTATTGTGGAATGGAAGTGAAGTGTAGTTGTGTTACATTCACATCATGTGTTACATTGACATCATGTGTTACATTCACATCGTGTGTTACATTGACATCGTGTGTTACATTCACATCGTGTGTTACATTCACATCCTGTGTTACATTCACATCCTGTGTTACATTGACATCGTGTGTTACATTGACATCGTGTGTTACATTGACATCGTGTGTTACATTCACATCGTGTGTTACATTCACATCATGTGTTACATTCACATCCAGTGTTACATTGACATCATGTGTTACATTCACATCGTGTGTTACATTCACATCATGTGTTACATTCACATCCTGTGTTACATTCACATCCTGTGTTACATTCACATCATGTGTTACATTCACATCCTGTGTTACATTCCCATGTGTTACATTCACATCCTGTGTTACATTCACATCGTGTGTTACATTCACATCATGTGTTACATTCACATCCTGTGTTACATTCACATCCTGTGTTACATTCACATCATGTGTTACATTCACATCCTGTGTTACATTCCCATGTGTTACATTCACATCCTGTGTTACATTCACATCATGTGTTACATTCACATCATGTGTGACATTCACTTCATGTGTGACATTCACTTCATGTGTTACATTCGCATCCTGTGTTACATTCACATCCTGTGTGACATTCACATCATGTGTTACATTTACATCATGTGTTACATTCACATCATGTGTTACATTCACATCATGTGTGACATTCACTTCATGTGTGACATTCACTTCATGTGTTACATTCACATCCTGTGTTACATTCACATCCTGTGTTACATTCACATCGTGTGTTACATTCACATCGTGTGTTACATTCACTTCATGTGTTACATTTACAACATGTGTGACTGATCCCTAAAGTGAAAAATTACAAAACAAAATGACATACAAAGTGTAATAGACACAAATGTCTTGTTGCCCTTGTTGGTGTCCCACATTCTGTTGTATGTAGGTGTTCACATGCATTCATTAGTACAGACACACACTTATTTCAACACATATACACACACATAGAGAACACAGGCTCATCTACATACAAGCAAAAACACACACAAACCACATAACACCTGACAGTAGGATGAGATGGAGATTTCTCTGTCTCTCACACAGACACTCTAATACATGCATATAATTACAGACACACACACACGCACGCACACACACACACACACACACACACACACATGCAATTTAAATTAAATCTCTGTGGGCTGCACAGCTTTGTTTTTGTACACTTATGCAAATGACTCGTTAATAAATGTTGGGCTGTCTTACACACACACACACACACACACACATGCATGAGAATATAGATGTAAATGTATCTTTTATAGAAAAGACAACCTCTTTTTTTGATGTAAAGATATTTTCAAGAATAGCACATGATTGTCTTTGATATCTTATTCATACAGTGAGTGTGAGAGTTATTTGACATGTGATATCACCTGTGTTACCATGGCACTGAACACCAAGATCACACTTTCAAATTGAAAATTCATTTTCCGATAACTAATTATTCATCTTTGTCAGGAGCTGAAAGGCCCTTTTTTCCCCTCTGCAGACGTTTAGAAATGTTTGAGCAGTAAAGAAGCAGGTGTTACTGATGACTGATGTTAACTTCCTGTAAAGTCAGGACAGTGTGACAGTGAAGCTAAACTGAACTCAGCCATCATTCATTTGATCATTCATGCCGGTGTGTTTCCTTCTCTCACTTGTCAGAAAGTCCATGGTGAAAAAGGCCCACATTTGTGATGAGTGATTAAGTTCATCAGGGGATATTGTATGATTTATAACTAAATGCAAGATGCTTGTAATAAGCCTGCCCATTCATGGTAAATCTTTTCATAATTTGCCTGCAGTTCATCCCACTGAGGACACTTCGTTTAGAACAGTATGAACAAGAAATACAAAAAAATGTTGTGAGGACAATAAGTTCAGATGACACCCATATATTTTTGTTATTTCTTATTTCATTTTATTAATATTTTTGTTATTTCATGTTATCAATATTTTTTGTGCTATTTCACATTTTATGTTATTAATATTTTTGCTATTTCATATTCATGTTTTTAATATTTTTTGTTATTTCTTAGTTCCTGTTAATATTTTCTGTTATTTTATCTAAAAGAATCACTGTGCTCTAGTTTCTGCAATCAGGCAATACAGGGGTGTAGTGGCGCCTTTACACCACAAGAGGGAGTATCCCCTCAAATGAGCAACTGTGTCAAGGGTAAACACAGCCGATGCATACGGTCACGTTAGCGGCCATGTGTATTTTCAGGTAAGCAGAAGGGAAACTGTTAAAATAGACAAATAACAGAGTAACATCACAGAGTTATAGAGGTGGTGATGAAGTGGCTATCTTATGTTATGTTTTGTTGTAAATTATCCCTGTAACTCTGAAGCTGAAGCTAATGCTAAAGGTAAGCTAACTGTACACGTCAGTCAATTTACAAGTTACAAGTTACAAGTTACTTTATTGAAGTGTGCAACAATATATAACAAATAACTAAAGTTATGGAGACAGTGTTTGGGACTAAAATTGACTCCAAAAGAAAAATAGTTGTACCAGTGAGAATGAGCTTAATGTGCGTCCATCTTTCGGCCATTAGCATAGCTGTTAGCCTAGCCATGAGCACTAATATATGCAGTCCTTTCTTTTTCTCAATGTCCTTCATCTCGTATCATCGACACCAGTGGTTCTCAAACGTGTCATACCAAGTATCACCTGAGGAAACACACACTGGTGTAGGGAAAGGAGATTAAGATAAAGTGACTTTTCCTCAGCTCCACTCTGATCACGTACCCTGGTTTATACAGTGGAACATTATTCCTGATTCTCCTCCAGGTACCACCAGAGGAAGCTTGCGTGCCACAGTTTGAGAACCATGGATCTACACAAGTGATTTAAAGAGAGAATGCAGTAAAATATGCTATAACATTATCAATGAGAACTACATGTTTTCTTCTACCTACGACTCCTTTTGTCACTGGTCTGTCAGTGATGTCATGATTCACACGGGTGAAAAACCCCACTGGTGTGTAATGGTGTTAACTGCCTTTCAAAATCTCCTGCCAGTTCATTCTGGTTCACTTTCTGTTTCTACGTTCACTGTCTCCTCTACATGAGGGTCATGGGGCGCTGACACGGGGCTAAAGGCGGGGTCACAGTCCATCACAGAGCAAACACACACAGACCAACAACCATTCACTCACACATTCACACACACGGTCAGAGATATAGAGTTTCCAATTAACCTCTGCATGTGTTTGGACTGTGGGAGAAACACACACACACACACACACACACACACAGAACATGCAAACTCCACACAGACAGGCCTTTGATCGGACTGGGTCGCAAACCTGGGTCCTTTTGCTGTAAGGCAATAGTGTGAGCCACTATTTCACCGTGTGGCCCCTCACTCGCTGATTTTAGTGTGAAAAGGCTTTGATTTCAGGAATAATTATGTAAAGATGAAAATATGCCATTGAGAGGATTTGTTTGTGACAAAAAGAGCATGTTTGGTGACAAGAGTCCACTCTTTCCCTTCTCTCTCTCTCTCTCTGTCTGTCTCTCTCTCTCTCTCGTTTTCTCTCTCTCTCTCTCTCTCTCTCTCTCTCTCTCTCTCTCTCTCTCGTGTCTCTCTCTTGGCGCGGTGATCTGTGTGAGCGCGTGCCATCCATCAGCCCATCAGTATTTCGAGGCCGCTTCATCATCCACTCATTGCCAGGTCATAGCGTGAGCCACTTTAGAGGCAAACTCTCCGAGCTGCTTGCACACTTTATCTCCATGAGTGTTTGCTTTGACTGAACCACCGTCTCCTCTCCTGCTCATGAGCGCCCCCTGCTTACCTCTGCATCGACCTCCTGCTTCAATGAGCTGCCGTAGAGTTTTTAAAGCTGCGTGAGGCCGGGTTGTTAACTGTTGTTGTGGCAGCATATTAACAGTGAAACAGTGACCTTTAGCTTTTAAAACAGTTCCTGCAGCTCAGTTTAAAAGACTGCAGGCCTGTGGAACACAAACACAAACACATGCTGTCTGTTGTCATTTATAAACCCTCAACTAGTTTGTTTTTTTCATGCGTCAGCAACAGGCAGAGATTGAAAAGGAAAGCAGAATTATCACATGATACGAGGAGGCAAAAAGTCGACAATAAAGGACTGTAAAAACAATAAATGTGTTAAATATCCACGACAGAGAAAGAGTTAGTTAACCATTGGCTGAGTAGTAGTAAGGCTTTTTAGATCTCTGCTGGCACGAGATGTGGTAGATTATGGTTTGGTTTTAATTCAAATTAAAACATATAGACAACATTTATTGATGTCAGTACACTGTCTGTACCATCGTTAGCAGTGAAACCAGTGATTTTATGTCTTATTAAATAATACTTTCACATATTCTACGTCAGGGTTTCTCTAACCCTGGTCCTGTGGACTCACTGCCCGGCCTGTTTTACATGTTTCCACAGAAGCTTCACAACGACCCACTCATTTAAATCAGGTGTGTGTGAGCAGGGGAAACAGGGACCCTGTAATATATAATACATTTTCTTACTTGGTTGTAATCAGTAGGATGTGGTGTAATTTGTGTGAAAGTCTGACACAATAACTACGACTACAGTAAAATATTACTTACAAATGACAGGAAGTAAAGAAGTATTTTTAAATATTTGCATGATTTTCTCTCAATATATTAGATTTCAGGAATCACCTAATATACCTTCTCTAAGGCGTATTTGTTGCTTTTTATTAATTATCTTTGCTATACATTTTCAGCATGTCATTACAGAGGTGTTGATCATGGAGAGGTGGTCAGACACAGACATGGACGTGCATCAGTATCAGTATCAGTATTTACATGAGCTTCTGCAGGCAGGTACAATGTCAACATGACAAGAATCTATGGTCTGTATTTGTAGTCTTGATGTAGTGTAAAATGCTTTACCTAGAGCTGCAACTAACACAATCGATTCATCTTTCGATTATTTTCTCGATTAATCGTTTGGTCCATAAAATATCAGAAAACCTTCAAAAATGTTGATCGGTGTTCGTCAAACCTGGAAATGATGATGTTCTCAAAGATGAACTTTATATGATTTCTAATCATGAAAAAAGCTTCAAACAGATGAATCGATTATCAAAAACTTGTCAATTAATTTAGTCATCGATTAATCGATGAATTAGCTTTACCATTCACACCCATTCTCTCACACTTTCATACAGAGCTCATCTTTCTAACCCATTCACACTCTGGGGTTAAGTGTCTTGTCCGTCAGCAATCGGAATTTTGTTTTCTTATCTGTAATTTTGTTTTTTAAAAAATGCCTATGAGCCTCTGAACCTCTGACATCCTCTGCACATAACTGCGGTGCAATAAATGTAAATACTCTGAAGTGAAATCCCTCTGAAACGTGCACTAATGTATTCATTAAAGCAATAATAGTGTAAAGTTTGTTAAAGTAATGAAAAGTCCTCTTCCACTTTGACATATGAAGGTGAGCGCCAACACCTGCCTCTGAACTTTTCTTTGAATTATGACGGCAATTAATATGTTTTCATTTATTTACTTCCCCTCCAGACTACACACAGAAATATATTTCTTTTTAAAACACACTTTTTTCCCCTTATATTGTTGTCGCTTGCGTTTAATTACCAGTTAAAGAAAAAGCGGTGAGCGATGGGACCAGTGTGGAGCGCAGATAACACCCACCTCATGTTTCACCCCCGTTGGTGCCATTAATATGAAATCCTGACAATAAAATTATATTTAAAGTGTAGCAGCATTTAAAAAAAAATCTCTTTTGTTTGTGGAGGTGAGGGTGTGTGTGTGTGTGTGTGGGAGAGAGAGGGGGTGGGAGGTGGTCAGGGGCTGTTAATGCTACGAGCCACTGAATGAGACGGCGTGGGGAGTCGGTGAGTGCAGATAAAGCCCTCCTCATGTATCAGCCTGCTCACCTGTCTGCAGCCAGACCCTTGTAATGGATAGACACGAGCTGCAGCCATCACTCATACTCACACTGCCTGCCTCTCTCTCTGTGTGTGTGTGTGTGTGTGTGTGTGTGTGAGAGAGAGTGTGTGTGTGTGAGCGAGCGAGAGGGAGGGAGGGAGGGAGAGAGAAAGAGAGAGGGTGTGTGTGTGTGTGTGTGTCTTGTGCAGTTGGGAGGTGGTGGGAGTGATTATATGTCTGCATGGGTGCATGACAGAGAGAGACAGAGACAGAGTGTGTGGCTGTGTATGCATTTATGTATGTGTGTGTGTGTGTGTGTGTGTGTCTTCAGTTGTATAACTTCTGTCTGTCACTTTGATTGATACTTCTTACACTGACACCATTTTGGTATAAAAAAAAAATCACTCTTTCTCTGCGTTTCTCTCTCTCTTCATCTGTATGTGTGTGCGTGCGTGTGTGTGTGTGCGTGTGTGTGTGTGCGTGTGTGTGTGTGCGTGTGGTGTCTGCGACTCACTGCTGACTGTCCAAACGGACATGACAAAAGAGGTCAGGGCTTCTACTGAGACTCACACCTGTCCATCGTCAGCTGATTGTTGCAACAACAACAAAAAAAGAAGAAGAAGAAGAAGAAGAAGAAGAAGAAGAAGAAGAAGAAGAAGAAGAAGAAGAAGAAGTTTTTTGAAGTTTGCAGAGGTCAGACAGTTGCCTGGTTCTGCCACCAGGTGCTGCTAATGAGCAAAAGCATCCATTCAGACATGCGTACATTTATATGTGAGTGTGTCTTCATGTCCACACAACACGTGGACACAGACTGTGCTTGTTTCAAACCAGATGTCCTCGTGTCATCCTTTTCAATCAATACACATGATTGCCAGGCTGACCTGACCTTTGCAGGGGTCAAAGGTCAGCCTCCCAGCCTACTGCTGTTGCCACAGTGCTGAACGGCATCCTGAGGAGTGTGTGTGTGTGTGTGTGTGTGTGAGAGAGAGGGAGAGAGAGAGAGAGAGAGGAGTGTGTTAATGCATCTGCCAGAACCTCTCTCTCTGTGTGTGTGTGTGTGTGTGTGTGTGTGTGTGTGAGAGTCAGAGTATATGTGAGAGACTTTGTTCTCCATCAGTCATAATGTGTAATAGAAGTCTGATAATTTGATTTGGGAAGTTGTAATGTGATTATGAGACAGTGGCAGGTCCTGTGTGCACAGGGGCCACACACACACACACACACACACACACACACACACACACACACACCTCATAGAGGACATGTGGGACACACATTTATGCACTGAGCGTCACACAGAGGCTCCTTGTGTCTGTGTGTCCAGGGGTGAGTTTGCCCTCAGGCCGGAGGAATGACATCACTGAACGTGTCAGAAGTCCACACACCAGGACAACAGTGCTGTGTGTGTGTGTGTGTGTGTGTGTGTGCTTTACAGGCAGGAGAAAGGTAAAATAAATCTATATGGAGCTTTTTCTTCCTTTAGATGAATGCATTTTATCATTTAAACACATGTTTAAACACATGTTTAAACACATGTTGAGACACGTTTAGACACATGTGGTGGCAGATTCAGAAAACCACCGCAGACACAATTCTCTCATATCCTGTTCCCATTGTTGAAATAGGCCATTTAAATACGAGTTTAAATACAGGTTTCTATTGTCTTTAGCAACACAAACCCTGGATGATAACACTCATTTCTTCTTTGTCTTCTTTGTTTTTGGCAGTGATTTGTGTCTGATGTGCTTTTATCCTCCAGCTGTAAACAATGAATGTTTGGAGCAAAACTTACTCTTTACAACTCAGTTGAAAGATGAGAAAGAGCGACTGTAGTAAAACAAACAAAACAGTGACCACTGTAACATTGTTTTTTTAACATCTTCTTTCTTTGTTCTTCTTCCTGCACATTTGTAACGTGACATTTCAAGTATTGTAGAATCAGGGGTGACATTCGCGTTATACCCACTATTGTTAGTGGGACATGTAATCTGCTGCACTACAATCATCCACATGACATGACAGTGTGTTTCAAACAAAGCATGACATCTTTAGGTGTCTCAGTAGTTGCATCAGAGCTGAGCATGGTCAAACGTCCTCGTCCCATACACACCCAGTCTGTCCCTGAGGTCAGCTGATCTCCAGCACAATAGACCCCGTTCAGACATGGTATTAACGTTTGTCCACAGTGGTCCAGGTCTGTCCTGAATGTGTCCTCAGTTCCCGTCACAGAGACCACATGCAGAGGTGGTTTGAGCTACAGTCCACATTCATGAGCTGTCCTGAGGACGCTGTCTGTCCTCAGGACAGCTCAGAGATGTCGGTGTGTATTTGAACAGGAGACACATCAGAACACATTGTCCCAGTTGTAATGTGCCAAAATGTCCTCACAGGCAAAAGAAGCCAAATACCAACGTCCTTAGATGCACTGGAGCGTACAGAGAAATGAGAACATGCAATTATCTAACTTTGTTTATGATTAAATGAAGAGAGAGGAAACACCTTACTAAATCATCATTATCCTCAGCTAGTATGGACCTGATAAACACATTTTACGGTGCTTTATGTTTTCTTAGCTTTTCGTGTTTTTCTGGATTCTACTGAGTGATGTAAGCATTTAAAACACTGTTCTTTTTCTTATGCTATGTTATATTGTACATGCAAATTAACAAATGATCAAAATGATCAGTCAGGAAGTCAGAATTTACTGAATAGCCTCCAGGGGGCGACTCTACTGGGTGCAAAAAGAAGTATGTTTTAATGTTTTTATCTTCTGTTTCTTTGTAACGTCACTAAACATTGAGCAGTTCACGTTTCAAGTCTTCTTTTTGTAAATTCTGTTCCCGTAGACAATAAAGTGGACACCAGTGTGACTGACAGCTGATATCATCCAACAGGAGTTCAGATTTTTATGGGTGTCATCCCAGTGGGTTGGCTCTTGAACAGAACCCGTTACAAGCACGAGCGGCGCCAGGATTTTGATTGTGGGCGGGTCTCCAGAAAACTGGACGGGCCAGTTAAAAAATGAGTTCCCCTGTGTGGCTCTTGTGTCGCTGTCCTCAGCTCAGTGCTGAAACGGACACAGACATACACATACACGTTCATTTATCTCTTTTGAACGTTCAATACACAGAACGACTGAAATGATATCTTTGGCCTTGCCTTGCTGGTGTGAGGGGGTGTGGCTACTACGGGAGGACTTGATGGGGAGAGGGCGGCCGAGCTGGATGGTAACGCCCTCGTCACTCGTGATGTTTCCTCCTCCTGCTCCTCGGAGGCGTTTCTTAGTGAAGTGAAATGAAAACAAGCTGCTTCGCTTTGCCGTGTTTATGTTGACGGTTCATATTAGCTCATAGCTACTGTCTGTGGGCGTGTCCAGACCTAGTAGCACCGCGGGTGATTACAAGACCAGACGCGACTAAGCATCTCAAACTGTTAATGGATCCTTTTATTCCTGCCATATTTCATCAAACAGTTTCTGAATATCTGCTTTAGCTCTTATCTTACGTTTTGCACTTTTATTATAATGTGCTTTTAATTTGTGTAATTATTATTATTATTTTTTTAATGAAAATCCCTCTGTGCTTTTGTACGTGTGATAAACTTAATCACTTACTTGTTGTGACAAATGTACAGAGAACTACCAGCAGAAGTTTATCGTCTCCTTCAGCTCTGCGTGTTTGTTTTATGAGCGTCGTCGTTGTTGTTGTTGTTGTTGTTGTTTATAGTCAGCTATTAACTACACTATGTAAACTAACAGCAGGCGAGCACAGTGAGCGGCTAAATGATCTGTTCCCTACTTTTACAAATGGTTGTTTAAATGACAACGTGTGATTTTAATAGAGAAGATGTTGATGATGTGATATTTCTAAGCTTTCACCAGGTGATTTTATTTGTGCACAAACCTAAAGAGACGTGTTAATAAGTTACATGCAGTTTAGTTTGTGGTAACAGCATTTTCACTGGAAACAAAGCTGATTAACGCGTGTGTCCACCTATTTAAAGACTGAGGACACGTATTAGAATGTTAAGATTTGGTTTTAGGGTTGACATTAAACGTTTAGAGTTTAGAAGTTTAGTCAGAGTGAGGGGTGTGGTCAAACATTTAGATGTGATGGTTAAAATACATGATTACAGATCAGCACCTTTTACAGTATATGTGTTGCATCAATTCACAACATACATCATCATCTAGAGGCACTTTATGATAATGATGTTATTACAGTTATTACAGAAACACCCAACAGGAACACAATGAACATGAAGGAGGGGGAAGGGAAGGGAAGGGGGTAAGTGAAGGAGAGGTGGATGTGAAAAGAAGAATGGAAAGGACAGAAGAAGATAGAGGAGGGATAGAGACCAGCAACTGTGATGGAACAGGTGTATTTCAAGTAACCACAACATTAATAATAGTAATAGTAATAATATTTGGTTCCTGCTCCTCATGTGACCCTCAGAAAAGGACAAGCCAAAGATGAAGAGTGGATGAGGATCATCGTAACATTAGCAGTAATGAGTGTAGCTATATAATCTATAGGATTAAGCTGTGGTGTTGAAGGTGTAAAGGCCCTGGTTTACTTCAGCGCTCACCACACGTGGACCCAACGCACATCGTGCTCGCGACGCGTGTCATCAGTACACAGCCCGGATTTTGGAACCTGCGTGCAAAGGCCGGGATGTGTGTGCATAGTCAGCGCATGTGCAAACTGAATTTCTGCCCCACTGGTAGGTGGATTATTAAGCCCCGCCCACCAAGCAGAAAACATTTTTAAGCAACAGAAGAAGTCGTCATCCAAGCCTCGACTCCCCTGCTCCCTGACTCATCAGCTGATGACATGTCTGAGCGAGCTGAAGCATCGTTCTCTTCTTCTTTCTTCTATTCCCTGCGTCCAGACTTGTACCGCCACCCGATGGTGAAGTGAGGCAGCACAGGACCCTGATGTGCGGGTATACCAGTACCAGATACTGTATGTAACGTGCAATGCGACACGCACTTCAGCGAGCGCGGTGTGTGTGTGCAGAAGTATGCCAGGGCCTGAAGAGTGACTGTCCTTCTTCATGTGTCATCAACAAGGAAAGAAAACGTCATATTTGTGAGACCACTCCTTTCTCAGGATAAGATAAGATAAGATAAGATAAGATAAGATAAGATAAGATAAGATAAGATTAGATAAGATAAGATAAGATAAAATGAGATTAGATAAGATGAACCTTTTTTGATTTCCCAAAGGGGAAAGTTTGAAACGGAAGCTATTGCAGTGAATTTGTGAGTGAAACAATTATGACATCAACACTCACACACATGCATATCAGCAACAAAAGCCACATGGATTCTGACATGACTGCTCTCACTCATGTTCCACTTGGCCGTAGATATTGGATATACTGTATGTCTGATCATGTGATTTGTAAATCAGATCTCTGTGTCACATCAACAGAAAAAAACAGGGTATGAGTCTCTTCAGCCCTGTAATCTGAACGTGTCCTCACAGAGATAGAACTCTCTCTCTGTGTGTGTGTGTGTGTGTGTGTGTGTGTTCAGTCAGCAGGAGAGTGGGAAAAGCCACTGCAGAGATGCACAGTGGGTTTGTTCACTAAGAAAATAGATATCATTAGTGAGGTGCCCCACACACACTCACACACACACACTCACACACACTCACACAGCTAAGGTATCATTAGCTTGCTGTTTAGTATTCATACCCATCCTTTCTTCCCCTCCTGTGCACACACACGTTGAGGCAGAAATGATCCAGCAGCACCTGACACTCCATCATGATGTCAGAGTGAGATTTGGGTGTGTGTGTGTGTGTGTGTGTGTGTGTGTGTGTGTGTGGAGCAGAAAAGCAGTAAAGTAGAGACTGAGAGACATAAAGAGCCTCCAGTCATTAGCTGCATAACACCCTCCACTTCCTGCAGGGAGACACACGGACAGACAAAGAGAGACGGAGGCTGGACGGACGTTCACGGAGGAAAATATCATGCGCTTGATTTTATGTTTCACACTGAATTATTCAGTAAAACATTTAAAAGAAGACTAAGAGTCACAACTATGCTTTTGAACCTTGGAGGCTGCGCTTTAGCACAGCGGTGCTTTAGCCTGTTTCACATTCACCATGTTCACCGTGTTCACCACATTAGCTACTGAAGCATGTTGGACGATAACATTTGATCATCAGTCAACAAAAAGTCGGCTGAATAAAGTAGAGTTTTCAAGAATTTAATCATAAACTGATACGAGAAAAGTCTGTAAACAAAAGTTACATTTGGTTGTGATGGAAGTGTGGATGTCTGAACCACATTTCAACCTTTTTTACACACTAGCAGTTCATATGTTCATTATTCAAGTGTTTGATGTTGATAGAACTCTCTCCACATACCAATAACCCCAACCTCACATGATGAGGGAAGAAGACAATAATGCTACATCACAGATGCTAACGGCCATAAAACATGACCCACCATCAGTCAGTGATTTCAACTTTATTTAAATAGATGCAATGACGATACAACACACATGTAAATAATAAAGAAATGAAAAAGTATTCGTTGAAATGAAAGTTCAGCTATAAAACACTGCAATAAAGACTAAAGACTGAAGGGATGTATAAGAATGTACGTTTTAAAATATCTTCTCTGAGATCTGCTGGACGACCGTTCCAGTGTGGACAGAAATGATGGAGCAACAGAAGAGCAGGACTCCTGCAGAGCCGCTGAGCACAGCTAAACCCTCTGGCAGACGCTCCATCTTTATTAAACTGGATGTGTTCTTCATCTCCTTTGTCTGAGCCTAATGAGAAGCTTAATGAGAAGAAGAAATAATAATAAAACATAAACTATCACAGACAGAGCACATGAGCCTGTGTCATGTTTAAGCAAACTAACGCTGAGGACACGCGGCACGACTTTCAGAGCTGGAGGATCAGTGTTTACATGAGTGAGTTCTCATGGGGGTCACATGGTACTTTTAATGATGTGTTATATATATATATATTACATATATTATATATATCTATATATATACATATATATTACATTACATATATTATATATATCTATATATATACAAATATACATATATATGTACGTATATATATACATATATATAAACAGTATGTATATATATGTATATATATGTGTATATATAGAGATATATATATATATATCTATATATATTTAATTTATATTTAAATATAAAGTGCAAGGCCCAAGGGCCAAATCCGGCCCGCCATGCAGTTGCATGTGGCCCGTGAGATAACATGCTGTGTCATCCGAGCTTTTCTTCCACTGACTCTCTGATTAGTTCCAGGTTACTTTGCCATTAAAATAAATAAACAAATTAAATGTGGACTTTCAAAACAGAGGGGGTTATTTATATGTGGCTTTCTGTCTTGTAACTTTATACAGTTTTTACTCATTTTAAAATACAAAATATTTAACTGAATAAGTGTTGGGATCACTATTATGACTATGATTTAGTAATACTGACAGACTCATGGATGGGGGGGGCATGTATGTGTTTTTGGGGGCACATCACAGATGGTTGTGCTGAGTGAGTTCACAGCAGAAACAGCCATAGACGTTATCGGCTACTTTCACTCTTGCAGAAAAGGATGTAAACGACTTAGTGAACTGAACAGCTGCAGGATGCAAGAGACAGAGGTCTTTGCTCACTTTACTTCACCAAGGACGTTATCTGTGAGCAGCAGAACTCGGACTGTGATGACATGTAGGTTATGACCCAAGGAGGAAATGATGATGTGGAATACTTCAGTGTTCACGTCATGGTGAGATGACCAATGATGTCAGTGATGAGTTAAGTTGAGTGACTTTATTGACAACAGCTCAGATCTGAATCTGAGGAGAACAGAGACAATGTCAGACGTTAACAGCGAAGCATCCTCTCGAATTCTGCCAACAATGTCCAGCGTTGGATGACTAAGGAGGAGGAGGCAGATTCACAGATAACGACCTTTGCATAGAGGATTTATGAAAAACAAGGTCACACAGAGACCTAAAGTGGGAGTTTGTAAGTTTATAAGTTATAGCTGGTCTATAATGGACATTAGGTCTGCTGGGTCTACGAATGTGTGAGTCATTAATTTAAAGAAGGCCAAAGATTAGAATTTTCTCTTATAACCACCCCCCCTTATTGATTCACACAATCAATAAACTAGTTATATATATTAACCCAGGGAGATCACTCACCATGAATCCACAGAACAAAACACACTCAATTATAAATATATATAATCATAAACATCTATGACATGACACAGGAGCTAAAAACAGAAGGATTAAAAAGACACCTGTGTTCTAATATGGTCAAACCTCCATGTCAGTGAGGAAAAACACTGATAATAAATATAATAAATCTCTTCTAGCTGTAACCTGTTGTGATGGGAGACGTTCAAATGCAATGATTAAGTCAAACGTAACACAATCTGATACACAAAATAAATAGTAATATATGCAGAGAATGGAATATGCAAACACAGAGAGGTTACAGCGCAGCATATGTTCTTATAATCCAAGTCTTCAGTCTTCATCATGTTTACAGCACAGCTCATTAATTACCTTTATCCAAAATGTTGTTTTATTTGTATTTATTGTTTTATACGTTTTATGTTTTAAATCCCCACTGTATATAAGACCAGAGAGGAAGGTGATTAGCATATGTTCTAAATGAATGAGTAAAATAAAATCATGTCCTTGGTCTGATTGTCTTGTGCTATGATTAAAATATCATAAAGAAAAGTTACATTAGATGAGTCTAATTAAAACACAGTATTAGTATTCTGGGATTGTAAGCTTAGCACAGCTTCATTAATGAGATCTTCATGTATCCATTCTTCAAACTTTTAGTGTGGGTGTCAATGTTACCTTCGTAGCGTTGGGTGCGTTCAGTTCATTGCTAAAGTGTTTTCCGTCGTGCAACAATAGTTGAGAGGTGTGGCAACACAACAGTCATTCAAACACACATGTTAACTTTAGAATGTCTGATTTTTCTCAGTCTGTAGTCCACATTCTGGCCCTAAATGTGTCCATTTAGCTGGATCCAGCTTCACATTAGGCCTCAAGATTCTAGCATACCTCTGTCTCTCAGTGGATTTCCCACTAAAGAATTATGAAGAACAAGGTTACACAGAGACCTAGAGAGAGAAGTGGAAATGTGTAGGTTTGCGAGTTATTGCTGGTGATTAATGGACATCAGGTGTGGGTTTAGTGTGAATGTAAGTTTGTCCCTAAGTTTGTCCCTCTGTTAGCGTCTTCTTTGAATTGTAGGTGATCACCTCAGTGTGTTATCATGACATTTTGGAAGAATCTACTCACCAATGATCTCACATATAAATGTGTCTGCAGAATCAGGTTCATTTGAATTTTACAATTTAAATGTAACATGGGAAGTCCCATTTACCAAGTTTAGATGTGTTTATTTCACAGATGAGGAGGAATTGTGTCATGATTCTATAAGACGGTAAAAGCTATAAGCACAAATCCAGAGAGTCTTGTGGATCCAGTGGTGGTCTGTGCTCTCTGACTGCTCCTGCTGGAGATGTTTGTAGTAGCATGAGTGCCCGTGAGTGAGGAGCTTCTATTAGAGCTGCAACTAACGATTATTTTCATAATCGATTCATCGTTTCAGCTCAAGTCTCTATGTATAAAAATGAAAATAAATCTAAACCTATATTGTCTGGGTATCAATGTGTATTAGAGTCATTTAAAGTGTAAAAGCCTCTCAGTCTGACCCCACACTGATCCCACCTGCTGTTCTTATGAAAAATATTGAACCATTTCCTCTGCATTGATGTCTGCCTCCAATCAATGGTCATCTCTTCAAAATCCTCCAAGTGGGAAGGAGAAATTGACATGTTGGTGGAGAATGAGCGACATAACTGAATTAGTAATGATATTGTAAATCAGAGAGGAGCGGCACAGTGAGCGAGGAAATATAGCTGACAGCGGGTCAAAGGCCACGCTGGCCTCTCAAAAATAAAGGTATAGACGTCAAAGTAATAATATATTACAATGCGGGGAGGCGGGTGAGGGGCGGTGTCAAACAGACAACTGACGCCTGAACATAAATGTAGGATTATTTATCACATGGATGGCACATATACAACCACACTGTTGTATTATTGTTCCTGGGACTGTGAAGACATTTGTGAAGACTTTTGTGACGACATTTGTGACGACATTTGTGACGACATTTGTGAAGACATTTGTGAAGGCATTTTAACCAGTTTTAACCATTTAACCAGTGACACACAGTTAGGCTTTTATTTTGAAATAGTCACAGGAAAGGAAATGTTTCAGTACGGTTTAGTTATTTTTGCACACACAGTGTTTACATTGTTTTTCATTTGAACATGTTAATACTATGATGAGTTTAATGAGTATAATGATTATTATTTCTTTAAATATATATATATTTTTTATTTGTTTTCTACATTTACGTCAGTGTGGCCCTCTGGGAAATAAATGTCCCTCACTGCTGCTGTAGAAACACAATAACATACAGCGTCTTCACAATGACAATGTCATGAACAACACATCAGTGATTACACTGTGTTCAATATTTATTAGATATTAATATCTCTATCTCTATGGTATTTTGTACATATGACATTAAAGAACACATGAATATTGTCATCATCATTAAAGTCTTTTAACTTTTCTCTTTGTTTGATCGTGGAAACACTGTGAGCTCCTAAAGTTGAGTCATAAATCAGGTAAGAAACGTGACTTCACTGTCTGCTCAAACAAAACAGACAAGATTTCACACTGACCTCAAGTTGTCAGATTACTATATACGGCCAGTTCAACACGTCGTGATACAGAAAACATGAGCATGGAACACAAGAGTAAAGTCAAAGTTAGTGATTTGAAATGTTGCAAAGAGCTGCAACTTAACTGTAGATGAACTGTAATAGTCACACGTGAAGTCATCGCCTTTATTTCACAGCATTTCCATGGTTTCATGCTCGATTGTGTCCAAGTGGAGCGAGCCTTAAAATAACCTTCAACAAATCCTCCAGCGCTGTACGACACCTTTGGTTCATTGGTTAATATAGTTTAGATCCTGCACCAAAGAAGCAATACTATTGTTCTTACGCTGAGATCAGTCTCCACTAATGACTCACTGAGTCACAGATATGTATGTCACACATGACACATGAAGACAGAGCGAGGGGAAAATGAATCACAGTCAATCGGTAAAGACCAACACTTTCACTTCAATGTATGACTAAGAAGAAGAGAAAGTGTCATAGAAGTAAAAGAGAAAGACAAGAAAAGAGGGAAATATTGACACTTTGATGGAATATTGATGTCTCAGCAGACAAATGATATAAGAGCACTGGTAACAACATTAGCATTTTAGCCGCTTGTCATTGCTAATAGGTCTGGATTGATGCCACAGTGAGTAGATATTGATGCACAGGAACCAGAGTGTTGCTCTTTTAATCACACTGCTGCAGCGCTGCTCGTCCTGGAGTTTGACCTTTGACGACGACGACGACGTCACCGATGGCAGAATAAATCTCTGTCTGTCAATTCTCTCAAGAACTCATCGTCCGTAAGATTTCACACTTCAGTCCAAGATCAATACGTGGCACAAATCACAGACAGGCACGCAGACACACAGACAGGCAGGCAGACAGACACACAGACAGGCAGGCAGGCAGACACACAGACAGGCAGGCAGACACACAGACAGGCAGGCAGACACACAGGCAGACACACAGACAGGCAGGCAGACACACAGACAGGCAGGCAGACACACAGACAGGCAGGCAGACACTCAGACAGGCAGGCAGACACACAGACAGGCAGGCAGACACACAGACAGGCAGGCAGACACACAGACAGGCAGGCAGACACACAGACAGACAGGCAGGCAGACACACAGACAGGCACACAGACACACAGACAGGCACACAGACACACAGACAGGCAGGCAGACACGCAGACAGGCAGGCAGACACACAGACAGGCAGGCAGGCAGGCAGACACACAGACAGACAGGCAGGCAGACACACAGACAGGCACACAGACACACAGATAGGCACACAGACACACAGACAGGCAGGCAGACAGACACACAGACAGGCAGGCAGACACACAGACACACAGGCAGACACACAGACAGGCAGGCAGACACACAGACAGGCAGGCAGACACACACACAGACAGACACACAGACAGGCACAAAGACACACAGACAGGCACACAGACACACAGACACACAGACAGGCAGGCAGACACGCAGACAGGCAGGCAGACACACAGACAGGCAGGCAGACACGCAGACAGGCAGGCAGGCAGACACTCAGACAGGCAGGCAGACACACAGACAGGCAGGCAGACACACACACATGCAATGTTTGTGTTCTATGTAGATGTTTTTGTTTCATTTGCTTTCCAAATGAACTGAAGTAGTTCTTATTATGTTTGTAGTGTTTTTTGAGCCTCCTTTGGTCAGTCTTGTAATCTTGAGTTAAGTTTAGACACAAAAACAACAAATCAGTCGTTTATCAAAATAGAATTGAAGTAATAATATTAATAAAAGTTAGTGGAGAAAGCATACAGAGAGCACAAAGATCTGCCACGGCTGCTCAGACTCTCACAGTGTTCAGTGTTATTTAATGTTATTAAACTGCTGTTTTGTTTTTCATCATCTGTGTATGAACCGTGCGTTGTGGTGGTGAATGTGTCAAAAACACTTGAAATGATAATACCGTCATCATGTGCAGGAAAAGCACAGGTGTTAGAGTTGCTGTGGTGAGGACAGTGTGACAGTGAGCCGACATGTTCCCACACACTGAACTGTGAGGACTTACACCTGTGCTTCTCTGACCGTGACCTGTCAGAACACCTCTGCCCTCCTTATGGCTCAACAGCAGACAATTAGAATGATGGCAAACGATGGTGAGACATTTTAAATAGACTGTAGGTGTGAATGTGAGAGTGAGCGGCTGCTCTGACACATGCACTGATGTCTGCAGCTTATTAAACAGCTTATTAAACAGCTTATTAAACAGCTTTTACTCAAAACACATATTTAAATTACAAGTTGAAAACCGTGTCAGGGAAAGTAACATAAAACTAATTTGACTGAAGTGAGAAACACGATGAGTTTAGAAACAAGCGAAACTCTCACATCCTCCCATCCAACTCTGTATCCACTCATCCATCTTGCTCTCTATCTTTTTCCTCTGTCTGTGTGTGTGTGGCTGAAGAAGATAAAACAGCCGTGACAAGGAAGTAAAGGAGAAAATAAAGGAGAAGAAACTGATAGGAAAACGCAGGCGGGGAGGAGAGACATGCAGGAGTGACACGGGGCTTCAGCTTCTGCTGCCTGGTGAGTTTATGATGACAGCGTGTTATACAAGTATAAACCCCAACATGGATGTGTGTGTGTGTCTGTGTGTCTGTGTGTGTGTCTGTGTGTGTTTGTGTGTGGAGAGAGTTGGCACAGCTGCAGCTCTGGGTGGGGGTGCTGATGGGTGCAGAGCCTAACTATGTACTGCCTCAGGGTGAATCTGCTGTGTGTGTGTGTGTGTTGTATTGTCTATGTGAATGATTTTGATGCTTAACACAGTCTTGTGGGTGTGTACAACAAGGTGTGTG